>NC_092631.1:78338566-79033566 GCF_039555335.1 Amphiura filiformis
AAAAAAAAAAAATAAAGCCTAAATAAGCATTTTCCAGAGTGAGGTAAAAATACATCTTGCATAATAAGTACAACTTAGCCAACAATTTAACCTGCCCGTTTTGATCTTGACTTGCTTTTCACAGATTGCATTGTAAGGGCTCGGATAGCGACGTTTTTACGTATTTTTTGTGTGGCACCTGAGAGCAAATCAGACACATCCTTCTGATATCAAATAATTTAGATTTTTATTAAATTCGCGATACTATCTATACACATTTTATGGCAAATTATTAAAAATTGATATTTTTGAAATTTAACAGTCCTCAAAGTAAATTGTATAAATCTAACGATATGCAGTAAATAGTAGGAAGTTGGGTTGAACAGCCGTCAATCATATGAAAATTGTGACCTTCATTATTAAAGATATAGATTCTTTCCTCAAAACACTAAAAAATGTAGGTCTTTTTGGAAATGAATGTTTAAGTTCAATATGAAAGGTCAAATTTTCAATTGAGTCGGCTTTTCATCCCAGCTACATAGGCCTATAGTTTAATTACATATCACTAGATTTATAAAGTTTACTTCGAGGACTGTTAAATTTGGAAAAATATAAAAATATGAAATTTTAATAATTTGTATTATATCGCGAATTTCACAAAATCAAAACTATTATTATTTTTAGATATAGGGACAATCCTCGTATTCAGCATGCAATTCGATATGTCTGATGTGCTCTCAGGTCCCATAACAATACTGTGCAAATGTTGCTATCCGCTTCCTCAATTTATTGTATTAATGAAAAACATTTTCTTCTTGTTTTTTCGTATCATTGTTTTGCATGAATGAAGTGATGATAACAATACCGCACTTTTCGCAAATACTTGCTTTTCAAAAGTGCAATTGATATTAACACTACATTCGTAAATGCCAATACTTTTTCCCTGAAAAGTATTTGCTTTTCAGAGAAAAGAGAAAGGCATTTACGAATGGCGTGTTATTGTGATCATCGCTCCATTCGTGGAAAATAATGGAGCGGTAAAACAATAGCGCGACGTCATAGGTGTGTATTAATTCCAGAGAATTCCAACCGATGATAACAAAAGCGAAGTTGTTTGCCGAAGAAATTCGCCGGAAATGGTTTTTAGACAGAAGTTGTGATGACAATGTGCTTTTGTTCTACACCTGGCATACAAATAAGGTATTGATTGATTGATTAATTGATTAATTGATTGATTAATTGATTGATTGATTGATTGATTGATTGATTGATTGATTGATTGATTGATTGATTGATTGATTGATTGATTGATTGATTGATTAATCGATTGATTGATTGATTTCGATTTTTATTATACAAAATTATCATACAACATACAAAATTGTCAAACTGAGTAAAATAAATACAATTTACAAATTTTAAAACTACTCTACCTTCCTCCGATTATCAATAAAATTGAATAATTATCCAAATATATAATGAGACCTTTATATTTCAAAGTTATGGCACTCGCTTCGTGTGAAACTCAAGGTTAATTAAGGTGTACGAAATATTGCCGTGTTTAATCGCAGATTTTTTACAAATTATATATTTTGATGAAAGACAAACCTAAATATAAGAGGAAAGGTTAATGCGAGCAAACTCAACCATTATCGATCCAATGCTCAAAACTTACAGTGTATACTCAATAAAAGAGTCTTACTTTTACATCTCAATTTTTAAATTAAAAAACTGTGACATTTCACAAAGCAGTGAGAACTTTAATAAATTATATCCTTGTTTCCTTCACATGAAACCCTTCAATTCTCTGCTTTACTTGTACCTGTATAAGATAGAACAAAAGGTACTTTCAGTGAAAACTGCTCTTGTGTGCAGTGAATGCTATATCTTTTTGCCGTTTCTTGTCTTGTATAAGTTACCATAGTAACCACCATTGACGTAGCCATATAATCTGTCTATTATGCTTACATTTTATATCATTCTTTCATGAACACAGCTTTATATTTCCCTTGGAAGCAAGGCCGAAGAAGTGATATCAGATATCGAATTAGCCAGACTTTACCGTACAGGAAAAGCCATCTTTGTTAAGAAACCAACGCCCGATTTAGAAGATGAAGATGAAACGCAACCGAAGGAGGAGAGTAATATTACCACTACTTATCTTGGAATGGACGCTTTAGTGCGCCAGACGCATGCTGGCATAATGAATGGTTACAGTATGACGTCACGAATGGTGTTTTCCATCACTATTCCAATCCTTCTCGTGTTGACTATAATACTTATGTGCCTTATATCAAACTGTTGTTGCCCCAAGACTTTCTATATGATCCTACTGCCGATAAATCGACAATAGATCGATTAATAAGGTGATAGGAAAGAACTGAACGTGCTGCACGATTCAAACATGTCGTATAACAAATGTCCGTCCACTCACGTGACTCAACACGTGCTGTGTAAAGTTTTAAGCCAATTATATTTTGGGAACACAATATTGTTTTCTTTGGTTCTTTGGAAAATTTAATCAAAACTGGGTCTATTTGACAGCGAGTGTAATGATTGTTCGTATTAGTTGCCAAATCCATACAACGCATTAACGGTAATGGAATATCACACAAAGATGGGGTTTTTTTTATCAACGAATATAATACAGAACAAAACCATCTAAAAATAACTATATGCAACATGTAACTTACGATACGAGTTAAAAGCTTTGCAAAATGGCCCCTTAGAATCCCATTTTTGTGGAGATTCCTTCGTATTTAGCGATAACAAGTAGTTGTTATAAAAATGTAGAACCCCACCCTGCCTCTCGGTTCTTTTGCATGTTTCAGAAATTATCGTTACCGTGTGAGATGTATAATCCTACATGTACATAACACAAAAAGTAACCACTCAGTTTTATAACCCGCCATTGTTCCTAAAACATAAATCCGAGTACGGAAGATTTCTTCTTTAATTTGACACCGTTAATTTTGTGTAAATTGAACAACGGAGATCTTGGACCAAAAAGTTCGTAATCGTCCAAATGATTGCATTCATGCATGAACGCACACATTCTGTGCCGTACGAAGCCCATTGACATCTCGTCAAGTGCAACTTTTGATTAGGACTATTACTTATTTTCTGGCCCTAAATCTCCGTCGTTAGCGCGTTTGTTGCTCAATTTTCACAAACGAGGTATCAAATTAAAGAATCTATCTTCCGTAACAACATGAACTTTGTTTTATTGCACGACTGATGTTCATTGGCGGCTTATAAAAGTGATTCTTAAACACTTGAGAAAGTTCCTGCAATCTTATTGGTTTTTAGCCGTGTGATATGATACGATATAACACAGTTCAGCGCGTGCCAGTCGACACAATACGCGTACGCGCTACTTGAACCAATCGGTGGTGCATAGCAATAACGGGACTGATCCATACTAAGCCCTGGGTAATTCCTTGTAAAATTTGCGATATAATTTGATTAAAATTTGGTATATTTTTATTTGAATTGAAGTGTTTAAGAATGAGATTACAACAAATGTGCGATTTAATTTGATTAAAATTTGGTATATTTTTATTTGAATTGAAGTGTTTAAGTTAAGAATGAGATTCGCCTCGTTGTTTTACTAAAAATAATGTCGCCCGTGTTATATGAGACGATAGATGCACAACAGCGGCTACTAACAATACTTTTATTCTCTAGTATACTGTTTGTGTCAGGTGTATACCGACGCGATTGCAGAGTTTTATTTTAGGTGAGATGAGATCTACCGTCTCATATAACACGGGCGACATCATTATTTAATTCGCCGAGTTGTTTTACGCCCAAAATAATGATGTCGCCCGTGATGAGTTGATAGATGCACGACAGCAGCTAAAAGCAATACCTTTATTCTCTTTCTTAAACATGCACTTCAGTTCAAACAAATAAATTAATCACATTAAGTATACCAAATTTTTATCAAATTATTATCAAATCTACATTTAAATTAATCACATTAAGTATACCAAATTGTTATCAAATTATTATCAAATCTACATTTTACATGAAGACCTAGGGCTTAGTATCGATCAGTCCCACTGTTGCTATGCGCCTCCGATTGGTTCAAATAGCGGGTATGTGTATCGCGTCGACTCACACGCGCTGAAACGTGTCATATCACACGGCCAAGAACCAATAAGATTGCAGGAACTTTCTGAAGTGTGTAGGAATGTCCGTTTGTAGTATATGTAGCTAGATGACTGTACTAGAACACGTTCTGAGAGTAGAATTGCATGCATAAATCATTTATTTGTGCGATATATCTTATGCAGTTTTTGTTTTCAATCACAAAATGAAAGCAAAATGCTTTAAGATTAACGCAGGGATCGATACTCTTTTTTTAATTTACTACTTAAAAGTCTCGATCAAAAAAAGGCTTACAAAATTAACGTGGAAGTAACTCCATTACCAAGTCATGAAGATGACAGCAAATCAATTATTCTCGTAGTATTTTGAGTAAGGAAATTGTGACATGCAGCTAGCATAGATTTTAGCATGATACTGATATCGTATAATGATGCTTCCATACTCTGTTCACACTATGTTCTTCCTTTGTTCCTGGTGGTGCCTTTATTCTAGTATTGCATGTACAGCAAAGTTTATAACAATCTTCACATTTAACATTCCATGTAAATTGAAATCTGTATGATTATCCAGTCTCAGTTTGTTATTTGTTATATACGAAGATAGTTTTGTATTGAAATGTCTTTATATTATAATATCTGTTCACTTCTTGTCGGCGAATTTCTGCCATTGTTTTGCATTTTGTTTAGATATATCATTAATTTTGAAAATAACTTTGAAAATTATGTACGATAAAATTGTGAGTTTAAGATATGTTTTGCTGTTGTGGAATTGCTGTAGTATTTTGTTGTCGTAGTCAATAGGTGATATCTTTTCTCTCTTGTTAATTGAATTTCATACCATTTGCTTTAAAAAATGATTTGTTCGACAACGACGATGGTAAATTAAGCATGATTGGCGGATTGGAGCGAGAACGAAGAAGTTTGGTTAGGTCATTTAACGCGCATTGGACGACAAATTGAAACTGAAGATGAGCGAGTGGAATTTGACTAAAAGAAGATGAGTGAATCAATATTGATTGGTCAAAATTCAATCGTTCGCTCCTGCAGCGACTGAAATTTAATTCAGCTCAATTCTACATTGATACTTTTGTGACCTTCAATAATACCCTCAATGAACCTGATGATGAAGTTGTATTACCTGTTCACCTGGTGACAGACATCAGTGTGAAGTTTACATAGTGCCTCATTCAACCTAGAGGTATTCATTTCTGATTCCTAGGATATTCAGTATAACACGGAGGCCAATGTAGAGATATATACCAACGGACAATATTTTGTTCTAGGATACGAATTTCAAAGAATAAACGCAATCAGTTATATAATAGCGCGGTAACAAGGCTAACAGGTTTTGCACAATGTTTATTTTCATCACAATTAAATAATGCTAAAATGTGTGTTCTTTGTTTGTCTCCCGTTGTTTCATTGTTGTTTATTCTGTTTTGACATTGATTATTAGTTTATTATTTTATTCTTTTGCAAAGTTACAAAATAAGTTTAGACCAGTCACTGCCCCCTAGTGGTATAAGATAATATGTTACACAAAGAAATCAAATCCCATGGTGTTAATTACGTTCTAATATACCAGAGCTTGTCGTTTATAATATAAACAGGTGAACTCAAACCCGAGGCCTGCTGAAAACACTTGTGATATGTCATGTATCTTTCCTACACAGAAGCCTTAATTATAAGGCCAATTAAAGGACATTTGTTTGCGACATGTTATTGAATCCAGGCCGACCAACAGTGACTTGGATACACAGTAATATCGGTTATCATTGTACAGAGCAATATATTTTTGTAAATTGTATACAGTTTCTTCCTATACTCGAGATAAGAAATAATTTGATTATTTTGCGACTTGCTGAAAAGATATGGAAAAGATACACGGTATTGAATTGTCATGACGAACTGCATTAATTCATAAATTCATATAATCTTGTCAAAACCAAAGGTTTCGACTATCTTGGGCGCTAGCCATCATCGGAGTGATCTTTGTCGATCACCAACGGAGGGCGCACTAGGACCCAGTAGGGCCCAGATCCCAGAAGTAGGTTGTATAATGTACTATAAGGTGATACGCCCTCGTCTCTGTTAATGTAATAAGTAATAAGAAAGATGTCAAAGTCGTCAAGAAGAAATGTGACACGGAGCCCGCTGTATCAGTAAGTCAATCTGGATAAGGACATGAAGGAAGAGAGCACCGAACACCATGAACAGAGACGGGCACATTACCTTAGTCACGTATGGTATATGGTGGACAGACGTTGGATCGACAAACGTCTCTACGACGATGGACATTGCTCAATATGGTCGAAACTGTCAGTTCAGTAAATAACTTGTGGTTTTGGCAAGCTGAAATTATATATTTATGGAATTCTACAACCTGATGAACCTCTTCAAGAATATGCATAAATGCAGTTTCCGATGTAGGGTTTTGATAAGACGCGGAATAGTCAGTTGAATTCTTACTCAGAGTATTACATCTTAACAGTGCCCAATGTTGCCATATTTTGTTTAGTGTAATCATGATTTGACAGTGTGTGTCCAGAATGAGGTCGAGGATTCAGATCAAGAATGCCTGATTTGCGATAGCTGCCAGTGGTAGATTTGGCATCTTGAGCATTTGATATAATAAAGGGCTGCTATTTCAAATGAGCCTTCTTACCCCGAACCTTTAAACGGGTAATATAACATACCGAGGGCTCAGAGAAAGACGGCCCCAATACACACCTTTAAGGTTTCTCTACCGGATGTCGATTTGTACCGAAATTCCATCCCACAATGCCATATGCGTATTGCTTAACAAAGGATATGGATTAACCTCTGAACTGTATCTATTGTTATGCAATATACCTATTACCTTGTGGGAAGGAATTTAGGCAGTAGCGTAGCCAGCGGTGGGGCAGGTGGGGCAGAGTGCCCCCCCTGACAAAAAATGAAATAAAATGTGCCCCTCTGACAAAAAATGAAAGAGAAAATCAGGAGGGCAAAGGAAAAGAAAAAGGGCAAGGAGCCCCTTTTCTAGCCAAATTCAGGGCCAAAATAGTGTAAAATACAAAAAACATTGTAAGAATAAAGCCCTCTTCAGCCGGATAATGGGCAAAAACAGTGTAAAATACCATTTTTTTCGCGGTGCGCACGCACATCATCCCAATAAAGCCTTTTTCGAAAAGCTCGAAGACATACAGTCTCTATGTAACGTATGATGCAACTGCAATTTTTTTCATCTGTGCCCCCGAAATTTTATTTTGCCCCCTCTGACCAAGAAAGCTGGCTACGCCCCTGAATTTAGGTACAAATCGACATCCGGTAGAGAACCCCTGAATGTGCGTACCAGTGGTGCGTATTGTCAGGTGCTAGATGTGGCATGCTGAAGGCCCGATTGCAGGTAGGACATGCATCTTGTCCTGAACCCTCCAGGTATATTGAGTGAGTCCGCATTAGAACACATTCCTGGGATGCGTTTCAATGTGTTCTCCTCTTGTGTTCGCAGACGACATCGCGCCATGTGCGCCGTATACGCACATGTACTGTAACGCGCTCACTACGCGATCATTTCCTGGATGCGGTTTGAGTGAGTCCGCATTAGAACACCTTCCTGGGATGCGTTTCAATGTGATCTCCGCTTGTGTTCGCAGACGACATCGCGCCATGAGCGACGTATACGCACATGTACTGTAACGCGCTCACTACGCGATCATTTCCTGGATGCGGATTCGAGTGCCGTGTGGACACCTTCTACTATGGATGCGATTCGAGTGCCGTGTAGACACTTTCTACTATGGATGTGATTTAGAGTGCCGTGTGGACACTTTCTACTGGATGCGGTTCCAGTGCTGTGTGGACACCTTTTACTGTGAATGCGCATTACAGGAGATCGCATTGAAACGATTGAATGCAAATCCGGCTCTAGTATTGAGTCACCCAGTATCACCGTCTGTACAACGGAAGTTGTGCGAATATTTGACGAATGAATGCAGTAAATCAAAATAGTCCAGAGTCCACTGCCTTAATGTATTTGCCATTATTACTAATTCCAGTTTTATTTTTGCAATTAAAGAGCCCAGTGGTAAAACATGATGTGCATAAGATTAACAATTATTGTCAAAATTTGAAATATAAAAGTTCGAGAGTGAAATACAGGGCTAAATCATACAGTTAAAACATGACAAATCAGCAGGTACATTAGGACATGGAACTTGTAAAGTCTTCATTGTAATATACTTTTATATCTAAAAAAAACTGATTTAATTTTCTTATTTTGTATATTCATGCCAAGTTTTTACATAACAAATATAGCGAATGTAAGGATAGTGGTACGTACGTACGAGGTATACAAGATGAAAGCTTCAGCAGAATGTAGCAACTCGGTGTCACAAAGCACTCGTAATTCATAAAACCCTTTGTAATCCTACATAACACTGATGTGTACATCCTTAGTCAGTGGTTACTGCGCGCTGCATCGATTGCAAAGGATTTTGGGAATTGTTAAAAAAGATGAATTCGTAGCAAGGTTGCCATGTTCAGTAAGACTTTGTAGCAGAACATGGTAATAAATATGGATGTTTGTTATATAGTAACTAGCATACCGTTACCATGGTTACTATACTATGCAATAATACCTACTGGGTAGCATAAGTTCGTATTATCTTGACGTCTTAAATGTTAAAAGTGAAAGGGTGTCGTTTTTCTATTTTAGTCCACAGAGCGTTCAAAAAAAGTGTGGCCAATGGGACGGGCGCTGGTTTACAGACTCCAATGTGGCCAATGGGACGGGCGCTGGTTTACAGTGTGGCCAAGGGACCGGCGCTGGTTTACAGACTCCAGTGTGGCCAATGAGACGGGCGCTGGTTTACAGACTCCAGTGTGGCCAATGGGACGGGCGCTTGTCGTCATGATACGCCCAACTTTAGCTCTAATGTTGCGTTGTTGAGACTTAACGTTCATCTTGGCAATTTACTAAGATCAAAGAGACAACGGCTTATAAAACACCTACTTGATGCAAGATGTCACGATTGAAAGATGCTTTCAAATCAGTCTGTCATCTTGCTTATTAAGATACGAACATTGGATACGAACACGGTACCTATCACCATCCGGGCCATCTTCCTGTATGTTCGGTACCGCATTTATAGCGCATACCCTGGAAGTTAATAATTGCAGGCCCCATACATTCACTACTGTGTCAAGGGCTTAGAGCCAGGACTATGTCCAAAATCACATGCTACTTGTTTCGGAATAAAATGGACAACCAGTTAGTTTGATATCATACTACTTTTTCACTTCACATAATCGAGGGTTTAATTTTGCCAGAACTGGCTGTCTATTTTGTGTTGTTGAAATTATGGGATTTTTGACATACGTGCAGTGTTCAAGCCATTAGACTCATTGTAATATACATACTATGTAAATCCGCTGTGAGGTGTTGGTTCATTTGTTGAATTCCAAGTTTTGATACAAATTGTGCGAAATTATATATACATGTAATCATTATATAATATGACATATCCATCCAATTTCCTATGTAAATTAAGAGTGTAAACAAACAAATGAATGACATTAATCAACTTTTTCATGATACATGTTGCTGATAATGTAAAACTAAAACATTGCATACTTCTCTTTGAAGTGATCTAAAGAACTATTATATTTTCTCAGGCTATGTGGTAACGTACTACATCGGTCACAATTAAACCTATACATCGAATCTTTAAGGCATTCTTCATAATTTGCAAAATGAATTGAAATATATTTGGAGTAAATTTATAACTCTCATTTCACTTTTGGTCATTTCAGCGGTTCTTCAGATTATTTCACTAGAGTGATTTGCACAAGTGTGCCACTCCTTTACACAGAGCGATGAGTAACCAATAAGTGTCCAATCACAGTCATTGACTCTTCAAGCACCGAATAGTACGACCTTGATCATTGGCCAAAAACAATGGCTCGTCGAAAGTGATTGACGTCATACACCAAACTCCCATGTCATGTATATCGCAGAGGAAAATGCACGATCTTGCCGATATTCCTATAAAATGTAATAAAGAAGATTTCTTTAAATTAGGATTAATTTACCAAATGAAACTCACGCGGCTCAGTCAATATACTTTGCATTTTGTTTTGTAACAGGTTTCCTGCATGCAGGGCGTACCACCACCGAGCCAAGGGGGTACAAATTCCCAAATCATCCCACTGACCCACTACTAAAAATTTACTTTACGAGAATAAATGCGTGCGAAGCGCGCGATAATTTGCAATTTTAATGCTAATATGGGTAAAATTAGGATAATGTGCTGGGGGGGGGCAATATTTCCCCTAAGTCGGTAAGCCTCTGGTATTCTCACATGGCCCCAAGCATAAAGTAGTGTGATCAGTTTTAATAACGTATTGCATTGTTACAATCTTGTGATAATATAATTTGCATAATTATTATATTTACATACACATGCACAATTTTGATAGTCCGACGAGTAGGACCTTTTTTCTTACCAGACTATGCTCAGCTTAGACTATGACCAATATCTCACATGGCGCAAGAAAGACGAATCGCGAAAGTCCAGTGACCGCGCCGCCCGCTTCGAGTGGGACGGTTAGTAGACTTTTGCAGTTAATCTTTCTTGAGCGATCAGAGTCTTGATTATAGTTGCTAACTAAGAAAAACAGGTCCTACTCGTCGGACTAAGTTTTGATACAGTTCAACGTAGTTAAGCAGACATTATGTTATACTTATAGAGGTTCGTTACAAAACGTGATGGGTATAAAATATTTACAGGTTGACGGACTAATACATGTAATTGACTAATAATATTATTGTCAAACATTAACATGTTAACAGCGTACATGGTATAAGAAATTCGAGTTATTTTCTTCTGGTGTCATAACTGAGTCGGTGAAATAATCTTTCCCTAACGGAACAAAGACCAACCTAGAACTGGCTCAGTTCCTCGGACTATGAGGCCGCTCAGAGGACTACTTCCAGCGGGTACTGCTCACGGCACTGGGCCCAGGGCTAAGACCAACCTGCCTTTTTGTCAACAATACGGTATTGTTGAATCAATCAATGACTGGACTACGATCAATATGTTTTCTATTATTATTTTACAGTTTTGATGAAAGGTTCCCTAAAATTGATCCGCTGGACATCGACTTTCCCACCCTACCGGTGTGTTCGTCACATGTCCCAACAAAGGAGGGCGCACTGCAAATGTTTGATTTTTACACTTTTAAAATAAGAAAAGAACTGTGCATGATAATGTTGAAAATTTGGTCATATTGGGATTCAACCTTCATAATATTGTCTTTTCGCGGTGAGAAAATCGTGCTTAAAATTAGTTATTTTCCCAGAAGAATTGTCGGTATTGAACCTCTAAAATCACAATGGATGTGTTTGGTAATGTGACCAATTATTGCACATTATATTTCAACATTTTCACATGGATTATTGTTTAAAAGTTCTTTGTTATGGTTTTCATACAATCATTGTGTTACAAGAAGGTGATTAAAACAGAGAAATAAATTAAAGAGTGTCGCCTGATTTTAATGTGTCTTTATTGTGCGTATGATGCTATCAAGCAAAATGAATCCAAACGGTGAAGGTCCAAATTTGGGCACGCATTTCAACACAAATAGTCATTAATGAGACCCCCTCCTCATGTTTAAGGCCAAATTTACATTGATTAGGACCAAATTAGTCATATTTGTGCAAATGTTAGGGTAAGGGTTAGGGTTATGGTCAGGGATAAGTCTAGATATAGCAAACCTTATTTCTAAGCTAAAACCATATATTTTTTTATGGGAAAGTAGGGAAAATGACACTCACTCCAAATTATATTGCATAGTTCAATCAGCCTGTAGAGGATTATGTCAATTGATTTGAAACAAATAAGTAATTCAGTGACTCCGTTTTGTATAATTTAGTGTACACTTTTAATGCATTTCCTTCGCACGCTTAATCCAAAAAGTGAGGTCAAGTTTAGCACAAATTTAATTAGTATTCGATATCTAACAGATCTACATCAAATTTGAATTTTCTGTCCTACTCAGAACACCAAAATCTTAATGGTTTATATTTTAAAACATTCAGTTCAGTTGACCGCATGATCCAATTTGGCTAGGTTGTTCACTGCTAATTAAAGATTTGTTAAGCTCGGATAGCAACGTGTTATGTATTTTTGTGGGACCTGAGACCACATCAGACATATCGAATCGCATTTTGAAATGTCCTTCCGGTATCAAATATTTTTTTGGAAGTCGCGATATAATACACATTTTATGGCAATTTTTTTGACATTTTTTGAAATTCAACAGGCCTCGAAGTAAATATTGTATAAATCTAATGGCATGTACTTAAAGTGTATGTAGCTGGGATGAAAAGCTGTCCATCATATGAAAATTTTAACGTTTTGATCTTTTTCCCCAAAACACCAAAAAAAAAAAAATTATATCACGAGTTTCAAAAAATCAAAATTATTTGATATCAGAAAGACATTCCTCGTATTCGGAATTAAATGCAATTTGATATGTCTGATGTGCTCTCAGGTCCCACAAGTAATATCGTGCAAACGTTGCTATCCGATTCCTTAAGCTTGACAATTATTCATTGCAATACAAATCAGTCCGAAAGAAAATCGTTCATGGTGCATAAAAATTTACTCTTCGAATCATGAAGCTCTTATTACCTTACTTTAGCAAAAAATATTTCTACATTTCTATTTTACCATAAAAGTGAAGTCCAAAAGTGATTTCTAACCATATTCTGTCGTCATTATGAGCTTATGAACCACTGCACGAGACATGTTGAGCTAAACTGCGATGATTTTAGAAATCGCTAACAAACATTTATCAATCTTGATTAATGTGTGATTTTTGCACTGTTATGTGGATGGCATCTTCAAGACCTTCACCAGAATGTCGATACTATTATTCCACTGTTTTGTGACAAAGGTAGGTAACGCACTTAACGTGAGTAACAAACATCTTTTTCTTTGTCTCGTACATGAAGCAATTTATATTCAAACGACATAAAGAATGTTTGCTGCTCAAGGGTGATCATATCAACCAAGTTTCATGACAATCCAGCTAACCTTGATATGATTTTGATGGTGGAACACCGCAAATAATAATAAAACTAGAATTGGTTTCATTTTCTCTGTGCCCCCTATGATTCTCACGATGGGTCGAAGGTCATAATGGGGCCAAAATGTAAAATGCATTCGATCATGTTGTTATATACCTCAAATTGTTCCTCTCATTGCTAAGAATAAAAAAGTCAATTGTCATATTACACATTCCATCATGTTGTAAAATTATCAAATATCTCTAATTGTACTCATCACAGGGAATACAAAAGTCAAGGATGGCAAAATACATTGGTACTAATGTAGCAAAAGAAACCCAAACCAATAGCGCCATGTAATAACAAATCAAGACTGATCGATGTTAGCACTGAACAACATGAACTGTATCACTATAGTCTGTATACCTTATTTAGATATTGCTTTTTATTGTATCTCTAAATGTAATGATGAGAGGTATATAAAAGTATACGTTTTCAGAAAGGAAATGATGTAAGGAATCCAACAGGTTTTGAGAAAATCACAAAATTTGATTTCAATTTACTGACTCGAGGAAGGTATACGGACTATAGAATAAGAGTTTTGCATGAAGATATTTGTTGTTCAAGTTATTTTGGAAGTGTGTTTCAAAATTTAACAGTAGAACATCACAATGGCTAGCTACAAAATGTTACGTTTAGCCAAAACAAGCGC
Organism: Amphiura filiformis; assembly: GCF_039555335.1. Classification (NCBI taxonomy): domain Eukaryota; kingdom Metazoa; phylum Echinodermata; class Ophiuroidea; order Amphilepidida; family Amphiuridae; genus Amphiura; species Amphiura filiformis. Next base: position 78,352,425 of record NC_092631.1, read on the forward strand.
ATTTTAGCGGCTTATCCGCGACGTTGGCAATATATTGTATAGCTTTTGTTCTCGATCGATCAAGATCTCATTTGTGAAATTAACTGACACTCCATGTTCATCCAGACATCAACACTAAGCATTCAACATGTGAATGGTATCTTTGATACGCCTGATAATGGACATAAAATCGAACAGAGGTTCACCGGGATTCGTTAAATAAAATGATATAATAAATTATGATCCATTACAAACAACTAGATTTAGAAGAAAGAGGCATCAACATCGATGGAGAATGGCTAACTGACCTGAGGTTTGCAGATGATGTAGCCCTTACATCACCATCAGTCAAAGACTTAGAAGTTCAGCTAAATAGTTTGAACACTGAGAGCAGGAAAATTGGACTAAAAATACACAAAGGGAAAACGAAATACATGACCAACTTTGACACTAGAGCATCCATTGAAATTGACAACGAACCGATTGAGAAAGTAGATAGTTACAAGTATCTGGGCAAGACAGTCAAAATGGAGGACAACACAAGAGAGGAAGTCTTACTGAGAATCAAGGCTGGCTGGTGTTGTTTTGGCAGGTACAAAGACATCCTTTGTGACAAAAAAGCTACCAATGACATTGAGGAGGCGTATGTATGATCAATGTGTGTTACCAACCATGACTTACGGCGCTGAAACCTGGTGATCTGGAACAAAAACTCATCACGTCACAGCGAGCCATGGAGAGATGTATGTTAAACATAACTTTACGTGACAAAATCAGAAACAGTGACATAAGAAGTAAAACTGGAGTCAAAGACATCATGGAAAGGATTGGGAAGCAAAATCGAGATGGGCGGGACATGTGGCAAGAAAAAATGACAACAGATGGACAAAAAGAGTCACCGAGTGGCAACCAAGAACAGGAAAGCGTAGAAGAGGAAAGCAAAGACGAAGATGGCGAGACGACTTAATAGCATATAGAGGCACCACTTGGGCAAGGGATGCGCAAGACAGACAGAAATGGAAGATTCTTGAAGAGGGCTTCATACTACAGAGGATGAAACAGCCTAGGTGAGGTGAGGTGAGGATCCATTACAACCTCTGCGTTACAGTTTAAACTGCAGCTTAGCCTGAATTAAAATTAATTTGCAAGTCCCATTAGGTGCAAAATACACCTTTTTCGGAGTATATTCTGATTCGAAAATATTGTTGGCTTTCAACCTCTAGGATCATTTGATGCTACATTTTAGATGCAGGAGGGAAACCGGAGCACCCGTGAAAAATCTGCGAGGACGAGCATGGATTGGCAACCAAACTCACATGTGGCACCGCGGGGAATTGAACCCCGGCCACAGTGTTGAGAAACGAGTGAGAAGCTAACCCGCCCTCCAAAAGTGTCTTTGAGAAGAGCGGTATTGTATTAAATCTATTATTGCACACATACACAGAAATGACAGGTGATGGGTGCAGCCTACTTATAGTGCAGGGCAATACATTCAATAATTGTTTCCACCTATTGGTATGGTAACTAATCCTATTTTATCACTACTTCTACGGCCGGCGAATACTGCTTTAAGACCGAGTTCATCGAGGGCGTAATTTAAAGATGTCACTAACACATGGCATGTAATATAGATACTGCTCGCTCATCAAAAATACGGGGCAATTTAATTAAACCATTTATTTGTAATCTTACTATGGTGATAACTATCATCTAAGCCTTCCAATTACAACTATGATGATAGGCTTACTAAATAAACCCATCCTAAAAAGAAAGCATCCAGTTTAATTATGGTCCATAGTCAAAGAAAGGGTGATAAATCAAAACCTACTAAAAGTATGGTACAAATAAATGTATTCCGCACAGTTTGATACCTCATTTATCCAGAATTGATGAAAAATGACCTTGAAATCACCTCAATTTTAAAAGTTGCAGTTATTGCTATTGATTTAGTCCTGCTTCTCAATATTCATTTTGTTTCACTGAGAGCATACGTGGCAGATGTCTGGCAGTCATTGATGCAGGAGGACATACCAGATATTGACTGTGAAGGGTAAATCATTGAGGAAGAAGTAAAAGAGTATATGTATTCAATAAAACCATGAAGTGAAATCAAACAGTCTTAGTCGGTCTCTGTTATGGTGTACCTTTATGAAGAATCTTGAGAAGCAGGAAAACCACATCAATAGGAATTACTGCAAATTTAAAATCCTGGGTAGGTACATTCAAAAGGTCACTGTGTCATCAATTCTGAATCGATTTGGACAAATGAGGTATACAGAATAAATTTATCTGTGGTACTTTTGGTAGGTCTTGATTTAAGACCCCATCTTTGACTTATGGACCAAAATCATACTGGATACTTTCTTGTTGGGATGGGTTTATCGTGCCCCTGTTGTGTCGTCTGATTGCTAAACGATAAAATGAATGACGTACATTGGTAACCATTAGTATTTCTGACGTTTTCGTCATTAAATTCTTGTTTTCGCAAGTTATACTAACATTTTCTATTTATAATTCGCACAGTGCGGTACTTCATTAATGTAAATATCTTACAGCATTTGAAACTGTTAAACGCAGTCTAGAAAATGCTAACGAACACGATCGGTGCATGTCATTGTATGTATAAGACCTGATCGTTTACCTTGCGAATGCTCATTATGTTTATTCCAATAACATGTCACATATTATGAAAGCAATTATTTGAATATCACTTTTGCAGAAGTTACAGTATTTCTACGAGTACACCGTCGGTTATCGCAGTACCGGTGCAGCCGGTCCCTGTGTGAATGGTCGGGCTTTCATCTCTGACTTCTTCAGGACTTACGAAGAGCCATCTGACCGGTACTGTAATAACCGAACGGCATGTTCGTAGAAATATTATAACTTATTATGAATTCCCGTCGAGAAAACTATCTACTTATTAAAACACTCAACTTGACTAGAACTCGACTCGACACTTTGGTAACTTGTGACTCACCTCGAGACTCAACCCTTGAATGACTCGACTCAATTTGCGACTCGGCCCCATGTTGACTCGACTCAACTAAACTAACAACACCATTCATCTCGTTTAAAGCACATTTTTTGTAATTAGCGAACCTTGGGTATAGCGGTCCTTAGAGATAGCGGGATGTTACGGTTTTCTCACTCACTCTCTTAAATATTGCTCAGTTACACCATGGTCTATTAATGACTCTACTTTTGCATGTTGTCGATGCTATGCACTCAACCGTGTAGTGTAATCTGTAGGACTGTAGTGGAGACAATCACTACTTGCTTGAGAGTTGTTGGACGAAAATGTGTGCTCAGGTGTATCGAGGTAGTAACTGCGCGCATGATGGTTTATAAGAGAATTGTTTTTGTATAGAAACCTTTCCATATGAAAGCGATGCAATGCGGATGAATTTTGGTAATTTTATTTCAACATCAAAACCCAAATTGTACTTTTTTGCTATATAACTTGATCAATTGCATTGATTTTAAACCGGCTTTTTCAGATGGTCCACAAACAAATAGTTCCGTTGTATTTTCATACATAGCCTAAGCCTACTTGTGGTATATAACCTACAGTATTATACTAGTTTGTCTCTAGGCAGATAGGTTGATGTCTACGTAATATGTTGTATATATCAGGTCAATGTATCCCATGATCATGATGATTAAAATAATCAACTGATAAAAAATGTATCATCTACAGAAAGCCTGAGGACTTGCAGCTTGTCTACAATGTTCTTCTAATATCAAAATTCGTCCATTTCAATGATTTCCTTTTTCATTAGCTAGTACAAGAAAATATAGGCCGCCTCCTGGCTAGATCCTGCTGGATCTCCAATGTTTATAGCGTATGACACGTACATTAGAGTGTTCGTCGAACCATGTCTGGATTTCAAGCTCAACAAACATGACGAAGGAGCGGGATACCGAGCATATCATAATAAGATATGACAAGCACTGGTCAAGATGTCAATAGAAGGGAAATTAACTATTCCTGAACACAACTTATATTGCACCTTGGGTTTTCACCTTTTACATGTTTTAAGAGTCGGTAATAACGCTTCAATGTGAGGTGCCATTTCCTCCGATCATGCCAACAGACAGACGGCAAATCTGCTGACGTTTTCAACACCTTTCAACCTTCAAAGTGTCACAATTTGTTATTGTTGAAATTCATGGCATTTGAATGCAAGGTGCCACACGCATGTAGGAATACAAGACATTGGATTCTTGCCTAAATTAATACCAATATATATACCAAAATAATTAAGGTTTTCAATCATCAGATCAGCGATTACGAATTGCTAAGAATTGGCCTCAATTCGACACTGCCCTTCAGAACATGCAGAAGTTGGAAATGGTTTGAAAATGAAGGTACATAATCATCATCATCATCATCATCCTTCGGCTGCGGAGCAGGCGACCACAAGTTCCTCAGCTACATCGGTCTTGAGCCATTGCTGAAAGTTAACCTCGACTCCGTATGCTATCCATATCCCCAACAGGACACCCAAAATACACTGAAATGTATTTCCAGAACAAAGTTCTTTGCCGTCCGGTTTTCCTCTTGCCATGAGTTGGGACATACTATGCATATTCTTTAACCATGTTAACAGGCTCATCGTCAGGCAAGCGGAGTATATGTCCCACAAATTTCAGTTGACGAGTTCTGCCTTTTTCAACAAGTGCAGATTGTAGATGGTAGTATTTGGTACTCTGTCTACTCTCTTGATGTTCAGCATATTCGGTAGCAGGATGTGCCAAATGAATCAGTGGCGTAGGTATGGGTTGTGACGACCAGGGCTAAGGATACATAATGGCACCCCTCCCCAATTCTTGAACTTTGCACAAATAGGGCCTACCACTCATTAATTTTGGTTAAAATGAAGTTGAATATCGGTCTTAAATTGATTTTGTGCTTGTCTAAACGCCATCTTGGATTATGCAAATGACACACTGTCATTGGCTCATTACGTCATGTGTCTTCTTTAAAAACTCGTAGTTTAAAATGCCGATTTGGTGGTAAATCAGCATTTGTTAAACAACTCTGTTTAAATTGATCGCTTTGTTTTTTTCATTTGTTGTTGTTTAAAACAATCAAGCGCCGATTGTTTTTATTTTGAAAAACCCTGTTTACTTTTCTGAACAACATTCTTTTGAAGGGTGTCAAATGAGAAAGAAAAGCCCAATTAACAAAATGTATATTTCAGAATAATCCAAAATGATCAAGTTATTGAACAGCAAGGATGAATATAACTGACGAGTTTCTTTTTGTGCCTGGTGTATATATTATTACGGGTATATTCAGACTTCTATCATTGTAATGACGAATGTATTCTAGGTGATACCCAAGGTAATACAAAATAGTGTCAGGTGCGTCATGAGATAATTACAATTAAGGATTAACAGGTTGCCTGGTTATTACATGTATCAATTCGGTCGATTCACAATATGATGCACCTCCAGCGGTAGCTGAGGAAAGGCCAAAATACACAGTTCATCCTGGGAAAATGTCGACATCCAAAGCCCGCGTTATACGAATACAACACAAGAACATGTCATAGTGTTTTTAAATGTCAATATTATATAAAAATTTGTTACACACGAATGTTCACTAAACAGCACTTTATAATAATGTAGTAGATCCATTTTCGATCTATTGATCACCCGGAATCCTTCGTGGGGCTGTTTTCAGCATTATTATTAGGCATATCACCACAAAAATAATCGCAGCAGAAACACGTTATTTAATGTTCCTACATTATTGAGCTTTATTAAAGCATCAAAAATCATAAAAAACAGAATTGAAATCGGTCAATGCATTGTGTTGTAGTGTCAATTTAAAGATGCTCGTAGATGGAATGAAATCCTGCCACAAATGGCTGTAATGACAAAATTGGCACATTTCGAGATTTTGAAGGTATATTTGGACGCTTGCTTGAAAAAGCAGCGTTAATTTAAATATCACATGTTAAATGCCTATCTTTCCTGACTTCGTTACAGAAAACAAAATTAAAAAATCTATCATTGAATAATCATAATAAATTAACCAAATATACTATTTTAGCAATTTCGGCCAATCTGCAGACAAATTAAATCTAAAAAAATGACTAAGTTCAGCTAATTAATATGCAAAATTGATGCCAATAGAAAACCGTACATGATATAAAGGTGCGGTTTTTTTTGCACACATATGTATACAACGTTCTTTCAATTGATAACAAAAAATACACAAAAAGTAATTAATTATGCAAATTAGGTAATTACAGCTAATTATGTATTTATGCTATTATTATGCAAATTAGGCATGAGTAATTTTAGGTTTTTTTCAATATTTAATGAACGTCTGTTCATTCATCATAATGTTTTAAAGTATGATCCTGTTATGAGGTTGAATAAATGAACTGCAGTTAATTATTTAAAAACAATACAAAAAAAATAAAAAGTTTGACATTTTGACGGTGTCTAGAATATAATTTTCATTTTTACTGTAAACATGGTTAGTGTCACCATTACTCAAAGCCAAGTCCGAAAAGTAAAAATTAAAATTCAGTTGCAATGAGACTTTAAATTAACATTTTGTCATCTGGATTAACATGGGAGGACAATCGGTAAAGTGAACAGCAATTTTACTGTACCGCGTATACAAAAATAGTATGGCCTTGGACACACACAATGGCTTAGAGCTATTGTGGTTTGGAAAATTACTCCCTAAAAAAAACATTGATTAATGTTTTGCTTCAACTGGTTTTAGGGAAGCGTTTCATTTGTTGTCGACGGAATTAATTTACATGCTAAGAAAGATTAGTATTTCAGCTAAATGGTGGTAGTTCCTTTACTTCAATAGGCCTATATTTACTGATTTATGAGCGATCTTCAAAAATCCATAAAAACAGGCAGTAGCTCTTAAACAAAACAATTTTTAATGAGGACCCGATGTTAGCCTCGGAAAGGCTTCACACATCATATATTAAAAATTTAAACAATTTGGATAAATTAAGCATATGAAGAAATTCATTTATCGACATGGATGTTTTCTAAAATTGGCCAAATTTGAAGCGCGCTCTTTTCAATTCACTGTTATGCTTGCATGCACAGTGTAGCAGAATTATTGTGCAGCCACTGTGACATACCTATTATTATTATCACACTCGCATACAAATCCAATTGTGCCTAGGAAGGCGATGTCGACTCTGGAGGTCAACAATTGGACTAGCAAGAGCAACCGTTATTGTGTTTTGAATCGCGAGAATTTGACCATTCTGTTTGACCTTTGTATGTCTTATAATTATGGATTGAACAGATACATGCCCAAGTTGAGCTTGGGATTCATCAAGCGTAATGCTTTTGAAGGCTTCAACCAAAAAGTACTAGTGTATAAATGTTGGATATATAGCAAATGTTGACAATTAAGACTGAAGACTATTACGGTATATCATCATGTTGGCTGCTGTGTGTGTTTGCAAGGAAAGCTCAATATTCTTGAGATTTTGTTTGTACGTTTGTTTGTTTGTTTCTTATTTTTGATGTTTGTTTTTTCTGATCTTGAGTGTGAGTATTGTAGCAATTTTCTTTTGTTATCATAAAGTTATGACAATGTACGGAAACATATTAGTGCCAAATTTTAAAAAATAAATATAAAATCATTGCGAATATTCGTTAACATGAAGACCGGGAAATTGACCTTTTCTTCCGTTTGGGGTGTCCCCTTTTATTTTAAACAATGGTCTAGAAACATTAATTTTAAATGTCACAATAAGCTTTAATTGTTATTTCTGTTTGAGGTAAATGTACTGTCCTTTTAACGTTCTGTAAATGTATACCTTTATTAACTGTTTCAATTGTTGTTGCTGTGTTTGTCATAATATGAAGCGCCTAAAGGACCATTTTGACAGGCATTGTACATGCTGTATGAAATGCCGTGTCATCGTTATCATTATTATTACCACAAAATACATTGTTATTATTATTATTGAGTTATTGTTATAGACATTATTATTCTTTTACGAGCCATTGAAGCATCTCAGTGTCCCGGGCATTTGTCGAAATAAAATGTATTATTAAAATTACCATTCTTAAAATTTCTTTTCTTTTTTATTTTTGTTTATTTATTTTTATACTGAATTTACTCTGTAAGATAAGGTAATTCATCAAGCCAAATTTCGATCAAGACTTACGTATCCGGAATATCTGATATGAAGAATGCTTATTCTTGTTAGGAGCTTGCATGGTGCATAATGCTTCAGGCATTGTCAACAATAATTAGTTGAGGCCACTTTCATCATGTCACTGATGCTAATTAAAGGTGGCTTACATTGCGTTATTTCACATGTTAACTCAAACGTATATATTGCAGATCAGATCTATCAGTATTCTAGGTTAATATAAGGTGTGTCATGAGATGATTAAAATTAAGGATTTACAGTTTATTTAGTTATTACATGAATCAATTTGGTGATTCGATTTCATCCTTGTATTCCTTGTCTAAAAGGCTTCAGTAATCCAGCAAAAAACAATTGTAGAAATCGACAAAAGTAAAGGATAAGTCATTACATTTGTCAATAGGTATTTTGGAAATGATCAATCTGGATTGTTAAGGGGATGTGATAAATTTAAATTTGAAGAAAGGAGCATAGAAAATTTGGCTGAAGCGGGATTCGAACAACGTTTGATTGCAATCAATGAAAGTTTACAATATCTGCGCTGATTAAAAATGTTCATGCGTAATGCGTGAACTGATAATGTAATGAACTTTGTTGCTGCTACTTACCATGCTTACATGCATTTATTTCGTTGTGTGGAATTGCAATGAGGCTTCACACCGCGTGATGACTTGTCACGACTGTCCTATTTACATTGTCTATATTGGAATCAACAAATCGTTTAAGTATCACGTTTTACTCTTCGAAGGAAACCCCAAACTCACTGATCTACTAAATTGTATAAATGTAAAACCTTTTTACTAGATGGGTGAGTGACCTTAAAATGTTTCTTACAAATATGATAATTTCGTTTTTAATAAAAGTTCTAAAATAAAGAATGCATACATGAACACACTCAAATTCAAAATAGGAAGGTAAGCTTTACATTAAAAAATTAGTTTAAAGAACTTTCTAAATACACACGCAAAAAACTTAATAGGCATTCGGAAACGCTGTGTGCTGATGATGATTGCCGCGAGGCAAACATTATTGATTCTGAGAAACATCCGAACAGGTAGATTCGAAATAACACCGGGCATTATGTGCTTATTTGAATACATTTCCAAAGAAAAAAGGACTCTTAAACCCCCGGGGGGCACTCAACTTTGGAAGTGACGGTATGTGCCTGTCAATAGGCCCCCTCTTTTGAAGTCGACTATACCCGATGACCCCCTTTTTTAAAAGCCATACCCGATGACCCCTTTTTTAAAAGCCATACCCGATGACCCCCTTTTTTTTAGTTGCGGCTACCCAATGACCCCCTTTTTTGGTTGCGGCTACCCAATGACCCCCTTTTTTCTAGAGTAGCATCATCAAAATGCAACAAAAAAATGCCGAAACTGTCAAATTTTGCTCCATTTTTTCAAAATGTTCTACCCGATGACCCTTTTTTAAAATCTTATACTCGATGACCCCCTTTTTTCAAAATATTGTACCCAATGACCCCCTTTTTTATTTTGTTTGTACCCAATGACCCCCTTTTTAAAATAACGCTTGGTACCCGATAGGCCCCTACTTCGCGACTCCGGTAGGCACATACCCGTCACTTCCAAAGTTGAGTGCCCCCCGGGCTTAAACCACAATCCAGTGAGCAAACGTACTATAGCGGTAAAGTCAAATGATGTGTTTCATGCTATAAATCAATCAATCATAAATATGTGAAACACTTGGCATACCGTGTCATTGACCTTTCATATTCTATGCTTCCTTTTCAAATATTTGCGTCGACTTACCATGCTTACTGAACATAATGATATCTATGAAGGGCTGTCATGTTAGAGCGTGATGCACATTCAAACTCTGTGGAAGTCCGACAACATCAATCCTCAAGATTTGTTATGGCATGTTTTAAAGGTATTGTTAAAACATTTTAACGCTATCAATTAGGCCTAATTGGTAAAAATGTGTACAAAATTTGCAAAATATTATAAAGCAAATCACAACTATATTACAATATACCAAATCACATTTTGCCGTGCCGATTTGTGTTTAACAAAACATAATTTGTTTCAGTATTAGCAGGAGCCGATTCCTAAATAGAATCAAGATACATTGTGTCGACGTGTTTACTATATAGTGACATGATAGAGGCGAATAAAATGTCATTTATTATTATATTATAGATGTGTTACTATGTATATCGCACCCAGGTCCTGTTGACGGTAGGTCAAAAGAGGAACCAGCCAGGTTTTTTTCTAAGTCTTTAAGTGGATATATTAAAGGTTTTTGTTTTTCACTTTCGTCTTGATGTTCAAATCAATGACAGGCCACTTTTCTCACTTGTTTCTTGTAATGCTCTTAAGAGGTCTAAAACCTCCTCTCTGCTTCGCTTGGTTTTGGTAAAGTTTGTAATCAGATCCTTGCTTTGATCAAGGAAGCATAAGTACAGCGGTACCGAGTGTATTTTTAGCAATTAGGTTCCTGGTGTTTACGATATGATCTCGTGTACCTCTTCAAACTCTAAAAACCTCTTTTTCTTCAGCAAATCTCATTTCTGTTTTCCCAGTCCTCGGCCATTCCACTTTCTACCAGATAATATCACAAGGCTTCCGCATGACATTCAAGTTCTCCTTTCCGGATGTATTCGGGGATGACTTTCATAGCTCTCCAGCATGTCATCACAGTGATGATTTTCCATTTACTGACTTGGTCGAGTAATTGCCTGTTGCACTTCACTCTTTAGGGGAAGGTGGTTCAGGCCCTAGCAGCTGTTCTCACAGAGGCTACCTGGGCCTTTGGTCGTAACCCTCGGTATTCAGACCACCTTGCCTCCAAATCGCTACTTTCGGTAAGTGTAGTGCCCATTCTGGCATTGATTATTGTTATTGATGATATCAGATCTCACTGAAGGCTTCTGGGCTAGCTTCTTGACTAGCTTTACCTAGTTGGAGAACACATTTATTGAATAATTTCCTGCTCTCGTCATCACACGTCTTCTCTTGACACACCTACCAGAGCGAACTGTTCAAATAAGACATATAAAGTCAATGGTGATAAATCATCTACCTGCGAAATACCAAACCATACTGCACTTATATAACTTCAAACGTTGGAACTTTCGAGGCATCAAATTTCTAACGATTTGTTATGGCATGTTTTAAAGGTATTGTTAAAACACTTTAAAGTTATCAATAAGTTCTAATTGGCAAAAATGTGTGCAAAATTTGCAATATCTAGGCCTATACAGGGTGTCCCATAAAAAATGACCGGGCGAACAAATTTGGACACAAGTTGAGAAATAGACATCAGAATCAAAAAATCTAAATATCAGCGTGTAGCCCATCTTATTGTGCATCTTATACGCTAATTTTACTGGAATCAGTTGACTGATTGCGAAACAATGAGCGATTACATAACGCATGCGTCAATTCACTTCATTCCAATGAAATTGCCATACTTTAGCCACATTGTAAGAAAGGATGGCGGAGTTGAGAAGCAGATTCTTCAGGGAGCCGTAGAAGGTCATCGTAGAAAGGAATGTCCGTCAACATCGTGGACAAAATGATGTGAAGAATTTTTCATCACACGGAATATATGGTGCAAGACGTTTGGCTTTTGACAGAAGTAGATAGCGTACTCTTGTGAAGACCACAGCAGCGCATTCCTGCGCCATCTGACCCAGAGAGAAAGAGTTATACATGTACGTATTTTACCAATGTATTTGAAAATAATCATTCTTTAGCTTTCATACTGCTATCTCTATTTTTAAAGGTTAATGAATGCGTATCACTTGTTGAGAGCGAAATTTAGGCTCAATAATGAACGTGTACTAAGATGTTGATGAGTCCAATGCACAAGCCCCGCAGGGGATGCATATTTGGACGCATCAATATTCAAGGCAAGTGCATTATTGTGTCCAATCTCTCAAGCAACAAGGAATCTGCATTTCATTAACACATTTCATACACCAAGAAATGACCAAGAATTAATGTAATTTAAGCTATTATTGGGCACGATAAAATTCAAAATTGGAAGGTACATTCACAAATGCTTTGAATAAAAGTTTAATTTCTAAATACACACATTGTCACCATAATTAATAGGTATTCGGATTCTGAGAAACATCCGAATCTTAACAGGTACAAGGTGTCCCAGAATGATTTATACCGTGTTTAAACAAAATATCAAAAATATATAGTCAACAGTGTATCTAATCTTAATAAGTGCAATACAATGCCACACATGTCTCCTACTTATTCTGTGACTTTCATGGAAATAGCTTGATCGGTTTTCGAGTGACTTTGCTATTACTGAAAATGGACGAAAACTGCATGTGTGTAATTTACAGTGCAAAGGCACCATAACACACGGATCCTTTATCCCCATCGTCCAGCCGTACTGAGAAATCCTACTTTCTTTTATAGGAAATATGCCAAATTTGGCACAGATGTAGAGCTTACAATGCTAAACAATTCTTGATATGCGATTAAGTGAAACATTTCAATACGACATCAGAAAAACATACTTTTAATGTGATTTTTACCCCAATTGTTACCCAAAAATGTCATTATTACAGAGGATATAACTTCCTCAAGGATCCTCCGCAGTAAGTTTCAATCTTCCTCGTCACGTAGCTGTGGGTTTGTCAATATACTGTGGATAATTTTTGATAGAAGATGTACTTTCCATGAATTTACATTATAGTGCTCATAATTTAGTGAATTGGCAGATTTAAGAAGACTGAACTTGAGTTTTGTGGATGGGGGGGTAAATTTCTGAACATTGTTCTGATTTTATCAAATTTATTGAAGTTTGACGTGTATGTACTGAACCTAAACACCAATAGAGGTTATCCATGTTCTATAAGCTGCATATCCTATCAACGACTGCTATACCTTGTTTAGGACATTCTAAAGAAGTACCTGCATGTGCAACCATGACTGTTTCAAAATAGCCCGCCAAAGTCATGCAGGTAACTCCAAGGTCGTGCATTGAATTAGTTTGAATGAGGAATACTACGGGAACCAGTGCCTTTTGTTAGAAGTCACACATGAGTGAAGTGGATAACCTCTATAAGTGTTGATCAGAAGTGAAATGCACCTGTCATGTGCATGTTTTGAATGTGGGAGGAGCTTTTGAAAATATGGCTCTTAAAAGTGGTACCGGGTATGTACTCAGAAAGTTTGAATGGCTCCCTGGTGCCAAGTGGTATTTTAAGCTCCTCCTATTTGCAAAAATTGGTACATTGCAAGTGCATTTCAGTCTAACGAATGCCAATTGCTGACGAAGTTTAGGAAATATTACCTCTAACCCCATTAAAATTGAAAATAACAGAACAATGTTGCATAAAGTTCAAAATTGTGCTCTAACAATTGTCAAATTCAGCCTCCTTAAATTCGCCATTTTAGGCAAATGCACTACATTATGAGCACCATTACCATAATTAAACTCAAGGAAAGCTCATTATCAAACAACTTTTTACATCCTTCACACCTCAATTAATGTATTTAGCCCGTGCGGCTTATGCAGACCCCTTTCAGACTAGTCTTGGCACTTCGTGAACAAATATTCCATACTAAATGTCAAATCTGTAAATACCAAATCACATTTTACCGTGTCGATTTGTGTTTAACAAAACATAATGGGTTTCAGTATTAGCAGGAGACGATTCCTAATTAGAATCAAGATATATTGTGTCAACGTGTTTACTATATAGCGGCATGATAGAGGTGAATAAATGTCATTTTAGATGTGTTACTAGCTGTATATCGCACACACAGGTCCTGTTGACGGTAGAGAATCAAAACGTACCCTCAGGTCAAAAGAGGAACCAGCCAGGTTTTTAAGTAGATATATTAAAGGTTTTTGTTTTCACTTTCGTCTTGATGTTCAATGACAGGCCACTTTTCTCACTTGCTTCGTTTAATGCTCCTAGAGGTCAAAAACTTCCTCTCTGCTTCTCTTGGTTTTGGTAGAGTTTGTAATATCAGTTCCTTGCTTTGATCAAGGAAGCATAAGTACAGTGGTACCGAGTGACTTCTGTATTTTGCAATTAGGTTCCTGATGTTTACGATATGATCTCGAGTACCTCTTCAAACTCTAAAAACCTCTTTTTGTTCAGCAAATCTCATTTCTGTTTTCGGGCCATTCCACTTTCCTCCATATAATATCACAAGGCTTCCGCATGACATTCAAGTCCTCTTTTCCGGATGCCTTCTGGGATGCCTTTCATAAACATCTCAAAAATAGTTACTAACCTCCCTTGAATAATAGCCATTATTCAAAAACGGGCAATTGTATTACAAATCTGTAAAATGCGTTGTAGCAAGTGTCTAAATATTGACGGCGCAGCGTACATTTAAATCAATGTAACCCAAGATTTGAAAGTTGCAGTAAATTCTATTGATATGTATTCAGTATAATGGAAAAATCTGCTCGGCTCTCATGGGAATGTTTGTTTTGTTTCATGCATTTGGGGGTCAAAATGTCGTGAAATCAATATCAATTATCGTTATTCTTATCGTTTATACAGTCACCTACCTGGACAACCGATTCTTTAGAAATGCTTAGTCGCGCTAAAAGTCGATCGATACATGTTAAAATCAGCACAATTCAGAGATACACCTTTTTGCTATGAAATTAATTTTCTCGGTCAAATATAAAGCAATATTTTTTTTTCTTCAGTCAGTTAAAAACTTGGTGCTTGGATATACATTTTTTAAAAATCCTGGTGTTAAAATTAAGCATCAAATTGTATCTTTTAGTGTGATATTTTTGATTTTTATAGGCCTTGAGTTCGCCTGCGAGCTTTTTACGGAATTGATTTTTAGCGTCTCAAACTAATATAGTTTGCTAAAGAAAGATATTTCCCACCTCTGTAAAGCACATCGTGTGGGTCTATATATTATAGTTTTGTCAGAATTTCCGTTTTTATTTTACCCTTTTTCCCTTCATGCTCTGAAAATGTCAAACTCGGTGCTTTTATCTCGTGCGCAACCAGCAGAAATAGTCGATATTTTCATTGTTGTCATCCATGGCAATTTTCCATTGAAAAGCAAAGATCATGAAGATTGCCCGACTAGCGATTTGGTAGCCCAAATCCCCAATTGGGTTTTCTGGTAAATGAGGTGAATTTTAAAATGTTGCTCCCGTGATAGCCTGCAATTTCAATTTATATGGATTCCATGATTATGAAAACCATTTTGTCTGTCTGTGTGTTTGTTTACCTAGGTTAGTCCGTATTAAGAGACGCACGCTTGAGGTTCATGAAAATCCACGGTCCAAACCTAGACAAATTAGCGTGTTATTATAGGGGATTTTAATCTTCTGTCCCTCCTATCTCCATGTGAATTTTGTATGACCTACCCACCGCCCCCCCCCATCGCGGGTTGCCATTTTCATTACACCCTTCAGACTTGTGTTCGGGTTTCTGTAGAGATTCATCAGTGTTCGGGTTTGTTTTTAATTTGACATGTAGGCCTAACCATATTTGTCATAATTAAGCGCTATACCTAAATGTATAGCTATGCTATATATTATTATGTAATATCATGTACATGTAGGCCTATAGGGTGGGGTTGGTGCAGAGGTGTGTGAGGTGGGTAGTGGGGTGTATGTAGGGAAACTTTGGTGTGGTAATCAACACACTTTAACCATGACTTTCAATGCAAGGCTTATTGTTGCCACAAATGTTTGTTTTTTTCCTTAAGGTTATTTAATAAGTTTTTTTAAACTTCCATGTTTAACCTGGTATTGTTTTGGCTGCTTCATTAGGGCCTATGACTTTCGGTGGGTTTCCAAAAGCAGTTTCAAACAAACACAAACAAAAGGCACCATACCCAGTCACCTTCATGACAATTGAAACACTACGTCAAGTATTAACATCCAAGTTATTCTGTTTTTAGGCAAGCAATTTTAAATAATTGCTTGAACAGGTTTTTGTTTAAAAACAAAAACCTGTTTAAGTTAACAATGAAAATGAATGGTTCTTATAAGGCACAATCTCTGATGCGGAACTCAAAGCGCGTAAAGCACGAAATTTACAAACAAACATAAAAACAATCAATTTATAAAGATGTTTAAAAACATAAACCTGTTTAAGTTTCTTATAAGCCACAATCTCTGATGGTTCTTATAAGGACAATCTATTTCTGGCGTTTAAATAACGAAAGTCTGGGGCGTTACGCCGGGGCGTTACGAAGGTTATTTCTTTGGAAGTGTGTTCCAAACAGTTTGTTGATCATAAAACATACAGCGTAATATAATGTTTTGTAAAAGAAAGTTTTGTTTAAAATATTGCCCAATTGCATGTAAGCCTTCGGGCAAAGTTGTTTTGAGGAGAAGCAAATTTCAACACATTGGTCCGAATCACTCACGTGATGATGAAATATCCTCATCGTGCTATAAACATGATCAGTATAGGAGCGCTATTAGGCCTGGGAATTTCGTTGCTATATTGAAGTTCTGGCAACACTGTATCATGCCGGTATTCCTATTAAACCCAGGGATATCGATCCACAATGCTAGTATTATTAGCCTTATATTACACGCGTTGATAAAAAAAAATTTCAGCCGGTGAAAAAATGGTGAAATCAAAACGTAAATTCTGACAAAACTATGATATATCGCTCACGGTGATGTGCGTTAGAAAGTTGGGGAAAATCCTTCATTAGCGTACTATATTACTTTGAAAAGCTAAAAGGTTGATCCAAGAAAAGGCTCGCAGGCAGAGTTTAAGCCTATCAAAATCGAAAATCTTACACGAAATGACTGAATTTCACGCCTAAGTTTAACACTAGGATTTGAAAAAAAAAATAAGTATCAAGCACTACAATTTGACCTGACATTTACTGAAAAAATAAAAATGATTGCATTTCATTTGGCCGAGAAAATTAATTTTACATTGAAAAGGTGTCACTCAAAATTTAGCTCGTTTCAACACCAAATTCGATCGTTTGTATTGCCACATTAAATGACTGAGTGAGCCTTGCTAAACAAAAGAATCTGTTGTCCAGGTTGCTAACTGTATAAATGCCCCGCCAAGTTGTCATTTCAACAGTTAAGTTTAGGTTAAGCTGGTCATCTTCGTAACAACTCAGCTTTTGAACATGTCAAGGTTACAAGAGACTTCATCTTGATGGACGATAATGCAGCTCCACATAGGGCTAGGATAACCAACCAGCTTCTGGAACAGGAAGGCATCAAAGGTATGTTATGGCCTGCCAAATCTCCAGACCTGAACCCGTTGGAGCATTTGTGGGGACAGTTAAATTACCGGGTAGACAAGAGGATCAAGCCAACAACAACTTTGATTCGACTGGAACAAATTCTGAGACGGGAATCGGCAGCAATAGACCAGGGACGCATCAGTCGTCTTGTAAACAGTATGAGGCGAAGGTGCTTGGTATTTATTCAGACAGAAGGAAGCCACACCCGATATTAACTGATATGAAAGTGAACATTACAACAACAGTTACGTTACAAGAGACATTTGTAAAAACCATTAAATCACATGAGTTTAAAACTGAAAATGGCAATGTGTGTAATGATATCTGAGTGTTTTTGTATTGTTGTAAGTGTAACTTTCAAATCTGGACCTCACTACATTAAATTGACCGGTGTTTTATTGTTTTCTAGGCTACATGTATTTATCAAATGAGGTGTCAAAACGCGCAGAAATAAATTCTGCTTCCAACACATTTTACATATTTGTAATACAATATCCCGTTTTTGAATAATGGCCGTTATTTAAGGGGGGTTAGTTACTTTTTTAGATGTTTAGCTCTCCAGCATGTCATCACTATGATGATTTTCCATTACGGACTTGGTCGAGTAATTACGGCCTGTTGCACTTCACTCTTTAGGGGTGGTGGTCCAGGTCCTTGCAGATGTTCTCACAGAGGTTACCTGGGAATTTTGGTCGTAAAACTCGGTATTCAGACCACCTGACCTCCAACTTACTTGCTTTCGGTAAGTGTAGTGCCTATTCTGCCATTGATTATTGTTATTGATGATATCAGATCTCACTGAAGGCTTCTGGGCTAGCTTCTTGACTAGCTTTACCTAGTTGGTACTCTTTTTTTTTTTTTTTTGAATAATTTCCTGCTCTCGCCATCTTGTCACACGTTTTCTCTTGACACATCTACCAGGGATAACTGTTCAAATAACGTACATAATATAAATGGTGATAAATCACCAACCTGCTAAATATCAAACCATACTGTACTCATAACTTCAAACGTTAGAACTTTCAAGGCATCAAATTGTCATTTGTTATGGCATGTTTTAAAGTTATCGTTAAAACACTTTAAGTTTTCAATAAGGTCTAGTTGGCAAAAATGTGTACGAAATTTGCAATATCTAAGCCTATCTAAAACAAATCACACCTATTTTACAATATACCAAATCACATTTAACCGTGTCGATTTGTGTTTACGAAAACATAATGTGTGTTTCCGTATTAGCAGGAGACGATTCCTAACCTTCTAATAATTGTTTAGAAATAGCCTTTATAGATACACCATAAGTTGTTGCAGTTTTGAGGAGAAAGGCCTTCTTCTAAATGCCAAGAAGACTTAAGTAATGGTTATTAATAGAAATGGAACTGGAGAGGACTTTTTGATAGATGGTCAAAAGATTGGGGAGGTATTGAAAACTTGGGTTCAATGATAGACAACAAAGGTTATAGCACATCTGCGATCAAAAGAAGATTAGCTATGGCAAGGACAACAACTCAGAGTATGTCAAAGATCTGGAAGAGTCGTAGTTTATCAATCAACCTCAAGGTACGGTTACTTCGTGCAACAGTCTTCACAATTGCTACATACGGGTGCGAATCCTGGGCAATGACAAAAAATGACAGGGAGTAGATAGATGCATTTGAGATGTGGTGCTATAGGAGGCTGCTGGGAGTATCTTGGAAAGACAAGAAGACAAGCATCTGGGTCCTGAATAAGATTGACATAGGCTTCAACATCAGAAAGCCCATCATTGAGAGGAAATTGCCCTACTTTAGCCACATTGTAAGAAAGGATGGCGGAGTTAAGAAGCAGATTCTTCAGGGAGCCGTAGAAGGCCATCGTGGAAAGGAACGTCCATCAACATCTTGGACCAAATGATGTGAAGAATTTTTCATCACACGGAATGTATGGTGCAAGACGTTTGGCTTTGGACAGAAGTAGATGGCGTACCCTTGTGAAGACCACAGCAGCAATGTATTTGAAAATAATCATTCTTTCGCTTTCATACTGCTATCTCTATTTTTAAAGGTTAATGAATGCGTATCACTTGTTGAGAGCGAAACTTGACTCAATAATGAACGTACACTAAGATGTTGATGAGTCCAATGCACAAGCCCCGCAAATGGTGCATATTGGACGCATCAATATTCAAAACAAGTGCAATACTGTGTCCAATCTCTCAAGAAACAAGAGATCTGCATTTATTAACACATTTCATACACGACCAAGAATTAGTCTAATTTAAGCTATTATTGGGCAAGATAAAATTCAAAATAGGAAGGTACACTCACAAAAGCTTTGAATAAAAGTTTTCTAAATACACACATTGTCACCATAGGTATTCGGAAACTTTGTGTGCTGATGATGATTAGCTTCACTGCGAGGCTAACATTACCGATTCTGAGAAACATCCGAATCTTAACAGGTAGATTCGAAGCAAAACCGGGCATGTCTGTGCTTATTTGAATACGTTTTTTAAAACAAAGACTTTGTAAACCATACAAATCCAGAGAGCAAACGTACTATAGCGGTAAAAGTCAAATGATGTATTTAATCAATCAATCATAAATATGTGAAACACTTGGCATACCGTGTCATTGACCTTTCATTTTCCATACTTCCTTTTCACATACTCAGAGTATTTAATGCTGTTAGCAAATAAACTTTAAACATAGTGATGGAGAAATGTCATGTCAGAGCATGCTGCACATTCATGGGTGTCAATCTTGTTGGCAAAATGACCCATTTGTGGTCCTTTTAGCCACTTTTTGATAATTCAAGCTGATTGCCCCCCCCCCCACACACACACATTTCAAGACAGATTAACGCTACAAATCATGCTATAAATTAATGTTCACATTCAAACTCCGTGGTAGTCCGACGACATCAATCCTCATCCTTGCGGCACCCAGTCGATGTTCGATCTCCTGGGTGCAGTCCCCTCTCAGGTTGATGATGGACCCACAGAACTCAAAGATTTTCAACCTCCTCGATGACATTTCCATCTAACATTTCCATCTAAGAAATATTCCATACTTTCAAATTATACCAAATCACATTTAGCCGTGTCGATTTGTGCTTAACAAAACATAATGTGCTTCAGTATTAGCAGGAGCCGATTCCTAATTAGAATCAAGATACATTGTGTCGACGTGTTTACTATGATATAGTGACATGAGAGAGGTGAATAAAATGTCATTTATTATTATAGACGTGTTGCTGTATATAGCACACACATGTCCTGTTGACGGTAGAGAATCAAAATGTACCCTCAGGTCAAAAGAGGAACCAGCCAGGTTTTTTTCTAAGTCTTTAAGTGGATATATTAAAGGTTTTTGTTTTTCACTTTCGTCTTGATGTTCAAATCAATGACAGGCCACTTTTCTCACTTGCTTCGTTTAATGCTCCTAGAGGCCTAAAACTTCCTCTCTGCTTCTCTTGGTTTTGGTAGAGTTTGTAATATCAGATCCTTGCTTTGATAAAGGAAGCATAAGTACAGCGGTACCGAGTGTATTTTTAGCAATTAGGTTCCTGATGTTTACGATATGATCTCGTGTACCTCTTCAAACTCTAAAAACCTCTTTTTCTTCAGCAAATCTCATTTCTGTTTTCCCAGTCCTCGGCAATTCCACTTTCTACCAGATAATATCACAAGGCTTCTGCATGACATTCAAGTTCTCCTTTCCGGATGTATTCGGGGATGACTTTCATAGCTCTCCAGCATGTCATCACTGTGATGATTTTCCATTACTGACTTGGTCGAGTAATTGTCTGTTGCACTTCACTCTTTATGGAGTGGTTCAGCTCCTATCAGCTGTTCTCACAGAGGCTACCTGGGCCTTTTGGTCGTAAAACTCGGTATTCAGACCACCTGTCCTCCAAAGCACTGCTTTCGGTAAGTGTAGTGCCCATTCTGCCATTGATTATTGTTATTGATGATATCAGATCTCACTGAAGGCTTCTGGGCCTTCTGGGCTAGCTTCTTGACTAGCTTTATCTAGTTGGAGAACACATTTATTGAATAATTTCCTGCTCTCGTCATCTCGTCACAACGAACTGTTCAAATAAGACATATAAAGTCAATGGTGATAAATCACCTACCTGCGAAATACTAAACCATACTGTACTTTATAGTATAAGAAGAAAGTTTTAACTTACGTCTCACGACTTTTATATTCAGAGCTGTGGTAGCCTGCGGCTTGCATCCACAAGCCTTCGGAGCCACTGGTTTATTCCGTGGTCGTCACGTGACCGCTGGTGTTTCTCGGATCACATGAACTGATGATGTTGTCATAGCTGAGAGGGAGGATGTGCCTGCCCTGGTCCCTGTTCAGGTTGCAGTCTCGTCTCTTGATGTGAATGGCTTCGCGCACTCCCATACGGTACCAGTCACTTTCGCGGTCCAACACGCGGATATTGTCCCAATCAATGCGGTGCTTAGCCCTCATAGCGTGCTCTCCAACCGGAGAGCTAGGTCTTTCATGTTCCTTGAGTCTATTTCGTAGAGGGCGGGCACTCTCACCAACATAGGTGGAATCACAGTCAGCACATTGGAGGCCGTATACCGCACCTGATTTATCCAATTTGTGTGAGTTCTGTGGCTTAATATGAGTTGTTATGTGATGAGATTTGAACAGACGTTGTATGGTTTCAGTCACTCCCTTCGCGTACGGGAGAGTCACGCTGCCTTTGTTGGGTTGATCAGTGTTCTTGTTACGACTGCTGCGCCTGTTGCTGTTAATGCTGTTGTTTAAACGTTGGAACTTCCGAGGCATCAAATTTCTAACGATTTGTTATGGCATGTTTTAAAGGTATTGTTAAAACACTTTAAAGTTATCAATAAGTTTGTGTACACAATTTGCAATATCTAGGCCTATATAAAACAAATCACAGCTATTTTACACTTACCAAATCACATTTTGCCGTGGCGATTTGCGTTTAACAAAACATAATGTGTTTCAGTATACGAATTCCTAACCTTGATTAGAAGTACTATAGCCTTTATAGCTACACCATACGTTGTTGCAGGTTTGAGGAGAAAGCCCTTCTTCTAAATGCCAAGAAGACTAAAGTAATGGTTATTAATAGAAATGGAACTGGAGAGGACATTTTGATGGATGGTCAAAAGATTGAGGAGGTTAAACAATTGAAAACTTGGGTTCAATGATAGACATCTGAGATCAAAAGAAGATTAGCTATGGCAAGGACAACAACTCGGAGTATGTCAAAGATCTGGAAGAGTCGTGGTTTATCAAGGTACGGTTACTTCGTGCAACAGTCTTCACAATTGCTACATACGGGTGCGAATCCTGGGCAATGACAAAAAATGAGGTAGTAGATGATGTATTTGAGATGTGGTGCTATAGAAGGCTGTTGGGAGTATCTTGGAAAGACAAGAAGACAAACATCTGGGTCCTGAATAAGATTGGCATAGACTTCAACATCAGAAAGCCCATCATTGAGAGGAAATTGCCCTACTTTGGCCACATTGTAAGAAAGGATGGAGTTGAGAAGCAGATTCTTCAGGGAGCCGTAGAAGGCCATCGTGGAAAGGAACGTCCATCAACATCTTGGACCAAATGATGTGAAGAATGTTTCATCACACGGAATGTATGGTGCAAGACGTTTGGCTTTTGACAGAAGTAGATGGCGTACTCTTGTGAAGACCACAGCAGCGCATTCCAGCGCCATCTAACCCAGAGGGAAAGAGTTATACGTCTTTTACCAATGTATTTGAAAATAATCATTCTTTAGCTTTCATACATCTCTATTTTTAAAGGTTAATGAATGCGTATCACTTGTTGAGAGCGAAATTTGACTCAATAATGAACGTGTACTAAGATGTTGATGAGTCCAATGCACAAGCCCCGCAGGGGATGCATATTTGGACGCATCAATATTTAAGGCAAGTGCATTATAGAGGTTATCCATGTTCTATAAGCTGCATATCCTATCAACGACTGCTATACCTTGTTTAGGACATTCTAAAGAAGTACCTGCATGTGCAACCATGACTGTTTCAAAATAGCCCGCCAAAGTCATGCAGGTAACTCCGAGGTCGTGCATTGAATTAGTTTGAATGAGGAATACTACGGGAACCAGTGCCTTTTGTTAGAAGTCACACATGAGTGAAGTGGATAACCTCTATAAGTGTTGATCAGAAGTGAAATGCACCTGTCATGTGCATGTTTTGAATGTGGGAGGAGCTTTTGAAAATATGGCTCTTAAAAGTGGTACCGGGTATGTACTCAGAAAGTTTGAATGGCTCCCTGGTGCCAAGTGGTATTTTAAGCTCCTCCTATTTGCAAAAATTGGTACATTGCAAGTGCATTTCAGTCTAACGAATGCCAATTGCTGACGAAGTTTAGGAAATATTACCTCTAACCCCATTAAAATTGAAAATAACAGAACAATGTTGCATAAAGTTCAAAATTGTGCTCTAACAATTGTCAAATTCAGCCTCCTTAAATTCGCCATTTTAGGCAAATGCACTACATTATGAGCACCATTACCATAATTAAACTCAAGGAAAGCTCATTATCAAACAACTTTTTACACCCGACACACCTCAATTAATGTATTTAGCCCGTGCGGTTTATGCAGACCCCTTTCAGACTAGTCTTGGCACTTCGTGAACAAATATTCCATACTAAATGTCAAATCTGTAAATACCAAATCACATTTTACCGTGTCGATTTGTGTTTAACAAAACATAATGGGTTTCAGTATTAGCAGGAGACGATTCCTAATTAGATATATTGTGTCAACGTGTTTACTATATAGTGACATGATAGAGGTGAATAAATGTCATTTTAGATGTGTTACTAGCTGTATATCGCACACACAGGTCCTGTTGACGGTAGAGAATCAAAACGTACCCTCAGGTCAAAAGAGGAACCAGCCAGGTTTTTAAGTAGATATATTAAAGGTTTTTGTTTTTCACTTTCGTCTTTCAATGACAGGCCACTTTTCTCACTTGCTTCGTTTAATGCTCCTAGAGGTCAAAAACGTCCTCTCTGCTTCTCTTGGTTTTGGTAGAGTTTGTAATATCAGATCCTTGCTTTGATCAAGGAAGCATAAGTACAGTGGTACCGAGTGACTTCGGTATTTTGCAATTAGGTTCCTGATGTTTACGATATGATCTCGAGTACCTCTTTAAACTCTAAAAACCTCTTTTTGTTCAGCAAATCTCATTTCTGTTTTCGGGCCATTCCACTTTCCTCCAGATAATATCACAAGGCTTCCGCATGACATTCAAGTCCTCTTTTCCGGATGCCTTCCGGGATGCCTTTCATAAACATCTCAAAAATAGTAACTAACCTCCCTTGAATAATAGCCATTATTCAAAAACGGGCAATTGTATTACAAATCTGTAAAATGCGTTGTAGCAAGTGTCTAAATATTACCGACGCAGCGTACATTTAAATCAATGTAACCCAAGATTTGAAAGTTGCAGTAAATTCTATTGATATGTATTCAGTATAATGGAAAAAATCTGCTCGGCTCTCATGGGAATGTTTGTTTTGTTTCATGCATTTGGGGTCAAAATGTCGTGAAATCAATATCAATTATCGTTATTCTTATCGTTAATAAATGCCCCGCCAAGTTGTCATTTCAACGGTTAAGTTTAGGTTAAGCTGGTCATCTTCGTAACAACTCAGCTTTTGAACATGTCAAGGTTACAAGAGACTTCATCTTGATGGACGATAATGCAGCTCCACATAGGGCTAGGATAGCCAACCAGCTTCTGGAACAGGAAGGTATCAAAGGTATGTTATGGCCTGCCAAATCTCCAGACCTGAACCCGTTGGAGCATTTGTGGGGACAGTTAAAGTACCGGGTAGACAAGAGGATCAAGCCAACAACAACTTTGATTCGACTGGAACAAATTCTGAGACGGGAATGGGCAGCAATAGACCAGGGACGCATCAGTCGTCTTGTAAACAGTATGAGGCGAAGGTGCTTGGCATTTATGCAGACAGAAGGAAGCCACACCCGATATTAACTGATATGAAAGTGAACATTACAACAACAGTTACGTTACAAGAGACATTTGTAAAAACCATTAAATCACATGAGTTTAAAACTGAAAATGGCAATGTGTGTAATGATATCTGAGTGTTTTTGTATTGTTGTAAGGTGAACTTTCAAATCTGGGCCTCACTACATTAAATTGACCGGTATTTTATTGTTTTCTAGGCTATTTATCAAATGAGGTGTCAAAATGCGCAGAAATAAATTCTGCTTCCAACACATTTTACATATTTGTAATACAATATCCCGTTTTTGAATAATGGCCATTATTTAAGGGGGGTTAGTTACTTTTTTAGATGTTTAGCTCTCCAGCATGTCATCACTATGATGATTTTCCATTACGGACTTGGTCGAGTAATTACGGCCTGTTGTACTTCACTCTTTAGGGGTGGTGGTCCAGGTCCTTGCAGATGTTCTCACAGAGGTTACCTGGGAATTTTGGTCGTAAAACTCGGTATTCAGACCACCTGACCTCCAACATACTTTCGGTAAGTGTAGTGCCTATTCTGCCATTGATTATTGTTATTGATGATATCAGATCTCACTGAAGGCTTCTGGGCTAGCTTCTTGACTAGCTTTACCTAGTTGGTACTCTTTTTTTAAAAAAAATAATTTCCTGCTCTTGCCATCTTGTCACACGTTTTCTCTTGACACATCTACCAGGGGTAACTGTTC
This sequence comes from Amphiura filiformis, assembly GCF_039555335.1. Taxonomy (NCBI): domain Eukaryota; kingdom Metazoa; phylum Echinodermata; class Ophiuroidea; order Amphilepidida; family Amphiuridae; genus Amphiura; species Amphiura filiformis. The sequence continues at coordinate 78,378,487 of NC_092631.1, forward strand.
AAATAACGTACATAATATAAATGGTGATAAATCACCAACCTGCTAAATATCAAACCATACTGTACTCATAACTTCAAACGTTAGAACTTTCAAGGCATCAAATTGTCATTTGTTATGGCATGTTTTAAAGTTATCGTTAAAACACTTTAAGTTTTCAATAAGGTCTAGTTGGCAAAAATGTACGAAATTTGCAATATCTAAGCCTATCTAAAACAAATCACACCTATTTTACAATATACCAAATCACATTTAACCGTGTCGATTTGTGTTTACGAAAACATAATGTGTGTTTCAGTATTAGCAGGAGACGATTCCTAACCTTCTAATAATTGTTTAGAAATAGCCTTTATAGATACACCATAAGTTTTGAGGAGAAAGGCCTTCTTCTAAATGCCAAGAAGACTAAAGTAATGGTTATTAATAGAAATGGAACTGGAGAGGACTTTTTGATAGATGGTCAAACGATTGGGGAGGTTAAACAATTGAAAACTTGGGTTCAATGATAGACAACAATGGTGATAGCACATCTGAGATCAAAAGAAGATTAGCTATGGCAAGGACAACAACTCAGAGTATGTCAAAGATCTGGAAGAGTCGTGGTTTATCAATCAACCTCAAGGTACGGTTACTTCGTGCAACAGTCTTCACAATAATGCTACATACGGGTGCGAATCCTGGGCAATGACAAAAAATGACAGGGAGTAGATAGATGCATTTGAGATGTGGTGCTATAGGAGGCTGCTGGGAGTATCTTGGAAAGACAAGAAGACAAGCATCTGGGTCCTGAATAAGATTGACATAGGCTTCAACATCAGAAAGCCCATCATTGAGAGGAAATTGCCCTACTTTAGCCACATTGTAAGAAAGGATGGCGGAGTTAAGAAGCAGATTCTTCAGGGAGCCGTAGAAGGCCATCGTGGAAAGGAACGTCCATCAACATCTTGGACCAAATGATGTGAAGAATTTTTCATCACACGGAATGTATGGTGCAAGACATTTGGCTTTGGACAGAAGTAGATGGCGTACTCTTGTGAAGACCACAGCAGCGCATTCCGACCCAGAGAGAAAGAGTTATACGTCTTTTACCAATGTATTTGAAAATAATCATTCTTTAGCTTTCATACTGCTATCTCTATTTTTAAAGGTTAATGAATGCGTATCACTTGTTGAGAGCGAAACTTATAATGAACGTACACTAAGATGTTGATGAGTCCAATGCACAAGCCCCGCAGGGGGTGCATATTTGGACGCATCAATATTCAAGGCAAGTGCAATACTGTGTCCAATCTCTCAAGAAACAAGAGATCTGCATTTATTAACACATTTCATACACGACCAAGAATTAGTCTAATTTAAGCTATTATTGGGCAAGATAAAATTCAAAATAGGAAGGTACACTCACAAAAGCTTTGAATAAAAGTTTTCTAAATACACACATTGTCACCATAGGTAATCGGAAACTTTGTGTGCTGATGATGATTAGCTTCACTGCGAGGCTAACATTACCGATTCTGAGAAACATCCGAATTTTAACAGGTAGATTCGAAGCAAAACCGGGCATGTCTGTGCTTATTTGAATACATTTAAAAAAAACCATACAAATCCAGAGAGCAAACGTACTATAGCGGTAAAAGTCAAATGATGTATTTAATCAATCAATCATAAATATGTGAAACACTTGGCATACCGTGTCATTGACCTTTCATTTTCCATACTTCCTTTTCACATACTCAGAGTATTTAATGCTGTTAGCAAATAAACTTTAAACATAGTGATGGAGAAATGTCATGTCAGAGCATGCTGCACATTCATGGGCGTCAATCCTTTTGGCAAAATGACCCATTTGTGGTCCTTTTAGCCACTTTTTGACACACACACACACATTTCAAGACAGTTTAACGCTGCAAATCATGCTGTAATGTTCACATTCAAACTCCGTGGTAGTCCGACGACATCAATCCTCATCCTTGCAGGCAGCAGCCAGTCGATGTTCAATCTCCTGGGTGCAGTCCCTCTCAGGTTGATGATGGACCCACAGAACTCAAAGATTTTCAACCTCCTCGATGACATTTCCATCTAACATGAAACATTGACTGTGGATCTTTCTTGCTTTATCTGAGCCATAACTTTGGTCGTCTTGGTGTTCAATGACATGCCACTTTTCTCACAAACCTCCTCTTTGCTTCTCTTGGTTTTAGAGTTTGCGATGTCAGATCCACTATGTGGTGAGGAAAACCCATTTCATGTCCCACAGATCGTGGTGAGAGACACAATAAACGTACTATAGCGGCCCGGTATAGCGGTAAAAGTCAAATGGTGTATTTCATGCTATAAATCAATCAATCATAAATATATGAAACCGTGTCATTGACCTTTCATATTCCATGCTTCCTTTTCACATACTCAGAGAAATGTTTGCGTTGCGTCAACTTTGAATATAATGATATCTCTGAAGAGAAATGTCATGTCAGAACGTGATGCACATTCATGGGCGCTAAATCCTGGTGGGGGCAGGAGGGACGTGTCCGCTGCACCACCTTTTTGAATAATTATCTGCTCTCTCCATCTCGTCATGCATCTTCTCCTGACACACCTACCAGGGGGGACTGTTCAAATAAGACACAATGTCAATGGTGATAAATCATCTACCTGCGACATATCTAACCATACTGTTCTCATAACTTCAAACGTTGGAACTTCCCAGGCATCAAATTGTTAAAGATTTGTTATATGGCATGTTTTGATGATATTGTTAAAACATTTTAAAGCTATCAACATGATCAATTAAATTATGTACAAAATTTGCAAAATATATTTAAAACAATCACAACTATACTTGACATTTTTGCCGGGGCGTCAAATAATTTTTGATAGAAGATGTGCTTTCCATGAATTTACATTATAGTGCTCATAATGTAGTAAATTGGCGATTTTAAGAAGACTGAACTTGAGTGTTGTGGGAGGGGGTAAATTTCTGAACATTGTTCTGATATTATCACATTTATTGAAGTTTGACTGGTATGTACTGAACCTAAACACCAATAAGTGTTGATCAGAACTGAAATGCACTTGTCATGTGCATGTTTTGAATGTGGGAGGAGCTTTTGAAAAAAAGTGGTACCGGGTATGTACTCAGAAAGTTTGAATGGCCCCCTGGTGCCAAGTGTTATTTTAAGCTCCTCCCATTTGCAAAAATTGGTACATTGCAAGTGCATTTCAGTCTAACGAATGCCAATTGCTGACGAAGTTTAGGAAATATCACCTCAAACCCCAATAAAATTGATAATAACAGAACAATGTTGCATAAAGTCCGAAATTGTGTCCCTCACAAATTTCAAATTCAGCCTCCTTAAATCCGCCATTTTAGGCAAATGCACTACATTATGAGCATTGAGCGCCATAATTAAACTCAAGGAAAGCTCATTATCAAACACGCGACACACCTCAATCAATGTATTTAGCCCGTGCGGTTTATGCAGACCCTTCTAGACTAGTCATTGGCACTTCGTGAAGAAAGATTCCATACTTTCCAATTATACCAAATCACATTTAGCCGTGTCGATTTGTGCTTAACAAAACATAATGTGCTTCAGTATTAGCAGGAGCCGATTCCTAATTAGAATCAAGATACATTGTGTCGACGTGTTTACTATATAGTGACATGATAGAGGTGAATAAAATGTCATTTATTATTATAGACGTGTTCCTGTATATAGCACACACAGGTCCTGTTGACGGTAGAGAATCAAAATGTACCCTCAGGTCAAAAGAGGAACCAGCCAGGGTTTTTATAAGTGGATATATTAAAGGTTTTTGTTTTTCACTTTCGTCTTGATGTCCAAATCAATGACAGGCCACTTTTCTCACTTGCTTCTTGTAATGCTCTTAAGAGGTCTAAAACCTCCTCTCTGCTTCTCTGTTTTTGGTAAAGTTTGTAATCAGATCTTTGCTTTGATCAAGGAAGCATAAAGTACAGCGATACCGAGTGTCTTTTTAGCAATTAGGTTTCTGATGTTTACGATATGATCTCATACCTCTTCAAACTCTAAAAACCTTTTTTTCTTCAGCAAATCTCATTTCTGTTTTCCCAGTCCTCGGGCCATTCCACTTTCCTCCAGATAATATGACATTATCCTTTCCGGATGCCTTCCGGGATGCCTTTCATAGCTCTCCAGCTTGTCATAATGATTTTCCATTACTATCTTGGTCGAGTAATTGCCTGTTGCACTTCACTCTTTAGGGGAGGTAGTTCAGGTCCTAGCAGGTGTTCTCATGGAGGCTACCTGGGCCTTTTGGTCGTAAAACTCAGTATTCAGACCACCTGGCCTCCAAATCACTGCTTTCGGTAAGTGTAGTGCCTATTCTGCCATTGATTATTGATGATATCAGATCTCACTGAAGGCTTCTGGGCTAGCTCCTTGTCTAGCTTTGCCTAGTTGGAACACTTTTTTTTTTGGAATAATTTCCTGCTATCGTCATCTCGTCACACGTCTTCTCCTGACACACATACCAGGGCGAACTGTTCAAATAAGACATATAAAGTCAATGGTGATAAATCACGTACCTGCGAAATACCAAACCATACTGTACTCATAACTTCAAACGTTGGCATCAAATTTCGAAAGATTTGTTATGGCATGTTGTAAAGGTATTGTTAAAAGGTTATCAATAAGTCCTAGTTGGCAAAAATGTGTACAAAATTTGCAATATCTAGGTCTATATAAAAAAAAATCACAGCTATTTTACACTTACCAAATCACATTTTGCCGTGTCGATTTGCATTTAACAAAACATAATGTGTTTCAGTATTAGCAGGAGACGATTCATAACCTTCTAATAATTGTTTAGAAATAGCCTTTATAGTTATACGCCATAAGTTGTTGCAGGTTTGAGAAGGAAGCCCTTCTTCTAAATGCCAAGAAGACTAAAGTAATGGTTATTGATAGAAATGGAACTGGAAAAGACCTTTTGATAGATGGTCAAAAGATTGAGGAGGTGAAAGTGAATCCATCCTTCAAGACATTTCTTCAGCCATTTCTTTCCTTTTCCTCCTCTAGAAATTTAAGGGGGAGGCATGAATATTATAAGTAAAATGTTGTTTTGATTTAGTTGACGTCAACACACAGTGTATTGTGTTGAACCATAGATTATCAGTGGTTGCACATGCTAGCATCACTCTTGTTGTTGTGATAACGAAATAATGATGAAGACCTCTTTGCGCGCAAAGTCAACTAATCAGCCTCTAATTGTGTTCCCTTCAGGAAATCAACGTCAGATGAAAAGTTCTCTCTACATGACGTACAACATCTACAGTAATTAGCATTCTTGAATGAAAATACAATGGCAAAATAAAATGTGACTATGACCACGTTCACAACATGGAAATGATTCATTCGATGAAGATTGTAAAATGAGATTTCCTAATGTGAACGTGTGAACGCATTTGATCTTCATAAAGGTAGTGATTACTTTATCGAATGAGGCAATTTTGAACGCACACTTTATTCGATTCAGAGAAGTAGGCATACTGTTGTGTATGTATGTTTCCAGTATTTTAGAGCACAGGTGTAAACAGGTGTAACTAATGAAAATTAACTAATCTTCATCGAGTGAAGGCATTTTTTTTTGTGTGTGAACGAAGAATTTAACTTCAAAAAATCATGACGCTGTCTCAACATGTTTATAAAAATAACTTTTTCGCGAATTTATTTTGTTATAAAATTTGAACATTAACAGAAATAAAGGCAATGCCAAAGGTATTGTAAAAATAGTATTCTCTTATATTATTATGATTTAATTTCTGATGTCTCCATTATGCTGGTTGATTTTCATTCTGTTTGTTTATGGCACAGAACCTTTTATTCCAAGTATTTTGTTCATATTTTCATTTTGTTGATAAATAACGAATGCAGATTTATATAAATATAAATTTCCCTTACATGATGGAATAACAGCGTCGTATAAACAGTAAGAAGTGCGCGGTTGAAAGGAAAAACAAGCCAAAAATATCTCAAGGATGATGATTGAGCAATGATGGATTCGTCAGAAAAACACTGCATTATAGTCTTGCATAAGCATAACATCTGCCCTAAGATGTTTTCATAATCTGTGGCATTTTACGAAATTTATAAGCATAAGACAAACAAAGTATATACAAACATCTCAACGTTGAATCTCACCAAGTATTTATTTATAAAAAGTAACATTCTCTAAAACAAATTACATTTTATTGCAAATGACTTATGTACGTAGGGGCTGTGTAGGTATGTGTGGGGTGGATGTGGGGTGTGACTCATGAAAACCCCACATTTTAATATATGATTTGGGTTTTAGATATAGTTCCAGGAATGATGAAAATCACAAGTAATTCATTATTTTAAGCATTTAGAGTATTCATATATATCGACATGGTATTTACGCATATTGTCGTATAACATATTACCATAAATCATCCCTGATTATTTTGCCTGAGTTTGAGTTGGAAAAATTCAATGCATTCCGCATTGAGTTTTAAGCAGTAGCGTAGCCAGCGGGGGGGGGGGGGGGGCAGAGTGCCCCCCCTGACAAAAAAAAAATTAAAGAAAAAGTGCCCCTCTGACAAAAAAAAAAGAGAAAATCAGGAGGGCAAAGGAAACGAAAAGGGCAAGGAGCCCTTTTCTAGCAAAATTCAGGGCCAAAATAGTGTAAAATACAAAATTTTTCGCGCTACGCGCACATTGTAACGATAAAGCCCTTTTTTAGCCGGAAAATGGGCGAAAATTGTGTAAAATACCATTTTTTACGCGCTACGCGCGCACATCATCCCAATAAGGCCCTTTTCGGGAAGCTCGAAGACATACAGTCTCTATGTATTGTATGATGCAACTGCAATTTTTTTCGTCTGTGCCCCCAAAATTTTAATTTTGCCCCCCCTGACCAAGAAAGCTGGCTACGCCCCTGGTTTTAAGTCTTCGTATGCCTTAGGGACATACTGGGTTTTTTCGGCTTATTTTGACATACTTCCTCTGACAACTTATACATGATGTAGAAACACTTACTACAATCCATCATTTGTAAACCGATTTAATGTCGTTGCCTTCGTTTGTAAAAGCTAATAGTAGAGGCTCTAAGCATGTTTTACTTAGCGTAGAGAACGTCTGTCGATGTTTCATGTCACAGAAACACCGATAGCATGTTTGCGTTTGTTACAAAACCCCGATCTGGACACCTATTTGTCAAGCTCTGTTTGGAATTGGTGTTTGATTGGCAATGAATGATACTTACTCTATTTATTGCCTTCCATGTATCAATGTATGGGAAAATGTGCGTGAATATAAAGTCTTCATAATATGAAATGCTATAGTGTAAATATAATTCATTTCCTTATTTATTCTAGAATTCTAACATTCTCAAATTTAGGGTTGTTCATTATCTGTCACAAAGTAATGAAATGGTATAACAACATTTAAATTATTTTACTTATTTAAGGGTTGAAACTTAAATTTGGAATCGACGGGGTTCAAATTCAACACAAACATGACTGGTCTTAATTCAGAAGTTCATACTTACAAAATAACTAAGGAAAAGTTTGACTTAGAAATAAACATACCTAAATGTACAGATTTGAATTGTTATCGCTTCAGGTCGAATTGCCAGATAACAAGCTAGTAGTTATATTGAACCGCCAGCGTATCGGATAAAAATACATACGCTTTGAAGAGTTACAGTATTTTGTTACCGTTTATTTTGCCAGCTTTATTTTATTTCAAATTTCGGTACTCTCTTATTAAAACCATCGATCATTGAATGACTTCTGTAAATGTCACCATGGTAGTAAACCAGATGATATGCTGTGGTAGATAGAGAGGGGAATGCAAAGAGTAAATCTTACTAAATTAAATGGCTCCATGCATGTCAAGTACAGGGTGAGTCAAAAAAAGTGCAATAGAGAAAAAATCCATTTTTATTTAAGAACCGATTTGAACCTTTTAGGTTTTAAAACATTTTATAAATGATATATTCATAAGTGATCTTGTGTGAAAAAACCAAGGAATTAGCATTTACCGTTTTGTTTTTATGACACATTTTATAGCGATACCCAATTTTAATGTTTGTCCAAGAAACATCTAAAATTTGAGTGTCAGCCCACTCTGTGTAAGGTAGATTTGGAACAACTACTATTTTCTTAACCTCATTGGCATTGAAATAAAATGGAGCACCCAAATTGTTATTGTCCTTCGTCTTGTTTAAGGAAAAGTTATTTTCATTTTACCTCTACTTTAAAGATGTTTATTCTCTATCAAAAACATACACATTTGAAGGGGGATTTTTTCAAATGTCGAAATGAAATGCGCGTAAATTAAAGTGGAGTGAATTATAAAATATCCAGTAAGTTGGACATATTAGGATTAAAAAAAACTGGAGTTGGAGTCGAGTGTGGTATGAAGGACTTAAAGTAATGTTAGAAAGTTTGTTTGAACAGAAAAAATAAATTAAAATAACGCAAAAATCAACCTTATTTAAGTTAAAGTCAGTTTCAGAGCTGGTGCCTTTATCGTGCATTGTGTGCTCTCATTCAAAATGCATGGTACCTCGTGGACAAATAATGAAATTGGGTGTTGCAGCAAAAGGACTCATAAAAATTAAACAGTAGATGTGATTGACTTCATCTTTTCACAACAGATGACTATTGAGTGTGGCATTTATAAAAACTTTCAATAATTGGAAAGTTCAACGTGGTTCTTACTTAAATATCGATTCTTTGCTCTATTGCACTTTTTTTACTCACCCTGTACAAATCAGCTTGCAAATGTATACAACTTACGCACTCGACATTATTTTATCGCAACATTATAGAATGTATATGGTTACTGAAGCTAATGAATGAATGAAATATTAAAACTAACAAACCAGGTCTAACTTTAACTCTTCTAAGCGTATGTATTTTTATCCGGTACGCTGGTGGTTCAATATAACTACTAGCTTGTTATCTGGCAATTCGACCTGAAGCGATAACAATTCAATCCTGTCCATTCAGGTATGTTTATTTCAAAGTCAAACTTTTCCTCAGTTATTTTGTAACTAAGAAGTACTGAATTAAGACCTGAATTTGAGCCCCGTAGATTCCAAGTGTAGGTTTATTTCAACCCTTAAATAATTAAAAGAATTTTAAATGTTGTTATACCATTTCATTATTGCACAAAAGGCTTATATTATAATTCATTTTATGCCGTTTTAGTTCTCTTCATTACATACGTAGGATTAGAAGATATAACTTGTAAATTTATTTCTGTGCTTTTTAAAAATTACAGTGCATATGGCTATTTAGTAGAAACCCTTTGTTAACCATACCCAATTAGTTTCCTGATAAAGAATACATTGAATACCTTAAATTAGTTTCGTATGTTTCGTAGTGTTTGGTTTCAGGAAACAGGCAGATTGCTTTATATGCAACTTATCAGTGAAAGAGGGTATTGTTCCCCCAAATGTAGAAGGCTAATTTCAACAGAAAAACTTCAGGCCATTTTCATTGACTTCCCTAATAAGACGGTGTCAGTAATGCAGCCGAAGCCTGTTTCAACTTTCACGTCTGAAACGTTTTAGACTTCCAACTTGGGCAAGACGCTTTGCCTCGCTTGCCTCACCCCACCCAGGTGCAATGGGAAGCTGTTAGGGGTAGTCATAGTCGTTGTACTGATGGACCCTGCGCCACTTGTAGGCTGCAAACGTGGTTCCGACATATTCTAATGACGGCGGAATAAATGTAAAAGCGCTTTGAGGCTGTTTACGGCATAAAGCGCTATATAAATATCTACATTTATTTTTTTTACATTTATATACTTGTGCAATATATGAATATGCAGCCCCAGTCTGATGGCGTGGTATGGTATATCAACTCAGGCACAGATTCTCTTGATCAGCCGGATCTCCAAACTTTGGGCGATAGGAGATTCCTTCTGTGCTCCCAATTTGTAAACAAATGTGTTCATTCTGCATGGGTACATAGTCTCCACCCAATTTGAGTTGCCGTACCATGAGCCTGAGGCATTCCAATAACCCCCAAAACAGTACCAAAAGGTATAGAAACAGTCCCGGGAAATAGTGTCATCCATATCCTCATAATTAAATCTCCTTACTTAGAATTTAAGTTGTTTTTATGTTTTTGGTATTGTATGCGGCTGGTTATTTGATTTTGTGTTTATTGCATTATTGTCTTTGTGTAACTATGCTACATTTGAGGGGTTTTTTAAATGACTATTTTCTTCAGCCCCACGGGGTAGCAGCAGCCACGGTACGCCACTGGCCATGTAATTGGCTTTGAAATGGTTTATAATATATCAGTATCTGAATCTGATTTTATATACATGTATAGGGCCGCTTTCAAGAACTTTTTTTGATTTTTGTTGTGATTCAAGGGATTCCTAGAATAGTGACGTTCATCTTAGTTTATGAAGCCAGTCAGACCACTTGGGGGGTTTGCTTCAGTGGAAAACTACCTTTTTTAATCAAAGGACTGCGGGATAATATCGGGAAAGAATACATTCATGTGGCATCCAATAGGTTTCGTGAAACAGAAAATATACAATGTGTTAGGAAAGTAATGAGGTATTTCTTGAGAAGATGTAATGTATTTCTTGTAGTACCTCTCTGTTTCGATCTCAGCTATACACATAAAGTACATACAGCTAACCTAATACATCTAGGTTATATTACATGCCAGAGGTAAATAATTGTCAAGGGAACTTTTTGGTTGATCGATTATGCATTGTTTTCAATATCGTTTTTTTAATCACCTGACTTTTACACACACACAATCTTCTGACATATAAACATAAGCCAGCGCGCTTTCACTATAGCATAATTAGTTTTAGAACCTCATTGATCACTTAGTGTTAAGTATCTAAATCAGCAAGAATGTGTTCATTGTTTAGCTTAGCTAAAACATTGTACATAATCAAGAAATAACATTATTTTTGCTTAACTCGTACCATTGATATTTTAACAATTTATATAATTTGTCATGATTACATATTTTACACGATCGAAAATTTGCCTGTAGAGGCTCTGCATGCTTTTATTGATTTGCTCCAACTAAAGGATTGGAACCAGTGTCCTTCACCGTAATTATGTTATGGCTCAGTGCAGTTCATTCAATCTAATGTTGCCATCAACCTATTTGATCGTAGTGCATTTGTTATGTTTGTGAGACGAACTGCCGCGGTAGATTGCAATCATGCTTTTGTTGAATGCATTTGAATAGTCCGCCACATTTACGATAAAATACGTCATATGCACAACCTATATTAAAAGTGTAAAATAGTTTTTTCATCATAATATCATTGCACAGATCCCATGTCGTCATAGCCTCTATCAGTGGTACAATTTGTACGAAAAAAATTAAAATCGGAATGGGTGATATTTATATTATAACTCTCCTTGTGGAGTGAGAAATATCCCAAACATACGATCACAGGTTTAACTGTGCGTATGATCATAATCAACGGATACGAATGTGTAAACACTATAACATTTGGCTAATGAAAACGGCGATTGTTGCTTTAAAACGTAATACCCAGAGCGAATGACATTCACGTCACACAGTTAGTAATATTATGCAAAACGTAAGAATGCTAGCAATCCAGGGGTGGATATATTGTATAATCAATAACTGCTAAAGCGCAGCACAGTTTATGGCACACAAACGCTTCCGTATAAAAAAAAGGTTTTTTAATACCTAATTTACCAAGTTCTTTATTTGGGGCATTCGTGGCGTGTGGGTTGCAAACGTTCCGCGTTGGTTTACACAGTAAAATATTGGCAGTACGTTTTAATTGATGAAAGGAAATAGCAGATATTTGCAGCTATTTGCATTATGCAGATGACTTCGTATCATTAACCTTTCCACGTACTTTTTCATGCAGGGTTCGGTTTTTACGCCAATATCTTATATGAGTTACAAATGTGGACAGTACAGAGTTTTTATTTTTGTAAAAAGCTACCAAATAAATCAAGCAAACAAAAACCTTTAAAACTAAAGAAGATGTACAGTATTTCTTGAACATAGATTTCAAGGTTCGCAGTCTACGTAATGCCGTCATCGTTGTCATGGAAACACGACTCATTCGAGATAATGTTATACATTGAAACTGACGGTGATGACATTGCCTGCGAGATCACTATAGATGAATTACTCTATCACTGGGGCTCAACAAGTGTGTCGCTTGTTTATGGCTTATCATCTATATAGTTTATTGAATTACTCTAACGCTGATCTCAACGAGTGTGTCTGTTGTATATGGCTTTAAAAACCTCATTTTGCATTTAGTTTTTTAAGCCACCTCGGGAGCCACCTACAGAATCTCATTTTGCATTTAGGTTTTTATTGCGTTGCAAAGTAGCAAAACTTTCAATTCGTGCCTTGAAAATGCTATCCCCTCTTACAACCTATCGACAGGTCTGATTTCTATAATGAGTTGTCACCGGGTTTGCAATTTTTATTAAGCCACCTACATGAAACAAATTTGGCTATAACTACGAAGAAAATATATGCAAGATGCCTTATCACTAAAGTAAACAAATTACACAGCCATTTGCTCTTGCTAGCTTTTGTCAGGGTCAGGGATATTTGTCTCATGAACATGGGTTATGGGTTATTACAAGAGTCAATACACATTCAATTAACTATAGATAATGGACTTAGTTTTGTGCAATGTAGTTATATATAGTTACTTAAATCGCCTGCTGCATTGTTTTCTATACAGATGATATGTTTACTTTGTGATTAGGTCTGACCATGACCTGCTAGTTGTGATTAACCAATCAGTTATGTGTATTATCAGCATGTGATAGCTATAAGCCAATTGCAAACATGTTTATAAAAAAAGGCTAAAAAATTCCTACACTGAAGAGACTCTTTGCCGGGTTTAAGGTAAATAGTTGTCATGTTGGGCAAGATTAGATAAAGGCATACAAACTAGGGTATGAGATATTAGGAATTATTTCCTAGCCTCTTAACCACAGGGTTGGTGGGTTATATAGCTATTCAAGACACATGATATACTGTGCCTATGAGATGTGGGGGCAAGTGACATCATTTCACTGCCGTGAAAAAAACAAATACGTCAAAAAATAACTAAAAATATTCTGATGTCGTGTAAGAACTTCATTACTCTAGGTGCGAACGGGACTGTTTCTTCATTCAATCTTCATTCAGCATAATGTGAACGCAATTAATTTGCTAATACAAATTAAGTAATCTTCATCGAATGAAGGCAATTTTTTGGTGTGAACGAAGAATTTAACTTCAAATATTATCTTTAACATGTTTAACATGTTTAAAAAAATACATTTTCGTGAATTTTTTTAATAAAATTTGAAGCTAACATTAAAAGAACCAAAGGTATTGTAAAACTAGTATTCCATTATACGGTATATTATCATTTACTTTCTGATGTCTCCACCGGGGAGCACGGTGGTCTAGCGGAACGGGCACTGACTCATAATCAGAAGGTTGCGGGTTCGAGCCCCGGCGACGCCATCGTGTTGTGCCCTTGAGTAAGGCACTTTATCTCGATTACTCCTCTTCACCCAAGTGTTTAAATGGGTACCGGCATTCTTAAATGCTGGGAAGGTAACAGACTCGCTGTAGAGGAGGTGTAGCGATCCCCCTATAGCAACATTACATGGAGGAGTCTGGCCCCATCGCCAATGAAAGAGAGATGGGCACTCCGATCACTGTTTATACAGGATCGTCTCCCTTACCCTTACCCTTACCTTGTCTCCAATATTTTGTCTCCAATAATTTTCATTATGTTTATTTATGGCACAGAACCATTTATTCCAAGTATTCTGTTCATATTTTCATTTTTTTGATAAATAACGAATGAGAATGAAGATTTGTATAAATATAAATTTCCAATACATGATGGAATAACAGCGGTTGAAAGGAAAAACAAGCCAAAAATATCTCAAGGATGATGATTGAGCAATGATGGATTCGTCAGAAAAACACTGCATATAGTCTTGCATAAGCATAAGGCATCTGCCCTAAGATGTTTTCATATCTTTGGCCTTACATTTTACGAAATTTATAAGCATAAGACAAACAAAGTATATACAAACATCTTAACGTTGAATCTCACCATGTATTTATTTATAAAAACTAACATTCTCTAAAACAAATTACATTTTATTGCAAATGACTTATGTACGTAGGGGCTATGTGTGTATGTGTGGGGTGGATGTGGGGTGTGACTCATGAAAAACACACATTTTAATATATGATTTGGGTTTTAGATATAGTACGATGGCACGAAGACAAAGCGCAAAACATCCAGGAATGATGAAAATCACAAGTAATTCATTATATTAAGGGGGTACTCCACCCCTCGATAAATTTGTGTCTATTTTTGCATTTTTCTCAAAAACTAATAACACACTGGTAACAAATGTTACGTATAATATAGGGGCAAGGAATCCAATTACTACACTGGAATTTCAGTGACCCAAGACAAGCAGTTCGTTATTTATGATAAGAAATAAGGTACCGCTAGGATGTACCTCATTTCCTATCATATATACTGAACCGCTTGTCTTGAGTCACTGAAATTTCAGCGTAGTAATTGGATCCCTTGCCCCAATAATATACATAACTTTTGTTACCGGTGTGTTATTATTTTTTGAGAAAAATGCAAACATAGCCACACATTTACCACAGGGGTGTAGTACCCCCTTAAGCATTTAGAGTATTCATATTATATATATATATCGACATGATATTTGATACGCATATTGTCGTATAACAGATTACCATAAATCATCCCTGATTATTTTGACTGAGTTTGAGTTGGAAAACTTTTAAGTTTTAAATCTTCGCATGCCTTAGAGACATACTGGTTATTTTCGGCTTATTTTGACATACTTCCTCTGACAACTTATACAAGATGTAGAAACACTTACTACAATCCATCAATTGTAAACCGATTTAATGTCGTTGCCTTCGTTTGTAAAAGCTAATATAGTAGAGGCTCTAAGCATGTTTTACTTAACGTAGAGAGCGTCTGTCGATGTTTCATGTCACAGAAACACCGATAGCATGTTTGCGTTTGTTACAAGACCCCGATCTGGACACCTATTTGTCAAGCTCTGTTTGGAATTCGGGTTTGATTGGCAATGAATGATACTTACTCTATTTATTGCCTTCCATGTATCAATGTATGGGAAAATGTGCGTGAATATAAAGTCTTCATAATATGAAAATGCTGTAGTGTCAATATAATTCATTTCATTTCCTTATTTATTCTAGAAGTATCAACATCCTCAAATTTAGGGTTGTTCATTGTCTGTCACAAAGTAATGAAATGGTATAACAACATTTAAATTATTTTACTTATTTAAGGGTTGAAATTTATTTTCATACTTAAATTTGCAATCTACGGGGTTCAAATTCAACACAAACATGACTGGTCTTAATTCAGAAGTTCTTACTTACAAAATAACTAAGGGCGTTTGACTTAGAAATAAACATACCTGAATGTACAGATTTAAATTGTTACCGCTTCAGGTCGAATTGCCAGATAACAAGCTAGTAGTTAGATTGAACCGCCAGCGTACCGGATAAAAATACATACGCTTTGAAGAGTTACAGTATTTTGTTATCGTTTATTTTGCCAGCTTTAGTTTAGTTCAAATTTCGGTTGCTCTTCTTCCCAGTTTTTTCTGTGTGTCCCCCACTATATTCGGCCCCGGGACGCGGTCATTTATATTTATATCTGTAAAGTAAGTAGAGTCAGTCAGGGATTGTATGGAAACAGGGATGTGTGTGATGTGCCCCAAGTAATTTAAGTTGATTATTTATCTCTGTTTACAAAATTAAGAGATATTTCATGAGACATTTGGGGAAATCCATCTCCTTCATTAAGTTGATCAAAACAAATTGAATCCTTTTTAATTTTGGATATTCGGGAATTCTCTTCTCCAGAACGTTCACTGTGTATTGCACCATTAGGGGAATCCCTGATAATATAAAGTGGATATATGACATCATTGGGAATACCCACAGGAAGTGTTGTAATGTGACAGAATGGTCTATTAATAAATCATGGGTTTTTTAAAGTATAGAAAGGTGGACGCTTTAGTTTGCTCTTTGTAGAATATTATGAGAGTTTGTAAACTTTCTACGAGTTGGTCATCGTTTTGCTTCAAAATGAGGTACATTTAAACTAGTTTGCACAATGCAGAGCCAATAATGTGCTATTTTAATAGAGCAACGAAGGAGATTTTGAGTATATGAAGGTATACTCCTCCTCCCCAAAGGATTGAAGTTCTTTTGTCGACTTGCTGGAGTCTGGTTTTTAAAATAACACATCCGTCAATAAAGTGGAGCAGTGCAGAAAGAAGCATGTTTCCTGGAGAAAGAGAGTCATTGGTGAAAGAAACACCATTTTTGAAACTGCGCAAGGAGTTAAGTGTTTGGCGAACGGCGCAAGGAGTTAAGTGTTTGGAGAAAGCCGGGGGAGAAAGCGGCACCATTTCTGTGCAAGGATTTTATACGCAAGGATATATAAATGCAAGTGTACAATGGACTTCGCTGAACAGTGATTTTCGCAGGACAAGCAAACGAGGAGATATACATGCAGCCGTCCATTGCAATATAACTCTATGATCACCAAGAAGAAGACTGCTGGTTAAGTACTGATTAGTTAAAACTGTGATTGTATGATTATATTGTATGTGCAATTGTTGCCATGTACCAATCATATTTGACTTTCAAACAGTGTATTGTCGTTATGCATTCGTGTGAATTTGGGTAAAAGGTGATTTTGGCCTTGAGTCAGTACGACTCGTAACATATGCGACAGGGATAAGTTCAAATTCAACTAACCTTGAATTTTCGACGTGCGACATACATCTTCATCAAAGGAAGTCATGTTATGTTGGACTTGCCCTTTTGTTGACCATGTTAGTTGACCCAATTAGTTTCCTGACAAAGAATACATTAAATGCCTTAAATTGGTTTCGTAGGTTTCGTAGTGCTTGGTTTGAGGAAACAGGCAGATTGCTTCATATGCAACTTATTTATGAAGTACAAGAGACTCGTGAAAATTGTTCTGCGCAGTAAGGGATTCATCTGGGAAATCGTAGTTTTCAGAAAGGAACATCTTATTGTTGTAACACACACGTTAAGGTTTCAAGTCTGCTCAATTTGCAATTTGTATTTCGTAATGGGCTCACTTGCCTTGATTAGTTATTTGTGTTACATAAAATACCTTTACAATAAGCTACTATACGTACATGTCACCCAATTAGTTTCCTGATAAAGAATACATTAATACCTTAAATTGGTTTCGTAGTGTTTGGTTTCAGGAATCAGGCAGTATGCAACCATCGATTAATAGCTTGATAATACAACTTATCTGTGAAAGAGGGTATTGTTCCCCCAAATGTAGAAGGATGCCACAATAGCCCAATTCCAACCATGCCAACAGAAACATTTCAGGCCAATTCAATTACTTCCCTTCTGCCAAAGGTGTGTGAGGGATTTGTTTCAAAGTGGGTCCTTCATGATATATCTAGTGCAATTGACCGCATCCAATATGGTCGTATCAAATGGTCGTTTGTGAGATGAACTGTCGCGGTAGATTTGCAATCATGCTTTTGTTGAATACATTTGAGTAATCCGCCACATTTACGATAAAATACGTCATATGCACAACCTATATTAAAAGTGTAAAATTGTTTTTTCATCATAATATCATTGCACAGATCCCATATCGTCATAGCCTATATCAGTGATACAATTTGTTCGAAAAAATTAAAATCGGAATGGGTGATATTTATATTATAACTCTCCTTGTGGAGTGAGAAATATCCAAACCTACGATCACAGGTTTTTACTGTGCGTATGATCATAATCAACGGATAAGATATTTATATGTAAACACTGTAACATTTGCCTAATGAAAACGGCGATTGTTGCTTTAAATCGTGATATCCAGAGCGAATGACATTCACGTAACACAGTTCGCAATATTATGCAAAACGTAAGAATGCTAGCAATCCAGGGGTGGATACATTGTATAATCAATAACTGCTAGAGCACAGCACAGTTTATGGCACACAAACGCTTCCGTATAAAAAAAGGTTTTTAAATACCTAATTTACCAAGTTCTTTATTTGGGGCATTCGTGGCGTGTGGGTTGCAAACATTCCGCGTTGGTTTGCACAGTAAAATATTGGCAGTACGTTTTAATTGATGGCAGGAACTAGCAGATATTTGCAGTTATTTGCATTATGCAGATGACTTCGTATCATTAACCTTTCCACGTACTTTTTCATGCAGGGTTTGGTTTTTACGCCAATATCTTATATGAGTTACAAATGTGGACAGTACAAAGTTTTTATTTTTGTAAAAAGCTACCAAATAAATCAAGCAAACAAAAACCTTTAAAACTAAAGAAGATGTGCAGCATTTCTTGAACATAGATTTCAAGGTTCGCAGTCTACGTAATGCCGTCATCGTTGTCATGGAAACACGACTCATTCGAGATAATGTTATACATTGAAGCTGATGGTGATGACATTGCATGCGAGATCACTATAGATGAAGTACTCGATCACTGGTGCTCAACAAGTGAGTCGGTTGTTTATGGCTTATCATCTATTAGTCTCTTGAATTACTCGCTAATCTCAACAAGTGTGTCGGTTATATGGCTTATCATCTATTAGTCTCTTGGCATATTTCTGTCTTCAAGTGTCATCTTTTCTTTTGTTCTCCCTTCAGTGTCCTAATAAAGATTTTTTTTAAAACACGGCAAAAATAACTAAAAATATTCTGATGTCGTGTAAGCCTCAAAAATAACGTGCCTTTGTATTGCATGCTCTCGTTCTCGTTAGAAATAATAAGATAAATCATTCGTTAGACGAATCACTTAATCATTGAGGCTCTGTAAATGTGCTTGTATTTAAATAGTAAAGGGTGGTTGATGATGCTTTTATTTATGTTACTATAGCAGCTTTATAATAGTACAGAAAATACAGATTACAACCGTTATAAATTCATCCTTATCTTTATCCCATGACGCCGAGGGTCGACGAATGATGGGCTCTCCATCAATCAAGAAATATCAGTCTACTCATGTTCAACAACTCACCTATCATCTGTCATGTCTTTAGATATGTTCAGAGTGGAAGGAAAACATATGAGCGTGTTTATAGTGGCTGTATATGACATATTAAGTCATTCAAGGACGAGTAAAAGGAATTGCATGTAACGTCATGGCTTTTAAAGTAAATCTCCTTACAACGGATGATGCGAATCTGTTATGTAGAACGACGATAATGAAATATGTCATAACATTCTATTAGCATTAATATTCAATATCAAAAGACCGATTGGTTGTACTACTTGAAATATATAGAATACGGAAATGTTCTTTCCCTGAAACTCTAGTTCGTATTTCAAGACTTGAGTACTCTTTCTGGTTTCCGAAATTGGATGATAAATTGACGCAGGCTTTCCGTTTGCTGGAATGCTTCTTACTGCATACCTTAATACTCTTTAGTTTCCTAGAATACAGTCGATAACAAAATAAAATAATAATAATAATGGCGGTCTTTCCTCGAATCACAAAGCTATGGTAGACATTCCTTTGCCTGGAATTCCTTGTATCCTAAACCTTTCCTTTCACTGAAATCCCTCGCATCACAAAACTAAACTAGATTTTCCTTTCCCTTGAATCCATCGCATCATAAATCTAAGGTAGACTTTCCTTTTCTTTGCCTGGAATTCTTCGTATCCCAAACAAAGGTAGACTTTCCTTTCACTAAAATCCCTCGCATCACAAAACTAATCTAGATTTTCTTTTTTCTTGAATCCGTCCCATCAAAAAGCTAAGATAGATTTTCTTTTTTCCTAGAATCCCTCGCATCACAAAACTGGTAGATATTCTTTTTCCTAGAATCCCTCGCATCACAAAACTGGTAGATATCCCTCGCATCACAAAACTAAGATAGACTTTCCTTTTCAAGTAATCATTTGCAATATTTCGTATCCATAGTGTGATGTACCCTGTATAATTGTATGTCATGAAATAGGGGAAGTTACTTTTATAATCATGCAATAGTTTGTTTATTAGTACATCTAGGGGGAAACCCAGATGAATGCAATAACAACATCATTTATGAAGACTATTTATGTCAAGGGGAAAATCCCCTGAGACAGATTGTGAAATGGACATAATAGTGGGAAAAACCCACAGGAAGTGATGTAATGTTAAAGGTGAAAGTCTATTATTAGAACATTGGGAAAATCCCAGATTTGCTTCAAAACATCATGCTTGCAATAATTCTAGGCAGACCTGTATCGATATGATTGTGATGTGAATGGATGTAGCTATAGCTCTCAAAAGAGAGTATTTAATGTTAACCAGTTATTCTGGATACTCAGAGAGTATTTCAAAGTGTGGCCATGGAGAATTCCTACAGTGCTACAAGTTCAGCCTTTGAGCGAAGAAGATATGTAGATGGATCTCGTCAAGTGCGGATACCGTTGTTTGTCCACAGGGCAATTGTTTCGTCTTCAACGACATGCTGAAATATGGTTATTTCAAAGCTACGAAAATGGCCCAAAGTAAGACATAGGGTCTACTGCGGATTGTTTCGGACTTTATGGAAAAGGTTACAATTATTATCATCTGGATACAGATCTGACAGGCTGCAATAGCCTTTATTATTGTGACAGTTGATAGTGTTGATCTGGGCTATGCTTACAGTCCAATTCCTTGAAAGAAAGGAAATTGCAAACCAGAAATATTTTATGTAGTCAAAGTACTACTATTTACCAGTGTTGGCGGAGAAGATCTAGAATACGTCAAAGAACGTTATTCTTCCAAGAAAGGAAATATATTCTTCTGTCGACTTGCTGAAGTCTGGTATTTTGATTCAACGCAACTGTCAAAATAAGTGGGGACAACTGCATCGCAGTCCTGCTTCCTGAAGATATTGTGTGAAAGGTGGAAATAGCACCAAGTTTGGAGAAAGCAGCGCAAGGAGTTAAATTTGGAGAACTGCGCAAGGAGTTTAGCATAGGAGAACGGCGCAAGGAGTTTAGCATAGGAGGACGGCGCAAGGAGTTTAGTATAGGAGAATTGCGCAAGGAGTTGTAAACGTGTTTGGAGAACACCATTTTCGTGTAAGGATTTTATACGCAAGGAGTTATCAATGCAAGTGTACAAAGGACTTCGCTGATTGTCGCAGGACAAGTGAATAGGGATATATTACATCAGTCGTCCAGAACATTACAAGAACTTTATGATCACCAAGAAGAAGAATGCTGGCTAAGTACAAAATAGATAAAGAGTGATTATATTTGATTAATGTATATGTGCATTTGTAGTCATTATATTGTACCAAACGAAACTTGCTTTCAATTAAAGACTTAGATTTTGTTAGCTTAAACGAACAGTGTATTTGTGTTGTGCATTCGTGTGAGTTCGGGTAAAAGGTGATTTTGGCCTTGAGTCTAGTACGACTCGTAACAAAATTGGGGGCTTGTCGTCCGGGATATACACTGTAAAAAAAGTTAACATTAATATACTGAGTCTTGAAAGTGAAAGTACAGTATGGCAGAGTTCAAAGCAGAAGAGTTTCTTGAAACTATAGATTGGGAGAAGTTTGATAAGTTGAAGAAACCTGATTTATTAGCATTTGCAAAATACTATGAATTGGATGTAAAGCAAGCCAACAGAAAACAAATAATCAAAAATGCCTTGATTGAAGTTTTGGTTGATGAAGAGTATTTTGAGGAATCCATTTTGGACAAGAGAAAAGAGGTCAAAACTGAAATCGGGGATGCAGTTAAGTTGAAAGAACTAGAAGTTCAGGTGGAAATGAAAAAAATGAAAATGCAATTGCAGTTGGACATGCAAAAGCTAGATATCAGGGACTGTCTTTTGGAATTTGCAGGAGAGCATTAAATAGCTCTTCTGGAGCTTTCAAGGAGAGCTGTTTAGAACATTTACAGTAGAACGTAAGGAGAGAATGGTCAACTAAAGGAGAGATAACAATCACTCTCCTAGATCATATTTAAGGAGAGCAGTAGAGAGCAATTGCTCTCACTCTCCTCAAAAGGCAGTCCCTGTAGATATGCAAAATAAAGAAAAGCAAGAAAGATTAGATATGGAGAAACAGAAAATGGCAATGGAAGACAAAGCGCGCCATGAAAAGATGGCGCTGGAAGCACATTTGAAAGAAAAAGAAATTGAGTTTGAACAAGAGAAGTTGGCTAAGCTAGGTGACAAATACTCATCAAGTTTCTCCTCAAAGTCAAAGTCAGGCTTTGATGTTACAAAGTATGTAAAGCTTGTGCCTAAATTCAAAGAGAAAGAAGTTGACGAGTACTTTCAACATTTTGAAAAGGTAGCTACAAATTTGAAATGGCCTCCAGAGCATTGGACCCTACTGTTACAAAGTAGTTTTGTGGGGAAGGCCAGGGAGACTTACTCAGCTCTACCAATAGAGAAGTGTAATAATTATGAAGAAGTCAAACAAGCAGTCCTTAAGGCCTATGAACTGGTGCCTGAAGCATACAGACTAAAGTTCAGAGATTCAAGAAAGCAAGCAGATCAAAATTCTGTATGTTTTTACAAACAAAAATTCCTTTAAAAGGAACATGTGTGTGGCAAGTAGTCACTGTGTAAAGTGTAAGAGTTGTATTGTAACTTCCAAGTTGACATTGTTATAAGTTCATGTGAATGAGAAAGACTTTAAGAAAGTGTTCATTACATTCATACTTTCTTCTTTTAAGGGGGAGGGTGTGATGTACCCTGTATAATTGTATGTCATGAAATAGGGGAAGTTACTTTTATAATCATGCAATAGTTTGTTTATTAGTACATCTAGGGGGAAACCCTGATGAATGCAATAACAACATCATTTATGAAGACTATTTATGTCAAGGGGAAAATCCCTGAGACAAATTGTGAAATGGACATAATAGTGGGAAAACCCCACAGGAAGTGATGTAATGTTAAAGGTGAAAGTCTATTATTAGAACATTGGGAAAATCCCAGATTTGCTTCAAAACATCATGTTTGCAATAATTCTAGGCAGACCTGTATCGATATGATTGTGATGTGAATGGATGTAGCTATAGCTCTCAAAAGAGAGTATTTAATGTTAACCAGTTATTCTGGATACTCAGAGAGTATTTCAAAGTGTGGCCATGGAGAATTCCTACAGTGCTACAAGTTCAGCCTTTGAGCGAAGAAGATATGTAGATGGATCTCGTCAAGTGCGGATACCGTTGTTTGTCCACAGGGCAATTGTTTCGTCTTCAACGACATGCTGAAATATGGTTATTTCAAAGCTACGAAAATGGCCCAAAGTAAGACATAGGGTCTACTGCGGATTGTTTCGGACTTTATGGAAAAGGTTACAATTATTATCATCTGGATACAGATCTGACAGGCTGCAATAGCCTTTATTATTGTGACAGTTGATAGTGTTGATCTGGGCTATGCTTACAGTCCAATTCCTTGAAAGAAAGGAAATTGCAAACCAGAAATATTTTATGTAGTCAAAGTACTACTATTTACCAGTGTTGTCGGAGAAGATCTAGAATACGTCAAAGAACGTTATTCTTCC
The DNA here is from genome assembly GCF_039555335.1 of Amphiura filiformis. Taxonomy (NCBI): domain Eukaryota; kingdom Metazoa; phylum Echinodermata; class Ophiuroidea; order Amphilepidida; family Amphiuridae; genus Amphiura; species Amphiura filiformis. The sequence continues at coordinate 78,402,109 of NC_092631.1, forward strand.
AAGAAAGGAAATATATTCTTCTGTCGACTTGCTGAAGTCTGGTATTTTGATTCAACGCAACTGTCAAAATAAGTGGGGACAACCTGCATCGCAGTCCTGCTTCCTGAAGATATTGTGTGAAAGGTGGAAATAGCACCAAGTTTGGAGAAAGCAGCGCAAGGAGTTAAATTTGGAGAACTGCGCAAGGAGTTTAGCATAGGAGAACGGCGCAAGGAATTTAGCATAGGAGGACGGCGCAAGGAGTTTAGTATAGGAGAATTGCGCAAGGAGTTGTAAACGTGTTTGGAGAACACCATTTTCGTGTAAGGATTTTATACGCAAGGAGTTATCAATGCAAGTGTACAAAGGACTTCGCTGATTGTCGCAGGACAAGTGAATAGGGATATATTACATCAGTCGTCCAGAACATTACAAGAACTTTATGATCACCAAGACAACGAATGCTGGCTAAGTACAAAATAGATAAAGAGTGATTATATTTGATTAATGTATATGTGCATTTGTAGTCATTATATTGTACCAAACGAAACTTGCTTTCAATTAAAGACTTAGATTTTGTTAGCTTAAACGAACAGTGTATTTGTGTTGTGCATTCGTGTGAGTTCGGGTAAAAGGTGATTTTGGCCTTGAGTCAAGTACGGCTCGTAACAATAGTAACGCATAAACTACTATTTTAACGAACTCTGTGGCTGTTAAATAATTATATGCTTTTATTTCGTGGTTGGGAATCAACAAATCATTTAAAGGCTCTGGCCATTTTTGGGCAAATTTGAGCAAAAACGTGAGGAATTTGCCATGTTTACTATGAGTTTTTGCTTAGAAATATTTATTACAGGTGCAAAATTTATGGTGCACATGAAAGAAGGAAGTCTTTAGATTAATATTTTAGCATGATCAATTTTGTTAGCTCATAGGAAATTCTTCAAATAGGCTTGAACATGTAACGATGCATTTTAGCCCATGCACTTTTTTTTGTGGGGAAGTAATTTCGAGCGGTCTGATGTTGACCGATCCTTTTACGGAGGTATTTACAGAACCTTGGAATAAGAATTATGCTAGATATTTGCGAATTCGGAATGCAACGAAGCCATGTTCGAACCCCGTCAATACAAAAAAAATCTACCTGATTTCACAGCCTCGTAGACTACTATTTCTGTTATTTTGGTACCATACCCCCCATTATTAAATGTTGCTAGACTGTAATGTAGAAATGATGACGATGTTGCCCAAATCATTATTGAAATAGGCATGATAGGGAAGCTGGGAAGGATGTTGGCCAATTATCGCTTGGGTGTGGCAACCATTTTCGCCATGATTGTAGAGTAGATGCATAGAGGCATTTTTTTGTGCTTATTTGAATCTTTCCAAATGAAATTTTTAAAAATGTACATTTTGTAAACCATGCATCTTGTCTTGATTTAAGGATATCCAAATCGAGAGCAAGCGAGCTTTTAAAGTCAAATGATGTGTTTCACGCTATAAAGCAATCAATCATAATACATATCCAAAACACTTGGCATACAGAGTCATTGACCCTTCATATACCATACTTCCTTTTCACATATAGAGAGTTATGCTAGCAAATATTTGCGTCGACTTACTGAAAACTCCGGCTGAAATCATAATAATAACATTTATGAAGAGAAATGTCATCTCCGATTACATCTAGGGGTGAGTTTGTTGGAATTTGAGTGTATAAAGAAAACATATGTATCAGTCAGCTTCTGCGTTTATCTCTCTATTAATCTCTTTATTTTTCGTGTTCTGTCACTTCTCCCTCTGTTTTCTTTGTTTCTTTTTGTAAAATTAAACATTCTACAGCCATGAACTTGTTGAGGCATAAAACTCTCAGCTACCGAAATACTTCTTATATTGATCGGAATTATGTCGTAACAGTATTACTCTTAAAAAGTATCAAATTACGTTACCTTCGCCCCCGAGTAGTCCGCGGATCAAAGCAGGATGGAACGAAGCAAACGACTTTTCTCGTCATTTTCGTTCTTTCTTCATTCCTTCCCCTTCGCCAAAAGGTAGAAAGGGAGTTAGGGGTAAAGGTTTGTTGGGGTGTGTTTTAAAGCTACATTGTATTATATTAAAAAAACTATAAAAGCTTTCAATTAGCAAAACATTACAATATTATGTATCGGAAATTAGCATCTATGGTCATGTTTTTTATGTTGGGCACCAATTGCGTTGCATGTGTATTTTTCAAGCGAATCACATGTTTTTACAGGTTTGGTACTATAACTTCAAAAGTTTACATTAGAACCCAATTAAAGTATATATTCTGAGAGCATATACTCGGATGATTTCAGAAACGAAACAATGGGAGTCATTATACAGGGTGGCCCATAAAATATACAGGGTGTAACAAGCAAAATAAGGATGAAAATATTAATTCAGTTAGGGGTGTCACCCCCCGACGTACATCGATAATGTAAAAATTTGACAAATGTTTAAGATAGCTAACTTAATTGCCCACCCAGTCATATGGAACTTATGGCGGTCAAGTAATTCAAAATGTAGATACAGGGTTGTCAAAAATATATCTATATTTATATAAATTTCTTCAAAACACAAAAAGTTTTGAAAGTTAAAAGAGAATTCGACAAAGCGTTTTTGTAAAAATGGACTTTTTGGACCAAAATTGAGTGTGAGGGCGCTCTTTTAGATTTGTCGCAAACCTTCTATGTTTTACTAGTTTTTAGTTTACTAAAGTAAAGAGGATCACAACCAAGGTCTGCTTAAGAAATTTGAGCCTTTTATCATGTTTTGTTTGCCCGTAGCACCATTTTGAATGTTCCTACATTAAATCCTATTCAAATGCATAGAGGTTAATGAACTTTATTAGTGTAGCAACAAGTAATTAGTAAATTTTAATTGTCTAATTAACAAATACTGAGGCAATGAATGCTAAACATGATATCATTTAGCCGAGATCAAGTACAGAAACAAGTAGAAAATAGAAATCCATCAATAATGTTTATTGAAGATCATGTGGCGGAGGATCACCATTGTACAGCATTGTGATCCTCCACCACATGATCCTCCATCACATGAGCCACCCCTGACTAATTAGACTTAACGAGTTGCAGTAATTAGTACAAATGAAAATCATAAATTTTTGTTTCAGAAATTGAAAGGCCAATGTCTAAGGAACAAAATAGTACTAGACAAGCTCATAATAAACATCAAATAAATAAACGACATGCATGTAAACATGTCTTGATGAGTAAGAATGCAACAGAGCCACCCTTTTTAGGTGCCCAGTATAAAAAACATGACCCTATACTATTCACCAAATCGCATTTTGACGTGTCACATTGTGTTTTACAAACCATAATGTGCATCAGTAAAATAGCAGGATATTCCTAATTCCAATCAAGATATTGTGTCTACGTGTTTACAGTACAGAGACATGACAAAGGTGAATAAAGTGTCATTTATAGATGTGTTACTGTATATAGCACACACAGGTCCTGTTGACGATATAGAGAATCAAAATGTACCCTCAGGTTAAAAGAGGAACCAACCAGGTTTCTATCTAAGTGGATATATTAAAGGTTTTTGTTTTTCACTTTGAAAGAGAAATACTTACGTTTGAAATTAAAATTGTGGCCAATATTTTCTGCAATGTCTGCTATTTTTTATAACAAGCAGAAATACTAAAATTGTCGGAAAATTTGAGAAATATCAATGCACCCACCTTCGGGAAAAATGAATCAAGTTCTGCAAGATCCAAATACAGCGTGTAGTACGCGAAACGGCGCTCGAGATCAAGTGCAATTATGAAAAGCCATGTTTCGGTTCCACAAATTATGTTAGGATCTTGAAGATCAATGACTGAAGCCACATTGACCAAAAGCATTCAATGTCTATTTTTGGACAGTTATGTTACTTTGTTTGGCTACGGTATTATGCCCATTGTAGATTGGGCTGAGTCCCCTCAAGTGACAAAGAACTACTTGCTGGGTGGAAAGACTAATTCTGTGCTTTCCTGAACAATGACAATGGACCACCAACATCTGATCTTCCACCACCCGTCGATCAGGACTTGCCTATTTGTGCTGACCCCCCCCCCCTACCTTGGAAGAGACAAGAAAAGCCATTCAAGCAATGAAAACAAACAAAGCTGCTGGACTGGACTGTGTGATTACCACTGTGGCACTCCAGGGTGGTGGTGAAGCTATGGTAGATATCATCCATAAATTGTGCGTAGAAGTTTTTACAAAGTTTACGCCGCCGGAAGAGTAGATTACCAATGTTATTGTTCCCCTTCCAAAGAAAGGAGACCTCGGCCTCATGAACAACTATAGAGGAATGCAGGAATCACGCTGATGTAAGTTGCAGCTATACCAATTCATAAAGCGCCGTAATGGTAGATGGCAACATCTCGGATCCCTTCCTAGTGACTACTGGAGTATTGCAGGGGGATGTTCTAGCTCCATTCCTATTCATTGTTCTCATCGACTATTTGATGAAGCTAGCTACCGAGGGGACTGACAGTGGTATTGAAGCATATCCGTGTTGTTCCAGGCGATATCCTGCCAAGGTTTTGAACGACTTGGATTTCGCTGACGATTATTGCCTTACTTGAATCTTCCATCCCGCGGGCACAGGCACAGCTAACCAGAACAGCGGCTTCAGCAGAAAGTCTAGGTCTCATCATCAGTGTTCCTAAAACCGAGTACATGACCATCAACTGCAATCCACAGCCACCACTCCTAGTATACGGAGAACCTATCAAATGTGTCATCGATTTTAAATATCTTGGTTCCATGATGGGCTCTTGAACCCTTGCATGGTATGCATTTTGGAAACTGGAGCATCTGTGGAGAAGTCCAAAAATCACTGTTGCAACAAAGGTCAAGCTTTTTCACACCACTTGTGTTACAGTATTGCTGTATGGCTGCGAGTCCTAGGTGATATCTACTGACATCTACTGGGATGTTACAGGATAATGCTGAACATCAAGCGCACTGACCATGTTAGTAATGAAATGATCTATACCATCACCAACGCTGTGCCTCATATCAACTCTGTCAAATCACGACAACTACGATTCCTGGGACATATCCTGAGGATACAGGAAGATGAACCATGCAGAAGATATACTCTCTACACCCCATTACATGGTAAAAGAAGACCTGGAAGGCAAAGAACATCCATTTTGTCTAGCTATCTACGAAAACTGTTGTGGACTTTGACAACTTTTTACTGTTGCAACAAAAGTCAAGCTTTTTCACACCATTTGTTTTACAATATTGCTCTAGGGATGTGAGTTGTCACTTGTCACATTGAATACCCTTATGGTTGTTGAGGACTGGGTTTGTGCAGTCTGCGCAATCCGCACTACAATTTGCGCAGTACCATAAACACTATCCTTTACATCAGCAATCATGCCCCACAATACGGATAATGCAATTTACGAGTATTAACACGAAAAATCTGATTGAAGTATTCACAAATGTTACTAACACCATCTGTGGGCCCAGGGTTAATTTCTACGTTCCCACTAATGCAGTATTCAGCGGCTGGCATGTAAATTACTTGTTAGGAATCGTGTCTTTCACATTGCCTTAGGCAAAGTTCTTTAAGTTCAGATGTTCTGTCTTCCAAACAAGTCATGGTCATGAGCTTGTTGATGAAAACACGTTTGCAGTCTACATTATATGTAATGAGTTCCTGTTCTTATCTGGAAAGGTTCCGAAATGCTATTAATGTTGATAATATTTTCCAAGCCTATAAAAACCTTACCGGGATACAGGTCTAGTTGGTAAGGTGCTATAAAGTTGAAAAAGACAAAATCCTATTCGCTATATGGGATGAGCAAACCAATAACCAGTGTTCTGCTTGACGGGTACGGCTAGGTTCAGATCTATAACTAGATCTAGTTATATTAGGAACTCTCCTTGTAGAGTAAGAAATACCCAAAACCTACGATTACAGCCTTTGATCATAATCAACTGATACGAAGTTTATTATCCCTCAGATATATGAATGTGTAAATACTGCTTTTATAACATTTAACTATATTAATGAAAACGGGGATTGCAGCTTTAAATCGTAATACCCAGGGCGAGTGACATTCGCGTCACACAGTTCTTAAAATTATGCAAAACGTAAGAATGCTGGTAATGCAGGGTGGATATATTGTATATATAATCAATACCCGCTAGAGCGCAGCGCAGCCCATGGCAAACGCTTCCACAAAAAAGAGTTTAATATCTACATTTACGAAATTCATTCTTTTGGGCATTCGTGGCGTGTGGGATGCAGGCATAGCTTACAAAGTAAAAAATATTGGCAGTACGTTTTAATTGATGCTATTTGTATCTATTTGCATTATGCAGATGACTTCGTGTCATTAACCTTTCCATGTACTTTTTCATACATGGTTCGGTTTTTGCGCCAATATCTACGCGCCAATAGCTACAAATCTGGACAATGCAGACTTTTTATTTTATAAAAAGCAACCAAGTAAAAAACAAAACATTTAAAACTAGACAGACTGTGCAGCATTTCATGAACATACACTACTCCAAGAAATTAGAGGAACAAGGTTATGTAATAACTTTAACTGGGTATTGCATCAACAGAAAGCATCACATGTCACACAGTGTCAACACCCTGTATTATAAATATTTTTTCCATACAGCTCAATACTCCGTTGAAATCAATATTCTATTATTGACACAGATAAAGAAAGTTTACACATACCTTACTCAACTCTCATGGTTTCCTAATTTGCCTGTCAAGGAAGACTCGTATGTTGAATTTAATATGTCGGTTATCAAACCTAAGAATATAAGAGACATACTCCGAACGAAGAAATCAACCTCTGCTCCAGGTGAAGATGGCCTTATGTATGGTATGCTTAAGCACCTTCCATCAACTCATCACTTAATGGCCACCATATTCACCAAACTGCTTCTGGTTGATCCTCTTCCTCCGGAGTCATGGTCTCAGTCTAAGGTCGTATTAATTCATAAATCCGGCGACACTGGAAAACCTGAAAATTTTCGGATGATATCACTCACATCCTGTATATCAAAAGTATTTCATCAAGTAATTGCTGAAAGACTTGGCTATTATCTCACTACAAATATGATTATTGATCCTGCACTCCAAAAAGCTTTCCTGAAGGGGGTTAATGGATGCATTGAACATAATCAAGTGTTACAGGAAGCTATATCGTATGCCAAAGATCGCAAGAAAACTATTCATGTTACCTTCTTTGATTTGGCCGACGCTTTTGGGAGTGTTTCCAACCTCTATTCTCGGCTTAACGGTCACATACGGGGGCCTGACTGGTCCTCTAAACCATTTGAATTCAAAAGGGGACATTTCAGGGAGACCCATTGTCTCCTGTAATCTTTCTTATGTGTTTCAATCCTCTTCTCGAATATCTTGAGGGCATTCGTGGAAAAAGTGGGTTTAGTTTAGATGAAACCAAAATCATCACTACCCCTTATGCTGACGATTTTAATACAATCACCAACAACAAGATTCAGCACCAAAAAATAATCAATGAACTCCATAGGAGAGCAACCAGCATGGGGCTTACTCTGAAACCCTCCAAATGCCGTTCTCTCTCTCTGTGTGGTGGTAAACCAACTTTGGTTGATTTTTATATTGGTGATAATCTTGTGAAATCTGTCAATGATGATCCTCAACGGTTCCTTGGGTCGCTGGTTACGTTTTATGGAAAAGAAAAAGAAATTTATGAACATATTGTCTCTAAACTTAACGGTAAATTAACCAACATAGATTCATCTTTGATTCGCAATGAGTACAAATTGGCCATATACATCCGTTACTGCCTTCCATCATTGAGATTCTGTTTGACAGTCCATGATCTTACTAGTTCAAATCTCCAGCTTTTGGACCGCAAAGCTGAGCAGTTCCTGAAAGGCTGGCTAGGGATTCCAAAACATGGTGCTAATACAGCCGTGTTGCACATGTCACGAGGTCTTCACATCCCACGCATTTCGGATGTATATCTCCAAGCTCATTGTGCCTCATACAGTAGATCAAGATGCAAAGCTGATCAAATAACAAACCTGGCTCTGGACCTTAAACTCCAACGTGAATCTTCCTGGGTTCGTAAAATTTCCATCACTAAAGAATGCGAAAACATCCATTCCCTGGCTATCAGTAACCCCGAAAATACCATATGGGGTAAAATCAAACCTCAGGTTAAACAAAATCTGAAGGTTGAAACTGATAACTATTGGAAATCTGTTGTTGAGCCCCTCTTGAGCTAGGGGGATATCCCTAAGCTGCTGGAAAAATGTGAAACCGATTTAACCTGGAAATCGTTGATATATTCTTTACCCAAAGGTGTGTTAAAATTCGCTATTAACGCCTCCATAAATACCCTGCCTTCCTTTACAAATTTAAAACGCTGGGGCAAAAGACTTTTTGACACCTGTCCCCTCTGTAAGGGTAAAGGTACCTTACTGCACATACTCAATAATTGCCAAAATATGCTAGATCGATACTTATGGAGACATAATAATGTTATTCGTATATTTTTATCCACATTCAAAGAGTCTGAATCGTTTAAGTATGGCAATCTACAAGTATATGCCGACATTGAAAATAATACCATCGGTGGCGGTACAATACCGCCCAACATAATTGCCACATCCCAAAAACCCGACATTGTTTTATTTTGGCCGGCAGACAAGCGAGTCATTCTATTTGAACTGTCGGTGCCATTCGAGCCGAACATTGGTAAAGCCAACTCTATCAAACATGATCGGTACGCTTCCCTTGTTTCCGACATTACCAACGCCGGGTATGATTGCTCGTTAATTGCCATCGAAGTCGGCTCTAGAGGCTTGATTGACACCGGCAACAAATATAGGCTGACTCGTTTGTCAAAACAACTTAACACCCCAACAAAATTCAAGGTATTGAAAGACCAAATTACCAAATCTGTTCTCATGTCATCTTACTCAATCTTCAACTCAAGACATGAGCCAAAGTGGAATGTCCAAGAAGTCATATAACTTTTTTCTCACCGCCATGATGTATTTCCTCATTGTTTATGTGTATATTTGCTGTTTGTAATTGTGTTTACCCTTGCCTGAGATCGGAATGGATCTCAGTTGATCTTGGGGTTATGTTCTTCTTCTTTTGTTAATAAAGATGATTAAATAAAAAAAAATTGCACCTGCAACTTAAGGGCTGGGGTATGAACGTTTGGACATTATTTATTGTGGGACATTAGAGCACATCAGACATATCGAATTGCATTCTGAATACGAAGAATGTCCTTCTGATATCAAATAAGTTTGATTTTTTGAAATTCGCAATGTAATACACATTTTATGGCAAATGATTAAAAATTGGTATTTTTTATATTTAGTACTCGAAATAAACTTTATAAATCTGATGATGCATACTAAACGTGGATGTAGGTGGGATGAAAAGCCGACGATCAATTGAACATTTTGACCTTTCGTAATGAAGATATGGATTTTTTTTCCCAAAATACCAAAAAAATTAGGTCCTTTTGGGGAAAAAATCCATATCTTCAATATGAAAGGTCAAAATTTTCAATTGATCGTCGGCTTTTCCTCCCAGCTACATACACTTTAAGAATATATTATTAGATTATAAAATTTACTTCGAAGACTGTTATATATCAAAAATGTGAAAAATATCAAATTGTAATAATTTGTCATAAAATTTGTATTATATCGTGAATTTCAAAAAATGAAAATTATTTGATATCAGAAAGACATTCTTCGTCTTCAGAATGTAATTCGATATGTCTGATGTGCTCTCATGTGCCACATAAAATACTGTCGAAACGCTCAAAACGCTCATTCCAGATCCCTTAACTGAATGGGCTAAACATGTTCCTTTATACCTATAAAGTAGAATTGTAATTCTCAAAATTAAATATATCACAATTTTTACATTGGATTTCAAAATCTTTACTTTTAAAATGCGCCAATAAAAGGATTAGGGATTAATCTAATGTGATAATCACAACCAGGCACATGTAGCTTCCACGAGTGCAGAGACAGAGAGAGAGCCCATCCAGGCTCAGTGCACCTTAAGGGCACACAACTATGAATCAACTGGCGTAACTACACTCTTTCTCTCTTTTTTTAAAAAGAAAAAAACAAGATCACTTTCCTCACAAGGAAGTGAGGATAACACTACTAAACAACTACTACTAACAACTGACTTGCAGAAACCAATCTAACAGCTTATGTGAATGAAGACACTGTTGGTTAGAACATTCAAAATAGGCAATGTGCCAACAGTCAATAACATCAACAGTTCAAGAGTCTTTTTGTCTGCAATGACAAACTGACATTCAACATGAATGTAAAATGGTTAAAAGTTCAATGAAGTAAACGTCAGTTCCAGAGTTTTCTTTTAGAATTCCAAATGGCATACGTAAATCAGTTCAAAGTTCAATGAAGTGACCATAGGAGGACACCGGTGATGGATTAAAATGTCAAAGTACACAGTGACCTGTCCATTTAGTTTAACACATAGTCTTTCAGGTGCTCAGGAAGTTTGTGAGGGCGCGCGGAACGCCTTTGTGTGAGCAATGGTGGCATGATCTCAGGGCCAACCATACTAGCTTGGGGATACTTTCACTAACCTCACTGCTGTTACCGGTACATGGATTAGACTGTGCAACCAAACCGGAGGTATTGCTGGAGCTATGACCGCTATCGCGCAAGTGATCGCGAGGATCTGACTCAGAACTGGGGTGCGAGTGATTAGCATTCCTGGGCAGGGGGTCACAAGTAGCAGGTGTGGACAACTCGCCAGGTATGAAAGGAGCCTCTGGAGGAGTACATTCAGGGACCACTTCAACAAACTCGGAATCCTCGGTGGGTGGAGACGACTTGGGGAAGGGACGAGAATCCAGGTCAGGATAATACTGGACCTTAAAGCACTCAGATTTCTTGATACGATAAGAAGTATTCCGAAGCTGAGAACCCACAAATTTGCGGATGTTGCACCATGGGCCTTCGATAGTAGTGACTAAGTAGCGATCTCTAGCATGAGATTTCTTGCGATCTGAGTAGAGGTAGACAAGATCACCAACCTCCAACTCTGCTGCTGGGGAGGCAGAGGCTAATGGGGCCTTTGAATGAGCACTGTGTGGGTGGTTGGCTTTTCGCAAGGCATGCTGGGCCTGAATCATTTGACAATCTGTGAAAGGAACCTGCTCATTGATAAACTGGTCTCGCTGAAACCACATCTCACGGGCTGAAAGACCTCGGGATCTGATGCGAGTATTAAGGGCTGCAGTAGCAATGGCAAGTGATAATGCTGTAGCCGGACCACCTGTAGAATCTTGTCTGAGCAACTCATCTTCAAGCTCACGAATGGCTTTCTCAGCAACAGGATTCTTGTTATTATTTTAATACGACCGATCTCAACCGATAGATGGTAACGTGTGAGAAGTTTGTCATTGGCGAGTCGAACAAACCCTGGTGCTGGGTCAGTACGAATGACTGCAGGGGGCCATCAAGTGGACGAAGTTCAATGCACAATTGAATCAGGGCATCACGCAATGTGCCATGTTGTTCATTCTCGACAATGCAAGAAGCTGTGTAGGACGTTGAGGTTTCGCGCAGCACAAGGACTAGCTGGCGGCTACGCTTCAGGATATCAGCTGCAAAAGAAATGCCAACTGCATCGGGAGGGTCACTTGAGGACTGCTCGATCAATGCCTTAGGGGCATTGGACAGAGAAGCACACTGGTGACAAGTTGATGTCACTTGATCAATAGCCTTGTCCATATCAAGAGCATAAAAGTAACGCTGGGTCACCAAACTGAGCTGATGTTTGGAGGGATGGTCAAGTTGGATGTGCAGGGCAGTGAGAAGACCATTTAAGACCTGTCTGGGAACAACAATACAATCGCGAGTTGGGGACAATGGTTGATCACGACGAACAACAAGTAGGCCATCTCTAGCGATAGATGCAACCTGCAAATAGCGCTTCACATCTTTGACAGAAGTAGCTTTCTTTGAAGGGCGAGTGCCCTGAACTAGATGAGCATGTGTTCGTCGCAGATCCGGGCATTCCTGCTGAATAGCATGCCAGGCTGCTTTGCTGGCAAAGGGAGCTTAGCTTTCCCGGACAGAATGTCATGTGCGGAAACACGAAGGACAGTTGCTTCCTCTTCACGTTTGATAAAGGAGCAAATTTGCCAAGTGGGCTCAGTGCAGTCAGGGGCAATACGACTAGCAAAGTCTGAGGGGGTGTTAGCTGATCCTGCAAGATGACGAACAGATGCTTGGAAACGACTGACAGTGGAGAGGAATGTGGACACCCGAGGACTGGCTGAAAACTCACCCCGGCAGAGCTTTTCATATGCCTGAACACAAGGTTTGCTGTCAGTGAGGATACATGTCTTGTGCTTGGACTGAATAACATAGGGACTGAAGTGCTTGGTGGAGGCAGAAATAGACAGCGCCTCAATTTCACAGGGTAACCATGTTGGCTGTCGATCACGCAACTTAGCACTGAAGAACCCGGCGAGGAAGAGTTTGTCATTGCGGGAAACATACAATGTCGACCCAATGCTATGTTTCTTCACGGATCCATCAGTAATGATCCAAAGCTGATCATTGGGATGGGGAAGTGTGACTGCCCTAGCGGAAGACAGTGCTGCTTGAGCCTTGTGAAAAGCAGTATGCAGACTATCAGACCATGTAAGCTCTTCAGTTGATTGGTGCCCTGCAATAGCATCATCTAATGGGGCTACCAGACTGGCACAATTCTGAATGACACGGGCCAGAACCTTGTATGCACCGATGAAGGACCGCATGCCACCAACTTTGCTTGGAGGCGAGCAGCTGGAAAGTGTGGCGATGCTATGGGGGCTAGCACAAAGGGTTCCATTTGAACAAATCCAACCCAGAATTACTGTCTTTTGGGGGCAAATGACTGTTTTGGAAGCAGAAAGACGTAACCCAGACTTAGACAAAGCTTGCAAAACTTGACGCCAATTCTCAACAAGTTCATCCACAGTATTACCACCACAGTACAAGTCATCAGCGAGTTTCGCTACGACACCTTTCTCTAAGAGGTCACCAAGGACACGACACATCAGTTCCTCAAGGGCTGTTTCAGAACCTGGCATACCCATGGCACACCGTGTATACACACGCACCCCACGAAAGGGAGTTGCAACACCACAGTATTTCATGGACTCATGGGATAAAGGGATTTGGTAGAAAGCACTAGTCAAGTCAGTGGCAATCAAATACTTCCATTTGGCAATTGAACGCAATGTTGAGTCCACATTGGGCATTAGAGAGGGTTGTGGCTTGCTATATCTACCGACATCAGCAAATGCAGTAACCAGACGAAAGCCTCCATTAGGCTTCTTGACAAGAAAGGACGGGTTAAGGTATTCGACACACACACCGACATCTTCAGGTCTAGCAAAGACGCCCGCTTTTTCAAGCTGATCAAACTTTGATTGCAACTCTTGGAGTTTATCCTGTGCATACAATGGGAGACGACCTTTGCGTTGGGGGGGGGTTGGACCGGTCCCATATTAACCACAGATTTGAAAGGGCCGACAGCACCATTGTAACCTGGGAAACTAGGGTCAAAAACCTCATCGTACTCATCGAGAAGACTGCGGAAGTTGGATTGCTCACAAGTGCCAAGTATACCATCTGGGTCAAGGGCAACAGCAGCTGAGTAGTTAACCGGTGAACTGGGCTTTGGGACATTGACTGATGCTGCTGCAGCAGTGTGTGATGGCTTAGAAGTTAGTGATGGTGAATAAACAGTGTGTATCTGGCCAAGATGTTCATGCTTTCTGATGACAAGTGGCACACCAGTATTGTTGGGAATGCGAACCCTGCCTGCAATACTTGTGATTACATCAGGCTTGGGCCAGGCTTGTTTGGGCGGTAGGAACCTACCGAGCGGGGTATCAAGACGGGGCTCAATGGCAAAAGTAGCATCTGATTCAACGATGTCTGCAGGGAGATTTACCTCAACGTATGAGCCTGGCCATATGGTAGTGTTTTGAGAAGGTCCACGAAGTATATGGGCACGACGAACAGTGTGCTGGGATTTGGGGCTCTTGTTGGCGCCATAAGTGATAATTGTACTATCTTTCAAGATGATTTGGTTCTTAGCATGGTCATGCCGACCAGCTTGCTCACACAGAGGGCAGGATTTACCAAATGATTTCTTAGCTTTCAATTTAGGCATCGGTCCACGCTGACTACTAGTGCGCATGCTGCGAGCAGCATCGTTTGAGCTCAGCTCATCCAGGAGCGAATCCAGAGCTTGAGAAATTTCGGCTTTGATAGAAGCCAAGGTGCGGGATCTTAGCTCTGTACCGTACCGCTGCTTTACTAATCAGGGGCAGCTCAGGGTTTATAAGACGCAACCACGTTAACACTACAAAGTTTTCTAGTGTAGGCGTAATCTCCTCATCTTCATCGATGACTTGGTCATGGTGACTGATGCCGCCTCCTTCACGCATGAGGTTGTCTTCGGTGAATGCTACTAGACGCTGGTACAAGTCTTCTGGGCGTTCATCAGGGCCAAGGCTAATATTGTTGAACTCCAGGAAGTGGCCACCTGTTGTTTGGAAGCCAAAATGGAGACGGATGGCTTGCCATATCTTGTTCAGGCTGGTGCAGTTTTTGAGTATTGTATTTCGTGAGATAATTGGACAATAGTTGGCTATTTGTCCAAGCATAAGCTCCAATGCAGCATTTTTCTGGACTGCTGTTTTCCTTTGGGCTTCCTGTATGTCCTCACCATCATTAGTGAGACCTCGAAGAGGGAAGTTTTTGACTTTTTGCCCCATACCGCTCCTTCAACCAAGTAGGGAGAAAAGCTTGGGTCTAATGACAGTGTATACTGGAGGTTATGTTTCCAGCTTTCAAATAAGTTTATTGTTTCGTTCTTTGTTAAAGGCCTTTGCTTCGGCGCACGATGTGTTGTGGCCATTGCTGATTGTTTTTACACTCGTGTATGTGAACCAGAATAAAAGCTAATATGCAGCCTTGCAGGCTTAAGCTTACTGTTTTAAGCTTACTGGTCGATCACAGTCTTGTGAAAGATCACACATTTAGGGTTCAAGATGACCACCAATTTCGTCAGGAAGGTCAGCTGAGAGACTTCAGAGATGACTGGTTTCGAATCCAAGCTGCCACCACGCCAATAAAAGGATTAGGGATTAATCTAATGTGATAATCACAACCAGGCACATGTAGCTTCCACGAGTGCAGAGACAGAGAGAGAGAGCCCATCCAGGCTCAGTGCACCTTAAGGGCACACAACTATGAATCAACTGGCGATGCAGTAAAAGATATCCACAGCAAGCTGCAAGTGAACGCAATGTTGAGTCCACATTGGGCATTAGAGAGGGTTGTGGCTTGCTATATCTACCGACATCAGCAAATGCAGTAACCAGACGAAAGCCTCCATTAGAAACATCATATGGGGTATTAGAGCATGCACAAATCGTAATAATGTGTAGAATATAGAAACTCTGTGTGTATCTCATATGATAGTCATGGTATGCTTAGCTTGAGTCGCTCGGACAAAATCGCGATGCGTAGCTGTTGAAAAACGAGAGGAGTCGCTGTACTATCACGGCAATTTTTGACACGAAGATATAGGGATGATGACGATGTGTGTCATTTGTATACCAGGTGTAGCCTATTGTAATCTTAGCAATACTGGACAGTCAAATGTGAAATCATGCATGTCTTCAAGGACTTACGGCCTTGGACATCCTTGTGTTCACTCAAAGCAATGATTTTGTGTAAAGCAGATTTCATAAGCTTTTCTCAGATTTCTTCATTCCAACATGTTAATCCAATTTTCTACTGGTACCGCTCAGTCTTCTGAGCATGTGGGATGTTGTTAATGGCAAATTGACCGAGGTTGAGGTTGCTAGGGTTGTCCAGATGCTTGCAGAAGGTCACACACAGCGTTATGCAGCTGAGCAACTTGGGGTATCCCCCAGTGTCATTAATCGTGCATATCATCGCTACCTGGAAGATGGTCTGTATGGCAGAAGACCAGGCCAAGGCCGCAGATGTATCACAACCCCCCGTTTTCTCCAGTTTCGTCGGAACCGCCAGAGTACAGCAAGATCCATAAATATGGACTTCCGCAGAGGGGCTGGTGTGCGTATGAGCAATGAAACAGTAAGGAGTCGTTTGCATGAAGACGGAATGAACGCTAGAAGACCTGCAACAGGTCCCATTTTGATCCCACGCCACCGCAGAGCCAGATTGGACTTTGCCAGAAATCACCAACATTGGCAAGATGGTGATTAGACCCCTGTACTGTTCACAAATGAGAGCAGATTCACTGTTTCCACCAATGATAGGCGTGTGAGGGTATGGAGACGTCAAGGAGAACGATATGCTAACTGTAACATTGTTGAAGTTGATCATTTTGGAGGTGGGTCGGTCATGGTCTGGGCAGGGATTTTTTTTGAACGGACGTACGGACCTTTTTGTGATAGACAGAGGCTCACTGACGGGTGTAAGATACAGAGATGAGGTACTGAGACCTGTTGTTGTCCCCATTGCTCGTGCAATTGGTCAAAGTTTCATTCTTATGCAGGATAACGCCCGTCCACATATCGCTCGTGTTGTGATGAACTTAGTGGACAATGAGGGAATTGAGACTCTGGACTGGACTGCAAGGTCACAGACCTGAATCCAATAGAACATGCTTGGGACATGCTTGGTAGACGGGTAAGACAACGGCAACAAGTTCCAGACAATGTCCAGTCACTAAGAGATGATCTGATTGAAGAGTGGATGAACATTCCTCAGGACTCTCTCCGCACCCTGATCCAGAGCATGCCTCGACGTTGTGAAGAGTGTATAGCAGCCCGAGGAGGTCATACCCATTACTAGGCACCATTTAAGAATGATTTGTGGAGATTTTGATTTCAAAACCTTTTGTAAGCAAAACTAATGCCAAAATTTGACAATTGGACACTCCGATACTCTGAGGACCAGCTGATTGGAGAAACACATTTTTTCATTAGTCATTATGTCTAGCAAACAATGGAATTTGTCTGCAATGAAGTTAAACCAATTTTTCAATGTATTTAAGTTTTATCTTTGATGAAAACATGAAATATAGGTTTGTTCCTCTAATTTCTTGGAGTAGTGTAGATGTCAAGGTTTGCAGACAACATAATGCCGTCATCGTTGCCATGGTAACACGACTCATTCGAGGTTATGTTATACATTGAAGCTGACGGTGATGACATTGCATGCGAGATCACTATAGATTAAGTACTCTATCACTGGGGCTCAACAAGTGTGTTGGTTGTTTATGGCTTATCATCAACCCGGATCATGAAGATAGTTTCTTGAACTACTCTATCACTGATCTCAACAAGTGTGTCGGTTGTTTATGGCTTATCATCAAGATTGTCTCTTTAATTACTCTATCGCTGATCGAGTGATCGCTGATCTCAACAAGTGTGTCGGTTATATATGGCTTATTATAGTCTCTTGGCATATATCTGTCTTACAAGATGTAATCATTTCTTTCGCTCTTTCTTAATCTTCTACAGGGTGTCCCAGAAAAAATTACCGAGCGAATATAATTGAACGTAAGTCGAGATACAGACATCAGAATTACAAAATTTAATATGTAGCGCATCGCTTAGTTTGTTGTCCACTACATACGAAAATTTTATTTGATTCGGTTGACTGGTTGCGAAGAAATGAACGATTACATAAGGCATGCATCAATTCAATTCATTCCAAGTTTGATCAACAGGCACTTTTTTCATATCGCTCATCGCTTCCTAAAGTTATATCATTAAATTTAGTCCATATTATCTATTTTATAATCGGACGGTTTTATGTCATTCATGCTTTCACTGAAGATGAATAACAGTTTGTCCGAGAAAACTTTGGTTTCTGCAATTGGAAGCTTTCCAACTTCAATTCTTTATGTTCTGCAAGTATGTTATATTTTAACTTTCCAAAGAACATTTGACCCAAGAATATAACAATGACAGCTTTACGCGTGATTTTTGATACCATGCAATATTAATATTGAAGTTTTAAAAGATTTAAACTTTGCATTATAATTTCATGGAAATATTCCAAAAACATTAATGTGTGTGAGAAATTTTTTTAACCAGCTGGAATTCTTTATGCAATAATTCTTTATGCAACAATTATATCAACATTAACCAAAAAATATATTTACAAGTACAGACCATTATCTTACATGCAAGCTTTCAATTTCAATATCGTGCAGGTTTTCAAATTTGAACAAAACCTTATTAAATGTTTTGCATGAAACAGATTGTTTAAAAAGAACAAAAAGGGTTTCACAGAACAAAATATGAAGCTCATTGACAGTTTAAACCACTAGTGCGCATTATGTTGTGAATGATCTTTCTTTCAAACTTGGAATGAAGTGAATTGAAGCATGCCTTGTGCAATCGCTCATTTCTTCGCGATTTGTCAACTGATTCCAATAAAATTGACGTATAAGATGCAGAATACGATGAGCTACACGCTGATGTTTAGATTTTTGGATTCTGATGTCTATTTCTCGACTTACGTCCAAATTCATTCGCACGGTAATTTTTTCTGGGACACCCTGTATACGTGTGCTGATAAAGATTTTTTTAAAGACATGATAAAAATAAATAAAAATATTTTTATTTTGTGTCGTGAGATGAATAATTACATAAACCTGAACAATATAGGTCCGTAAATAAATTCAGCAGGTTTGCAGAAATTCAGAATATAAAGTTCATTTTTCAAAATCAAATAAGTACTGTTTTTCACTGACCTGACAGTTTCGAGTGTCTTGGGCGACACTCTTCTTCAGAGTGATCTATGTCCACACACCTCCGGCGAATTTCGGCCTGTAGAGGGCGCACTGCTCGCGGAGATGATTGGGTCATAGATGTGACTTAGAAAATGGGCCAGTCGTCTCTGTTCATGACTTGCGGGGATTTCTTCCTTATCCAGATGGATTCCATGATTCTTCTTGATCTCGCGTCACCTTCCTTGCTGAGAATTTTGGACCCTTGCCAATCGATGACGTGATTTTGTTGTACACAGTGATCGGCTATCGCAGATTTGCTGAGTTCGCTTTCAGACTGTTTTCTGGTCTGACGGGTGTAGTTCTTTTTCAAGCCCGTAACTTTGCTCAACACGCTCAAGCCGCGAAACACACCATCGCGTGGAAGGATGTTAAAGTGCTTGATCAGGATTCCAACTGGTTTAATCGTGGTGTAAGGGAAGCCATCAACATAAGACGCCACCCCAGTTCACTCAACAAGGACAAAGGCCGCCACCAGCTACCTCCGGTCTATGAACCTGTTCTGTCACATGACATCGTCAGCTCGTCATGTGACATCCCAGATCAATAACTCAATCACCATCAGTTTGAAAAAGACACAGAGTCGTCGTGTCGAAAGCTCACGTAAGTGAACAATTTTAGTTGTGTGTATAGGTTTAAACTCTACAAATTTGTCCGTTTCTTTCATGTGTTCACTTAGTCTCGTGGAAAATCGTCGCCCCGTTTCACCCACATAAGACTGATCACAATTAGAACAAGGGATTTCATATACACAGTCTGTTGTAGAGTCCGGATCTCTCTTGTCCTTGGAGTGGACGAGCATTTTCCTTAAAGTGGAGTTGGGTCTCATCGCTGTAGCGATTCCATGTTTTCGAAAAATCCTGTTGGCCTTCTCCGATAATCCGCTGACATAAAGTATAACTACCAGTCCTTTGGATTTCTCGCTGTTTTCACTTTTCTTAGATGTTTTCATAGTCTTTTGTTTGCAATCTGTTGTTTCACCTTCTTAAAGGACCAATTTGGATATCCACAGAGACTAAGTGCTTTTTTGATCTTTTCTTCTTCTTGTTGTTTATCATCCTCGTCCGAAACTAAATTATTCATCCTGTCCATTAAAGTTCGGACAACACTCAGCTTGTGGTGAACTGGATGATGAGACTCAAAATTCAGATATTGGTCTGTGTGCGAAGCTTTGCGGTAAATGAGCAATTTGACTGAACCGTTTGACTTTCTGACTATGAGTGTGTCGAGGAATGGTATTTTGCCGTCATGTTCTTTCTCGTAGGTGAATTTTATACTGTCCGTGGGGTCTGTGCTGTTGAGGTGATCAGTAAGGTTGTCAACTTGATCAGATTTTACAATCTCCAAAACATCATCCACGTACCTTTTCCACATACGTGGTTTACACTCAAGGGGGGCGAACGCGATAGCTTTTTCTTCCAAAAACTCCATGTATAAATTGGCCACCACCGGAGAGACCGGGCTGCCCATGGCCGCGCCAAATCTTTGTTTGAAAATTTTGCCCCTGAACAGAAAGTATGTAGTTGTGAGGACGAAACGCAAAAGTTCTGAACAATATAGCGTTCCTTATATTGCATGCTCATCAACAGGGTCTTGTTAACAGTACCGGAAGGTTCAAAAATAGTGAAATAAATCATTTGGTACACGAATCATTCGATCATTGAAGCTCAGTAAACATAGCTGCAAAATATAGTACAGAAAATATAGATTAAAACATAACATCGTCCTTACCTTTCACGCTCATGACGTCGAGGGTCGACGAATGATGGACTCATCCATCAATCAAGATATATCAGTCTACTCATGTTCAACCACTCAGCTATCATCTGTCATGTCTTTAGATATTTTTGAAGGGAAACTATATTAAGTCATTCAAGGACCAGTAAAAGGAATGAATTACATGTGACATCATGGCTTTTAAAGTAAATCTCCTTTCAACGGATGATACAAAATTATTCTTATATTTAGAACGACAATAATGAAATATATCATAACATTCTATTTTTCACGAATTCTTATCAATCCGATTGGTTATACTATCCAAAACATTTGTCATTAATTAAAATAGAATACGGTATAATTATGTTCTTGCCATGAAATCCTAGCTCGCATTTCAAAACTTGAGCACTCTTTAGTGTTTTCCGAAATTGGATGATTAAATTAACGTAGTCTTTCCGTTTCCTGAAATAACTCTTATAATACACCTTAAGTAGATTTTCGGTTACCTAGAATTCAGTCGATAACAAAATAATGGTTGGCTTTCCTTACAACTTAAGAACGTTTTCGTTTTTCTAAACCCTTGAACTGAAAGATACCACATGACGTGGAAATACGCAGAGTGAATCGGAACAAACAAACAAATATGCATAAGAGATCAATTGAATGACGCAAGCGCAAATTGAATAATAATCACAATAAAAGAAAACAAATACATACAGGATCACTACCATGCCTCTTGATGGGGTTTCTTCCGTTTTCTTTGATTTCTTTTGTTTTTGAGGTTTGTCCTTCATCTGTTGTTTCACTCTGTCTAGCGCCCATTTGGGATAGCCACGTTCTGAAAGAGCATTTCTGATTTTATTTTCCTTCTCTTTTTAGTCCATTTTTTCTGTCCATGAGTGTTCTGATGACACCGAGTTTTTGTTGGAGAGGGTGTTGGGATTGGAAGTTTAAGTTCTGGTCGGTATGTGTTTTCTTACGATACAATAGCAACTTTACAGAACCATCTTCCTTGCGCACGATTAAGGTGTCTAAGAATAGGATTTTCCCTTGATCTTCCTCTTCATGTGAAAACTTGATGCTGCCGGTTGGATCGATAGTGTTCAAATGTTCGGTACGTTTGTGTGTACTGTCCTTTTGAATGATCTCCAACACGTCATCCATTTGCTTAAAACAACCTTCAACCCTAGGAGTGAGAGTGCATCCCACCTCCGCGGGAAATACAGTGGACCAGATCACAACAGTCACTTGTGATCAAGCCATCAGCCTCGATGGCGAAAGCTCAAGCCGTGAGTAATAATATTTCTGGGTTTGTCACACACAATCAGAATATAATGGTAGTACTAGTATGTTTCAAGCAAGCATGAAGAGAAGCGAAAAGATAAGAAAAGATAATAGAAGAGAAGGAAAGAATGACATCATTGGTGACCTTAATAGCCACAGCATCCTGTGGGTATAGAGAAACAAACAAGGATGGCGAAGCTGTAGAAATGTAGATGGACACAAACCAACTCAGTCTCATTCATGACCCCAAGCTCCCTCCTTCGCTCTACAGTGCACGCTTGAAACGTGGATACAATCCAGACCTCCCAATAGTGACTAGCAACATTGCAGGCATGTGCCAGAAGTTCGTAATGGATTCCATCCCACAAAGTTAGCACCGTCCAATTGGTATCAAAGTAGATGCAGCCGTCACACCAACAACAGTGCCTTGCACTCGAAGAACTACAAGAAAGTCAAGTGGCAGAACTTTACTGACGAGCTGGATCTGAGAGTGAAACATATTAAGCCAACAGCAGGTAACTTCGACCAATTTACTCGGCTAGTGAAGACTGCTAGAAGATACATCCCACGAGGTTGCAGAGTAAATTACATCCCTGGGCTCTCAAAGGAAAGTTCTGAGCTCTATAAGGAATATGTCTGAGACCGACCCTTCTCTGACGAAACAACTTTTAAAAGAAAGAACGTGATGGAAAGTATCTCTCAAGAGCGCCGCAAGACCTTGATTGAGTCAACAGACATGTCAAAGAATAGCAAGAAAGCTTGGTTGACTATCCGAAAACTCAGAAGTGATCCCAAAGCAGCTCCGCAACACTCCAAAGTTACAGCAAACCAAGTCGCACACCAAATACTCCTGAATGGTAGAAGTGGAAAACACAGAAAGAGATCAAGCTTAACCGTAAGGACCATGGAATTACAAGACCTTTCACCATGGAGGAGCTAGAAGCAGGAATCTCCATTCTAAAACCAGGAAAAGTTTAGACAACATCGCAACTGAGCAGAACAAAAACTTTGGACCCAAGGCAAGGAAGTGGCTCTTCAACCAATACGGTATCTGGTAACACACGAGCTCCCGAATATCTGTAAGAAAGCTCATGTGTCAGCACTTCTGAAACCTGGAAAAGATCCATCAATTCCAAAGAACTATCTCCCAATATCACTTGTGAGTCATACATACCAGTTCTTTGAACGCCAAATACTCAACAGAGTCGCACCTGTCATCGATGAACGCCTAATCCCTGAGCAAGCTGGATCCGCCCAGGCAATTCAATAACCAGCCAAGTTCTCAACCTCACTCAGAACATTGAAGAAGGTTACGAGATCGAGAAAGGAATGGTGTCTGGGGTTGTGTTCGTCGATCTATCAGCAGCTTACGAAACAGTCAACCATCGATGTCTTCTCCACAAGATCCAGGAGCTGACAAAAGATCTACAGTTAACAGAAGTGATAGAAAGCATGTTTAAGGATAGGCACTCTATAAATGAGCTGCCCTGTTCATTTGATAATTATTTTACCAAACGTTCTGACATACATAACTACAAGACACGATATGTAAATGACCTAAATCTAACCAAAAATAAGAAAGTCTTTACTGATCATGCCATACGTACAAGAGGTCCCATTCTTTGGAATTCTTTAGATAAACATCTGAAAGATTCAAAATCTGTTAAACATTTCCGCAATCAATTCAAAACAAAACTGATCTCTATATATAATTAATCTTTTCCGTGAGCACCCCCCCTTCCCTTGTCTTTTGGTTATGTTATGTGATGTTGATTTATTTTGTTAATTTCATTTGATTTCAGGGAAAGGCTATCTTTCAGACCTTTTTGGTCTTCCAGCCTTTTCCTCCATATGTACCGTGTTTATATATTATTTTTTATGTAATGTCTTTGATTTTTATGGAAATAAAATATGAATGAATGAATGAATGAATGAATAGACTCTGCTTTGTAGATCTGGGTAACAAAAAGAGCAGATGGCGTAGGCTCAAGAATGGTCTTCCATAGGAAAGCGTACTTGCACCATTCCCCTTCAACATCTATACGAACGACCAACCAAGAAGTGAGAACACTGTTCGATGTATCTATGCTGACGATCTCGGTATTGGAGCTGGAGCTCAAGGTCTAGATTCCACAGTAGTGGAAGAACGTCTCTCCCAAGCTCTGGATGAACTCACACCATACTATGAGGATAACCACCTGCGAGTGTACCTTTCATTTACGCAACCGTGAAGTCAAACGCCATCTAAAGGTCATCTGGTGTGGTGCAGCACTTGAACACAGTGAACACCCTGTTTATCTTGGATTTACTCTGAATAGGTTTCTCTCCTAAAAGAATCATGTTGAGAAGACAAAGATGAAAGTCAGTACAAGAAACAACATCTTGAGTAAGCTCACCGGAACAAGCAAGCTGGGGTGCAAGTCCGGCTCTGGCAGAAGGAAACGCCTTGGCTCTATGCTACTCAACAGCAGAGTATGCATTCCCTGTATGGGAGAGATCGCCTCATGCAGAGAAGATGGATCCAGCCCTGAATGCTAGCTGTCGCCTGATAACAGGTTGTCTTCAAGCAACACCAACTGATAGCTTATACACTATAGCAAGTATAGTGCCACCAGATGTAAGACGTAATGCAAGCATGAAAGAACGCCAGCGCCAAGCCACTGATGTAAGAAGCTGTAGGACATCGCCTGTTTGGACATATCCCTCCAGAAAGTAGTCTGAAATCCAGGTATAGCTTCCTCAACAGTGTAACTTCAGTTGAAACATCAGCTCACATGCTAACAGTAAAAGAGTGGCAAAATGGGAGGAGAGATCTACCAATCACCACCAACTTTGAATATTTCTGTTGGCGAAGAGCACGTTGCTATTAAAGTTTAGTTGGGTTGAATGGAAATGCCTCAATAGGTTAAGGTCTGGTGCATGGTGTAGGAAGATGTAAAGTCAATCTCAGCAAATGGGGATATCGAAAGAATGCAGATGTAACCTGCGATTGTGGAACAGAACCACAAACAATGGAACACCTACTGTGTTGCCGCGCCCTCAACTGAAGCACAGTGCGCAAATGATGACTTAGCATAATATCTTAATAGCATAATAGCATAATATCGGGTTGTGTAGAACCAGAGAAGATGTAATAAAGAGGAGGTTGATCAAGCTATGCTCAAACAAAATATGTGTGAGACCGCTCACTCAAAGTAAATGATGAATCACCCTATTTAGCTGCTTTACAATAGAATATCACAATAGGGTTTGAACCCGGGATGGGTGTGATACACAAGTTGCAGCTAACTGCTTTTAGGGATTGGTCAGTGTGTGCATGTCATCATGCCATACACACCATGTATGCAGACCCTGTCATCTTGTCAGATTTCAGATAAAATATGACTGAAGTTCCATGGCAAATTATAATTTTTGCTACTTGTTGCCACAGACTCTATTATTTATGATGGAGAATGTTATCAATTATCAGAATATCTTTATTAGGTTGACAGGAAATGACAGGAAAATACATAAAATAATAAAATAGAACTGATCAACAATCATCACCTCTCTAAAAAAATCCTAAAAATTTCTTCTTTAGAAATTTATATATTTACAAAAAACGGTGGATTTGGGGGGAAATTTTACAGCACTCGATTTCTTTCTTGTATTATCCACATGTGGTATCCCATCCAAGCAGCAGGTCCTTAACACACGCGTTTCATACTTTTTAACAAATTCTCTATAGAAACATTGGAAATATTTTCAATTCTGAAGTGAAAATTGGTCAACCATGGGCGGTCACACACATAACATTATGGGATATTTCAAGTGGATGTCTAACTACTTGAGAATAAAGGACTATGAATAGATGCGACAGGATTACCTACGGGATTATCTCAAGGATATAATTCCGTTGACCCTCCTCCTTATTACATCTTCTCTGGTAGAACATACTGAGGCACTTTCCGAGATACTCCAAGACGCCAAAAAGAATGGAAAACCGATTGTGACAACGTGGCGTGACCTACAAAATGCATATGGTACCGTGCCACACGATCTCATCCAGTTTGCATTAGATTGGTACCATGTTCCTGACCACATCAGGAAGATGATCTGGTTCTGGTTCTGGTTAAATACTTCTCAACACTTTCTACAAAGCAAGGCGAGAAGGGTATTGTGCGCAGAACGTCAGATGCTAGTTGTTTCGAGCTGTGTTTTGGTGGTGTTTTAGGACTTCTTTCTTGAATACTTTGGTTTCTGTAATGTCGACTATGGTTTGAGGAAGCTGGTTCCAATCTTTAACTACTATAATGAAAGCTACATCTATGTAAAGACTAAGGAATGGACAACAGATTGGATACACTGCAGCATGATGCCCACTATCTTGCATCCTGTTCCTGGCAGTATTCAACCTTTGCCTTGATCTTCTTGACCAACACAGCCATCTGGGGTACTGCATGAATGATTCATCCATCAAATCTTCAGTCAAAGGCTCAAAGCTTATGCTGATGACCTTACCCTACTCTAACTGCAAGAAACCCAGAAGACTGTCAGAAACTGGTCAACGTCGTTAATGACTTCCTGAGGTGGACTCGATCAATGAATGCATGAAGAGATTTGTCCCAAATAAGAAACAAAAGCAAGAGGGACATAAAACTCAATATGTGGCATACGATCCAAAGTTGACAATAGATGGAGAAGAGATTGCGTATACCCACGACCAACCCATGCGATTCCTCGGCAAGCTTATCTTCAAAGATCTGAAAGATGAGGAAATCAGAGAGTCTGTAAAGCAGAAACTAACAGACATGCTGAAAAAGACAGACAAAAGCCTACTCAATGGAATCATGAAGATGTGGATATAATGCAATCCTACCCACAATGACATGTGAGTTTACCATCTTCAACTTCCCAATTACATACATCGAGGGCTTGGAAGCTACCTGCACCAAATACTTGAACAACTGGAGACATGATCGGACACTGAAAGCTGTAGCAAATGGCATAATGTCCTTCACTGAAGAGGCAAATCAGAAGTCGTACACCCTTCCAGAAGATACCAACTATATGACTACTATCAAATTCCGCACTGCAGATGGTGTAACCTACCGGAATCCAGCACTGCCTCTTCCGAAAAGAGATCCAACAAACCTCTTACAGAAGGCCAATGACTGGGAATTCTTGATGGATGAGGAACGTACATATAAGCAAGTAGTATATACTCCCATAATCATAGAGACTGCAAAACGTCCTGATATTACAATCTATTCTGAAAGGACCAAAACAGTTATCATCATTGAGCTTACAGTCCCAATGGAAGAAAACCTGTCAAATGCCAATGCAAGAAAGAAAAGCAAATACCAAGATCTTGCAGGCGACTGCGAAAATAGGGGATGGTGTACACACTACTTCCCAATTGAAATTGGAAGCAGAGGTATTTACAACACATCGCTGCTCTTGGAGTACCAAGTGGAAAGAGACGTAGCACCATGGATGTGGCTTCTAAAACCGCACTCAGAACCAGCTATGTGATATGGTTATGCCGTCAAAGCAAAGCATTCTGACAGATAGACCTGATTCAAAGCTGGAAACCGTCTCCATGTGAAGATAAAGAAGACGAACCAGCACAAGACACTCAGACCTACATGTACATATGCCAAGTGACACTTATAAATATCCCTCAACGACACTTTTCATAGCTAAGTACACTAGTCCTGCCTGCTGCCTTACATCACCCTAGGTGGACCGTTGCAACGATGTGGCACTTGCTAGTGTAACAAGCTGATTTTGTTCGTTTGTTAGTTACACAGCAACAAGGCGATTTTTCCAATTTTGTCATCTTCCAAGAGAGAACTACACCAGGAGTGCTCATCTTAAGAAGGGTGAAATTAGACTCCGAAGATGACCGCGCTGGTGATCTACCAATGAACTACTCCTCCAACTGATAGTAAGACTATGTTCCTGTGACCAGTCAGTCTTTAATGACATTGCACATCCCAGTTCCAGCAGTGTAAACTCTGCTAAGCTGACTCTAGCCCAAGGGTCTGCTGGGTAATATAGGGGCATTGACTTGGCACGATGATTTACGCCACTCATACCAGCTGTTCCTAGCCTGAAAGTAGGATGGAGTGCCCAATCTCTGATGATGATTTAATTAAATCTATCTCTGAGGGAAGCGGGACGGTTGGGATGTAAAACCGGTTTTAACCCACCAGTCTGGTCCTAAGTCCAGAGACCTCAGAGAATTGTTTGATGCCTACCCAAGACAAGGAGATATATGCAGTTCAAGAAATACTTTCTAAGATTCCTTCAATGGAGTGCTCATCTGTATAAGGGTGAAATAAGGCTCCGAAGGTGACTGCGCTACAATGAATTACTTCTCAATGAGAATGCTGACAAATGCGTTCAGCACTGGCTAAAACACATTAAACTTAATGTGCCGTGTACTGTAAAAAATAATTTTTACCTGGTGTAGACGATGTGCCTCTCTCTCTCTCTCTCTCGCTTTCTTCGACAGTATTCGGGGTGTTTGAAGTTGGTTGAAATTACAGCAGCTTTTTGGTGGACTCTGAATATGGGATCTGAGAAACTTTATATTTTTCAACCAATTATACTGATTAATTACTGATTTACAATATTGACTTATTAGGCTTGACTTGGTCTGCTTCTTGTTGTTGATAAGTTCTGTTGCACTAAATGTTCCGGACGACTGTACATCACGATTCAAACTTGTCCTGAGACTGCAACTGCATTTTACTCGCTCACAAAAATAGCCACCGAGTCCTTATTAATGGTCACATACCAGTGGTTTTACAGTTATGGGAGGACACAATGTTGATTCAGCTATCAACTATAGTATTTTGACCAAATACCTCGTACTTTACAGATGAGCAAATCACTGAACTGGCCTTTTGATGTTGTGGGGGAATGCTTTGGCTTATACAGAAAACTCCCTCCCTTCAGGACAATTCTTTTCTGTTAGCAAAATAGTCTTCAGAAAACTACACAGGTACAAAGTTTCAAACAGCAAATGAGACATTTAGAGAATAAGCGATAGGAATTTTTATTTTGCCTATCCTCTACCGTGTGATAGGCGACAGGCAGGTCCAATATTTTGAGTAGTGGATGCCGGCGCAGCCGGTATCCACTACGATAAAAATATTGGACCTGCCTGTCGCTCTATCATAGGTAGAGGATAAACAAAATAAAAATTCCTATCGCTTATTCTCATTCTTAGTCAGTTCAATATTATTTTAATAACTGTAAACAATTTTTTTAAGCAAAAACTAAGTTACCGTCATAAAAACTCCCCTCATTATAAAATGAACGAAACTTGTTTACAACTTCACGTATTCTGTTGCGTGTACTGCTAGCGCATTCGCGTATTCCGCACTAGTCTACGCATCCAGCGCGATACATACGCGCACCTCTACACGCGTGTTACACATTATCGAGGCGCATGATGGCGTGGGTCGTCTACGGCCTGATAAACGGCACCGAAATCATGCGATTGTCCAATCAGAAATGTGTCTACGAACTAGACCACTCCCACTGACTAAGAATATCTTATAATGATTTTATTGTCATCAGCTGAATGGTTTTAGTGAGATTACATATTGGACTAATATGAATGTTAAGAAATAGCACCTGTATGCACTTATCTATTACAGGATAAAATATTTGTTACACATCATTACATGTACTTATTATGGAATGCCATGATACCCAGCTCTATGAGGGAATGCATAATCATGAGAACCAATCTCATCCCTCACTGGTATAGTGGGAAGAGATTTGCTTTGGTTCCAGCTTTGATTCCCTGTCCTATCCTGATTTTGGTCAATTTGATTTTTTTGCAAGTAGAGAAAGCGGATATCAGAGATAGAATGTAAGTGATTCCCATGATTAGACAAGGAACGTCCCTCCAAGTCACATTAAATCCTATTATGCTTGTATAATAAGATCATCATTCTAAGACCCAGTCCACACTAGAGTATTTTCATCAAAATGTCGTAAACACCCTATTATGACACGATTATGATAAATGAATGATGAGAGCATCCGCATGGTCAGCACCTCGTCATCATGTAGTAATAAATTATGGTTAAACACATGCCACAACAATTACGAAGTCCACTGAGTAAACATAAATTTAAAGACAAAATTTGTACACACTGGTAATTTTCATCGGCAATTATGACACGATCATGCTACAAATCGGCCTAATGATGGAAATTTTCGTCATTCGCGGATGATGGCACGATTGTAGTATGCTGACGACATTGTGCGGACACACGATACTAATATCATAATAAGATTATGACATGATTGTAATTGAAGGGAAAAAACACACTCATGTGGACCGGGTCTAAGCGATCATACAGTGACAAAATAGTGTGGTGATGTGTTCTGTACAATAATTAGAGTAAACAAAATGGTATGGTTCTGTAAGACAACTACCAACAAAAAAATCCTAAAACTGTCAATGCTCATGAGGCTATGGGAACAATTAAAATTCCAGATGTTAAACTGAAACATGAAGATAAATGTTTTTGTTTTGTGACAATGAAAGATACTTTCAACGTTTCATAAAGTAGCAGGACCGTTGGTGTTTCACTTCTACAGAATGTTTGAAATGGACAAATGAAAGTTTTACAAAGCAAAAAAAATCATTTTGCTTTTTCATATCCAAATTCCAAACAGGTATCCAAAGCTCAAGAGGCCTTTAGACCACATGACATACTGTATTTGTTCCATTTACCGCCCATGCACCTACATGTATAAGCACCCATCCAGCAGAGATGTCAACAAGTCATTTTTTGCAAGTCAAGTCCAAGTCACAAGTCCTTTTGTCCAAGTCCCAAGTAAGTCAAGTCATTTTGAAAAAGTTGCAAGTCAAGTCAAGTCACAAGTCATCAAATCACAAGTCAAGTCGCAAGTAAGTCACACTTGTCACAAGTCACTACAAGTCTATTCACCAGTTTAGAGTTTGCTGGGACAGGACTCCCAAGTTTTCAACCCGACATAATCGCTGATTAAGGGCACTATTTATTTATGTATTTATTTATTTCCAGTTCAGGTTATGCGGACACGAGGCCCGCCAGCGGATAATTCATTAATGTAATTGTAGGCCTATTAATATTCATAAATTTCAATTTACAGGAAAGTAACCTCAGACTTGCGTTGGTAACAAGTCAATTTTTTTAAGTCCAAGTCCAAGTCCAAGTCATTTTGTCTAAGTCACAAGTAAGTCAAGTCATTTTGCAAAAGTTGCAAGTCAAGTCACAAGTCCCAAAAATAGTGACTTGAGTCAGACTCGAGTCCAAGTCACACGACTCAAGTCTACATCTCTGCCATCCAGTGACTTTACAAAAAGCAAACTGTGATATTATTAACTGCCCATGCAAATTTGGAGCATGGTCTGAAACATTGGTGATGATGGATGAATTATTTTGGGCCAATTTTTACATATACAACTACTTCAACAATGTAAAAAATAAGTGCCTGGACCAAATATGGTACATGCTACAAAATGTATAAATAATACCATTGTGATCACAGTGTACTGCTGAAGAGTATATTTATGTATTATCATTATATTTTGATTTTTTTTTTGCTTTTTGCTTTCATCGCTACTTGTGCTTGACAAATCGCCTACAGCACTTCACATGGTAGACAGGGACGGCTTTTCATAAACTTATTCAGCATTCAGTATAAATCATAATTATACCAGGCAGTAAAATCAAAATGCCAACTTGTAAATTTGTAATACAAATAAAGAACACACTATTAACTTTAACATATTATTTGTCTTTAACAGCAAGATCAGGTAATGTTACACAGATTACAATGATCTACAAACGCAAAATGGAAATAACTAACATCAGTTGGAGACATGAGGATTGTACTATAAGGCTGTAGCAAAATGAGTGCCACCCAACAGATCTTTTCCAGTGATACAAGACTGCCTTGTCAAAATGCAACACAAGATTCACCTGCTAAAACCACAAATAACCATGGCCAGAAAACCAAATGCGAAATAGGCATGTTCACGATAATGTTAATATCGTTCATTATCGCTGAGCACGATAAAGGTATGACAGTCGGCGATATTGTGATAACTAGAATTGTCCAGGTTTTCGTCGCCTTGGGGATGACCAATTATAGCCGAGGGTTACATGGATACTGCAGCTATGACCCTAGTTTGATATAAAATTGAATCAATTCAGCCCAGTTATTTATTGGTCGAGCTATGACTTTTAAAATATTGAATGAGATTGAATGAAAGTCCAATATTTTTAAACTCATAGCGCGACCAATAAATATTGGGCGTAAAAGCATCCTATTTTATCATTATTATGTGTTGGATCCAATATTTTCACACACTTGGTTTCATCAAAACACAGGGGTGTGAGAGGCCTCAGACCAAAAAAGCTGAGAATTACTAAAAAAAAAGCTGAAAAACAGCGTAAAATCAGGGTAAAAACGTCAAATATGGGCTGAAAATAAAAGAAAACGCGTAAATGTTAGCAATAAAAAAAGCTGAAATCAGCTTAAAAGCTGAAATTTCACACCCCTGAAAACATAATAATGGTTGCATTAGGATTTAAATTGTTCATATGAGACCATATTTACAAGTTGACCTCAAATGACCTTTGATTGTGTAGGCCTACTCAATAGCCCACCCTACAACTTGCAATCAAACTGTACAATAAAGTAGCATTTTATAGCAATTTTAATTAATTTTGTTCCAAGTTCTATTTTTAGAAAAAAACATGAAAAAGTTTGATGTAGGATTCAAGCATGTACACACAATGTTGTAGCTACAATATGGTGTCATCCATCACAGGGTGGTGCCATCCATCACAGGGTAAAGATTTCAATGCTGCATCCCAACATAGGGGTTACCAATCATAAGATATTCATGTGATGCGATCAAGCAAAATCAGTCGGAACTCGGAAATATTAAATTGTAGGTTTCTTATACATGTATGATACTAAAAAGCATTTACAAAGCTGCATTTTACAGAAAACCCCACTGAAACTGAACAACCAGTTCCAAAGATATGAACAATTAAAGAGTTTTCAAAACAAAAGAAAACAAAAGGAATGTTTCCTTTGCTTGGCTATATCTCAAAATCAATATTTCTGAGTTCCGACTGATTTTGCTTGATCGCATCACATAGTCCATCCCCCAGCACTTCAAATTTCCAAGCCACAATATACTTACATGTAATGCATATTATAGTAAAGTCTGAATCTATGGGATCATAGTACCATTGTATGTCACAGAGTACCGTACTAAAAACAAAATATTTAAGTACAACAATATAAACAAATAAAACAAAAATATATGATTTAAAAATATACACATGTATAATCTAACCATTGGTCTATTAATTCTGTTGATTTTTGGCTATTCCAATTGAAAATTTGAAATCCATGCATCCCTTATGGAAGACCTTAACCTCCCACACAGGGAGTGTGAATTTTTAATGATATCACCTGAATGGATGACTCCATTTGAAAACTACACCCATGTATAGAAAATTAAGGTCATGTCTTTTCAATTTGAATTGGGGTGTATGGAATTCAACTGGAATAGCCCATTGCTTACAATTGTGACCCAATCTGACCCTAAATAAGTGAGCAGATTTTCATGATTTTGTCAAAAAATACTGGGGCACCCCCTAAAACACTCCTGGATCCACCACTGATTAACAACAATTCAGAATATACTGAATTTATATTTTTCAAAAAGTTGAAACCCATGAGTCTGCCAAGGGGTAAAGGGAGCAGCTCCCTCCCCGAGTCTTGCTCCCCCAGTGTAAACTTTACACTGTAAAGCTGGCCGGCCTGATATTTAAGATTTTTAGGCCTGTTATGTACTCTTTAGCCCATTCAGTAAATAGATTCATCAGGATTGTTGGTAAACATTATGGTTTCTTTAAACAAAACCAAAATTTAATTCACTATTGACGGTTTTGCCTATCATGGTCGGTAGGCATTATCAGAAATGGCAGCTGGACGTATCCCGACTGCAAAGGATGTATTATCAGCCAGGAGAGGGTCATACACCTGACTAAGAAACTAGACTAGTGAACACCATAAAGGAACGCCCAGGGTGACTAAGACCAAAACAAACAACACTCGCCAAACCTGCAAGCAATCGGCGAGCGAGCAGCTATTGTGGACCATGTGGTCCAAGAAAACCATGTCATCAACTGGGACAATGCTAAAATTCTTGGAAAGGAGTGTAATGCAAATAGAAGAATTTGACAATCCATTTAGATCAGAAGGCGAGCACCCAGTGTCATGAACAGAGATGAGGGGGCCCACTTCCTTAGTCATGTGTATGATCCTCTCCTGGCTGATAATACACCCTCTTCAGTCAGGATACGTCCAACCGGAAGTAAGGATCAACATCCATCAATTGTGAGTTAAATTTTGGTTTAATTTAGCCCATTTTTGACCATTTTCATCAAAGTTTGCCCCAATCTTGTCTTGCTCTCCCTTTGTCCATCCTCTGACAAAGGACTGGCTATGCCACTGGTGTGATTATAGAAATTAAAATTAATAGTGATGACATCCTGACATAAAAATCTCAACAACAAAAAGACTTTTTTGTAATGATTGTGGTTTTGTGGGAACAGGTCACATCACAGGAATAGAGAAGGAGAATCTAGATTCTGTTACCCTCTACAAATTAGGGCTGTCAGCTGCATGTATGGAGGAATAATTGCAGGTATTTGGGTTCTTGTTGACAGCAGGCAAAAACAAACAAAAACAATTCTGCGTCAAATCTTATGATAAATGTGTTTGTGTCACTCCTTTGATGCAATCAATGCATCGCATTATGAAGAGTGTTACGCACCAGCAGCGATTTGTTCTGAATGCACTCCAGGGAAAACATGAATACATTCCTTCCATTATTCCCCATGCATGAATAAAGATATCCTGATTCTCCTCTATTTCTGTGGGGTAACATAAAATTAAACACAGCTACATTTAACAGAGGCCTACATATATTAAGGCTTTCTGGTTCTCAAGTCATCCCACAATATTATGTTTGAATCCATAATCATGTCCTCTCCTACATGTATAATCATACATTTCATAAATAACACGTCAATGCACATAATTATGACATCTCACATGAGATGCATAAATTCTCCTTCATGTAAGCTTACATGTATGTAGCATGCTATAGTCCATTTGGCTTCCCCAAGAGAGTGGCGCTGGAGTACTTTGTTGGAGTTACAGTACGGTACTTCACAAATGTACAGCTGTAGGCTTACGGCCTATGATTGTGGGTATAAACACGCCAGGTCTTTGAGTCAATTTGTGCGATTTAATACTATATGGGACAGCACACTGAAGCATGATGTGATGTCACTCTCTCGATGAAGCCAAATGGATTATAAGAGTACTCACATGGTTGCCAAATATTTCAGCCCATTTTGCGGGCACAACACTTGAAATGTTGTTCAAATCAACAAGTGTATTTTGAGACTAAATTGGTCAAACATTGTATTTTTTGTATGTGAATGTTATCCACATATCATCTAAAACATCAGAATTTGTTGTTTTTGTAGCAAAATTTACTGAAAAGTGGCTAAAGTCAATGTCTTTATATGCTTAAGCTTGGCGGTTGTCCAAAAGTCTCCAAATTGCAATGGCCATTTTCATTTTGCCTAAAAAACTGAGCTACCAAATCGCAGACTTGGCAACAACGCATACTCATGGTTCGTGTGATGCAACATTAGGCAAGGTGTTGTTGAAGTGTTATGCAATCAAACATGACATCCAGTCATTCATATTAAAAAATACAACAAAATGTATACTGACTGATAACCGACTAATTGTGATCTACACATAATACAAAATACATGTTACAAATGATCAAGCTCACTGTTCCAGGGTGGTAACCACAAACTACAGTTTGATCAGCTCATAATCGGTGGGCCTTATGACATCGCAGATTAATATCAAAATTTTTCATACTTTATTAACACACAATATAGACCAGATAGATCACTATATCACCCTTATAAAGTTGATCTATTTTTGGGCGTAGTGGTAACAGCCTAACTGTTCCCGCCGATTATGAGCTGATCAAAGTATACCATGTTTTTTGTTTAATGAAACATATTTTAGAAGTGGGGTAGGGAGTGATGCTCTCAATCAGGTCACATATACCTTTAACTTAGACAAACATACAACTAAAGAAATTTAAGGGGCACTCTGGATGTAATACATGTATGTGGGGGTGGCCAAGCACAAAGGCAGTTGTCATGCTCAGAGCAGTTGCCATGATCAGAATGATCACAATTTCAACTGTCCACCATGAACCTCTCGTAAACTCAGCCTTTGGTCAATTTTATATTTAGAAAGCATATTTCATAAGCTTTAAAGTGATCTGTCATTTGACTTCATACGATACCCTGAAGCGGAGTTACGGTTGGTTGAACTTTGCACTTTCATGCACATACCAATACCACTTTTATGCATTATTATGTTTTGATGAATCCAAGTGTGTAAAAATATTGGATCCAACACACTATAATAATGATAAAATTGGATTCTTACGCCCAATATTAATTGGTCTCACTATGAGTTTTAAAATATAGGACTCAACTACGTCTCATCCAATATTTTAAAACTCATAGCTCGACCAATAAATTTGGGCTCAATCGATCCAATTTTAAATCACACTTTGTACTGTAACTCAAAATCAAATTTGCCAACTTTACGAGAGGTTCCCGGTGGATGTTCACAATTGTAGTTAAGTCAACTGTATATGTGTATATAGTGTACTACATCCACCTAGCACCTTAATTAAAGCTTGTTTTTGGTTACATTTGTGTATCTGCATACAATTTGTTCACACATGCAAATTTCAATTTGTTTGCAAGTAAGAAAAGAAGGATACAATTACACTTTTATATACCAAGAAATCTGTCAATAACATGTGACTGACAGTTAATTCACAGAAGCATTTCAAGCCGATTTCAATCAAGTCATCTCTTTAATTTTCATCCTCACTTTGGGAGCTTTCTGCATCCCATCCTCGGCATACATCAGGTGCATCCTCATCTCCAAATTGATTGATATCAGAGTCGCTATCAGGTTCCATCAGAAAATCTTCCCAATGAGGCCAATATGCATAGTACAACTGTAGATCAGGATTTAGGGACTGGATGAATGCGTACTTCTCAAACAGAACATGTCTCTTCACATATCTACACTTGTGTGTACAGTAGTGTAGGTGTTTTAGTCTTGGCATTGCTTGGACAACTTTGGCTACATGTTTGAAACTAACATTCTCACAACATTCTAGGGAGAGTCTTTCTAGATGTTGCAAGGTGATTAGTGGTTTCAGATCTTTTCCTTTCAGAAAATCACTGTCATCCAGTTTCAGTTGTTTTAACTTTGGTAGATGCTTTGCAATTAACATTGTGTAGTCTGCCGGAACACCGCAGCAACCTTCTATGCTTAGGCTTTGCAATTTGTTAAGATTTCTAACTAGTGTTAAAAAAGACGGTCTAGAGATAGGCTCCTGATCAAAATCAAGCAGCTTCAGGTGACATAGAGTCTGCAATCGGGAAATGTGATGTAAGGTCTCTTCTGGATTGCGTGGATCCTGAACTGTAAACGAGGTCAGGTTTGGAAAGTAATCCGGTGTGAGGGGACGGAACCAATTCTTGGGATAATCTTGCGGCATCATCCCACTAATCTCAAGACACGTGAGGGTCTCTGGTAGAAGAGACAACTCCAGTTCTTGATTCACATTACCTTCTAGTATCAATTCTTGTAGATTTGGACAGTGATAATGCAGGAATTCTAACACTTTATTGTTCACAGAACAAGCTCCAGTTCTGAATGACTTGAGAGTTCTACCTAGATATGTCTGCATGAATTGCAGTAACTTTGGACTATGCTTGAAGTTGTGTCGTGGAGTTTCATAGGTCAGATCTACATAGGTCCATAGGCTCTTGTCCTTCACAAGTGAGTTCCATTTCTTGCACACCCTATGATAGAAACAATTTGACACAAAATTTATTAACATTTCTGTTCTTTATATACTTGTCCTGACACTTTGTAGAAACACAATTTGAAGCTTTACCAAATTCTAGAAATAGTAACAATATAAGGAAACACCAAGTTTGGTTTTAAGTATAAGACCAGAGATTGATTTCACTATTGCGACACATCCGAAGTCCTATACACAAGTTCCAAAACCAAAACACATACAATTTTTTTATGAGAATTCATACTATCAAATCCATTTTATGGTGACATACCTTGTTACAGTTTCATGCTGCTACGCAGCACTTCATCAGACTGGCAACCTTGCTTCTTCTTTCCTGAA
This sequence comes from Amphiura filiformis, assembly GCF_039555335.1. Classification (NCBI taxonomy): domain Eukaryota; kingdom Metazoa; phylum Echinodermata; class Ophiuroidea; order Amphilepidida; family Amphiuridae; genus Amphiura; species Amphiura filiformis. The sequence continues at coordinate 78,440,321 of NC_092631.1, forward strand.
GTTGCTGCAGGTGGCGGTGCTAGAAGCTGGTCGAAAATATTTGGTAAGAAATTTGTCTCTGTTCATGGTGTTCATCCAAATTGCCTCTTTAATCTATCTTTTGTTCCTGTTGGCCTCCCTTGATCTGATATTAGCATCCTCCATGATTGTTTTACGCAACAAGGTCTGTAATAGCAGATTTATTTACTGTGAGTGATTGTTTCCTCTGTGACCGAGTATGTATCCAAGTGTTGCCTTCTCCACTTCTCCTTGATGTTCTTTTAGACGTGTGCCAAACAAGTGTGAAGTTTCGCTAATGTAGGTCTTCTTACAATTCTTGCAAGGGATCTCATACACACAACCTGAGGTTTGTGATATGTCCAGTTTGTCCTTGGGGTGGACTAAAATATTGCTAATTGTTTTGTGTGGTTTGAAAGCTGTCGCAACATCGTGTTTGTTAAAAATCCTCCTGACTTTGTGTGACAATCCTTCAACAAAAGGAACTACCAACCGACTTTCCCTGTTCGTTTCGCTTTTCTTTTTGGACTTTTTCTGCTAACCGGTCTTGTCCTCACGTTTCTTGTTGAAGGCCCAATCAGGGTATCCGCCTTGCCGCAGCACTTGGGGTACATACTCGGTCACAGAGGAAACAATCGCTCACAGAAGTAAATAAATCTGCTATTACAGACCACGTTGTGCAAAACAACCATGTTATAGGTTGGGAGGATGCTAATATCAGATCAAGGGAGGCCAACAGGAACAAAAGACAGATTAGAGAAGCAATTTGGATTAGAAAACGAGGGCGAAACACCATGAACAGAGACGAGGAGAACCATTTCTTACCTATTAATATCTTCGACCAGCTTCTAGCACCGCCATCGGCAACAACTTCAGGAAAAAAATAAGAAGCAAGGTTGCCAGTCTGATGAAGTGCTGCGTAGCAGCATGAAACTGTAACAAGGTTTGTCACCAAAAAATGGATTTGATAGTATGAATTCCCATCAAATAGTGTTAAATGACATGGTAGTGTCTGGTCTGGATTAACCATAGAGCTATGGTATTTTTTTTTAAAGCGCAGTGATTTATAGTGCGCTACGCACAGGCACAACGCCTAGACGTTGATCCACAAGTCTCAGCACACTTTACAGGTTGTCGCTGACCACTACGGCCCCACATCATTCCATAAACCATTAAACAACAAGTCAGGGATTTTGCTGCTTCAAGGCGCACACCCTAGACATTCCACAAATAACCATCGCAACCAGGATCAGCTCCCCGAGTTTCGTACGGGTTACAACAAGACAAATTAGCAGTGAGTTCCATGTCCAGGGGAATTTCAAGCTAACTCAATTTTTCCACGAGGCGTACTAGGCACCGCCAGGGTTCGAACCATAACCTCCCTCACCATAGTCGAGCGCCTTAACGATTGAGCTAACTTGACTGCTGATGATTAACTCAACAACTTGCATATACACTTCCATAGATACCTATAATCAAAATATCTAATTCTCAATCATCTGATCCCACTCAGCAGCAGCACACAGATTTGTGTTGAGTGTAAACCCAACGATCATACGCTATAGAGCAAAGCTTGACTGTTTGAGAACTGATTCTTCAAATGTGGCCGTCGCTAGTCCAGGTCAAGGTTGCCATTATGTTATTTCATGTAAAGTGTGTTTAATGTAGCAGGTATATGCTCTTATGATTGAGATATTTTGATTATAGTATATAACTTACCGTGCAACGCTATACTTATCCCTCCAAGGCACAAATGAAAAGATGTGTAGAAGAACTGACAGTGGAAGCTCATCAATGGGGAATGAACTGTCCATCTTGTTGTCTTATCATGTGCCTATAGATAAAATAATAATAATAATGATAATCAATGAAAGAAACCAAGCTATAAAATGTCCTAAATTCAGAAACATGAAGGTTTCTATTGAAATTTTTCTCTGAAAAAGAAACCTCCTTGCTCCAAAAGAAACAACCTCCTCAGTCAACTGCATGAGTCAACTAATAAACACTGACTGGCTGGGACCAAGAGCTACTTAGTGAAACTGCTCCACCCCACTGACATTAGGTGCTTCATTTAGATAAATTGAATGCGCCTGCTGAATGATTACACATCATGGCTGCCATGTCTATAATGGTATTAAATAGCTACGTCCCGGGAGCTACGTATACATGTACATGTAACATATAATAAGTATAGCGGTATAATAGGCCTATATAAAAGTTGTTTTACAAATTAGTCCCAAACAAAAATGTTTGGTAGACTCATAACCGGTGCGATCTTACCTTTCCGATGTTGATTAAGATACTTCTTGCATCGATCCCGAGATGCGGAAAAACCAATAGTCATTTTGTCCCACATAAATGAATAAATAACAAAAACCTATTTTTCTATTGAAATTTTTCTCTGAAAAAGAAACCTCCTTGCTCCAAAAGAAACAACCTCCTCAGTCAACTGCATGAGTCAACTAATAAACACTGACTGGCTGGGACCAAGAGCTACTTAGTGAAACTGCTCCACGGTTGGCGGTAGCTGAGTTTCTCTAGCCTTCTCCACTCCGTACAAAGGCTAGAGCAGTGATACATTGAAATCCAGGGTTTCCCCCTAAACCTGTGGTTGGCAATAAGACCCAAGCAGAAAGCTTTACTAACTATGATACATTATCTACTCAATTGTTTTTGGTATAAATTGATTCCATTAAATAATTGAGATTATTAGTTCATGATTGATTAAAAAATTTCCCGTATTTTCCCATGTTGTTCGGATGATTTACTATGGTACACCGAGTTCGAATTTCACCGAAAGTCGCCATCTTGTCTTAACTTCCACGTTGGGAATGTTTTTCTTGTCATTTTGCGATAATGAAAGACCAAAAACATGCCAAATAGTATTGCAGTTTAGAATGTGTACTTTAGGATTTTACCATTCTAGATAAGTCATAAAAGACATTGATTAAAAAGTGTAGTAGTATGGGCTCCAAAAACCCTGAATTTTCATGTGTATATCTTCTCAGACCTGACAATATATTGACGTCCCATTCTTCTGAGCAACCTCGGACTAGGTCAGATAATGTAACACCTTCAAATAATAGTTATAACAACTGATAGATAAATGACTATCATTGAAGACTTGAGTGACTAAGTTACACAGTCTAAGCTGGATTGGAACCATTCACCAGATTGGCAAATAAATTTCAGAATCACTCTGTCACCAATAGTAATAATCTTAATCTTGCACACATATACACTAGACGTTCGCTTCGGACATCCGAGCCCTAGTACTCTGCCATGTTTGACTGAGTAACGGTACATGAACACAGCCTTTTGTGCCTATGTAAATTAGTTATTGTATAAAACTATATTACTCATGGGTTACTCATCATCAGACTAAATCATTGTCGTTTACAACTACACAAGTTATGTGTGTAATTTTAGTGAACGCTGACCGACAGAGGGTGTCAAATATAGGCCTACGACGTGTCGCTTTTGAAAAACAGCCAATCATGTGCATGCTCAGCATGCAAATACGGCGGCAATTTAGTACACTAATCATGCGTGCGATTCAGTTTTTTGCAAAAGTATAAATGCTTCTTTAGAAATAACCAGCAATTGTGTGTTCTCAAGTGGGGTTTGTCATGTTTATTAGTGACCCGACACACATTTGTATTGGTTCGATCAAGCAATGAAATGCTTTCAACTTTTGTACTGGATTGTTGAAGCATGCTCAACAATTTTTTTCAATGTAAGTGGGTAAGTGCCTCTGGCCCTAGTAGTAGACAAATGATAGAACTTAAAGGAGGATTTCGTGATCCTAGCATTCTCATTTTATGACATTTTTCAGTAGATATCCACGAAAAAGCTTATTCCCAAATTTTCAGTTGATTCCGATTTTGCGTTCGAGTTATGCATGATTATGTGTATTACACTGCCCCATAGGTCAGTGTTGTAATTTCGTTCATATTTGACAATATTTTTGCTGAACGAATTAATCTGCAAGAAATGTTTGGTACATAAACATTATGTAGCCAGAGGTTTCCAGTGGTATAAAAATCTCTTCTTTTTTCTTGAGAAAAGTGGGGGGATGAGGTTGTGGATCACGAATGGGGTGTACCAGAACGAAATTACAACAGTGGCCTATGGAGCAGACAGACTCGCAGTGTAATACACATAATCATGCATAATTCGCAAACGAAAAATCATCTGAAATATGTGACCATCCATCTCAAACCGCTCGTAAAGTCGGCAAATTGTATTTCGAGTTACAGTGCAAAATGTGTATAAAGGTTGTATTCATATTTACCTTAAAATGTTTGTCCTACATGTTTCTCATTTTAGTGTCAGTAAAACGCCAATATAATGGCAATATTTAATCCTATTGTTGAAGAGGATAATAAGCTTATACTTATGTATAGAGTTAATAAATAGCTCTATAGTCTTTGTTTGCTTTGGCCAAATCCTGTTCAAGTGGTGGGTTAACTAACAATCAACAATGAGAGGACAATCCTGAACCTCGTTGACTTGGGGATGATTTGAAGTGGCCGCCAATTATGACAATTTGATATGTAATACCAGCGATGTGGAAAAAGAGAAATAATGTACATGTAGCACAAAAATAATGTAGGCCTACCCTTTTACTGAAGGAGCAAAGTTTAACAAGCCATAACTCCGCTTCTGGATATTGTTTGAAATCAAATGATATATCATTGTAAAGCTTATGATATATATTTTCTAAACACGGAAGAAAACAAAATTGACCAGGGGCAGACTTTACGAGCGTTACGACGTGGACGGTCACATATTCGGAATAAGCTTTTTTCGTGGATATCTACTGAAAAATGTCATAAAAAGAGGATGCTAGGATCACAAAATCCTCCTAAATAGTTGCATGTTTGTCATAATATTAATTACACAGCTTCTTCAACTCAGTTTTTGTAGTGCTGCTTGCCTAAACTCCTATGCTTGAAATTGTAATTATAATGTTATTCAGATTTCCTTTTACAAATTAAGCGTACATGTACTGCTACCCGTCCAGCACGTATTATTTTGCACAAGGTCCAATGCACACACTTGACTATACGTCGAACAACTGAATACATGCACAACGTGTGGACCAATATATTTTTGTAAACATTTTATGCCTATAACAAAATGTATATTTTGTACAATTGTACAACTATCGTTTCTACCCTATGACCTATAAAAGTTACCTGTTATCAAAGTGTCCGCAAAAACTGGTCATCGCAAGTATCTTTAATGCTGAAAACTAAGGATATTCACGCAAGGACAGGCCGAAAACCTTACCTCGATCGTAAAATCCAGCCCATGCAAAAGGCATGCATGTCATAAATATTTCATTATTTCATTGTGTAATGTCAGTGATTGTATCCATGTATTGTTATTGCACCTGCGAGTGCAGTTGTCACGCTGAATTTATACTCGTTCACTGGTTGTTAAGCATCGAGCACACTGACTGGCTTAGCAATTATCAAAGTAGTTTTGTAAACCAATAAGGTTAGACGTACTTTACTGGCGGGTCACATTAATTAAGGCCGTCGCGTTCATTGATTGGCTTACGATTGCAATGAATGGTTTTTGCAACCAATCACAAAACGGGTTATATGGCGCCCGGCCGTCGGAAATTTTACACTAGTCCATGATGACGTCATGCCCCAGCGCCACGAGGTGGAGGCTTCGCTTTTCTGCGAAAGCGAGCGAGTGGTATAAAGTCAGTTTCACACCTGTGATTTAATGAAGCATATCATAAAATCTCTGAGCACATCCACAGCGCATTTGACAAATAAAAACAGTGCTGTACGGTACAAAAACTGATTGAGGAGCCAATGGCTCCTAACTTTATAAATTTAGGCACCCAAATTTTGCTCCCAGGTAAAAAATCTGAGGTGCCAACGTAAACTGAACAGCCACGTGTGTTGAATGTTCATAGCTGCTGTACTCTGATCTACATATTCCATTGAACGCTACATACTTCATACGCAGCATGTACAGTGTAGGCCTATATGTTTTCCAGGAAGTCCCCATTCAGACATGATGATAAAAGGTCGCATGTCACAAGTTCGTACCCTAAAAAGGTGGAGGTGTTACATTTTTCTAAATGGGGTGGAATGACAAATGTTATACTGCAACAACTCCTTGTCCTATTGAGCTAGATGAGGTCTCATTTTAAAGCTGAAGGATGGGGTAAAAATTGTGGAAAATGTCAATGAAACAGAAGTTTAAACAAAATAATGGCAGCAGTTTACATTAGAAATTGCGGGGGTGGAGGAGCAGGTGGGTCAGGAGCAGGTGGGTCAGGAGGAGGTTGAGTGTGCTGAGTGAATGGGAATATTGTTTTTTGTCATACCCAGACATGTTTTGCAATGAATATCTTTTAAACAATACATAATAAGGAGCTGTTTTAAGAATTTAATTGGGAGTAACACATCAGAGTATTGTTCTGACACATTTAAACATTTTCAGTATCAGTACTTGTAAAGTGGTACGCTCATTTGCATGGAATGCACTTGTAATTCCTTATGTATTCTATTGTTTTCTAATTATCGAATTTGAAGAAACAGCATTTTGCCATAGCACGCTTATTAGTCACCCTACTATGCTAAAAGTATACATTTTCTGGGGTGAAATTTGCTGACAAATTCAAAATTTGCATTCAAAATTGAGTAGGTTGAAGTGTTAACAAGTTGTCCTTAAAAATTCAAAAAATAATTAATTACTTTTGGTCATGTGTCTTATGATGGAACCCCAAAATACCTGGTGGCGTTACATTTTTCTCTCCTCTCTCTGATTTAACTTGTTGTCACAAAGCTATTCTTGGTCCAATTGCATCAAGTTTGGGCTCATTATACAGCTTGATTATTCTAATTTTCAAATATGTTTCACAATTTGGAATTCAAATTTGTTTAATTAGTGAAAAAATTAAAATGTTAACGATGATAAACCTGGTGGATAAGTGGTAGAGGATAAGTGGTAGAGGAGTATGTACAATCTCTATGGCAAATGCTTTGAAGACATGACATCTATTTGAATTTTAAATTATATCACTGTCAAATTGTGTGATACATGCAAACATGGAGCTATTATAAGATGGAGAGGAAATAGATTTCGTAACGCATTGAAACCTTGTGCCGATTTGAAATCTGACAAGCTATTCATCGAAAGGTACCTTTTGTTTGGGACAAAGGGCTTCCACCATTAAATCGGTAAGCTGACCCGACAGTGTATTAACGCTTTACCTAGGAGGCTACTGTCAATAAGTGATCAAATGCAAGTCGCGTGAAAGCGCTTAATGGAATGAAAAGTACCTATTGTTATACATAAACCCAAGGGTGTGATTGAGTAGCCGTAAGCACAAAAGGCACACATTAGCCGCTAATGCATAGTTCGTTGTCACCCCACTGACATTAGGTGCTTCATTTAGATAAATTGAATGCGCCTGCTGAATGATTACACATCATGGCTGCCATGTCTATAATGGTATTAAATAGCTACGTCCCGGGAGCTACGTATGTACATGTAACATATAATAAGTATAGCGGTATAATAGGCCTATATAAAAGTTGTTTTACAAATTAGTCCCAAACAAAAATGTTTGGTAGACTCATAACCGGTGCGATCTTACCTTTCCGATGTTGATTAAGATACTTCTTGCATCGATCCCGAGATGCGGAAAAACCAATAGTCATTTTGTCCCACATAAATGAATAAATAACAAAAACCCCGATCCCCGGTGGACTCACCCAAAAGGTGACGTCACACCATATGATCGTCCTTTATCCGAGTAGGTGATCCCAAGTCGGATAAAGGACGATCATATGGTGTGACGTCACCTTTTGGGTGAGTCCACCGGGGTCCGGGATAATCAACATCGGAAAGGTAAGATCGCACGGTTATGAGTCTACCAAACATTTTGTTTGGGACTAGACTCAGTACACCGGTCGATCTTACCGTTTCGATGTTGATTAAGATACTTCTTGCATCAACATCTGAAAGATCGATCTAGCAAGTAACCGGCGGATGGAGGTACAAGATTGGTCAGCATCTGATCAGGGATCGGGGGCGGGTAACGATGGTTTTCGCGAGGTCAGAAAATATTTTCCCCCAACGGTCGAGAAAAAAAAAAGACCACGCGATCACAGACATAAACCTCCTTACTTAATAAGTTTGGTGGTTAAGAATAGCGACACTGGTTCTTACCATGCTGAGTATTCTGTATAGTCTGAAAACCTGGTACCCGTACACCACCGTATTATGATCGCCGAACAATGTCCCGGTAAACCTCCCGCCCGTCTCTGATTACTAACGTAAGCGGAAGTATCGTAGAGAAGGGCGAAGGTGGCTTCGGGACACCGCCTGCTAGATCTCCTCAAGGGACAACCGAGCGGTATACCCAAGATGATGAGATAGCTCAGTGTCGAGTGGGTCGTGGGGCCTTGCGAAACCTTCGCGATCCCCGGACCCCACCAACACCTGGACCAGCCATTGCGACAGCGGCTGGACCGAAAGGCTCTGTAAGGGTGATGAATGCGGTCGTGAGTCCCTCGCAAGGCTTGTGTTCGGAAGAAATAGTGCTGCAGCGCCTTATCGGACACCCCAGCCTATCTTTGGCTTCAGCCGAACCTTGCCCAACCCTGGAGATTGGAGAGGGACGAATGTCGGTATGCACCGCGCCCTTCGTAGTCACGAGAACAGAGCGCCGACACAGTGTCGCTCCAGTGTTTGTGAACACGGAAGCTAACCTCGAGACCGTGTGCAACTCAGCACCGCCGTCCCGAAGCCAACGCCAGACCGGAAAGCCATCTTGAGAGTTACGTATTTAAGCGTCGTTTTTTGACGGAAGGTCAAAAGGTGACCCTTAAAGTAATCTAAGACTGTGTTGGGATCCCTTAGGAGGATCACGTTCCTTTTTGGTAGACACTCGTTGAACATACCGTCGAGGCGTAGACTAATAAGGTAACCATCGGCTATGATAGTCGACACGTCTCGAAACCTCGGTGAATGGAGAGGACAGCTGACTTATAGCTGGCCCCAGTGGCCCGCTGAAGTCTTGCTTGGAACTTTACTGTCAGACACTCCGGAACGAGCAGCACAGAGGCTCTAGCGGGAGAGCTATTTGCCTCATTGCACCAAGCGTAGTATGGAGCCAGATTCTGGCTATACGTACGGAGGGTAGACTTCCGTCTAGCCCCGGCGATGAGAAAAACAGCTTCTGATGAAAAGTATCCCTCGCTGCTGCGTTCCTGGTAAGGGCCATGCAGCTAACTGCAGGTGCTCTAGTGATAGACTGGTACCTCCGCTCCGGGCATCGAGTAGATCTGGTACTCGGGAGTGCCAGCGGCCTTGCCGCTAGCAGAATGACAATGCAGTCTTCCCACCCGATCTTGGCCACCACCCTCATGAGTAGTGAGATCGGAGGGACTGCATAAGCTGTCATCCTCCCCAGTCTATGGACAGAGCGTCCACGGTGAATGCTTGGGGGGGTCCGCGACCCTTGAGCAGTACACCGGCAGTGGATGATTGCGATGAGATGCGAACAGATCTTTCGTGGGGTGGTACATCCCTTGAAGATCGTCTGAGCGACCTCGCGGAGCAAGGGACCATTCTGCTGGTCCCGACACCTTCCTCGTGACAGATTGTGCGCGAGGATGCTGGTGACGCCAGCGATGTGTATCACTCTCATCGTAATCTGCCTGAACTTGCACCACCCTATCAGGTGTCGTGCATGCAGGCTCAATCGTGGTGGCCCGGAGTCCCCTTGTCTGTTGGGGTAGGCTACCACGGTTGTGTTATCCGTCAGGACAACGGTATGTGATTCCACGATCACCTCCTCGTAAGCGAGGAGGTTGATGTGAAACTCTGTCTCTATGGCCCCATAGGCCCGAGACGGAGTCTCCGTGGATGTGGACCCCCAGCCCCGTTTTGGCGCTATGGTCGTCACTACGTGACATACCGGGGTGCAGGAAACCTGACACCCTGGGTCAAATTGGGCTGATGGGTCCACCACCAGAGTTCTCTCGCGCGATCTCCGACAACGGAACCGCGAGGATATTGGTGACGACTGGGCCTGCAAGCAGGCTAGAAGGTGTAGTTGGGTAAGCCTAACGTAGAAACGGCAGTACAGTACGAGGTCTACCATACTGGCCATTAGGCCTACCACCTTCATCCATGCCACAGCGGGTTTTGCCCGAGACTCGGCCAAGAGTCAGGCACACCGCACCATGTTCGTCACCCGCTCGGGTGAGAGCACCGCGAACCCCTCCGTGAGGGTGATCTGGGCCCCTACAAATAGTGGTGTCTGCGTCGGGACCACGCTGGACTTTTTTGAGCTGATCAAAAATCCAGGGTCCCGCACCCTACGGACTATCAACCCCATGAGACCCGTAGTCTTCAGTGGAGTGCGTCCGTATATGAGCCAAACGTCCAGGTAGCAACTGATGTTGACACCCCTGTGCTTCAGGTACGCTGCCACCGCTCTGACCAAGAGTGTTAAACACCCTGGGAGAGATGGACAGGCGGATGGCGGTATCAAAACTGGTAATTTTGATCCTGTACCTAGAAGCGCAGATGCCTCCGATCTTGAGAGGCGATTGGCATATGCAGATAGGCGTCCTGAGAGATCTAGCGAAACTGTTCCCATGCCCCTGATGGGGCAGGCTAGCACCGAGGCGAGAGTCCCCATTCTGAACCTCTTGGGCCTGAAGAACGTGTTCAACAGCCTGCGGTTCGGATGGGGCTCCCGTCGCCGCCAGTCTTCCTTGGAGCCAATGGCTCCAAGATCACCCGTAGAACGGGGGCTAGACCGGGACAATCGCCCGCTTCGTGAGAAGCTGTGTGATCCCTGTCAGTAGTGCCCGACGCTGGGGGCCGTCTGACGGCACTACTGTGGACCTCTGAAATGTGCAGATGAATGTGGGGAGACTGGGTTGCCAGTCTGTAACCCCCACTCACCACTGACCATACCCAGGCGCTCAAAGAGTTGGTTTCCCACCTCTGGGTGAAAGCCATAAGCGGTCGTCCACTGGGAGAGCCCCCTGTGGAAAAACCGCTGACCCCCCCAGGAATGCTCTGCCTAGCTTCCCTTGGAAGAGCGCTTGCTCTGCTTCGGGGCTTGCCAGCTGTTCCTGTGCTACCCTTGCGCCTCCCAGAAATGGGTGCTGCAGAGGTAGTGGGCTCGGGTACTGTTGGTGGTGCACGGCCTGCTGAAGTCGGAGCTCCTACCCATGGTAAGGGCAGTTTCCGACTTCTTCAGAGTGCTCCGTTGGTAGCTTCTTTGCACGGTACTCCCACGTAGCGCAGAAGCATCCGAAGAGAAGAAGGACCCTGCATTTCCATCGCGTTGAGCGATTGGAGTGGCAGGCCCCTCCCCCGGCGCTGAGTGGACACCCTATGGGCTAGGCCCATGGAGCTCTCGTTGAGGCTAGCTGTTAGCACCGCTAATAGGCTCACCTCGCGGAAGAGCTCAGATGTTGTCTGAGCGTCGCTTGACGACAGCTGGGTGCCTCTCGGATCCCCTCGGGGAGGTCCCGTGGTCCTCCCGCGTTACACGCAGAGGAAGCGTGCAAGCACGCGGGCGTCCTAGCTCTACTGAGCTCGACAGCCCTCGATATCTACCCGTGAGGTTTGCCGGGAATGAGAGTGCAGGCGTCCCCTGTGAGGAAGCAGCAGCTGAGCATCCTACTGAAAGGATCCCTGGTCCTCCTCCATGGACTCCCCTTAGGGGTGTCCGGAGGAAGATCAGTGCTGTTGCTCCCCTCGCGGGGCAGCGGGGAAGGAGATTGTAGTGATGTCACTACGGACTCAGCTTCCGACTCCTTTCCCTCGCCCACAGTATCCGTATCATGCTCCGATGATGACGGTAACTGAGGACGGGCATCTGAAAGCGGGTAAGAAGGCATAACCACTGTGTGGCTCGCCGACTACCTGCCAGCAGAAGAGGGAGTACTCCCGCAAGACCCTGAGGTATCCGCCATGGCACCACTGGGTCCGCATGCTCTCGCAGCCGTCGTCCTAGCGCTTAGCAGCATCGGGCCTACCCTGATCAAGATCTGGGTTAGCCCCATGCCGGCTGGCCTGGTCAACAGCTGATGTTGGTACTGCGTGGCCATCGCTGGCGACACTTGCCACGGTGCTGGGCCGTGGAAGAAACACCCTGCGGCGGGTACCACGGGCATACCCAGCCGGCAGCTGACCCTGAAAGGATCCGCCACCAGGGTAACCCCATGGTACTGCAGTACCAGCACCGCCTCCCCCCCCCCTTGTTGCCACAGAGACTGTGGCGACTAAGGCGGGTGCTGCGGTACCGGTGCGGTATCAGCGTGGGTACCCGTGAGGGTTCCCGGCTGTGTACCGCTGTATGCGTGGTTCCAGCGTAGGTGCCCGTGAGGGCTCCCGGCTGTGTACCACTGTACCCATGCCTCACTGCGTTCCCCGCAAGGATCAAGCCGTGTGTATGGGTACCCGCTATACCGCTGTCCCTTGGCTAGAGGGAGCTTGCCTAGTACCACGGGTAGCTGAGCGTGCATACCCCCGATCAATCACCTCGCCACCTGAATAGGCAGCGTCAATCAATGGAGCTATGCCCTGTTGATTTGACAGTGATCGATCAAGAGAGGGTAATTGACCCATTGACGATAATGGATCACCCACGCTCCGCTGGCTCTCGAGGACATAAGTGGGTTGTTGATCAGCTAGGCTGTTCAAGCTACTTACTGTACCCTCTAGAGCTTCGCCCAAGGTCGCTGTGTGTGGCGGACCACTCACGGCAGCTATGGGCGGGTGCATAGCGGCTACCACTGAAGTCAAGCCGTGGCTCGTCTTTGTAGCTGCCACCGAATGCACCTGGGTCGCTGTCCCGTGAGAGACTGCGAGCCCAACCCCTGAATAATCGCCAGCCAGTCCCTGTGGACAGCCAGCAGCTATTCTAGGGCCCAGGGTATCACTCGGCGGTCCCGCCATGGAACGCTGCTGTGTGACAACCCCAGTTGGTTCTGCTAAGACTACACCCACAGCGTTAGCCACGGTATCGTCTCTGCTGAACCCATGCATGCTAGGGTTCAACCCAGGCAAGCCCGGGGTACCCTTGCATGCTGCCCGTCGCTGGCTACTACTGTGGCTGTTTGAGCCCGTAGATATGCCTGCAACAGGCGGGTGTCCTCCTGCTAAAAACCCGTGAGGATTTTCGCTAGAGGACTGGTATCCTCCTGCTACAAAACCCGCTAGGGTTTTCGCTGGTGGTTACCGCTCTGCTGCCTGCTACTTTGCTCCGACGTATAGTCAGTGCTTTACGCTGGCTGCTGAGCCTTTGGACGCGCTTAGCAGTCCCGAAGGAACCGCCTGCTTGTCCGGGGACCGGAGCCCCTTAAGCAGACCTGCCATGACCCATAGGGGCTGTCACAGCAGAATCTACCGTGTCGACTGGTATCCTCCTGCTGCAAAACCCGCTAGGGTTTTCGCTGGTGGTTACCGCTCTGCTGCCTGCTACTTTGCTCCGACGTATAGTCAGTGCTTTCGCTGGCTGCTGAGCCTTTGGACGCGCTTAGCAGTCCCGAAGGAACCGCCTGCTTGTCCGGGGACCGAGCCCCCTAAGCAGACCTGCCATGACCCATAGGGGCTGTCACAGCAGAATCCACCGTGTCGACCTTACCAGTGCCCTTGGTAGATTTCTTCTTCGTCTTATGGCGATGACGGAGCCTATCCCAATCGTCAAGCTGGAACTCGGAGAGTCCTAAGCAAAAGAAAGACATCTAGAAGATCGTGAGCACTCCCTGTGGGTGAAACAGAGCGGGTGTGGGTCCCGCTCCGTCACCAGGGAAGGGCAAGCCCGACAGGGCCGAGGCGACGAGGAGAAAGGGAGGGGGCACTACCCCCCAACACGCGACTCAAGCCCAGTAAGCAAACCTGAGCACGGAGGCTGGTCGCTAACGTTAGTGGTAAAGTAAGGACTGGCTAACTTTATTACTAAAATGTCAGACGGGTCCCTACCAATCCCCACCGTATGAATATCTGATTAACTTGTCTTATCGGACGGTAATGAAGACATAACGATAGAGTAATCACCCTAACATAGCAACAATAACCTACCGTACATGAAATACAATGTGTATGTACAAACATCTATTGTAACTTACAGGCTGCAATGGTTGTTTTACGTGGGAAACAAAATGAATGGCGTCAACGAGCGGCCATTTTGAATTGCTCGTGTGTCCCGTATACAAACGGAGGCACGATATGTAGCTAAGTTTTGGATCGTTTTTGTCACTTTTTTCGCCAGAAAATGCCGTCAAAACTATCCTCAGCCGAACAATACCGGTTTGGTTTTACCTAAGGTGTGAAACTACAACCGTATATCTCGCCTTAATCGAGAAATTGATACACAGTGCTATGAACAATCGATAGGCACATCAGTGTCAGTCGGAGACCAAGGAGGATAAGGGACGATCATATGGTGTGACGTCACCTTTTGGGTGAGTCCACCGGGGATCGGGGTTTTTGTTATTTATTCATTTATGTGGGACAAAATGACTATTGGTTTTTCCGCATCTCGGGATCGATGCAAGAAGTATCTTAATCAACATCGGAAACGGTAAGATCGACCGGTGTACTGAGTCTGAGATTTTATTTTATTTTATTTTAAGAAGGAGAATGTCATAATCAGTGGCGTATTGAAGGGGGGGGCAGCTCTTCTGTGAGAGGTGCTTGGGAGGTGGATGAGGTTGAAAGAGGAGATATGAAGAATGAGAGGGGACTGGAGGAAGAGAGAAAGAGGAAGAAATAAAGAGAAATAAATAAATAGACGTAAATAAATAGAAAGGTAAGGAAAATGATAGGAATGAGAGGGGACAAAACGTAAGAGGGGATGGAGAAGGGAAGGGAGATAAGAAGAGGGAGTGATACTTTAGCAAGTACAGAGAAAGGAAAAGAAATGAATGACAAATAAATGTAGGCCTTATAATAATTATTATAGAAACTAAACACAGCCTCCCCCCCCCGCCCACACACACATAGGCCTAACACTAACAGCACTATAGGCAGCCATTCGATGATGCCAATGCCTTTATCGTTACATGTATTTAAAACGCCCAGTCAGATGTATTTTACACCTGCCAAGCACAAGTCACCCAATTTCAAAATTGGACGTTGAATGTACACTCTCATGAATATTGATTGGCAACATTTTCCAATATGTCAGCGCTCAAATCGGACACAATAGAACAATAGACCATTCAGTGCGTTGCATGCAAATCATACCTCAAATGATAGCTTGTTCATTCATTATTCATATTCAGGTATTAATTTTATCTAATTGTGTTTACAAGTATTCACAGAGAACCGCAAGTCACAAGAACCGCAATTTTTTCCTATTCAGTTACACACAAATGCCAAAATTTTCAGTCATAACATGCGTTTTGGCTTTCAATTGTTGTATCTTGAGAACTATACACCCTAAGATAGGAAAAGTATACATTTTTGAAATGCTTGTTACCCCAGGAATCCAAATATGCAGTTAAAATAAATGTAGGATACACTCTAAAGAAAATATTTTCGAAAATGTAATCAACCTTTGGTGCATGAAGTTACGTATATTTTCGCACCCTGTATCACTACTTTCGTCAATCATAAATAGCAAAAGTATACATTTTATTAAAGCTCATAGTGTGGCCTGTCACAAAATTAACATTTCATTTGAGGTACATGTATTCCATATCAGTAGCAAATGCAATAAATTATGAATTTTCTAGCAAAATTAAAAATTTTCATGATATCACCCTATATATTTTCTTACACACCCTGTATACCAACTTCAATTTTGCATAGTTGGATTCCTTGGAACATAAGCTTTCCAAAAATGTATAGTTTGGCTAGTGTGAGATGTATAGTTTTAGATATAATCAATTTTAAGTGAAAAGGAAGACAAATGATCAAAATTAGTGCTTGTAACGCAAATGTGCCCCACCATATGACACACGACCTTTTACGTACTTTTTACGCACCCTGTATACAAGCCGCCTTTTATTGCAAGAGTCATTTATTGACTCCAAGATGTTCACAATCATGTTTGGAACATATTCTGATCTACAAAATATTCCAAACACTCTATTTTCAATGATGTGCAATGTAAATTGCTCTGATAATAGTCAAAAAGGAGAAAAATGCATTTAAAGTTTCAAATTTACATTGAATCCTGTACATTAATTAGGCGTAAACTGTCCGTTTTCACAAAAACGAAACATATTTTTTCTTCAAAAGTCATGTTGATTAATAAACAGGGTCAAAACCTCCAAAATATCCAAAATTATTTTTTGGTAAGATTTTGGCCTGTAACGCAAAATGGACCACCTTCTGACATGCGACCAAAAGCATATTCATAGCATACATTCGTACTCTTGAATGCTACATTTCATACATGTTTTGTTTTGGGCGATTAAAAGCTTCAGCAGTTGGTCGCCATTGGCGCCAGGGATTGAATATTTAGTCGCCATCAGCAAAAATCTAGTCGCCAATGCGCCTAAATTGGTCGCACCATACAGCACTGGATAAAAATGAAATTTGCAATTCTGAGCATTAGCAACGGGATTCCATAAAACTGACAATTATGTAAGTTATTCTGCAGGATCGGTAATAATTAACAGCTGGTCTGCTTTATTTGCATATTGAAGTTTGTAAGTTTGTGACTTCGTATGTCATGTGCAATTGATATTACAAGAAGCTTAAATTGGCACGCTTTCCTGCAAAAAAAAAGTGCAATTTGTCTGTCGCTTGAGTTCTGGGCACGTCACACTGGAAGTGTGACGTGACCTCGCTGGGCATAACGCTTGACATCGCGCACATATACGCGATGGTCAACGCTATCAAAGGAACCTTGGAAAACATTATGAAAATTAATAATACTCCATTATTTTTCCAGAATAAATAAAAATTCATTAATAAATATGAATGAATGATTAGCACATGATCCACATCGGTGCATGCACCCAAACTGAGATGGCACTTCAGTGCAAACTTAAATAGGACAGCACCAATACAAAAATGTCATACATTGTACGGTACTCCGCCAATAAAAATCAAATGTGTCTGTTTTGCCCGGTTTTTTAAGTTTGCATTGCGAAGGGCTAATGTATACGGCGCGGTGATACCACACCCTAAGCTGTTCCTAAAATAATATCAAATCCAATCATAATGTTTATTAATATCGCTCCAAGCCACCAAACAAAGCCAAATCAAACGTTGAAATGTACATTTACATTTTTGTAGCCTGCAATAAGTAAACAAGGCGAAGGGTGACGAATTCCACATACTTGCAAGTCAAAAGTTACGTTCACTTTATCAAACGTTTCTACTAATTCATTTGACATATTTGTCAATCTTGAATATATCCGCATACTCGTATATACATTAACTTCGAATGTAATGAAAATTTAAGAAATTTATTTACATTTTTCATGCAGAAACATCATAAAACTGATGCGGCATCGGCCTCCTACATTGTCCATACACAAGTTTTTCTTTTTTGACGATGAACGCTAGTCTCCTTGGGCATCCTGCCAGTCGTTTTGTAGAAACAATTCCTTGCCGTGAAATTTATGTGCCAATTTTCAATTTTACACCATCAGGGAGGTAAATAACATGTTAACTGGGTGGGCAAATGCCCACCCAGTAAATTATTTTGCCCACCCAGTAAATTCAACTTGCCCATTGCCCAAAAGTGCCCACCCAGTAAATTATTTTGCCCACAAAAATATGGGCACCATAATAATAATTATCATAAAACTACATGTATAGTACCGGGGTACCATGGTGCATCTTGATTCTTGACATCAACTTGCACTTTGAAAGTGATGTTGAATAATGAAAGTGATGTGTCTTTTTTTAACATCTGCCAATTTATTCATTTGCCATGTTTACAACTTCAGAGTAACAATAAATATCACACAGTACACAATGGTATTGGAAGCTAAAAAGTAAAAATTAATATTATTTTGAGCAATTTCCAAATCAAAAATTTATTGACTTAATTTGGATTCTTGAATGAGGCGTGTTTTTTTAATAGACTTGAATCATTATTCGAAGCTTAATCCAGATATATATTGCTCATTTCAAGTCTTTGATCATGCAAAAATAGGTAATAGTATTAAATTACGAAAATAGTTTCCTGCAATCAAAAAAATGAACTAAAATTTTAAATGTTGAAAGAATACATGTTATTTTTCGTCTTCGATTCTACATAGGTCTTTATTATGTTGTGCAACATTGGGACCTATGTTATTTACTTTAATATAAGAATTGGAAAAATACACATTTTGATTATAGTTGTGAAATAAGTCAATATATTGCAGGGTTGGCCATATATTGCCAAATTCTAGTAAATTCGTTTACCGGCTTTGGTGGAAAATACTGGGGAATACCAACATTTACCGCAGGATGCCAATTTAATAAGGCCACTCAAAGACCCTGAAACTTTGTGAAAAAACGCCTGAAATAATGTGTAAATTTGGATAAAAAAGTCCCCAAAATGGGCTGAAGATAATTAAAAGTGGCATCTGATACTTAAATTGAAATTACTAGTAAAAATACTTGGTCAAATACTGATTTGGCAATACTTTATAGATTAGAAATATAGTTTTGTAATTTTCATAATTTTTATCAAATAATTTCAATTAATATATTTCTTAAACCTGTGAGAGATGTGTGTCTGTGACAAGACGCTACACATTAGGCCAAGTAAAATAAAAAACATGTTTCACGTCCGGGTTTTTGAAAAAAAAGAGGAAGAGGGGCCTTTTTATTTTTTATTTTTTATCGCAAAATCGGTGTAAATACCCATAATTAGAGCTGTTTTAGCGTATACAATAATGCCTGGAAAAAGGAGGAGGCCTCTTTTATTTGTTGTTCTGTGAGATAGGCCCCATATAACTATCACAAAACCTTATAAAAGTGTTCCTTGTATATTAGCAAGGCTATAGAAAGCATCTCTACTTCCTAGACATATTTTTTGAAAAGTTATAACTGAATTTCAAAAAATAAAAATAAAATTGAAGAAACCTCAAAAAAGGAAGCGGGAGGGGACGTGAAACATGTTTATTTTTTTATTTGGCCTTAAAGGTCAAAACATTATTTCACTATAATACCAAATAAAAATATTACCCTTCCCATCTAATTTTACTGCTTATTTTCCTACCTAGGAGTAATGGTGCACCGGTGAGTAAATATTAGTATAAGATTTTAAAATGTCCAAAGTGAAATACAGTATACAATTTTTCTTGAAAATTGCTACACGAATATGCTAATATCGGCAAAGGATGCATTTATGGGAAGAGTAAAGTCCACTTTTTACATAAAAGCCAAATTATACGCAAAAACAGGTCTAATTTCTGGAAATTCAAACGTCTGGATACCATTAATTACCGCTGCCCACCCAGTAAATTATTTTTCCTAATTTGAGGGCAAAAATAAATTAAATTGCCCACCCAGTAAATTATCCTTATTTACCTCCCTGCACTCCACTCTTGAGCTCCCCTCTCCCCCTCCTTCCCTTCCCACTTCCAATGCTCTCTCCCCTCTGTTTCTCTTTCTCCCTTACCCTTACCCCCCCCAAACACACACACACCCTATTTCCCACCCTGGCGATCTCTTCTCTCTCTCTCTCTTCTCAATAAATAAATTGAATAAAAGTCAGTTTAAACCAGCTTTCTATGATATTGATCTTCCGTCATGCGACATGCACATAAATAGAGTTGTGTATAATAGTGTTTATATCACTGAAGTCATAATCTGTCAAGTGTCTATTGTAATGTCTGTGGAAATATTTCGATGGTCTATATATTTTCACAGTGAAATCAGCTTAGGCTAATTCGTAGTCTCAAGTCAATGCTTTCAAACTAAATCAATGCTTTCAAATGTAGACTGCTTTGTTCGACTTCTCTGCTCGCCCGGTCCCCGCACTCCGCGCATCCGTGGGTATTCATGCTCGTCGAAAATTTCGCGAAATAAGGGGTGTTTTCAGATGAAGAAACGCGATTCGCGAAACACACAAAAAAAGGGGTGTTTTTTCAAACCACGTGTTCGCGAAATTGAAAAAAAAAGGTATTTTCATCGAGCAGCCTACGCGTTTCTGACAGAAGAGGGTATATTAGAAATATAGTTCGCGTTTTAGCGAAAATAGGGGTATTGTTGAAGGGCAAATAATTCGCGAAATTGCTAAAAAAAGGGGTGTTTTTCCCCTAAAAACTTCGCGAAATGAGATGCATAAGAGGGTGTTTTTAAAGTTCACCGACAAGCATGAATACCCGCGGATGCACGGAGTGCGGGGACCGGGTCTGCTCGTGAATACTGCGAAATTTAAACATTTCTTTTGTATACTTAGATCAGGTAACTCGAAAATCCTGTACTTTTATTCGTCACACCACTTATAAGAAACTGAAACCAAAACCGAAACTACCTGTCACAAATGTTTAGTTTTAAACAAAAGGTAGAAACAAAGAGTTCGATATCTTGTGATTCAAGTGGTTAGGCAGGACAATAGGAAACCACGTGACCAAAACCAAAACCAAAACTAAAACCAAATATTTGAAATGAGGCACTCTCATGAATATTGATTGGCAACATTTTCCAATATGTCAGCGCTCAAATCGGATACAATAGAACAATAGACCTTTCAGTGCGTTGGAGTTAAGTAGTAGGCCAGTGGGACAACGGAACCGCTACGTGAACGAACTATAGGGGGGGCTGGGGACTTGGACATTTTTGGAGTCGAAACTTTTTGACTGGCGCGCCCCTCCAATGACCCTGAAACTTTTTTGCCCCCCCTTTAGACATGCAAAACTTTTTGACCCCCCCCCCAATTTCCGAGAGGTTAAAAACCAACTTAACTCCAACAAACTCAGTCAACAATTGAATAGAGGTTATCGTCAGAGCACCTCGGACTAGTCCCCCTACCAAAGTAGGCCTATTTCTGAACAGGGGCCTAGGGCAAAATAGTTTTATACGGTAGGCCCTAATATGGGAGGGGGTAAAAATGGAGTGTGGGTTCACCAAGGGAGGTTATAAAAAAAATTAAACATGAAAAGTATATTTTCCAGTTACCCCCCCCCCCCTCCCCACCCTCTATCTCTCTATCTCTCTCCTTATAGGCCTAATTGTTTTGTATTTCCACCCAGTGGTTTTAAAAAAATTTCTAAATATTCAACACAGTAATATAGTAACTGAGGATGAGAAAATATGCTTAGCTGCAATGTTCCCCCCACCCCCCCGTGCTGCCCTTCCTCGAACCTCCCTCATCATATCTGTGAAAATTACACATGCATTAAAAAATAGCCATTCAAAATCACGTGCCAAATGTTTAAAAATGAAAAAATAAAATCCTTTCGGCTTTCGCGAGGCGAATTCAATAATGAAATGAAACAAAGTTCACAATAAATAGACTTTTTCAAAATAAACAGAAACATAACAGGAGACTTTTCTTCTCTCTTTCTCTCTCAAAAAGAAATCTTCAAAATTAGGGTAGCAAATTACAGAAACACCATTTCAGCCAGCTGATTACATTGGAATTGCTAGAAAGCAAAGTTTGATAAAACCATGAATGGTGTTTGTGTAAATACGCAGTGGACTTCGCATTCGTATGTAGAGAAATGATGCAATAATTGCCGAACTGTTTATATTTTGCACGGTGTACGGAACTTGTGCAAATATATGTTATTTGGAAGAGGAAGCTGCATGTAGAAACGCGTTTTATCGTAAAGGAAGTGCGAATAAAGTGTGTGTAACGATGGCGAGTAGTTCTTATTATGACAAGAGAGAAAGTTCACCCTTACTCAGTGACAAATCTTCTGTTCTATACACTGAAGCCAACGTAAGTTCATGTGTCAATGCATTCTCTAGGTAACCCAGGCAAACCTTAGTTAACACATTTGCTAGTCAGCCAAATTCGCCGACAATGTAAATGCATTTTTACATAGAAATTTAAAACAAGTGCCCGAAGAAAGAAACCTACATAAATATGTTTTCTATACTTCACTTGACCCAAATATGTGATTTTTTATGGTGATAAGTCACCCGCACATGGAATTTTAGAGGGATTTGGATAGCAGTTCCATTAAAAAAAAGCTGCTATCATAATGAGACTTAAGATCTAGAAACACCCCCGAAATGCCGTTTTGGGGAATTTTGCTGGCTGAAACTTTTTGATGAAAGTCAATCTTTGACAAGATGTAACTTTGCTACGGAAAGTGCTATGAAAAAATGGTTTTCAGTTTTGGCTTTGTTTACTCAAGGGCTTTAATTTGATATATGAAATGATGCAGTTTGATGGCAAATTTGAATTCACCTAGCATACCTACATTCTCCACATATCCATGTAAATTGTAAGCTTACATTACAATGTGTAACATGGCATTGGTAATGAGTTGCATTGATTGCCGGTCATTCACATTGCATATCCCAGCCTCCAGCAGGTTGATGCACACTGCATGCAGTGCCAGGCCAGTTAATATAAAAGCCAATGAGATGAAGAAACCAGTGTTGTCAAAACTTGTTGTCAGTGCAAGGCGCAGCCAGGCCCGTACGCAGGATTTCATTCAAGGGGGGGGTGCTGATTTTGAAAAAGTGGACTTTTTTCCAAGCCTACAGATACAGGGGAGGGGGCAATTTTGTGAAGAGTGGACTTTCTTCCCAAAATGTGGATTTTTTTGTCCAAAAAAGGATAAAAAACCAAATTTGGGGGGTGCGTTGCACCCCCCATGCCATGCGTACGGGCCTGGGCGCAGCGAATAATTTGGGTCCCCTCCAGACAGTGAATGAGTGCCCAACTCAACCCAAAATTGGCAACCATGAGAGTTACCAAAAAAAACCTTTTACGTATCATTTTGGAAGGCACATTTTTATCAATTGCCAAACTCTTTCCACAGACCATTAACATCAAGACCACCACAATCAACACAGTCTATGTCATAGACTACTAAAACCTTGCACTTCATTTTTGATCTCTTGTGGTGTTGGATTTCCTAGACAAATAAACCTTGGTTTCTGGTTGGTAGTGGATGGTTTGGAGTTCATGAGTGAAGTCAACAGCAAGCAATATTTTTGGCTAAAGAATCTCTGAGACTGCTAAATGCTCCGTTTGAACAGGGTGGTCTGTAATAAAAAGATCTTTAGTACCGGTACATACATTTTTCTCATATTCATTAAATGCAGTACTGTTTGAATTCATGACAATCTCTCAAAAGACTCAAGCTCTTTAATCCTAGACACATATATAGGTAGATTTTTATGTACATCATAATACTATTTACAGAATGTCCATCCCTCCGTCTGTCCGCGCGCTATCGCATGTGCACCGAGTACTATTGCTGAGTATCAACGGGTGTGTATTGGTCATCCAGATACTAATTTCGGGTCAATTTGGTAGCAGGAAAGGGCTTGGAAGAGGCGAACAATGGGTTACCATATTATGGGTACCAAAGTAAAGCGTCACAGCTACAAAACAGAGTTGATGAAGTTGTGTCAAGTTGGGTCTTGATAGACTATCACTTAGTTAAAAAAGGTCAGGGCAGGTATATGGGTAACAGGTGTTGGGTAATTAGAGATAGGCCTATCACAAGAACCGCCCAACCACTGTAATGTAGTTTCATTTCTTGACTATAATTATATAATGCTCCCAAATGGTTGAGCACTTTACCAATCATTGGTTTTATCTTGCTTGGAATTATTACATTATATGGTCATTTTCACGGTAAAGGGTGTAACTTTGGATTTTTAACATTTTGATCCGTAGTGTTCTAATAAAGCCACAGAATTCCATGATTTTTGGCCACATAAGTCATCTCAGCTACCTTGGGTAGCATAATCATCTTTGGGAGTTACTGCGTTCAGTTTTAGCAGGCTTAAATGTACAAAATATTGCCATTTTGAAAAACTATAAAAAACAGTAACATTTTTGTAAACCCTGTGTTTTCTTCAGTTAGTTCATGGATAATTTTTCTTATCCTGAAAGTATGGTCATATGTTCAGTAAACACTGCCACATTAGATTTAATTGTGAACAGCCCTGTATTTTTGAGAACCGGACTTCGATATTTGTTGTTTCGGAGGCTTCATGTTCCGTTAACAACTTTGTGGGTATAGCTTTGGTTCATAATTCTTGGTTATTTCTTCAATTCTTCTTGATTCATAACAGTTGATATCTTAACTTGAAATGGGTAACAAAAATTAGTCGATTTGCAAGCTTTTAAAATTTTTATAAAATCTTGACTTCAAAGAGCCGATTTTCCGTTAACTTTTTTGAAGCCTCCGAAACAAACTGTTCAGCAAGCTTGGGCAAATATTAATAAAAGAGCTCATCCAATCTATTTTAATATCAAAATGTAGCAAAGTAGATCCTCAAGTCACTTGTTTTTAAATCGTGGAGATATATATCACCGTTTGAAAATGGGACCCAATACAAACTTTCCGTTAACAATTGAAGCCTCCAAAACAAATGAAGCCTCCGAAACAACAATAAAATTAATTATCATCTATGCATATCTAAATTGGTGTGTTTGATACTGATATCTGCATTGTAATTGTTACTTGATATGTGCAGAATGTCATAAATTTAAAAAAATTTTGATATTATGGTTAATGTTTGAAAAATATACTGATACCCAAAAAGCCTGTTTCGAGGCTTCACATGCAAGTTAACACCATACTTAACAAATGGGTGAAAAAAATTAACATGTGATAAATCTACAATATCTGCCGCATAGAATCATTGATTCAATACACACAAGAAAATAACAGCTTAGATGATCCCAACAGTGTTGTTTTCAAAAAACTACTTCTGCAATGTTTAACCATTGTTAACATGAAGCCTCGAAACAAAAAAAAAAAATGACTTGCTGTGATAATTTAATTTTTGTCACAACTGAAATTCAATACTTAGAAGCAAAGCATAAAAATTGGTAATTGTGATATTTTTTACCTATTTTTTCATGTCAACTTGTAGTAGTTAGCCAAATATTTTACTTTTATGATCACCTGTGTTGTTAACTGAAGCCTCCGAAACACAAATCGCTTGAATTGCCAATTCTAAAAATAACTCCAATTTCTGTGAAACTTGGCTGAGAGGTTCCTTTCATCAAGTAGTATTTGTACATGAAGTTAGACATTCAAATTATTTTAGGAACCCAATTAAAACTTTAAAAATATGTTTAAGGTTGGGAAATTTCCATTGTAAATGATACTTGATGTTAAAATTTTCAAAACTGCAATTACAAACATAGCAAATCATGATATAAAATTTAACTTATATTTGTTGACTTACTTTGGAATGGGATTTCACATGTATTCCAGCTTTCATGTCATAATTTTCTGAGCTTATGTAAAATACATTTTTTATTAGATTTTAACCAAAATGTTATGGAAATGTCAAATTTTTTATTAGAAATCAAAAGGTTTAAGCCTTGAAACATTATTTTACTGGAATTTAAGTTGCTTCTATGCATGATTTCAGTAAACAGAAACGTATTTAAGTGGTTTGAAATTTTGACCCTAAAAATCAAAAGTTACACCCTTTACTGTGAAAATGACCATATACATTTGTAAAATCACAGAGTTATAAAATAATCTAATTATGATTCTTATTTATCAAACTGTTCCGTTTTCCCACCATAGGATCGGTATTCTACTCAATCAAATGGATCTGGTCTTGATGATGACAGTTCTAGCTTTCTGGAAAACAGCAGATACAGTGGCGTGCGGTTCAGGGGGTTACGGACAAGAGCTGATTCTGGAGTGAGTACCTTCATGATTGATTGATGCCATTACCAGCAGAGTTTACATGCAGGAACCTTTCTTGCCATTTTGGGTTTTGGAAAGGATGTTTAGATTTTTCACAATTACCCTGACCCATCTTGGGAAGTGGGGATGGGAAGGGGAGCTCACTGTATTTGGTGGTAGAAAAAATATATTTGCTTCTTAAATCAATAGGCGACCTGAAAATGCACTTAGGATAAGGTGCAATACCATAGCCATTCAAAAACATGAATCTGAGTCCAATTGAATAACTTAATGATTTCAATTTAATATTTGCTGCATGCTTAGGGGTTTTTATGGTCTTTGGAAATAAAATTTGAAAAAAAATAAAACTGTAAAAAAATTAAAATGAACTTATGATGATTTTTCTTCCATGATTAAAATGTATCCAAAAGTTTGAAATGAAAATCAGACTGATCCTCATCAATACATGTCTTCTTATAATCTTCTATAATCTTGATCTTCTGCTCCAGTTTCGTCCATTTGGAAAACCTAAAATAGGAAGCACAGATCAACTTTCATCCAAATATGAGGTAAGGTGTATAGAATATCCCAAATAAGACTCAAATTTAGCTTTATATAAAACCATCAGTAGTGTCAACCAGGGCTGACTCAGCTCCCACTACAAAGGTTACCTGCGCAACATTTGTTTGGGTTACACCAGAGTTCTTAAAACTAAATTCCTTAATGTAGATAATTCTGAAATGCCACTATATCCATGAGAGTGGGCCCACCTAAGAGCTCCTGGTCGCTAGCATGCCATAGAGTCAAATCGCAAGCATTACTTAATGCAATTTTGTTGCTATGTCACTGGCTACGACTGGACGATGGTAGCAAATTTATGATTAATGCTACCAGTGTTTGGTCACTAACAATTTTTGAATCGCATGCTGCGCCTGCTATTATAATATGGCCTTAAATTGTTATGTTTTGTTTTAAATTGGACTGATTGTATACATAGTGTTTAAATCTAGCTACTGCAGTAGCAAATCTATAATTCCTATGTGATGACTTGTATCCTAATTATAGAGCCTGGATTATGATCAAGTGGAGAACTGGGTATATCTAAAGGAGGAAAGGAAAACAGGACTTAAAGTAAGATATTTGGCTATTGCATGTTGTGTTTGTTTCATTGAGTATGTTGAAATCAATGTCTTGTTTTTCTGTTTGTATTTAACTGACATTATGATAGGTTAGAATGTCCTGAATTTGTCAGTTGTACTAATGTTTATTATTTGGTAAATTTCATCAGGAATATGATATCATTAAAGAAATTGTAATCCCATTTCATAGGATATATGTGATGCAATCAAGTAAAATGAGTCAAATGTCGGGAATATTGAATTTGAGATATAGCCAATAAAAGTACTCAATTTCCTTTGTATTTTATTGTTCTGAGCAACACTTGAATGGCCATTTCTCTGGACCCATAAGTATAATTATGATGGGGTTTTCAGCCAAATGAAGCTCTGAAAATGGCTTGTGTAATAAAATTGAAAACTGAATTTTGATTTTGATTGACATGAGACTCATTTAGCTTTACATCACATATTGTATTTTAGAATTTCAGGCCAAATCCCAGTAATATGTTTGTTTACTTCATTTCTTGCCAATGTTTTGCAAAAACAAGCACCTTTCAGAGTTGAATTAAAACAAGTGTGGATAAATACCACCAAGACCATACTAGTGATTGTCATCAGGGGTGTACCGGAATAAGCCGGGGTGGGGCAAAATTTCCAAATTGTCCCACTGATGACCTGCTACTAAAATGACTTACCAGGACTGAATATGTGAAAATATTTATGCTTAAATGAGCCAAAATAAAGTAAAACGTGACCTAAAATTGGGACAAAGGAAGATGCTCATTACCTCTTTGCCTCTGCCCCCCTCCCCTGGTTGGTGCACCTCTGATTGTCATGTTATTTTGTGTATGTAGAAAGTACGTAAACGCCCTAGGACTTCAAGTACATTAAGCTACACATGTTAATTCCTGATTATTTTGTTGTTATTTTTTTCAGAGCAGTCGTATCTTACGCATTGAATTGGCCCGTTGGGTAGTGATGCTATTAATAGGCATGATAACAGCAATGATTGCTACTATCATCGATGTCTGTATAAACCTTATAGCTGACTGGAAGTATGGACTTGTTGGTGAATGTATCCTTTATTGCAAAGTTATTGTGCATACACAGAAAGTTATATGCAGGCCTGTCGCTAGACCAGTTGGACTGGGGCTCACAAAAAGTTGGCAATTTTGCCCTATTTGTCCCAAAACATAGTGTTTGGGGAATTAAAAAGGAAGATGCAACTGGAAAAATTTGGGGGAAGATGTTTGCCACCGCCCACCACTTGCGTTTATGACATCAAACTTTTCAACTGGGAACTGATTTGTAAATCACAGATAGAGTTATATATTATGCTTCAAAATGTATTTTGTGGTTATTTGTAGCTAGCTGCACCTACCTTAATACTGGTTATGGTCCCTAGTATAACTAATGTCTTGGTGTCTGATTGGCCTTGGTTAACACTAAATATGTCCTCAAATGTACATGGATGCAGACACACACCACCCACCCCCTCACACCGTACCTGTAAATACCTGCAAACGAGGACCTCATTCTGCATAGATTCAGATTCAGATTTTATTGACAAATACCAAATATAAAGGTGTAGTCAATTACACAGAACAAAAACATATACAATACATATCAAGATTAACTGTGTACACTAAAATTTTTTTAAAGGTCTATCAAGTCATGAAATACTTAAAAATTATATATAAAAATGCACGATATATATGAGCCAGTACGAGAGCAAGAAATTGACCCAATACACATGCGTACAACACCATTGATATGGATAGTCTCCAACACATCCAGTTTGAGACAATCTAACGTTAAATCGGTCCTAAAGATGTTTTACTTTCAAACAAATAGTTTGACCTGAGTGGGCCCGAGACCACAAATGTGTGTTATGAATTTACTTATCATTACTACGAATAGTATAAGCTTTAGACATGAAACTTACAACATCTTTAACAATATCATATTCATTAGCACTCATTAAAGTTATGAAAAGTTCATTATCAGAAATATTGTCAATAACAAGAGTCTCAGATACATTCTGGATAAGTTCTTCCCGAAGTTCATCATAAAGCTTACACATCATAAGAAAAAGTGAAATTCATCCTCAACTTCCAAGAGATTACATGCTTGACAGATCCTATTTTCAGGAGGAGTTTTAGGAACTGAATATCTACCCTTTTCAATCATGAGACAATGGGCACTGATACGAATTTTGGTAAAAGCTGAACATGAAGCACGATTAAAAAAGAGCAAATAATATGATATTTGCAGCCCTCGAATTAAGGATCTAAAGGGGCACAGCAACTTTTTTAGGGCAAGTTGATAATTGCCTTGGATTTTCACTGAAAAGGCAAGGCAGCACAGCAGTTTGTAATATTTCAAGAGGGCATCATGGCAACTGTTGAAAAATTTGAGAAGGGCACCAAGGCAATTTCTCAAAAGTGAAGAAAACACACACAAACAGTCTGATAGATGATTTTATAATGAAGGGGCAGGGCTGGGGCACCGGCGGCAACTTCATTAGAGGGCACGACAAGTGACTGCCTTGGGTAAAGGACATATTTTGAGGGCATTACGGCAGTGGGGATGGGCAAAATGCCATGGGTGCTCTGGGTTAATTCGAGGGCTGGATATTTGATCATATCTAACCGAGGACACAAACCCGATTTCAATCGACACATCATGGACCTACCCCACACGCACCCGACAACTTCCTATCCAACCGTGACATGCCCTGAACCCCTCCAAAGGTGGACCACATTTAAATGTGTTTTTACATTGTTTACGCTGTCCTGATTATAGCCACCGTGGATGTCCACGGTTGCAGGTGTGTCTGCTGTGTGTTTCCTAATGTAGGTCCACGTTTGCAGGTAATTGCATGCACCCATACCCCACACCCACCCAACGCAGATGTTATTGACCATTTGATGCATATCTGTTCATTATAGCCCCTTAACAATAATTTCAATCAGATTTGGAAACCCACAAAGAAGGTAGCTTAATCTCCAAGCCATTCTTCATATGGTTAGCAATAGATGTTGGACTGGTCTCTATTGCTGCCATTCTGACTGCATATTTAGAGGTAAGGAGATGAATGGCAACTGGGTTTTACGTAAACATAAACTTAGGCCAAATAAAAATAGATTGGTCTCATGTCCTGTGGGAGTTTGAAATCTAATGCGGTATTTAGTTTTTATGCCTCCACCGCAAGGCATACTGCTTTTGCATTGTCCTTAATCCTATTTGATTGACAGTTCCTGGGCATTTTCAGTACACCAAATTTATCCAAGATGGCGGATGTCGAGTGCTATTTTATGTATTCTTTTCAGCAAAAATACAGCTGATTTAGCCAAAGTCAACATGGGGTCATGACAGATAATATTTTCCTAGTATATTGAGCTAACTTCTCAGCTACTTGGTTTTTCACAATATGACAGTAATGGAAAGAAACAACCAAATGTTCATCGTTTTTCGCCATTTAATATTTTTTTGAAATGATGACGTAAACATGCATCACCTCTTCCACATGTCAACCTCTTACACAGCACAAGCCACCACATGCATGAACACGCATTGAACGTGTGACTGACTTAATTTGCGCAAACGTGTGGCTTAAATCCTATAGTATATTAGTACGCGAGAATCCTTGGTAGTGTTCAAGGTCATATACTGAGTATGCATTGTACATTGCAGCAAGATTTATTAATGCAGCTCATATTTGATAGCCAGGATATAGAATCCTTACCAAATCCAATTTTTGTTTACCTTTTTGTATTTTTTTTAATCATTAAATTTTCATTTTTGTTGTAGCCTGTAGCTGCAGGAAGTGGTGTACCACAGATCAAGTGTTACCTGAATGGTGTGAAAGTACCTCGTGTAGTTAGAGTTAAAACTCTACTGTGTAAAGTGATAGGAGTCATATTCTCTGTGTCTGGTGGCTTAGCTGTCGGTAAGGTAAGAGTACAAACTCTGAAAGAATTGATTTTCTGTGACTGTTGATTGCCAATGCATTGCAACCTTGATCCACAAAAATCATGTAATGTATATTTGAACTCCACAACAAAAGTTTGGACAGTTTTTTCAAGCATCCATATCTCAGATTATTTGTGACAAGTTCACATCATGTTGCATATCAATGGACAGCTAATTTATTCCCTTTACAATTACACCACATCTGAAACCTTTCACTGCTGAGTACACATCCTAGTTGGGTTTCAAACAGAATGTGCCAAATTGACCATTATTCTGTGCTCAAACAACACTAGTGACACACCTCAATAACAGGTGAAAAAACCTTATCATACCACTAAGGGAAACATCAAAGAACACCGCTAACCTGATATGTTTTCGTATCTAGTCAGTGAGTGCGTATTTTACGCTTTATATCTAGTCAGTGAGGCGTATTTACAAGCCCGATCACGCATGTACGGCGAGGTACGCGTATAAAGGTAATTCACATAAACCGGGCGCGTAACATGCATGCAAACTGTAATAAGCGGAACAGTCATCTATTTTTTGTAATGTTCAGCGTCGGTATAGTGGGAAATTATTAGGCTCAGTGTCATACTGGGTTCAACCTTTGGCTTCACCCAGCATGATACTCGTACGATAATTTCCCGTACCATACCTCTGCTTCACCTAATAACTAATAATATGCAGCCACAACAGTCTGGCACCTCCTCATGCTGCTCACCAGTCTGATCACACGTTGCTGTGGGATTGCATTCCATTCTTCAACCAGGATTCATCGCAGGTAATTCAATGTGGTTGCATTGGCATTGCATTGTGATAAGCCACAATCTTCCAAGGGCCATTCAGGCCCATGGGTTTGAAATCTTTAGGACCTCATCAATTTTCATGGGCTTGAACTCAAATTGTAAAATTGTTATGTTACACTGGTCCACATCTGTGACATTTTATAAGACTCCAGACTCGTCAACAATCAGCATTGAGTCTTGTCTTACTGACTGTCCAACCGAAGGGTAGCATACGGGTCGTCCTGTAGTGATTTTCACAGGTTTTTGACCTGGGGCCCTGTCTTATTTTGAAAACTGCATATATCCACAGAGTGTCACTGTTGGAATTCTAATTTAACAAGGAGGAATGTCTGATATTTTCGTATTTGCCCAGATTATTGAGTGTCCTGTCTTATTGTTATTTATCGTCATGTAGGAAGGGCCCATGATTCACTCTGGATCTGTAGTTGCTGCAGGAATATCTCAAGGAAGATCTACAACATTCAAAATGGATTTAAAGGTGAGAAATCTTGAAAATGTAGTACTGTATAAAGACTTGATTTTATTTGTAATGTTAAGGACTGGGTGATAAAATGTTGTTACTTAATGTTTGCACCATGGGTTTGAATGTTTAAGACAAATGGCTGGGTACAGAAAATCGCTGTAAAAAGCAGTTATAATTGTAAGGTTGGTCTTAACCCTGGAATTATGGACAATTTTGGGCCACATAACTGCTAAATTGTTGGTCTAAAGTATATAAATGTATACATATTTAGAATGACAAAGACTTGATGAATCCATCTGTGAGGTCAAATTTGAGCAAAAATGCTCACTTTGGACCAACTTCTCGAGAAATTGTCACCAAAAATGGTTAAAAAAATGCTAAATTTTGCCAAAAAAATCATAAAAAACAGGTCCCATACGGGTCCCATATGTGTAAAAACTGGCAATTGATGACAGCGACACACCATTTTGCATTTTCACTATCCTACTATGGACATATGTGTCAAGTTTTATTCACATTACCAATGGACTCTATACAAGCTTTCACTATCCAAGTGCAGGTTGACCCTACACTCTTTATTGTGGGCATTGTTCATAATGTGTTTTTGCGCATTTTAATCTGGTAGCACTGTTACATACATATTTATCATATGGGGCGAGTCCTTGTGTACCACACCCCAACACACCCCTAAACACTCCAACATGCACAATACAATGTAGCAGCACAGTTCTATGACAGAAATACCATTACAAAATGACTTCATTTTACATGATGATTTCTTTGACAGATGTTCCAGTATTTCAGAGAAGATCATGAGAAGCGTGATTTTGTTTCTGGAGGTGCAGCAGCAGGTGTAGCGGCAGCTTTTGGTGCACCGGTAGGGGGCGTCCTTTTCAGTTTAGAGGAAGGTGCAAGCTTCTGGAATCAATCTCTGACTTGGAGAATAGTGAGTTGGTTATTTAGTGAGAATCATGCACATCTATAGTTTATTTTCAGCTAGACTTTCTCATGAGTTACCTCATTTGTTGAGTTGAGTCTACCCTGGCCG
Organism: Amphiura filiformis; assembly: GCF_039555335.1. Lineage (NCBI taxonomy): Eukaryota > Metazoa > Echinodermata > Ophiuroidea > Amphilepidida > Amphiuridae > Amphiura > Amphiura filiformis. The sequence continues at coordinate 78,473,482 of NC_092631.1, forward strand.
AGTGCAAGTCAAGTCCAGAATAATCGGAGTCAGAAGTTGAGAGAAATCTGAGTTGGAGTCAAGTTTTATGTCTGAGTCAACCCTGAGTCACAATGCCTATGTGACACGATCTGGTCCATGGAGACTAAAGGGACAAATTTGAAATCGAGATGAAGGCAAAAATATGCGGAGAAAAAACAATAAAATACATAAGAAAATAGACATCCCATAATTTCGTGTATGCTAGACCTTGAGTGTTTTTAGTATTTGATAGCCTAAAGTTTGTATAAGGTAATACCGTATTCATTCCAATAAGCGCCCAGAGCGCTTAACAAAGTCATTTTGGGTGGGCGCTTATTTCTTACCTTGTTTACCTAGTTTTTTCGTAACGGGCATTTATTAGAGACGAATTTACGTAAGGATCCTGAGACGTTCTAATAGCTTTTCTGATGCAGAAAATGTATTGCAAGTTTACGCAGGACTTGTACCGGTAGTCCTGCAGTTATTTCACTGTATCGACATCTATCTGTTACTTCAACATTAATGGTACCCTAAGGCTTTAGCAAATTGAAAATACCCTGGGTGGGCGCTTATTGGGGCATAGGCGCTTATTGGAACTACTGTCTGTTCAATTAGCTTAGATTCTTGAATTTTTAAGATATTTGAAAAAATAAAAAATTCCGCCAAAGTCATCAAAGAAAAGTGTTAGCACAGCCTTAGACCCAACGTGATTTATACTTTTCAAATTCCCAAGTTCAATTTAAAACCTCATTTCTTTTCAATTTTGCCTCATTTTAGGCAGTTACTTGGGTCCACCAAAAGGGTTCGCGACCTTTTACAAATCGAGTGGGACGGTCCATTCTCAACTTAGGGCATATACCCTATCCAATTTAGCAAAACGATCTGTCCACCAATCTGTCCTGCCATTTCAATTGTTATACCGGTTATTGGATAGGTTCTATAGGTGATGATGGTCCACGGTTTTGTTACACAAAATTATATGGCGATTACGTTTTATGCATAACATTATTCTGAGCATTATTTTTCCTGAAACAATGACATTAAAATTATGGATTTCGTTCTTATTTCAACTGGTTTACAATGTAAATTGAGTTTTGTTTAATACCATCATGCCTTCCCAAGAATATCAGCATTCGCTTGACATTTTCAGATACAGTGACTTTACAAGAATTGTTTTCTGTAACCTGATTTTTTTAAATAATATTTTCTTGTACAAAAGTTCTTTTGTTTCCAAATGTCCTTCTCATAGTTTGTATTTAACAAACAAAACGAAATAAGTATAGGCCTACACCTTCTCAGGCCCATTCGCAAATAAATAAATAAATAAATAAATAAATGAATAAATACGCAAGGAATGTATTTATATAAGCTGGGCCTATTTTAGAAAACTTAGTTCATAAATAATAACGTAATGTTTTAACAGTAGGATTTCAACACAAATAGGCATACAGGCAAATATAGCTATTTTGCTGGACATCACCTCTTGATGCGGATGGTCGAATAAATGCTACCTCAGCGCATTATGACATTCGTCCCCATTGCTCGAAATGGATTGATTTAAAAAAGTTTATGGTACCCGACGTTCTACGACTTGTTATAAAAATATCGCGGAAAAGACCAAAATTGAAAAGAAATGGGGTTTTAAATTGAACTTTAGAATTTGAAAAGTATAAATCACGTTAGGTCTAAGGCTGTGCTAACACTTTTCTTTGATGACTTTGACCACAATTTTGTATTTTTTCAAATATCTTAAAAATTCAAGAATCTAAGCTAATTGAACAGACAGTAATACGGTAACTCAATTTTCCAAAATGCTTCCTTTAGTCTCCATGGACCAGATAGTGTTACAAATTCTGAACTTGATTTAATAAAGCATAATCGATAACCTGAAGTAGATTTTTGACTAAAATGAACATGGTTGGTACATTCCAGAACAGAATGACCTTCAACTTTGATGAGTTCATAATCACACTTACGCAATTCAGGGCCTATCTACAAAGAGGAGGGTAAGGAGTAAGGGCCTTAAGGGTCAAAGGCCAATGGCACATATAGTTCAAAAATCTTTTTAATAGCCACTTTGGGTAAAAATTTCTATACATTTGTGTAATTCACATGCTGTGTGCACATTTGTTCATTCCATAGCTTTGATGTGTTTCCAGTATTGTACATTTTTATCTTGCCCTCCCCCGGCGGGCCTGGGCCATCTCCTTAACTCCTTCCCCACCTCTGTGTTTGGGCCATGCAGTGTTCGGCAGCCAGCTCTTGGCCTCCCTCATTCTAAATCAGTTTGTTTAGGATGACATCTTTACACAGAGCATAATGTTTGTTCATACTTTTTGTAATTTGCAGTTCTTTGCATCCATGACATCTACATTTACCCTCAATGTACTGCTTAGTTATTATCATGGCACACCATGGAGTTTATCAAGTCCTGGTCTTGTCAACTTTGGACAGTTTGCAGTAAGTATTTTTTTAAGATTGAAAAGGGAATGGGAATTTGCTTGATAAGATCAATATAGCTCTGCAGTGTAACATATTGCTCCAGTCAATATCCTACCTTGAAGATATGAGTTAGATGACACTGTACTGAAAGTGGTTATTTTTGCGTAGCTTGTCAGGATTGTGAGGGTTTTAAAAATTGCTGTTAAGGGGAACTTTAGGGTCCACAACCTCATCTCTCCAACATACATAAAAAGGTTAAGATTTTTTTTATACCATCAGAAACCTAGGACTACATAATGATTATGTGCATAAACGTTCTTGCAGATTCAGTTGTTTTACAAAGATATCGTCCAATTGGTATTATCTGGCTGTTGACAGCCCAAAATTACACCGCAGTACTGAACACAGTAGCCTATGGCAAGCTGTAGCCTTACATGTAATTATGCGTAATTCACAAATTCAATGTTCAAATCAACCAAAATTTTGGAAATAAGTTTTTTTTTTTTTTGGATATCTTTTGAATTATAATATAAAAAGAGGTTGCTGAAATTGCAAAATCACCCCTTTAAATTTTGTAATCATTTTTATGACTCATTTGTTAACCTACAGAATCAGTCCTACTATGGTTATGAGATTCCAATATTCTTTCTAATGGGTGTGATTGGTGGTCTCCTGGGTGCAGTCTTCAATGCAATCAACTACAGATTAACTGTCTACAGAATAAAGTAAGTTACATGACGGGATGAATTGGTCGACAGGCTGGATCTGGCCTGTGGGCAGCCCATTGAGAACCCCTGATTTAGTTGATATAGAATTAAATTTAAAATGAACTTCATCAAAGGTACCTGCTTGTAGAAAAAAAGGGTTTTAAAAGTTATTTTGAGATATTTAAGACCCACATATTATTGGTACCTTTGAAATAATCATGATGTTTTTGGGCATTCAAAATAAATATTGCTAATATCAACTACAAATTAACTATGATATTGAATTATTTGACGAATATTTTTTACAGATTTGTCCACCAAAGATTCCTGTGTGTATTGGAAGCTGCAGTTGTAGCATCATTCACAATGTCAACGGCATTTCTCAGCATCTATTTTAGTAAGGATTGCCGGCCTATTGTCAGTACCATCAAACATCCTATACAGGTAAGATGATAATGGGTTATTCAAGTTGAAATCCACACCCCTGTGGAAGACATGACCTTAATCTTCCACACAGGGAGTGTGAATTTCAAATGGGGTGATTCTGTATGAAATCTATACTCCCTATGGGAAATTACGGTCATGTATTCAGTAGGGGGTGTATGGATTGCAATTGGAAAATCCCATTAGCCCATTCATGGTATATGGTCACATATGAATGTAGTTAACTTACAAATATAAAGATGGTGGTCTACTCTGTAAAGTGACTAGTGTGAAAGTCACTAAACTGAAGGACATGGCTGTCAATGAAGGTAACAGAAGACAGTGTCTTGGTATCAAAGTAAGATATTGTGCACATTGCTGTCTTAATGTTACTAGACTAGCATAATAATATTTTCAAACTAATGGATAAGAGCAGATTGGAAATATCACAAAAATAATGAAATAAATGATGTACGTCATCTGGTGCCATGGCCATATTTTTCCAATGGCCATACATGTATCTTTCAAAAGATAAAAATTGGGTATGGTATGGTGATGAGGTACCTAAACTATGTAGGAAATATTTCATCACATAGATTTGCTAGTATGATTTCTCAACAATATAACTTTTATGTCTCTCTTTGCAGCTATTTTGTGACGATGGCCAGTACAGTGCATCAGCTAATCTGTTCTTCAGTCTTCCTGAGGAATCAGTCAAAAGTCTCTTCCATAAAGATGCTGGTAAGGACCTATTTGAAGCAGTTCATGTCCTAGTTTTAAATTAATAACTTTCAAAATTGTACATTGTTATAAAATTGCATTAAAATGAGTACAAACAAGCCCAGCATTGGTTCAGTAGTTCTTGAGATAGCTCTTGATTTTTTGAGAAAATATCTTGAAACTTGAAATTTTTACATTGAAGCATGCAGAGCAATAATCTTATACAATTCCCTCCATGTATGTATCTATATATCAGGTACCTATGAAGTCACAACGTTGGTGGTATTTTTCATAATCTACTTCCTATTGGCATGTTGGACATATGGTATCAGTGTACCAAGCGGACTCTTCATTCCTTCCTTATTAGCTGGTGCTGCATGGGGACGTATGTTTGGCATCTTCTTGCACAGTATATTTCCAGATGATTTTGTGAGTCAAATTATCTATTTTGTTCTTGCCAACTTGTTGAATTCCTGTACATCTTTAATGGCAGGAGGTATATGGAGCCAGGCTTAAAAGGGCTTGCTGATACCCTGTTTAAAAAAGCCCAGCGATTTATAGTGCACTACACACAGGCAGAAGCCGCCAAGCCTCAACTTGGAACACTTAACAGGAATTCTTCTGGGTCAGTGATTGTAATTTCGGCACTATGAAATAATGTCCTGATGATGCATAGTTTGTGAGCAATTGGATAGTGGGATTCAAAATGAAGATATAATGCATTCAAGTAAAGAAAAAAATTGGAACTAAATCACAGTCAAGGAGTGAAGTTGTCATCCTTATATAACCCCATCATTTGAACAAAAATCACCTAAAGAGCAAGTCCATCACAACATTATTGATTACGTCAGATGAAGATGTGTGTCAAACATCAACAATTCAAGGCTAGTTGGATATTGGGGGTAATGAAAGCAGTTTAAACCTTTTTGAATTATTTGTTATTTTACCCTCATCTCTTCTCCAGAAACTGTCAGAACTGGGTATCTATGCTTTAATTGGTGCAGCAGCACAACTAGGTAAGGAATAATAAATAACATCTTTAGAACGATAATTCCTGTTAAAATTGTTAGATACGCTTAAAAATTAGAAACTACAAAAATGACTTCTTGTTCACTTCTGCGTTTATGGTGTCACTTTTGCCAATTACCGACATGAATTATTCATCGCAAAAAACATATGCTCCTGCTAATGTTGACTCTTGGTTGACGGATCTCAAATATTGGCTATGGGTCTCTGATCCTTATAATGACAGCCCATGTAAAAAATCTCCTTGTCAGAACTCTGTGTGGCTCAAATTTTGTGAAGCCAGCTGGAAAATCAAAAGCTATACTATTATCAGCTCATAATGGGCAAAAATAAGTTGATTTTTGCTATTGCCCATCTGTTAAGAAGGTCCCGACTTGCACACATAAATTTAGGTACTACACCCAGCTGTGTGTTCGCCATTCTATATCAATCCACAATGTTATGAGTCCCACCTGATATGAGATGATCAACAGAATTAAAGTAAGATGAGATTATTAGCATAATTTGGAGTTTGTTTGTCTGTGTTTCCTACCCTTTTTCTAGGTGGAGTAATTCGTATGACCATCAGTCTGACAGTCATCTTAATAGAAGCTACTGGTAACATCACATATGGCCTACCACTAATGGTTGTCCTCATGATAGCTAAGTGGATTGGGGATATATTTAATCATGGTTTATACGATATACATATACAACTCATGAGAGTGCCACTGTTGGCATGGCAACCACCACCAATGTCTACAACCATCCGTGCCATGTAAGTTTATAGATTTAGGTCAAGACATGCACAGATTGATTTTGATCATTAAACCAACTAGGGTTGGAGGTAACATTGTCTCAGTAGCTAAAAGTGCTTGGACAAAAACCACCAAACTTGTCATTTTCTGCCTTAAATAATACTAGGTGCATTCTCTAATAAAATTTTTAAAGTTTGGTATCTCAGAAATGACACAATATCAACAATGAAGAATTCATGAAAATCGTTCAGAATTGTCAACTTTAATAGTTTGAGTACGGAGCAATATGCATGGGTGATCTTTTAGTGGTACCTGATTTTTGAACAATATAACTTATATTGTGTCTGGTGTGACATATCTGTTAAGTATAAACTTAGCAACTTAATCCACATACTTGATCAACCCCAACATATAAAAGTCTGATATGGTATTTGACTTCATTCATCACGGTGATTTTCCAGAGGGAGGTAGAATTTCAGTAACATATCTGGTGCACAATTAAGTGTCTTTTTTTCTATTAATATACATGTAGATTGTTACTTTATAGCCATGTACCACCTATATAATATAACCCTGAAGTCTGTGGAGGAAACAAGTCTGAATACGGTGTGAGACTACAAGCGACACAGAAATAGCATTTTGGACACTTTATCAGAGAATGTGCCAATAGGGTGTCTAGCCAAAGGCAACCATTTTGTTGCTGCAATTAGAACAAAAGAGCATTTTCATTATATACTTCACATGCTCTTTTGAACAAAAAAATCTACTTATATAGTGACATCAGACAGGAAAACTATGGAATATACATGTAGTTGAGAATAAATCTTACTGTTTTTTTTTTTTTTTTGTCTTCTCAGGGAGGTGATGAGTCACCCTGTCACTACACTCAATGTTGTAGAGAAAGTTGGCAACATTATGGATGTGTTGAGTGATCCTACCACCAATCATAATGGCTTCCCTGTCGTTGACCCACATGAACAAGTAAGCTTAACAAATCTATGGATTTATTCCAATTAGGCTATTGGAGTTACTCTCCCTATGGAAGACATGACCTTCCTATTCCACAAAATATTTCAAATGGGTTACCTGAATGGGCGATGTCATTCAGAGTCTCTCAGAAATCATCCAGAAATATCTTGATAGTGATTGGTCAGATCTCTATGTTTGATGATGATGTCAATAGCCAAATAAGGATGTATTGGGTGTGACAAAGTTATTCTAAGATGGCTCAAACGAGCCCTGGGATTAGGCAGATCCAGGGCAGTCATCAGCTTGTTTTTTGTCTGCTATTACCTTGGACGGTTTTCCTGATTTCACCCCTGATAAAGCAGGTGCTAGGAAAGGTTGAATTTATATTCAGTGAACTTTATGATTCTGCGATTTGCATACTTTATTTTCATGACACTGCAAAAAAGAAATAACTGATATGACAGTGAGTATATGATAATGAATCAATGATTAATATAGCGCATCTATTTCTGAGCTCCAATGATTCTGTCGATTATTCAGTTAGGCGAACTAGACAGGAAGGAGCTTGTGAGCCCTGTCAGGTCTGAAGTATTTTCTTCCGACATGTTGATAAACAAAATATGCTTCAATAACAGCACTACTAGCAAATTGTAACCGATTTTTGTGATTATTTAGGTAATTACAGATGTTTGCGCAAAAAAGCACCAGACTGGCCAATTCCACTTGAAATGCCCGTCAGCCCATAGAACAGGGCTAGCCTTAGGGAAGGGAAGTACAATCCAACTTCATTTTAATTTATGGCCAGCCTCAAGACTGCTGGCTAAATGAGGTTAGATTATTTGCATTTGGAATAACTTTTGTTGTACTCATGTGATCTTTTAATAGTATTAGATTGGGAGTTTCCATTTGAAATCAATACACCCCATATGGAAGACTTGACCTTAATCTAACATCCAGGTGTATGTAAAATGCATCATCATGTTTATTTAGTTGCTCTGAAGATGGCACTCACTAGAGTTCTGAAAACTCAGCCCTCTGAAAAGGACTTCTCCAGGGAAAGATTAAATCTTACTCATGCAGGAGTATGTATTTCAAATTTAGTTACCTGAATGGGTGATTGAATTTGAAGTCTGCACTCCCTGTGTGAAAAATTAATGTCATGCCTTCTTTATGGGGTGTATGGATTTCAAATGAAACGGCCCATTGGTGGCAAGCTATATCAAGATTAATTTGAATTTTGATTTTTCTTTCAGGAAAGTTTTGGAACATTCAGAGGCCTTATATTACGTTCACAGCTAATAGTTTTACTTCAACACAAGGTAATTGCACATTATCATTTACTAAGTAGAAAAATGTGGACATTGGAGTGATTCATGGGAAACAATTGTTAATATGCAATCAACTCCAAATGGGGAATCTTATGATTATAATAATAAAACATCAATGCAGTGGCATCATTTACTCAATTAACCATGGAATAAATTAACATATATCAAACATATTACTAACATGATTTGGTAGCAATGTAAAAGTACATTTTTAAAGCTAACAAATGTACGCCTACATTTCTGTAGCTACAACAGTTCAGTAGCTGTAACATTGAAAACAGGTGTTGTTCACACAGTTTTGATACCATGGCAACCTTTGGAATTGAGAGCAAAGCATGCAGAGAAATAGATCATCAAGGATTCTTTCAGATAATAAATTTCAATATGGCATATATTTAACAGATAGATATACAATCCATACCTTGGAAAATAACAGATGCAGGCGATGCAATTAAGATAAATGAATCATTTGTCAAGCAAAATCAAAATTCAGTTTTAAATTTCATTGTATGTGCCATTGATGAAAATTCCATCACGATTTGACATACAGTTCTAAAGTTATGGTCATTTAAGTGTTGCTCAGAACAATAACATACAAAAAGAAGTTCTTTTTTTTTAACAAGTTCATTAGGAATGTTGATTTCAACTGTGGAATTGTTTGTTTCTAACAATTCCTGTATAAAATGTGAATACAACATCATCATTTTACATAGGAATTAGTAGAAATGAACAAAATCCACAGTACAAAAGAAGTTGAATGCTATTATTCACTATATCTGAAAATCTTAATATTAGCATCAAACGCCTCATTTAGCTTGATCTCATCACATATTGTTTTGATACTTTAGTGCTTTATACAGCCATTTTCCTACATTTGGTCCTGGCATTATTTTGTACATTGCATAGATCAGTTTCCAATTTGCTCAAATTTGGTCAAAGTAGTCCTATAAAGGGCAGTGTAATTGATTCCAAAGAAACTGTCCTATGCAATGAATATTGAGCTTACTAACCAAATATTCATATTTAGTTCAATCAAATTGTATTTAAGAGGTACAAAATTCACTGAAGTGTCTACATAATGCTAATTATTTGCAGGCATTCAGCATGTGGCCTGTTGTGCAAGATCCTCGTGTTCTTCTTGGTATAGAAGATTTCCGTGATGCCTATCCTCGATACCCAGATATTAATGATTTAAATATCTCAGAAGTAGAAATGGAATGTACAATAGATTTGAGGCCTTTTATGAACCCATCACCTTACACAGTTCAAAAGGTAAGACAATGTAACTTAAGTGATTTTTGTAACAGAGCAATTTTTTGCTCAGTTCTTTTGTATTATACTATTTTTTATCATCATCAAAATGCTTTTGAGTTTTTCTTATATTAAATATCAGTGGCAACTTTCTTGCAAAACATTGAAATGCCCAGTGTAGTAACTGGATTCCTTGCCCCTATAATATACATAACTTTTGTTACCATTGTGTTATATTATTTTTTGAGAAAAATGCAAAAATAGTCACAAATTTATCAAGGGGTATAGTACCACCTCAACAGAACATAAATACAAATTTGAGGATATTTTTGGCAAATGAATGAATCTGCAAGAATTTTTATATACACAAACATTATGTAATCAGAGGTTTCTGAGGGCATAAACATCTTAACCTTTTTTTAGAAAAGTGGGGGGATGAGGCTGTGGTTCACAAAATGCCCCTTTAATGCTTTGTTTTTTCGGAATATTAGAAATTAATAACCTAATACTCATATCACCATTTTCTTGTTTTTAGGATGCGTCATTACCAAGGATTTTCCGTCTTTTCAGAGCACTAGGACTGAGACATCTGGTTGTAACAGATAAAAGTAGTGAGGTATGGTACCTATTATTGTTAAGGTACATTAGAAGCATTATACCTAAAACAAATTCCCTTTAATCCAGGCACTGTCTGTTGAGAGTAGCTAGAGGGATTATTTGGTAACAGTTCCTTTCAATTTGCATAACATAATTTATAGGTCCTTTGATCAGTGCAATACCAGACAAAAAGGGGCGATATTGCCAAGTTGTCTTGCTGCCCACTCAAATCACATGAAAATGTGCCATATAAATGGGGTGAATGGACAGAAGATGCTTATCACAATTGTTATCAAATTAATTTGATTTTGAGCCATGGAAGCATGGAATTTGTTTTTGCTCAGACAGCAACAGAATACCGTATATCTTCAAATAGTCACCCCCAGGGGCATTGCATTTTCCAAAGGGGGCATTTATTTGAGGTCATTTTTAGAATGATAATTCCAATTAAAATCATGAGGTAAGCTTAAAGCTCACGCTGAAAAAGCGAACTGTGAACTTAGGAACGCTAACTTCCGGGTTCACTTCCGGGTTTGCGACCAGATTTTTCGCCAATTACTGACGCCATTTTCGACCATGTGTGAGCTTTGGTAAGCTTACTACACAAGATAGCATGGAAATTTCAGCATTTATTAAACATCTTGGTTGAAAAAAGTTGTGAAGGGGCGATTATTCGAGGAAATACGGTAGTTGGCTCACTTTTGTGGAATTGAACTGAAGAAATCATTGCTTGACATTTTGACTGTCCATTCCAAGTACAGCATTTGTTCAATTTGTAAGGTTATTTTTGCAGTGTGTAGCCTCACGCTGTCTGTTGCATTAGAGAGCTGGAATTGGAGCTTAACCAGATCCTGTTAACAAATCTTTTCAAATTGATGCTTGTCACAAGAAGTTAATTTTGAAACCGTTTTAAATTTGAGGCTGCCCAAGCTTGTGTTTCAGACTTTCAGTGCATCTTATAATTGGTTTAACTTCTGTTGTCATGAATTTTGACATTTGATGCATTCAAAGAGGTTGTTGTACTCCTATTAATCCCATTCGTAACCGTATGGTAACTCCATCAAGTTACATGCTTGAGTCCAAAAAAAAAAAATCCAACATAATCAGCTAAGTTCTTATTTGCACAATAATTGTTACCTTTAAGCTTGAGCATTACAAAGGTGTACGCATGCAGCACTTAACCCTAACAGTCATAGATACCACAAAATACCACGATGAAAACCACTGCGCATGCGTGAATTCCAGGGTCTGCGATGACACAATCACCCTATAATATAAGTGTTATATGCCCGGGCAGCGTAACCAGTGTAGCTACCGGTCTGTGAGCATGTGCTTAGCATGCGGGGAGTCTAAGGTCCGAATCCTGGGGGTGCCAAGTGACTTCTTTCTACATCTTCTCTCCTTTTTGTTTCTTCTTTAACTTCCAATAACAAAAAGTAGGGTTGGGTGTTAGGGTTAATGAGTACTGTCACCACAATGCATTACATATAAAATGAACAAAAACCATGTATTTCAAATTAAAATTTATGGAGCACAGGTGAAATAATCTGGTGTTACACTATTAGCAGCACACAAACATGGCGGTGTCAGAACTCTCTTATCCAACTCTTTAGTTACATTATATATTGTTTTTATCATCTGCTTACAGGTTATAGGCATTGTAACAAGAAAAGACTTAGCTAGATATCGGTACACCAGCAGAGGAGGTAGAGTCACCATACAAGAACTGGACATAGTGGATGGCTAGAACTATGGCAGAAATAGTATTAGTATGTGCCAAACCAGTCTCACTACAATTTGAAACTAACCTGAAATTGGCCACACATGTCTGAGTAGAAAGACATAATTATTATGGCCAGTATATGATCATAGTTCAATGTTTTTGTATGTGTTATTCTGTTGCTACAAATGCAAGATTGCTGCACTGTTTTCTGCTGCAAGCAACAACAGACCCTGGTCAATTGGATATTCCAGTTGAAATCCATACACCCCCTATGGAAGACATTACCTCACACAGGGGGTGTAGATTTCAAATGGAGTCAGGTCACTCCATTTGAAATTCACACTCCCTGTGAGGAAGATTAACATCATGTCTTCCATAGGGAGTGTAGATTAGTGCAATTACAGCAGAGAACCAAAAATTAGAAAGCATACAAGGCAGCATTTGTTGCAAAACAGAAATGCAGTCAAACATGTCGGGACTATATGGTCATTCCATTTGTGTACATTAGGCAAAACTTTGTCCTTTGTACTTCGACTTGGTATATGTGAGACTTAATTAAATTCATGCAGCTGCGAAACCCAACTTTTTCTTCAAAATCTGTAGAGAAACTATGACCTGATCTGATCCAAACAGGCCAAAGTTCTGACAATGTAGTTATTCTTATAATCAAGTTGCATAGTTACCCAGTGTTCCATTCATAGCATACCTGTTTTACCTCCCACAATAATGTATTATGTTGGGCTTATGTTATGGCACAGATGGTCGGTCAGTCGCTTGTCTGTCTGTATTATAGGCATCCGGTTGGGCAGAAGCAAAATCATCACTCCAGTTTGAGCCTACATGCAATAACTGATTTACATGCACTTCTATGGTAGGATGATAGAGTATGAGCACCTCTTGTGCTGCATAGATTTGTAATATTGATGACCTTATTTGCTTATTCTGTGTATTTACCCTGTGGGCTGTATAACACTTAATTTTATTCCAGTTGCTCCCTATTTTGCTTGTATCTCAATTTGAGTTTGGCCTGGTTGCATCGGATCACATCACACCTTTATTTAGCCTCATATTGGATTTATTTCTGTACAAGAACCAAAGTAGTGACCTCTGACTAAGATGGAAATCATATAGTGTTTTGCATCTTAGATTATGAATTTATTGTTGTTGCTTCTTATATTGTTATCAAAATCATGATACACAGAGTCGGATATAATTTTAGTGGGCATTAAGCATGCGTCCACTCAATAAAAATTTGATCTATCTAAGGATATACCGTAAGTCCAGGCTAAATAAACCTTACATTAGCCTCAACTTAGCCTCAATATCTTTTGAGGCTAAAACTTAACCTCAGCTTAGCTATCCGAGAAAACGTCTTAACGTTACATTATCTTCGACAATCTATAGATGAATCCGACGAGCCAAGTGATGGTCAGGATTAAGTCGGCCATAGCTGGGGGCCATCCGCGCCAAACTAGCTTAGTTTGTTTGGATTGCGATCCAAGACGCCCACTACCGTAAGCGCATTGGAGCGCGTAGCACTTCTGCCGTGTCACGGGAGCGGTAAACGCTGCACGCCTATTATACTGACGTAGCGTAAAATAGATGGCTGGCCCCAGCTATGGCCGCCAGTGAGGTGTAGGAATGTGGCTCGTCGGATTCGTCTATACCATCCATATCTGCTTTGTTTTTGAGGCTAAGAAATTAACCTACCCCAGTTTATGACACGCACCAAGAATATGAGGCTTGTTTCCATGGCTAAGACAAGGCTTAGATAACCTTTGGTAACAGCATAGCAGAGCAGAAATATGCCTTTTTTAACTCTTGTGAGTTGACAAGCAAACACGTTGGGTGATGTACCATATTGTTTGTATGAAATGCCCCCTCTAATAATGCCCCCTCCAATTTTGCAATGAAAAATTGACAAAAATGCAATTTCCATGCCATATTGTGTGAGTAAGCTTAAAACTTGCATCAGTCATGTCAGTGATAATCGCTAAATTGCATGGACAAATCTATTATGACTCAAACTTCCATCCAGTTCATTGCCTAATTATGGTAGAATTTCATCAAATATCTTCTTGTTTGATGATGCACTTTAATGTAATTTCGTTGTATGTACCGCGAAAATATCATGTTCCACATGGTTCCGTGGGCACTTTCATCTTGAATTTTAACCCGGAAGTGAGTGATTCTTTCTAAGTTCGCTGCCGATTTTGAAGTTTTTTTCACTGAAAATTCATTTCTAATAAACACCCACCGTTGGAAAAAAAAGTAACGCCCCCAGGGCATTTCTTACAAACAATACGGTATTCATCTATGTGACTTCATTGGTAGAATATGGGCTATTCCATATTACAGTTCTAATCCATATTAGAACTGTACTTTTTTGCAATTAGAGATTTTACATTACTGGTGTTAACGGTGTTATACATGTAGATTGTACTTGGATTGAATGCTGCTCTTTTCATATACACACTATAGCAGATGCTATTGAGACATGCATGGACTCCTGGGGGTACTGATATGAAAAGGTGATACGGGTATGTGCAACGGTCAAGGGTATCATTTTCAGGCTCAATGGCAGTTCCAAAGACCCCCTGTTAGAGTTCATGCTACAGTTCTTTATCCCTGCCTTAAGTAAGAATTGCCAAAATTATAGATTTTTAACTAAAAAAACAAATTCATTAGACCCAAAATTGTGTTGAAATTTTAGTTCAGAAACCCATACTTTGCCTGAAAATCAGTTCATTAATTACAACATGGTCATGCTTATAGTCTGTCATGTGTCTTGGTGAGTAACACCATGTTGGATTTCGAAGTGGCAGATTCGAATCGTATGCGATAACCTAACTAATCCTGCAGTGGGTATACACACATAGAAAGATTATTTGTCTGTACACTGGTGGCGTACAGTTGCCACCAATTTGATTCTGCCACTACAGAATTCATCAGGGTGTTACTTTCAACTTGAGACGAGACACACAATAGAAATTTCACCTCTATAGTCTGAACACCCCTCAGTCAGCAAAGTCAAACCAAATTTTCTCAAAAACTTAAGTTTTTGCATGAATTTGTTATGCTAATTATGTTCCTTGCATCATTTCCTTTCTGAAAATGTAGACTTTTATATATTTCTCATCATTACATGTAGAGATACAATAAAAAATTATATCTAAATTAATGACTCAAAGAAAGTATACAGACTATAGTAATATGTTTAAATTCGCAACATTTAGGATCACACCACCAAATTTCATCAAGTATTTCCTTATCGTCAACAGGGGTGTGAGAATTCAGTTTAAAGCTGATTGCCAGGGTTTTTTTATGTTTTTTTTTAATATTTCTTTGTTTTTTAATTTTCTGCTTTTTCCTCTATGGAAGTATAGAAGCTTACCAAATTTGAATTTGTTTTAAGCTTTTTATATAATTACATGGGCCATTCCCACCCAGGACAAATTTAGCAGGTATCGTATAGCAAATTGATATACAGTTTAATTAAATACGATACAGTTTTTGCAATTACAAATATATCCAATGTTTACAAGTATATCACTATATCGAGGACTTGGTACTACAAAGACTCATCTCCATTAGCTCCCCTAGATAATGTGCTATTCTATTTGTGATCCACATTCCCTCTGTGGAAGATTTACATAAAGTATCCACAGAGGGAGTATGTGTTTCAAATAGAACAGACAATTGTGTAACTTCCATTTGAAATACTCGCTCCAGTTGTGGTAGATAATGCTACATACATGGGGAGTGTTGGTTTCTAAATGCGCAACCCTGACCAATTACATTTAAAAGACATACTCCCCCCTGTGGAAAATATTTCCAAAATCTTACACAAGGTTAGTGTGTATTATAAATGGAATAGCCCAATGTATAACCATGATTGCATTTTGAAACAACATTACTCAGGAGAGCTAATTGGACTGAGCCCTCAACTTGAACCCTGAAAATGCTATGCAATATAATATGCCCTGCTCACACCCCTGCATCATGCACTTTGATCATTATTTCCCAAGCCGTGAAAAAGTGCTGCAGAAATAGCACTTTTGATCATATTTTGAGTGACATTATAAGCTGCAATTGTGTGTGAAGTGCACTGAGGCCTTGTGGGCTTGATATGGTGTACTATAAATCAGTGTGGGTTTGTTTTGTGTATAATGTTAATATGTGACCCGTTGTGACAAAACCAGGAACAAGTCGCACTTTGGACATTTCATGATTTTAATAAAAAATGTAAGCACGGGACAATAAGCTTCAAAATGATACCAAAATTATAGCATCAATACTTTTCAAGATATGGATAATTTTGTTTATGATACCTTGATATTTTTGCCGAACTGCTAATCCGAGTATTGGGGCTAATTAGTTTCCTGCTTTACATAGGATTGAATAGGGATGATCATAGTTCAACTGTCAATTATTGATTAAATAAACATCTTTTTAATAAGAACTTTCAAGGATTTGAAAGTCCACTCAGTCCCAAGGTCAAATGTACAGAGCCCCTGAAGTGACATGGTAAAAATATTTTTTTGGGATGGTAAAAATATTTTTTTGGATGTAAAAAATATTTATTCGGAAATGATTTCGAGATAATAAAATTATCTCGAGATAATAAAATTATCCCGAGATAATATCTCGAGATATTATCTCGAAATAATAAAATTATCTCGAGATAATAAAATTATCTCGAGATAATAAAATTATCCCGAGATAATAAAATTATCCCGAGATAGGATCTCGAGATAATAAAATTATCCCGAGATCTTTTTCTACCACAAGCTGTATACATAGCAAGATCTGTGACTCAGCTAAGTGCAAGGACAACCGTGGCGTAGCCAGGACAGGGGGGGCAAGGGGAATGCAAATTTTGAGGGTGCAAACTTTGACAAAAATGAGCAGGCCTACAAAAAAGGCCTAGTGGTAGGCTTGCTTCTAACCCATTTTTCTTGACCCGACAATAAAATTGTTCACTTGATTGTTGGGAGTAGCCTTCTTTTCTTTTAAGGCCAGAGTAATGGAAGACACATTCGTCCACGACCGAATTTGAGATTTTTTGATATTTATCAACACTAAGATGTATTCTTTCACTTGAAACTGATAAAATACAACTTGCTAATATTTATTCATATTTTTGCTTGATTTATTTCACTCTTTTCAACTCTAAAAAGTCACATGGCTCAAGACAGCTTAGTAAATTGGCGGAAATAATGAGTCAGAAATGCGCTTAATCGAAATATTGTGATTACGCATGCGATTCGGCGTCAAGGACGCCAAGCAACTCTGCTGCAGTATGTCCAACGCAGTCAAAGGCGCATTCGGTATGTTGTTAACGCCAGCAAATGTGGTGTAAACAAAACAAAATTTGCAGTCAAAATGCCACTTAGATTTTTTAATTATTTTGAATTTTGGCGCACTGAAAGCAGACACTATAGATTCATTGGTGCAAAAAGATGCACATTTAGACCATGCACCAGATACAGCTTTTACAAGTGTGAAAGTCTTACCGTTTTAAAATTTAAGGACGTTTTGTGCATAATTTTGACATTTTTTTACTAAAACGTCGATTTCTCAGAGTTCACTTTTGACAATATTGCGCGATTTTTGTGACAATATAACTCGAAAAATATGCAAGCAAAGGGTAAACTTTTGGCACTATCCTTTAGAGTACATCAAAGTCTAGGGAAGGTTTTTTCATTTATTCAAAATATTTGTTTTAAACAAAAATATACACCATTATGTGCAATTTTTAGCTTAATAGAGTGACAAAATGGCTTTTTTCACATGTTTTTTCAATATTTCAAAAAAGAGACGCAATTTCAAAAAAATAAAAAACCTTCCATAAGTTCATGTCTCTTCTTCATGAAAAGCTAACTGAATTTTTTTTTTTTTTTTCGGATTTTTTTCTAAGTTGTCACAAAAAAATTGGGGTAAAAAAGTGAATTTTTGTGATTTTTTCAAAAACATGAGATTTTTAAACAAATCTGACGTCACCATGGGATTCCTTGCCTCATTTCCTTTCCAAAAATGTATAGTTTTATATACTTTGGACATACAATTCAGAAATAATGAAGCTCGAAAAGGTCCATGTTCTCTCCCATTACTCTGCCCTTAAATCTGCGAATATTTTTCTCTCCTTTTTTCGAGGTACTAGGCCAGCATGATTAGGCTCGATTCGCCTGGCAACCAGGCCCTGGCTTGAGCACTTTTTGAACCGGACTGTTCCCATCAGGACTCAAGTGTGTCTCCACACGGCTGCGACCGTTTAAACAGCAAAACAAACAAACCACATCCCAGCCATGGAAGACGACTGCGTCAAGCTGTCTTTACAGCACTCCAGCCGGCAGCCCGCGAGGGCAACTAACGGGCCATTCCCCCTACGTACGATGCCTATCATGTGTATGCTCGCTCAATACTCTCGCGTGAAACTGGTGCTATGCTCTGAAATCACCTTGCTGTCCAATTTGCTTTGTAACACTTTACTTTTAGTTGTCCAGTGTTGTGTTTCAAGTTATGGTTGAAATAATTTTTAATTTTCAGGTCTTAAAATCTAAAATTGCGGCCACAATAGAGCAGTTTTGGAGGAAATTTTGCATGAAATTTGGAGAGATATTTTGTGACATTTTTGGGCCCGGTTTTTGGGCGGTATTTGTGTGAGAAAAACTGTAAATTTTATCTTTATTTGAGCAAATCAAGTCAAATTATTTAGTTTACTAGTATATATAATTTTGTGTTCACCTTTCATGCATATGTTATTGGTTTTATCCCATTGTACTTCTGATGAAAATAAAAGGCTGTATATTGTGACTATTGTCATTTCATTTCGCCAACGTTTACTCCGAAGTGTAATTTCCTGGTTTTTTTAAAGTGTCCGGTCGCGGTCTGTGCATGCGCGGTGCATTTGCAACAGTCTCCTAATCAGATGTACGCACACCTGACAGTACGGGCGTCTATAAAAAACGACTATACATTTGTGTGATTGACATGGCCTTGTTAAAGAGATAAAGATCTCGGGATAATTTTATTATCTCTGGATAATTTTATTATCTCGAGATCTTATCTCGAGATAATTTATTATCTCGAGATAATTTTATTATCTCGAGATATTATCTCGGATAATTTTATTATCTCGAGATAATTTTATTATCTCGAGATATTATCTCGGGATAATTTTATTATCTCGAGATAATTTTATTATCTCGAGATATTATCTCGGGATAATTTTATTATCTCGGGATAATTTTATTATCTCGAGATAATTTCCGAAAAAATATTTTTTACATCCCAAAAAAATATTTTTACCATGTCACTTCAGGGGCTCTGTACAAATGCCATGAAATTGAGAATTCCAAAATTTTTTTTAATGGGAATGTTATCATTAATGGCCTATAACTCATAATACATGCCTGGCGACTTGTTCCGGGTTTTGTTGGAGCTGGTCACATATGTTATCTTTGAATGTTACATATGATTAAAATAAACGGTAAGATTATTGAATGTTGAAAATATTTGATGATCAATGCAAAAGTTAGTTGAATAATGATTCTGTTACGTATGAACAATAAACATCATAAAATTGTTGGAGAATGCAAGTTAAAATTGATCAAATTGTATATTACTTAACAAAAATAGAGACTTCATAAAATGTAACATAGCCATTAGAAATACGCCTATAGCATCAGAACTATTAATCGCATTCATAATATTTTAACATAGAAAGAAAGGTGGTTTATGTACAAGCAATTATTTTTAGATACATCATTCATTCAATATTAACAACACATCAGAAAATATCTCAAATTTGGGGCATTTTCTTTGAAAATCGTGCTGTGCTGTTGATATTGAGTAAAATTTATCACATGGGGGATCAAAATATACATATTAAAATATTGTGAATATGATAATAGATTTGAAGCAATAGGCGTATTTGTAACAGGTGCATTACTTTCTGTAAAGTCTCTATCCTTTATCAATTGCAATAAATTTCTGTGTAAATTGTATTTGTACATGAATGTACATGTATGTATATCCATTGTTTATGGAACTTTTATTTGTATGTAAGCATAACAAACTATATTTTACAATAAATATATTCTGCAAAAATATGTTGTGTGTCTCTATCATTAAGTAGTTTCCTGGGATGGATTTCAAAAATGATACTGCAAAAAAAAGCGATATTGATAGTTCAGAACAAAGTGCATTACGGTTAGCATTCAGATATCTAAAGTGGGGTAAATATCTCCTCCATTGACGGGCTGTGCCAAGAACTGCTACCTGCTGGAAATTACTGTCATTTGCTATTTTACATCATTAGTAATTCTAACCAGGTTCACTCAATACTTTGCTAGTTAAAGGATGACTCCGACAATCACAACATTATACCTTATAATGTTAGAAAAACCATTATCAAACACGAATCATGTGGTGTTTTTTTTTTTTTTTCGGAATGAGTAGTGAGTATTCACTTGGTTTTGTCAAACAAAAATCTAAAATGTTCATGTGGTTTTATTTGTAACAAACTCATATTGACCATAAAAATAGCCGGTTCTCAACACGCTATATTCAAAATTGCCGAAAAGATAGTGCAATGACGTCATGATTACTTGTGCTCAATTGTTGTCAGCCTTCATTGTATTGCTAGGATGTCATTGCACTGGACAATTTCGGCGCCTCATACCAAACAATGTCCCAAGACACAAGTACAAATCACTTTTTTCAAAGTTCCAAGTTCACTGCAATTGAAACACTGAGCTACAATCTTTTATATCCCACCTCGATATTACCCACAAGGCATAGTCCGATGAGTAGGACACATGTCTTTCTTGGTCACAGACCATTATCCAAGCTAGAAAGTCCACCACTGGTTCTCAAAAACAAATAAAAAAATAGGTCAGACTCGAAGTTACACAATGCACAGTTCTGAATTGCCAATATCGCTTGTTGTCTGGGTCTACCTGAATGAAACTTTAGGAGTTGATCCTGGCTGAAATGGTTAAATCTGTATGTACTCCTTGTTCTAGAAAAATACAGCACTAATTTCTTGGAAATGAAAAAATGTCTTGTTTTATCAAATGAAACAGTTAAATCCTTTAAAATTTTACTTTCATTGCCAGTTAGAACTATCTAAAGGATTATGATTTTAAATCCTGATTTTCAATGAAACAACTATAATCATTTGCAGTAAACTTTTGACGAGCGCATATTTTAAGCATACATCGCATATTTACTGCGTTGGACGCACTTGTCTCTAATTGGCTGCTGAGGTGATCAGATGTTGCCGAGTGGAAATTTATGAATGAACTGTGCACCGTACACGTTGTTAGCTCCGAACTTGCTGCAACATAACGGTAGTCGCGCTCGTCAAAGGTTTACTGCAAAATATTATAAAACTATAGCTATGTTTCATTTAGCAAAACAGGATAATATTTAGGCCTAATCCAAAACAATTAGTGCTGCATTTTCCCTAATAGATTGGTTAGGGTGTGGCATCTGTACAGGGCTACTAGTAGCCAGAGGGGTATGGAGGTAAGACACACCCTAAAACCTAGACTGATCTGAAAAGGTGGCAGACTACACAATTTGCTTTTTAACTAGGGCAGAGTTTGTCAAAATATTGTACACTACAGTCTTTCCACATAGAAGTACAAAGTAAATATACCTCAGAAACTGGAGGTATGAGAATAATGATTTCAGTGCAATGCGTGTGTAAATGCTTCTTTGGCGTGCCAACTGCTACGGGATTTGTACTTACTGAGCACACCACGCTCTCTATGTGTCACATTTTTTTAACACGCAATGTGTGTGTGACGCAAAGCATCCACCAACGATGCCCCAGATTTGGTTTGTACTTGTATGTGAACAGACTGTAAATAAGAGAAACGACACATACACAATTTTTATATATCGTTTTTTACATACTTTTATTATGCAGATATATTTTTCATTAAATTGATTCGTATAAACACTATATAAAATGTTACATAATATAGTTCACATGCACTCTATAATATAGAAATTACTACATACAGCACATACATAGCTTTCAATCATAATTAGACATTGTCACCAATAGTCAACATCTTTCCTTTCCTTTGATACATACAAGTACAAGAAGGCAGTAACTGCAATAGCTGCCCTATAGACATTTGATATTTTCTGCATTCTATAATTATTGTATATATTTTAAAATATGACACCTGGCAGCTATTGCAGGTAGGGCTTCTTGCACTAATACCTTGACATGTGTACTTCCATGTCAAGCACATTTCGACACATCGTGTGCATAGCTTATCTATTGTGACAATCACTGTTTTTTTGTTCTCCACAATAATATTTGCGTCTCCTCCAAGATACCATAAAGATACGCCCTAATGGTGCACATTGGCTTCTTTGCCTTGGGGTAAATTTCATGCACAATTACACAACTCCCTTCTCTGAAAATCCCAACAAGAATTAAGGGTCTGTGCCCTTATTTGCTCGTGAGATTTTCATGGTAAAGCACTTTTAATTTGTGCCTAAAATTCCCGTAATGTGAAGGGAGACCATATCACACTTGTTTTTTAGCTATGTTCTTTCCAACAATTTCTCTATTATTGTACTGAATGCTTGTGTCAAGTTCCTGCACTTGTTCCCAATACCATATTTGTTTCATTCTAAACATACATAATATGGAATAAAGTGAGATTTATAGATCAACAACAACCACACAAAGATTCAAAACCATATTAGCAAATAATGAATGAATGATACAAGAAATATCCTGGAAACATGCGATTCATTCTACATTATACATCTGACACCACCAGGCATCTTGTTGGTGGTGACATCAAAAACATACAAACAAACCAAAAATTGGTGGGAATGACGTTTAATTTCAAACTGGTTCCTATTTGGGTGACAGCTGGAAGACGACTTCCTATATTTTGTCTCACCACCAGTTTGGTAGTGATATCTGTACTATTATGCGGTTGCGCTGCAAGTGCACTGACAAACAACCCTTACACGAGTGTGCAGTTTAATAATGCGAACAGCAAAATACGCACATACATCACTACCAAAACTCGAGTTGAACCAAAGTATAGGGCCTATCTTATATGTGATCACCAATCAGATGGTTAGTGAAGTTCAGTGTATCCATCACAACATATTCAGTGAGTTGTATTATTTATTTCCAGTATTTTGATGACATCTAATTGAAAAATAATATTTGAATGAATAATCTACACCAAGACCTTGATGTTTTTCCTTCAACCAGCCAAATTTCTCAATGACTTGACAAGAACTAGGCTGGATACATTGTATGTGTCTCTGAAATAGTCAATTTAGCTTTGTGATAGATACAGAAACTTAGCATGGGTGTGCTGAGGCCTTGCACATGCTTTTGAAACCAAGTCATAAATATAGTGTAACCACAAACATAGCAGGCCTATGTAGTATAAACACACATGAGCATTTCCTCTAACACGGATGTATATGCATATTCTTATTACAAATCTAAGAAATTTACCTCAATTTCAAGCCACATATTATTGATAGGCCTGGAACCAGATGACCCAGATTTGAGCAACAGTAAGTTAATTGTTATGTTAAATGTAGGTAACAAGAATAATAATGGGCTACCGTAAAGATTCGCCTTGCCTTGGGGTAAATTTCATGTGCAAATAGAGAGCTCCCTACTCTGAAATCCAAACAAGAATTAAGGTTCAGTGTTCTTATTTCGCTGGTGGGAATATTATGGGAGGGCACTTTTAGGTTGTGTCTAAAATTCCACTTATGTCAAGGGAACCCATAGCGCCATTAGGCCAATCTTTACGGTATTCAGTTGAGATCCACACATGGGAGTCACCCATTTGAAATTCACACTCCCTGTGTGGAAGATTAAGGTTATATCTTCCATAGGGGGTGTATGGATTTCAACTGGAATAGCTCATTGCTTGGTGAAACTGATAATACAGGTTTGAGGTGTCATCATGACACAATTATGTGGTATTACAAATCTACAAAGACCCAACACATTCAACTCTCCAAACACACATATATAATCACTCTTTTTCGTAATTAGTGTGTTCAGTTATAAAAGGAAGACAGGTTAATGGAATTCATAAGGGTAGTTTTTTCATGCATTATTACTTTATAACTTTCAGTAAACTTGTACGCAAGTACAACTGGTAAAAAAAACAGGTCGATACATTCATATTTTTCAAGCGCCTTGTTCAGCAATGCAAAGATGCTATAGAAATACTTATATTTTGTTCAGCAAAGAAATGCTATACAATTTAAAAGTTGTGAAGATATACATAGATCTATAAAATACCATGTAAATCTACTCTTATAGACTATACACTTGTGACCATTATATCCATTGAACATGTAAATTATGTATACCACTATGAAACATTGTTGCAGGGGTCAAAAATGAAACTATAGACCTTTCAATTAGACAAAAAAATTGTTTGGTTGTTTGCCACCGACCGAACCTAATTTTGAAAATCTGCAAAAAAATATCAATCCTTAAATTTTAGAAATTCCAGAAAATTTTTTTCCAGAATTTCTGAAATCCTGAAAAAAGGGTTTCCCAATTTGCACATATTAAATTACCCTGTTCATTATCTTTTGGCTATGATATTGTTATCTGTGTTCTATAAGCTGCATATCCTAGCAGCGACTGTAATACCTTGTTTAGGACTTTCAAAAGAAGTACCTGCATGTGCAACCATGACTGTTTCAAAATAGCCCGCCCCTTTGGCGCAGGTAACTCCGAGGTTGTGTATTGAATTGGTTTGAATGAGGAATACTACGGGAACCAGTGCCTTTTGTTAGAAGTCACGCATGAGTAAAGTGGATAACCTCTATTGTAGAAAACATTCTTCCACAGGGTGTTAGGACAACAAAATAATATTTCTTCTATTACAGTCATCACCAT
Organism: Amphiura filiformis; assembly: GCF_039555335.1. Taxonomy (NCBI): domain Eukaryota; kingdom Metazoa; phylum Echinodermata; class Ophiuroidea; order Amphilepidida; family Amphiuridae; genus Amphiura; species Amphiura filiformis. Next base: position 78,498,336 of record NC_092631.1, read on the forward strand.
TATAGGCCTTCAAATGAGAACACAGGGAAGGCGCTATATTTTTGTTCAAATCATTTATACAATAAGCAACTGGCATAAGACCAAGATCCTTGATTTGGAAGTTTTGGAAACTGATTTACTGACCGTCAATATCATTACTACTTGATGATTGTCCAGTAAATGAAATGGAAATCATACTTATATACTAGGGTGGATTTGTTAATTAGTGTGCTGTAACAATTTGTCCCTCCATTACAGTACAGATATACACAACAAAATCAGGAAACTCTTGCAAACCAAATCAGAAAAGCAACAAATGAAAAATAAAAATAAAAGAGCACCACATTTCTCAAATATACAATCAAAATCATACTGCAAAAAGCAAAATAAACTGGCATTCAAAATACCTTGAAATAATTTTCAACAAAGAAAAGAAAAATACCTTTCGTACTATCATCATCATCATCATCATCATCATCATCATCATCCGAATACTGTAAACCACAATATTTTTGTGGTACAAAATGTTTGCAATGTGAAAAACCTAGATCATTTTTGTGGCATGTAATTTATGCAAAATTGATTCATTTTCTAGAAAGCCTATTAAAAAGCAAAATGTGTGTGCATGAACATTTTGGGAATCCATGTCACTTACATTATTTGCAAAATAAATATGCATGGAAATATTTCATGGTTTACAGTATCTCCATTATATTACTAATTAAATCTGCTATTATCAATTCCACAACAGCAGAGACACAGAATACTGCACAATGTAAAGATGTTTTTATCTTGTAAAATATGGTAACTTATGGAGTGCCATATCCAAAAAATCTGGGCAATTACAAATCTCTTCATACACAAAAAAAAGGCCTTGAAAACAACCTGTCACCCAATCATTCTTTACAGCCATTTTACATTAAAGAATATCAAGCTTTAATTGTGAACAAACTTTGAATTTGTATCCACTCTGATTAGAGAATAAAAATAGGTGATTTGTGACATTGTTTGTAATAAAAAAAAACCAAAAGATCAAAATTAGCCATCTAACATTTTGCAAACACAAATTATCTTTTTTCTCCTTAGTGGATTTAATGTACCACTCTCATGCATTAAATCATCACATGAGAAATTCCACAGTGAATCATTTACCACAAGGAAGTAATCATTCACTTGACTGAATTTTAAATTGAATTTCATTTTGCTGACTGTCCACATTATTAGTTTCAAATATTGATAGCCTACCCAACACCAATATTTGATATATGATTTGACCCATTCAGGCCAACGGAGGCAATATTGCAAATTGGAGTTATTATGAATTATTTTCAACTTGAACAGTAACAGACAATATAATTGCTCAAATTGTTACATCCTTAGCATATTTGATTGCAGAGCAATGAGCTTTTACAACTTATCAATTTTCTTATATTTTATTGTACATGTATGTGGCGGGTTTTTTTTTTCATTCGTTTGTTTGTTTGTTTTTGTGTTATATTTGTTTTTTGCCCTTTACTGTTGCCTGCATCAATGTTACCATTACCACCTTTGGCCTGATTGGATCAGCACATTATGGTCTATATCCAATGGGCTATTTCAAATAGCAATATCAGTATCATATCATTGTGCCTAGGGGAAATATAACAGCTCACAAATTTTAATGGGCATTTAAATGCCGGATTTTTTAAATACCAATCTGTAATATTTGCACTATGGAAATATGGCATACCATGATACCAGCTTAATTTGCAGAAAATATTTTGTGGTCTAATTGAAATGAATATAATATTTTTTTTTCAATTCAAAATCAACCTATTATTGTTCCATAATCGAGGTCACTTCAAAATATTTGTATTAAATTGGATTATAGGTTTTTATTCTTAACAATAAGATAACAAGTTCAACTCGGATTTTTTTTAAATTTCCTTTCAAAATCTGATGGAATTGATATCCATTTAATGGTACAAAGTATAAAAATGTTGTTCTGATTTCAACAAATATAATTGCTCTTGATTTATGGTTAAACAAACTTAAACCAATAAGTAAAATTCCCTAAATTTTAATTTAAGAAACAGAAAAACTACTGAACTGTTACTACCATACTTTAACATGTTTAAGGTTTGTTGTTTTCAAAATGCATAGATTAGTTTGTATTAAGGGATCTAAAATGAGCGTTTATTGCGTTTCGACAGTATTTTTTGTAGGACATGAGAGCACCTCAGACCTATCGAATTGCATTCTGAATACGAAGCATGTCTTTCTAATATCAAATAATTTTCATTTTTTGAAAATCACAATATAATACAAATTTTATGACAAATTATAAAAATTTGATATTTTTCAAATTTTGATATATAACAGTCCTCGAGTAAATTATATAAATCTAATGATATATTCTTAAAGTGTATGTAGCAGGGAGGAAAAGCCGACGGTCAATTGAAAATTTTGACCTTTCATATTGAAGATATGGATTTTTTCCCAAAAGACCTATTTTTTTTTGTGTTTTGGGAAAAAATCCATATCTTCAATAATGAAAGGTCAAAATTTTCAATTGATCGTCGGCTTTTCATCCCACCTACATACACTTTAAGTATAAATCATCAAATTTATAAAGTTTGCTTCAAGTACTGTTAAATATCAAAAATATCAATTTTAATGATTTGCCATAAAATGTGTATTAAATTGCAATTTCAAAAATCAAAATTATTTGATATCAGAATGACATTCTTCGTATTCAGAATGCAATTCGATATGTCTGATGTGCTCTGATGTCCCAAAATAAATACTGTCCAAACGTTCATACCCCAGCCCTTAAGGTACACATATTACAGTAAAATTACAGTTAGTTCAATCCTATATGAATTTCTTGTTTACAAAATATATATGGGCAGGGATGCACAGTGTCTATGCAAACAAAATTCCCAAGACAAGTAAACCCACTTAAGGGCATAATAATGGATTAGTTTGGGATCACAGGGTAGAAGAAATCGAATGTGACATAATTAAGCAAAATTTTTAATATAAATTTGTAATAATTGAATCAATGGTTGTATCCTAGGAAGCATTATTCCAACTGTGATAGAATATTCATCATCTTGGTGTAAATTGTCTTAGAACGCATGTAGACAATGAACATTGATTTTGCATGATTGACAGATGACTCACTTTGCTTTATTATGTCACATACACATTCTTTATGTCAGTGCATTAACATCGTAAGTGACTTTTCAGGGATCCTGCACGAACCATTTTTGTGCTTCAATTTGCTCAATTATTTACTGTTTTTTTAATGCTTTAATTTAAATAAATTGTTTAATTCTTCCACAGTCTTGGTATACGCTGGTGATTATCGATCATGAAGAAGAGGAGTGGTATCCCCCCCACACACACACACCATTGACCAATGGTTCAATTGTCATGTCATCATGACTGTTGATCAGCCAATCAGCATGATTGTGTAGTTCACTTGCGTTTATGCTCCTATATGATTGTCGCACAGCACACACCACAAAAGAATTAAAAAATTTACTTTAATTAAAATCAAAATCAATTGCTTCAAATACTTGTGAAATAGCTTAAAATATGTAGATTTACCTATATTTTTATAATTCGTTAATAACTCAATTTTTCCCAACATGTCACTTTGATGTTCTTTGCACTGATGATTACTGATTACCATCACATCTGATTCTGAATCTTACACATTAATGAACCCAATACTAATGAATATTCATTGTAGCATTCTGTAATTACAATAATTTACAATTACATGTAATACATTATTCAAGTACTTCCCTCCTCCCACCCAGGATGGGGGAAAGTACTTGAGTAGCGCATATCTATTGAATATGTTAACGCTATACACCACGATTATAGATCAGAAGAAATTATGGAAGATATGTACACTGGTAATTGTACAGAAGAAATATATTAAACATTGGAATTTTATATTTGAATTAATAAATATAGCACCACTCTATGGATAATTGTGAGTATTTGGAACTAAAATATACTGAGAACAAAACAGAGCTGAGTGTTCCACAACATATGCTACTCAATTGTGTAACTCAAGTGATTTTACTACAGAGCCAAAATCTAGAGGCCAAAAGTGCATGTGATTTTGACCAAATTAATCTCACATTTGAGCATTTCAGCTTAAAAATTGCCAATTTTTGTGCTCTTCCTAGTTGTATCATTTTGACCCAGTAATATCGGTGGGATATATACTTATAGCAGAGGGTTTTTTAGAGAGACTCAGTCTTTGAGTTTCCAAAAAGCCCATGCTTGGGGTGAATTTTGGCGGGAAACAGGCTCCTTGTCCCTTTTCTTTTCCTTTGCCTTCCCGATTTTCTCTTTCATTTGTTGTCAGAAAGGCACTTTTCTCTTTCATTTTTTTGCCTCACATTCCCCCCTGCTGGCTACGCTACTGACTGTATCATATTTTCCACAATAAAATCAAATTTTGTAAAATAGCATATGTTCTGGAACACACAATCACAAGCAATATTGAATCCCATACAACTGTGAGAATCAAACTATAAATGTACTGTTAATCAGCGTAATTCACATACCATCAAATTAATACATATTAGTAACAACTGTTAATTAAATGCATACTGTTAACCTATTTCAAATTTGAATTACTGTAATCACACATATAGCCTACATGTTAAAATTATAACATAGTTTGGAGAGTTTGGAATGACTATCCAACGGGCATTCAGCAGGCATGAAAACTGTTCTTGAAAAAAAAAACCACTGAAAACCATGATTTTTTTACCATTTTCTGTGAATTTGATTCAGAAATAGGCTGAAAAACACTGAAAACAATAACAAAAAACGATGAAATCAGCTAAAATGCTGAAAATTTTCATGCCTGCTTCAGACTGGAGTTGATATTAATGTTAATATGATTTAGGTCAAGAAAATAAAAGGTTTGTTTCTCAAACCCATACACTTAAGTACAAGTATGTGAAAGCCATTCTAGCGCATAGTAGGATATTTTGCAAAATATTTGTGAGACAAACCTTTTTTTGTTGGCCTATTGTACACGGCAACTTTAGGTAAACACTTAAGCTGTGACCTGTTATTCTTGTGAACGCATCACTTGTGAACTGTGACCCTGTGCAAAAGTCTATGACTAATAATATCTTAGATTTTTTTAAATATAAGAAGACAATGCTAACTGTAAAGTGCAAACACCAGTGAATACGGACCTGATTATATACATGTGCATTTGTAACAATGTACTAAACATTGTGTAACCTCTTTTCACCATTTTGTGCAAAAAATCTTGTGTTGTATCAAAAATATATGTGTACAAACATTTGTTTTGTCAATTTCTATTTATGTACACATATTGCACTATCGTAGATGTTTTGACTGTCCAAAATAATTTTTATCTGCACATTTGAATCAATAATCAAAAAAAAAAATTAAGAAAAGAGATTGAAATACTAAATAATTTCAGATACACTATCTCACAGAACAATTTTGTGGCCATCAGTCAGTATTCATACATAGTTTTAACAGAATTGGCATTTTAGTGCACAAGGCAGAAAATATTAAACTCGCCATATATTTGAAATAATAATACATTTTGGCAAGTGTTAGTTCAGGTTAGCTTTCAGCCTTATAGCAAAACAACTAAATGAAAAAAAGAAAGAAGTATATGGTAATAAATGATTTTTTTTTAAACCACTGATATCCATAGTAGGTACTGTATTTGACCTAATTCGCGCTCCTCCTTTAATAAGTGCCAAACAGAATTTTTGACAACTGTACAACTAAATTCAATCAATTAAATATACCTTCAAGTTCAGAATTATGATTTTGACTTCAGATACACTCTATTTTTTATGTTTAGGCCTATGCCTGTAAATTTCCATTTTGTAACTTTCATTCCATAATTTTAACAAGTGCCCCTCCCCCTCCCCTCACCCGAATATGACAATAAGCACCCAGGGTGCTAATTAGGTCTAATACAGCATCATAAAATCACAAACTACATATAATATACATATATGTGATGTGATCAAGCAAAATCAGTCGAAGTCGGAAATATTGATTTTGAGATATACAATCCTATAAGAAACTGAAAATTGAATATGTCCGACTTCAGACTGATTTTGCTTGTCACACCACATTATAGGAGGATCTGCTTGCTTAACTGGCTCATTGAGAAAGATGACATAGCTGAGTATTACTTTTTTATACTGTCTTGGCAAAAGATACATAAAATTATGCAATAGAATATGAGCTGTCAAAAATATTTTCATGAGTTTTATCATTTTTGTAAGCTATCTGAGATGAGTGCCAAAGGTGCACCTACTTGCATGATCACACTGTCACACAATATAAAAGATAAGATGCATGAGTGAACATGTACATGGACCAGTATGTGATCTACGGGCCTGATGTACATGCATATGGCCAGGCAACCAACAATTGTAGACCAAATGCATGATTATCACATACCACCTCATCGAGTTAAATACTGAATGGTAGTTTGAAAAGTTGCTGTAATTGCAGAATACAGGGCACCATTCTCAAATTAGTTAGATTAGGGCAAGAGTTTAGGGATAGGATTGGCATTAGGCCCTTGAAACTCAATATCCTCCATTTCTCATCATTTTTTTACCTCATAATGAGGCAACTTTTTCATTATTTATATTTGATTTAATATTTTATAGCTTGGTCTCAGACTGAGTGGTATAAATTAATTGTTCCAGGAACTGCAAGGGCTAGAATGCAAACAAGACCCTTGAAGCTAGCAAAATGAATAGGGGATTACCGAAGACTGAATTGTTTATTCCATGCTTCCAAAATCATTTCGCGGTATGTTTTCACTTCAAAGAACATTTAAATATTTAGAACAAATATTCTAAAGTACAATTTTACCAATTTTTTCACATAACATGTGCAGCTGTTGGAAAACAGAAAAGCGAGTTTCAAGGGCCCTAGGATTAGTAAATAAGAATGGTGCCCCATATTTTGCAATTACCCTGAAAATTTACACATAAGTAGTTTAAAGATCTACGTACTTTCAGTAAGTATTTACAGGCCTAAATCATCCCACACAACTTTCACAAAAGAACTTTTATTGTTCATATGACAATTTCTGCAAATTGTCTGCAAATGGAAATTTAAAAAAATTAACATAAAGCCATGCATAAAATTTGCCAATATTTTCTGGTTGCCATAGTAACACGTCCTTGTAATTACAGACAATATAGAGCAGCTGTTGATGTGATGTGCCATTTTGACAGGTTGATGCCATGACACATTGTGTGCTGTATATGACACAAACTCATCATCACAATTCATTTCTACATGTGATTCCCATGAGGGATATACAGTCATTTGTGAGCAAAATTAATTTCAATTTTGACATCCTTAAAATGAAAAAAAAAACAGAACCTACAACTGTAACAATGCAAGATGAAATAAACGACACACCTGCCATTTATGCAAGGATGCTCTATTTCACCTCAAGAATTATGAAGAAACAGTTTCAAGTCAAACTCAGTAGCTTATCTTGTACATATACGGTATCTACAGATTCATTGTTTGCATCACATACTGTCATATCTCTAAAGGCTACCAAAATTAAATGTATTTTCCTTTAATGAGAGAGCCACACGTCATTTATTATGTCTACATACATGTAAAGCTATACACAAACATATATATTGAATAAAATATGCAAATTAAATGGATTAAATAATTTTCATGATATACAGCTTATAAATAATACTGGTTAGTTTTAGGGAGATTGCAAGGTTTATGCTTGGGTTTTTGTAAGTAAATTTTGAAGCCTCTTTACACCAGGAGATGTATAATCAACACCACACAAAAAATGTTTTTAAAATCTTATGTGTTAAAAAAACTTGGTCAAAACATTTTAACAACATTATAAAGGTTATGAAAACATTTTTGAAACATTTTAAAAAACATGATGACAAAATATTTTTAAATGTTGTCAAAATGTTACTAACCCAACATTTAAACATTTTGTGTAAAATATTTTGTGTTTGCTGGGTACGCATACAAAACACAGATACCAAAAAAAAATTTATGTTCAATTATTCATGACTCATGACTAACGAAGAATTACAATGCATAGAAATTAAAATAAGTAAACATGTCCGGTATTTTTCTATGCTTTGGTGGGGTTTTTTTCAATTTGTTCTGTTATTCTTTTTTCATGGAAACATTTTAAAAACCTGTGAAATGCTGTTGTTTTTTCAATTTCAAGAATTGCTTCAACTTTTGCTTGGCTTTTTTTTTTTTTTTTTGCTTCCTGTTTTTTTGCAAATACATTTTCACTGCCATTTATATGTGTAATTGTGACCAAGTTAATTGCAAAATATTCCAATTATACATAGTGAATTTTATCCAGAGAGCATTATCCTGATCTGCATTGTGCAGTTATGCTCATGTGTATACACGTACTTGTGTGACAAAAAAGAAGAAACTTATTATAGGTAATACGCTGGCGAAGTTACGTAATTAATCGGATTAATTACCACAGCAATAGGTGAAAACAATTTTGAACATATCGCTGCACTACAAGCAGGTTACACTCATCACCTGTGTATGTCTGCAATCATAGATTGATTACAATACTTGTCTTTTCAAAGATACTAATCTTACAGGTGCAAGTGATCAGCATGATATGGTTCAATACAGAGGTACTGGTGAACGTACTAGTGCAGCGCAGTATATTCAAAATTTGTTTTCACCTATTGCTATGGTAGTTAATCCGATTATTACGTAACTTCGCCAGCATATAGTTAATACCTGTGTGGCCAGAGTGCCCATCTCTCTTTCCAAGTGACTATACTCCTACCACACAACAAAACTTGTCTGTTTACCTCCCCAGCTTTTTAAGCCTGTACTCATTCACACCTGTATGAAGAGATGCAAACAAGTGCCTTGCTCAATGACACAGGTTGGCTGTGATGTGACTCGAACCCACAACCTTGTGAGCATGAGTCTGATAACTTAACCGCTAGGCCATAGCGACCAAAAAATATGTGTGTAAGGTAACATGCAAGCACTGCATGGCCCATCCATTACGGTCTTTGACTCTGGTGCAAGAGATCCCAGTTCAATTCCCAGTGGAGGCAATAATATCAAACAATTACTATCTGCTCTCTCCATAGGAAATGTGGGGCAGGTGCAGTGAATGACAAAGACCTCGCAGCCAGTTCCGATCTGGGTAATGCCTGGTTAGCTGTACACCCTACCCTGGGCATCATGGGAGAATAGTGCCTGGCACTGAATGATTCATTCAGGTTTAGGTTAAATAAGAAATCAAAAACAAACAAAACATTACAGGTGTCATTTCTATATTTTCTCCCAATAAAATTTGCACTTGTCCCTGTGATGAATTTTTACACCATTTTTGAGCAATGGATCTCAGATAAGAACTTTTGTTGAAACCAACAAATATGGTTTACCCTATCATGTTAGAATAATTGCTAATTAGCTACTTTGACTTGTTACCCTGTTTATTTTTTGACTTGTCTTTCCCACTACCTGACTTACCCTTTTTACATTACCTAACTTATCTTTAAAACTACCGGACCGCTCTTTTACACTACCTGACCGATCTCTGACACTACCTGACCGATCTCTGACACCATCACCTGGCTTTTTGTGCAGAATTGAAAATATATCCCTAAACAATTTTTTGTATTCCGGTGGTTGGTCACTAAAATGGGCATCTACCACACAAGCTCCCTCTTGTTCAACACCGGGAAGATCTTTTGTCGGTGTTGGTACCGGTGTTGTATGAGCTGATGTCTGCACACCACTGTCAACTTTCCTCCCTCTGATACTTCCTGCACGAGGGCGCCCACTTTCATCACGGAATGATCCACTACGACTGCGTGTTAACAAAGAGTTGTATTTATCCATTAGCTCATGATATTGTGTATCAATTTCAGTAAATAATGATAGTCCTTCGCCTTTGTCTCCTTGTGATTGTTGCATTTCCTCGGTAATAGTGCCTAAATCTTGGCTTCCTCTTCCACCCTGAGCACTCAGCTTCCCTTTATCATCTGCATCTTCCACTTCCTCTGCATTTATAAGACTATCACAATATTTGCATATCGCTTCATTGCTCTGATTCAAAGAACTATAATCTTGTTCAATTTCTTTCATTTGTGATTTCACTTCAAGTTTGTGCACTTTCTCTTCAAGTAACTGATTTTCTTTTAATAATACCTCCAATTCTAAAGCCGCCTCTTGTTCTTCCATCTTTTTAGTGGAGAGCCTTTCTTTCAAGTTCCTTATAGTCATGGTCAAGTTAACAATCTCATCTTCAAACACACTCTCTCCAGTGACTCTTCCAAGGTCAAAAGACCTTGCTCTCCTAATGGGGTAGCCATGGATGTTGCTACCTAGAGATTCAATGATCTTCTTTTGCCGACGTCCTTCTTTTAAGCGATCAAGTTCAGCTGCTTTCATGCGATCTATTTTGTTTTGCTGCTCTAAAGACTTGCTTTCCAGACTTTCTATTGTTTCTGTCATTCTGTAGTAAAAAGAAAATATACAAAAAAAAATCAGTCTCAAATCAATTTAAACTTTTTCACATCATTGTGCAAATATTTACGAATATTTTGTGTCTGACCAAGTCTGCATTGATGGACAGCCTCAATATAGGTTCCACACAGTAAACCAATAACCCTACCCCTACTGCCCTGACCCTACTGCCCTAACCCTATTAGAATCACAAATAATCCTGATTTTGTTGTTCATTGGCTAAGTAAAGACATCATTGGCATATGAAATAATCAATGACTTACTCTGAGAAAATGAAATGGTGCTTGTTTTTTTCCTCCCCAAAATTGTTAATGTTACAATTTTGGTGTAATTTTAATTCATAATGTATCTTTTTTATCCTTTGAGCAAATGGGCAAAATCATAAATATAACGTCTGGGGCACATGTGTAAGCTGAGAATTCTATAAACTAACAATAAAATGATCACCTATGTTTATGGGAATAAATTTTACCCAGAAAGGGCCAAAAGAAAAAGGGAAAAAAACCTAATGATAATACACAGGTATATTTTCATGTATTATTATGCTTCTCTTTACAAATTTTGCAAATTGCACAGCAATAACTGAAAATCTTGCTGTATGTAATTTTTTTCGAAAGTGTAAATTATACTGCAATCTTGCTCTGATGCTCTGATTGTGTGTATATGAAGTTGACCCTCTGACCTTTAAGTCTGGTGAGGATAATTAACCACAGACTAACTAATGAGCCAACAATTTGTTCATTAATCTGATCACCGAGATAGAGTATACCACAGCGTAAAAGCGTCGTTACTCTACTGACTGACGCACCAACTTAATTAGGTCAACTCTGTTTAATGACCCCTTGCCACAACTAAATATTGCAAATAATCAAATCAGAATATTGGGTAAAAGAATTATTAAAAAGAATAATCAGATATTGGCAACATTTTTTAAATCCAATACTGAAATTTTTGAAAAATGCAATGAAAGATCAAAAAATATGCCCAGTAAATATGTTATACATTGTAAGGTATGTGCCTGGGCAATGGAATATATGCTTTCAAGCTAGTATCATCATAAACAATGTGTAATCTATCATTTATAGGTCATAACATTTGGCCTCTTGTACGAAGGCAGCACGCAACAAAATATTGGTATCAAATATCAATTTATTAACATTCTATTAACCGCATAATGTTGTTAATTATTGTCCATTATATTGGCCAATGCCCACATAATTACTGCCTGAACTGACCACAGATGTGTTTATTTGTAGTATCATAAAAAGCAATTAGCTAATTGAGACCTAGGGAATGCCTGGTCAAACAAATACATCTCTCCAGTACTAGTGTTTCCCCAAAAGGGCTTTACATCAATGCTGAATCTTTTCTTAAAATCTAAGTATATTTTACACACAAAAACTGCAATGGGTATAAATCTTAGCTGTTTTAAATTGCTTATGAGTATAATTATGCGGAACAAAATGAATTTGAATATCATGCGAAAAAACTTGTTATAACATTATAAAAGGGTTCATACACATAGAATGGCAACCCTCCGGCCATGATTTCATCACATACTAATTTCAGTCCCGGCATAATAATTATTAGCACAAACTAGTGATTAGCATGTGCCCTGTGTAGTACATGACATGTGATACTTAAATCCAAACACGGTAGAAATGAACTCTACTTGCCACAGTTACAAGTGTGCACATTGTAATATATAATTCATCTTTTATTCTCTGGTAAACATACATGTATCTGTTTCACATTTGCTTTCCTTCAGCATTTTTTCCTTCCATAATTCTTCTAGGCCTATTTATGATTCCATTTTTCCTGCATTCATTTTATCTCTCCCTCATTGAAACCAAAATCAAAATGTGCCAACAATAATCTGAAAATATGGTCGTAGGTCAAATTTTCTTGGAAAATCGATATCATGACGGGTGCCATTTTGTTTAATTCATGCACCTACAGGGTGAGTCAAAAAAAGTGCAATAGAGAAAAGAATCCAGTTTTATTTAAGAACCGAGTTGAACCTTTTAGGTTTTAAAACATTTTATAATTAACATATCCATTAGTGATCTTGTGTGAAAATATCAAGGAATTAGCATTTACCGTTTTGTTTTTATGACACATTTTATAGCGATACCCAATTTTAATGTTTGTCCAAGAGACATCTAAAATGAATGTCAGCCCACTCTGTGTAAGGTAGATTTGGAACCACTGCCATTTTCTTAACTTCATTGGCATTGAAATAAAATGGAGCACCCAAAGTGTTATTGCCCTTGGTCTTGTTTAAGGAGAAGAAACATTATTTGTTCATTTTCCCTTTATTTTAAAGATGTTTATTCTCTATCAAAACCATATAAATTTGTAGGCGGGTTTTTCAAATGTCGAAATGAAATTTAGTGGAGTGAATTTCAAAATATCCAGTAAGTTGGACATATTGGGATTAAAAAAACCTGGAGTTGGAGTCGAGTGAGGTATGAAGGACTTAAAGTAATGTTAGAAAGTTTGTTTGAACAGAAAAAAAAGTAATAAAAATAATGCAAAATCAACCTTATTTAAGTTAAAGTCAGTTTCAGAGCTGGTGCATTTATCGTACATTGTGTGCTCCCATTCAAAATACATGTACTTCGTGGACAAATAATGAAATTGGGTATCGCAGCAAAAGGACTCATAAAATTAAACGGTAGAAGCGAGTCACTTCATTTTTTCACAGAAGGTGACTATTGAGTGTGGCATTTATAGAAACTTTCAATAATGGGAAAGTTCAACTTGGTTCTTACAAAAATATCGATTCTTTGCTCTATTGCACTTTTTTTGACTCACCCTGTACATGTATCCAAGCACTCCTTGAGTACCCCAAGCATTCCTTCCTTTTGCTCTTCAATTCCTTCTGAATCTATTTCGCTCTCTTTTATGAAATAATATATTTTGCTTCAAGACTTAATCCTGATGAGCTCATCTAAGTTGGAATCATATATTTCTTTCTAAAACTTACCGCATAATTCTTTGTTGAGCTGTTCTCAATTCATGTTCTAGCCTGTGATTAGTCTTCTCCAAGTCTTGTGAGTTGAGGTCAAGTTGTTCATAGACATGTGCCTTAGACTCTGTCACATCCCTTAAGATCTGCAGCTGCTTCTCCAGGTACTGTAATAGGACATAGTGATATCATATTACCTTCTCATTTACACATTTTATGAATCAGTTTTACTTCTAGATATGGGACAGTATGTTACAGAGATAAGATACACCTTTGAAAACCTGGGAATTAAAACCGGTGAACAACATTTAAAGGAACAAAAGTTACAAAATGTCCATCACCTTTGACAGTAGTCAATATACAGTAAGCCAAAGAATTACATGTAAGGTACCAGTTGTGTTCACCCAGGTTGTATTTCCCAAGTAAAGACAAATATTTCAAAATTAAAACAAGCAGCCAATGCCTATACTCTCTTTAGCTCTGATTTAAGATCTTGTTTGTTGAAATTGGTTGAGAATTAAAGAAATGATGATCTAAAACCTAATGAAGAAACAAAATCAAAAGTTGCACATTTGAGTTCATAGATGTCAGCTAGTTTTATTGTTCACGAACGCTTTGTGTACAAATCAATGGGGCATGCAATGGAGCAAACTGCAACTTTTAAATTGGCATCTTCCTTAGGTTTTTGGATCGTTGTGTCTTTATTTCTTGAACCATTTCAGCATGGAGCACCAAATTTTGAGAACTAATTTTCTGGCAAAATAGGGGCTTCGGAACTGAAATCTCAACACATTTTTGGTCTATGGAGTAAAACTGGACAAAATGTAGGTTGTGGAACTATGAAAAATTCCACATTTTCCAAAATCCTAGCTTAAAACTACAATATTGGGAGTCTCTGACAATCAAAGTGGGGCTAAAGAACTGGAACATAATCCCTGGTTAATTACGGGTCTTCAGAACTGCCAGGAGCCTGAAAATGGGACCCTTGACTACCACACAAATGGACCAAATTTTTGATAATGGACCAAAGTACTTGCAGACAAAGCATCTTTTGGACTAAAATATTTGGTGTATTTGGACCAAACAACATTGTACCAACTGTATTTGGACAAAACAATTTTGGACACAATTTTGCACACCCTTTTGAAGATCTTATGCTTATAAACACTCACACTTTATCAAATAAGCCTTATAAACACATGTAGACAATTACTTGGCTGACATGGCATCTATTTCAAGGAGCCTTGTGTGTATGGTTTAATTTCAAAGTATACCTCTCTTCCTCTGCACTTATTGTTTGTTGCCTGTAGCCATGCATTTATAGCAATATCTATTCATGAATTACACACCTCAAAATAGCACATGTAGTGTTATGTGATCCAGTAGGGATAGGAGACTACATCCCTGGTAAAATAAACTGAAAAGTATTCACCACATATTCTGGTTTCAGTGGTTTGAGAATTATTTTGAGTCTTATTATTTATGAAACCAATTCAAGTGAGGAAGTCTACCTGTTAAATACGACAATATATGCTATAATTTACACAAATAAATTGCCCAATAACATAATCTTGCAATTTTACATCAATGACCTCATGCAAAAATGTTCCAGGACCTGTTTGACACAGTCTGTCTTATTAAGCGAGCTTTTTTTCGATATCTAAATCAACTAGCGATCACCCGTCTTGCGCGGTCAGAGTCTTTCGCGGTTTGTAAATTTTTTATATTTTGTGAACATGTAAATGTTTTATTTAATGTGATTAATGGTATGAGAGGAGATTATCATTTAGAAATATAATATGTAGTATCCTTTCCATATAAATCAATGGCTTGAAATTGCAATTACATCATGATCGAAGCAAGTCTTCTTGCCACCATATCATATCCACCGTGAGAAGTCTTGCCCCTGTTTGATGCTGGCCGCCCTGATATTGAAGATTTTTATGCATTTACAGTACTTTTTAGCCCATTTTGGACAAATTTGTTGTACCTATTGGCCATTTTTTACCATTTTCGTCCAAGTTTGTCCCCCACCTTGAAATGTACCTTGCTGCCCCCTGCAAAAGTCCTGGCTACATCACTGAGCAGATGAACACAATTTTATTCAATTCCCTCTTTGCCCCCTGTGGTACACGGTATGCTGGCTGACCTGATATTTAAGATTTGTATGCACATACTTGTTGTACTTTTTATTTGTTAGTCCATTTTGGATAAATTTGTTGTACTTTTTACTTTTTAGCCCATTTGTGACAATTTGCCCCCCCCCCCCCATGAAATTTGCCTTGTCCCCCCCTCTCTCTCTCTCTCTGAGATGTTCATGATGGCAATCTTGACCTACAAAAAGGACATTATGAGATGTTGACAATCTTCCAAAAAGGACATTTCATCCTTTTGAGTAAATGTTGACCTAATATTGATGTGTGACTAATTAGGTGTTCATACACAGTCCCTGGTATTATATAATACTGTGTGATTGTATAATAGGTAATTCAATGACCATCCAGACTACAGGCATAGTATCTTCACACCAATGCCAAAACAGAAGGCCAATTTCAGGCTATGTCAACATTAGTGTATTGTGTTGGCGTGAAAAGTTTTAGCATGCAGTGAGCTGCCAGTGCCTTTGAAACTAATTAACATAATTTGACACCCTTAACGTAAACAAAAACAAAATTGGGCGTTTTATTGGGGTGCGGACAACTTTACTCTCACGCAGCGCAAAAATCCGTTTTCGAAATAATGTAAAAGCGTAGAAGTTTTTAGCCTTATCAATTCGAAAAACTCAGTAATTTATTATAGAAGATATATTATTGAAAAATAACACTTTGATGTTTTGCAAAAGTTCATTCTACAAACCATATATACTTTGATAACTTGCTTGATTTATTGTTATGAATGAGATATGTATGTTTTACAAAAGTGTTGTTGTTTCAGCCTTCTTTACACCATAACTCAAGAACCACAGGACCTACAAAAGTAAATCTGTGATATTTGAATTCTTCTACACACTCACTTTAAAATGCAATTTTTGTCAAAGCTCACTACCATTCGCAAGATGCTGTGAACTACCAAATCACAACAGTTTACAATAGTTGCTAACCTTCAATATATTCTTATGTTGTAAATTTGTTAATGTATATCTTCCACAATATCAATGTTTTTATTAAATGTAACTTCCATGTAATTTATTTTATGCAAAATCGAATATGAATCAATATGAAAACGAATAATGACTTCCTTGACTCATTTCCTATAAAATCAATATGTTATGAAGAAGGACATTGTGGCTTTTAATTACATGACCAAAACCTGAAAAAATATGGTTCCTCTCCTAATTAGTGCACCCTGGACACTAATTAGGTTGAATATGGTACTTGTAATAACTGCATATATCCTATAAATCCCTCTGGGTGTTTTTACCACACATAATAACCTCTTCCTTTGTAATCAGTAGTATAAATATTACACTTCCTCACTGCATACAGATTATGTTACAGGCATGATGCACACATTTTTGTATTGACATACATAATATTAATATACATTTGCCAGCAGATAATACACCAGCCATTTTGTGTAAATTGCAGACAGGAAGAGATATCTCATATTTTTTAATGATTTTTTCCTGGTTACATGGTTATGATAGAGTCACACCAAAGTGGTTACACAATGCTTGCCCAATATGGAAATGGCATTGACAACTCCATCATATGATTTCACTTCACAATTTTGTTTTCATTACTTCGGGGTTTTTTTTATGAAAAGCTGAATATTAAAGAAATTATATTCTTATTTTGTTCAAAAATAGTATTACACAGTTGAATCTTTTAAAAAGGGTCTTAAAACATATATTTTCTAATGTATTTTGCTGTTGTTATTTTTGTATGTTTGTAAAGCGCAATGTTCATATTTTTGGTATTGCACTATATTAAGCGCCGTTGTTATGTTATGTTATGTTATGTTACATTGTATACATTGTGCAGCCATACACATTTCATGCCAAGTAATTAAATACCCAAATAACTACCACTTCTTCACAAAACTGAACAAAAATATCATTTTGATATAACAATTTTGGTTTCACATTATTTCAGCAACAAAAATCCAAATTAATTTGTACTGAAATATACAAAATAATATTCAATTTGAAGCACAATTTTGATTTACTTAACAAGTGAACACTTCACACATAGCATATACCATATTGAGGATGTACACTGTGTAGTATATCCACCTGGCGAGGTTCAAAAATAATATGCCACAATTGTTCATTGTCATGATTGTCAGTGCGTGAAAGCTATGGCAGCATTTTTAATTGAGTCAAAAGTGGAACAGCATGATGGATGAATTTAAAATATACACATATACTACATTTATACTGCGCTTATTCACAGGCTGTACAAATGTATACGGTATGGAATTAATAAATTCACATTCAAATTCACAGTTAGGGGAAAGTGAGGAATGGTGAAACCTCAATATCTGATGACAGAAGAAACAGGGTGGACTAAAATGCAATCACAGTGTGTGTTCTACGGGGTATATCAAAATAATTGGTACTGCAGTTATGATGTTTATTTAACAGCCTGTTTCAAATACAACATTTGATCCTATTGATTATGAAATAGCCAGAATGTGCTGTAATGCCATAACATTAAAATCTACAAATCAGGTGCATCATATGCTACATTTTGATATGAGACTGAGAGTCTTGTCTGCAACTGATGGGTACCAATCATTTTTTATACAATCTTTACATCTAGTTAAGGGGAATAATAATCTCTTGTTCATTCTCTTTGGGATTTTAAAAATTCTCTTTTTGCCAAAAGTGATGTTTTGGTATGTACATATATCAGCAAGATCAACATTTCCATATCTAGGGGAAGTAAAGTTTTGTTCACTGTTATGTATTATATATTTGTCTTTAACAAATTTGAGATCATCACATTTTTGGTTTTGTTTGGAAGAAAATGAGACAACATAGTTTTCGCCAAATTGGGGTAATGCCGAGCAGTATCCATGTGGTCATGTAAACGCTAACAATCTCCAATTGTGTTTGTTAATATCACAAAACCTATTTATCATTTTTAAGGCTACCATTTAATAAACGTTCGCCATAAACCTCCGTATCGGGAGGTAATTCCTGAACGGTCACTATTTTGATTTTAATGTAACATCGGGGAAGTTGTGATCCCTAAATTATGTAGGTAAGGGCTTTCTGTGAACATCTTTGGCTTTATATTAAAATATTTATTTTGTACTTCAGTTATGGTCATTTTCACGGTAAAGGGTGTAACTTTGGATTTTTAACATTTTGATCCATAGTTTTCTAATAAAGCCACAGAATTCCATGATTTTTGGCCACATAAGTCATCTAGTTAGCAGCTACCTTGGGTAGCATAATCATCTTCGGGAGTTACTGCGTTCAGTTTTAGCAGGCTTAAATGTACCTAATATTGCCATTTTGAAAAACTGTAAAAAACAGTAACATTTTTGTAAAACCCTGTGTTTTCTTCAGTTAGTTCATGGATAATTTTTCTTATCCTGAAAGTACGGTCATATGTTTAGTAAACACTGCCACATTAGATTTAATTGTGAACAGCCCTGTATTTTTGAGAACCGGACTTCGATATTTGTCGCTTCGAGGCTTCATTTTCCGTTAACAATTGTTAACAAACTTTGTGGGTATAGCTTTGGTTCATAATTCTTGGTTATTTCTTCACTTCTTCTTGATTCATAACAGTTGATATCTTAACTTGAAATGGGTAACAAAAATTAGTTGATTTGCAAGCTTTTAAATTTTTTATAAAATCTTGACTTCAAAGAGCCGATTTTCCGTTAACTTTTTTGAAGCCTCCGAAACAAACTGTTCAGCAAGCTTGGGCAAATATAAATAAAAGAGCTCATCCAATCTATTTATCAAAATGTAGCAAAGTAGATCCTCAAGTCACTTGTTTTTAAATCATGGAGATATATATCACCGTTTGAAAATGGGACCCAATACAAACTTTCCGTTAACAATTGAAGCCTCCGAAACAAATGAAGCCTCCGAAACAACAGTAAACTTAATTATCATCTATGCATATCTAAATTGGTATGTTCCATATTGATATCTGCATTGTAATTGTTGCATGATATGTGCAGAATGTCATAAATTTAAAAAAAAAAGATATTATGGTTAATGCTTGAAAAATATACTGATATCCAAGAAAGCCCGTTTCGGAGGCTTCACATGCAAATAACACCATACTTAACAAATGGGTGAAAAAATTATCATGTTATAAATCTGCAATATCTGCCGCATAGAATCATTGATTCAATACACACAAGAAAATAACAGCTTAGATGATCCCAACAGTGTTGTTTTCAAAAAACTACTTCTGCCATGTTTAACCATTGTAAACATGAAGCCTCCGAAACAAAAAAATGACTTGCTGTGATAATTTAATTTTTGTCACAACTGAAATTCAATACTTAGAAGCAAAGCATGAAAATTGGTAATTGTGATATTTTTTACCTATTTTTTCATGTCAACTTGTAGTAGTTAGCCAAATATTTTACTTTTATGATCACCTGTGTTGTTAACTGAAGCCTCCGAAACACAAATCGCTTGAATTGCCAATTCTAAAAAATAACTCCAATTTCTGTGAAACTTGGCTGGGAGGTTCCTTTCATCAAGTAGTATTTGTACATGAAGTTAGACATTTAAATTATTTTAGGAACCCAATTAAAACTTAAAAAATATGTTTAAGGTTGGGAAATTTCCATTGCAAATGACCCTTGATGTTAAAAATTTTCAAAATTGCAATTACAAACATAGCAAAACATGGTATAAAATTTAACTTATATCTGTTGACTTACTTTGGAATGGGATTTCGCATGTATTCCAGCTTTCATGTCATAATTTTCTGAGCTTATGTAAAATACATTTTTTCTTAGATTTTAACCAAAATGTTATGGAAATGTCAAATTTTTTATCAGAAATCAAAAGGTTTAAGCCTTGAAACACTATTTTACTGGAATTTAAGTTGCTTCTATGCATGATTACAGTAAACAGAAACATATTTAAGTGGTTTGAAATTTTGACCCTAAAAATCAAAAGTTACACCCTTTACTGTGAAAATGACCTTATACGTATAAATAAGTCTTGGGAGTTCACCATTCCTACTCTTCCTCAGGTATAATTTTAGTCCTCTCAAACTAATTTCACAAAAAAAGGACATTTTGTCATTTGAGCATCATCTTTATTACAGTACCGGTATGGTTCAATAAATATCCATACAAAAAAGCTTATTTACAAAATTATGTTGATCAATCAGTTCGAACACTGAATTTCCCAGTTACGCATAATTGCATAATGCATATCCCATATTATTACAGTGTCCCATAGGCCACTGTGTAGTGATTTTTATAGACTGTCCACAGACAAAAATACAAATTGGATGATTTTTTGTCTAAAACAAATCTGAAAAGGAAAGGTTACCCACACAAACATTTCTGATGGTAATTGGTATACAATTCTGTTCAATGCTGGAGTGGGGTAGTAAAGAGGTCTCAAAATGGTCAAAATGATTGAAAATTGTTTGAATTTTTCATCAAAATGTAATTTTTTTTGACTACTCACCACAATTTGCATAGCTTGTTCTTCATTTTCTTGTTGTGCTGTTAGGATGTTAGCATCCAACTCTTTATTTCTCTCCAACAATGTCTTGCCAAGCTCTGCAGCCAGGTGTAAGTCTAAACAACAAAAATAAACACAATTTATTATACAAACACCTTTATTTCACTGCATTTGGTTATAGGTATGATGCTCATAGAACAACATGACACTTTGGGCAAATAAAGATTATTAATCTTCAAGCATGAGAATGCATTTCAATGAAAATACAGACATCTAAATTCTGGAAAAAACACTCCAAAACAGACTAAGAAAAATATATAAAGATGCAGAAATTTGGGCAACAAGAAATCAGGTATTCCTGTTTAAACAGGAAAGTTTCCATGCATGAATCTTTTTGATACAAATTATTATTATTTAATATCATTTATAATGCATGTGTACCACAAAAATGCTGAATTATGAATCCACAAGTATATGTGTAAGCGTGTTACAGGGTGTCCCAGAATAAAATATAAAATCAGAGTTCGGTGTTTAGATTGGTAGGCCTACACAATTGACATAATTTCCGTTAATTTCATCCTCATTTTTTTTGGTAAAACAATATGAAAATCTCTGAAACTTTTTTATGTTTTTACTGTGAATTTGATGTGTGCGTAATGACAACATCGAAATATCAAAAGTGCCCATAGCAAATTTAAGGCAAAAAGCTTCAGTCAGTATTTTCAGTTACAATGCAAGAAAGCTGAAATTGATGCCAAATTTGCTCACTGGTAGCTTCACATTCAAGCCTAGAGTCCAAAGCTAGCCAAATCTAGTAGAAATTGATGAAAGCATATCTGTGTAAAGCAATGGAAGTTCGGATGAATACACAGCAAATCATGATCACATCTCTCTAGACTCTAGCCTTGAATGCGTAACAACCTTATCAAAGAGTCCAGACAGTATTTAATCAAGATCAAGGTACCGCTAAACTATAACAACTAACAAGTACACATCTATGCAAATTCAATTCTCAAGTAAGGCCAGCCATGATGGTGGTTCAATTCAGGCGCATGCCCGGGGGTTTGGGGCTGCAGCCCCGGTCTTTAAAAAAAAAAAGAGGGAGAAAGAGAGAGAAGGGAGAGGGAGGGCGAGGGAGTGAGAGTGGCATAGCCAGTGGGGGTAGGGGGACATAGTACCTCCTAAAATCAAAGGGGGAAAATGCACCCCAAAAGTGGATCCATAGGCCTACATTGTATTTCACAAATTTTGAAGGAAATTTGAACGCATTTATAGCCACTTTTTTGGTCAAATTTCCCGAGAATGGAGCTGAATGGAAAATATTCCTATAAATAGATGCATATAATAGGCATATGCTCCAAAATAACCAATAATAATGTAAAAATGTTGCACCAAATACCTTCATAAATAGGCTTTGAATGTGAGTTATATTCATATAAAACTAAAATACACGGCTCATTTGGAAAAGTTAAAATATATGGTCCGAAAATAACCAATAAATGTGTAAAAATGTTGCACCATGGCTCCATTGGGAATCAAAAATTCTCTAATTCTGAGGGCCGGGGGGCACATCCCCCCTCAGACACCCCCCTGAGTGTGGAGTGTGCAGTGGTCCTTTGACCATAAATGCCTTCATTGAAGCTTTGATTGCGATTTATTGAGCATGAGTGTTCATATTAAACTAAAATTTGCGGCTCAGTTGGAAATCTGGTAAAATATATGCTCCGAAAATAACCTACAAATGTGTACAAATGTTGCACCAAATGGCTCCATTGGGGCTTTCAACTTAAAAAAATTTCTAATTCTCAGACAACCCCCTGTCGCGCAAGAGCGGCTGCGGCGCTGACGCGCCGATGTTCAACCTTTAAACATTTTCAGTTCAGACTTCAGCCCCCGGGGGTCCCGGTTTCTGGGCACGCCCCTGCAGTGTACGCTATATATTCGTACGTATGTACATTATTAAGCGCAGCATTGCCAGCATATAAATAACAACTGATTTTTATTTGGGTGCGCCATCGGATATCACGTTACTGATGCAGCCAGTCACTGTGTGTAAATAGTCAAGTTTTCGTCAGATGTGGCTCCGACTTCATCACCCGAATGAAAATCAGTTGTTATGGAATCCCGTCATCAAAGCCTATCTACTTACTAACATATAAATACAATTATATGATGATTATGAATCAAATACTAGACTCGCTACATGTACCAGTCCTATATACATTGTAATATATGCCATACAGTAGCAAGTATATAGGACTGGCACAAGCCATTTTGTATGTATGGGAAATACACACATATGTATTTATTTGCGCAGCTAGGTCATAGATTTGCAAAATTTCTTTAAAATGTTGTCGACGTCAATGTATAAATTGGTACCGGCACAACCTTTTTTATTGTGCTAAATAATAAATACTATTCTCAGTTGAATGAAACAAAACTAAGGTTCGAATGCATTTTAGTGTCCAAAAAGGCAAAAATTATTGGCAAAATTCTGCGCCCTTGCGAAGGGTGCAGAATTCAATCAAATCGGGTATAAATCTGATCTTTGCGATCAAAAAGCAAAATACAAAATTACAACATAGGACGTACTATTGGCAAAAGACATTTATTTATTACCAAACAATATAGAATAGAACATTTGACCTTAACTTGTCAACATATTGAAGAAAATGTGCTCTCCAAAAATATGGAGTGCACAAACAATTCCCATTCAAACATGTAGGAAACTGAAAGTGCATGATCACAGTCTAATCAAAATACCAATCAACATAATCAACATGAATACAAATTTTCACATGTTCATCATGTTTTCATTTTCAATCAAAACCAAAATATTTTATACGCCAAGTAAGGCAATTCTAGTAGGCCTACTCACCATTTTCGTACCAGCCTTCTTCCCATTCTAATTCCTGCATGTTGTGATCCACAATACCGTCAGTAGCTGAATGGTGTTCCCTGGCTTGCTTACTAACTACTGTACTACCCATATGAGCATTATTATGATTCATCGCTTCCCCTGCTACCGACCCTGCTGTCCCTTGCCCCGAAACAACCCCATCCCCTAACGCCAAATGTCGTGGTGCAATCATTTCAATAACATCATCTAACACAGTGAATCATAATTTACAAAAATATGCTAGTCGTGAATTAATGTTCTCAATTCCAAAGCAGTTTGGCAACATTTTTTTATACCACCCATCTCGCTCACATCTTCATCAATCGGCAAGATGACAACAAAATTGACCTGAACTTCCGGTATCTGTGACCTTATCCATCGTTGTCGAAAGATAGTCTCTTCCCAATGTATAGGTTTTTTGCTAGCACGCGATAATCCTATTCGTTGATTGATTGAATGTAGGAAGGGGGTTGAGTTTGGATTTCAACGTGGCAATCTAATTTCCATGCAGTAAAATTACAATTCTCGGATTTCGCGGTTGTCGTCTTTTCCGGTTGGGCCGGGGGCGGTTGGACTACCGGTATATAGGGGCCTATTACGATTTTCCAGGCCGGTTTCGGTATTGTTTTCCTTCATAGAGTGTGTTTAGAAATATCTCGGAGGGATTACTCGTTCCAAGTGACCAGCTTCCCAGCAAAATAGAAAAAGTTTTACATATAGGCTATCATTTTATGTCAAGTTATATAAAGGGTATAAACGTTTTACTAACATTCAAAATCACTTTTGAAAACTTGCGGCAAAGCATAACACAAAGCAATCGAAATATCGACAAAATGTTATTCCAAAAGAAAATACAATAATACTTTTAACATTTTTTTAAATGTTGCTGTAGTGTATTTGTTTGTTTTTCATATCAAACGTTTTAAAAACATTATCATGACTAATATATATCCCGAATTTTAAAATGTTATAGAACCGTTTTGACCGAAACAAAAACAAAAAAAGTAACTTAGTGAAAATATTTTGTGTGTTTGCTGAGTTCCAGAAATACTTTAAAGCCACAACTTTGATGTACGATATCTTTTTTTTTCTTAAAAACATTTAAAAAATAAGTCCCCTAAGAATTTTTGGTATAATCCAAAAACGGTTTGATCAATTTTCTTGTTTTAAAGTTTGGAACATAGGCTGATTAGTTATGCATCAAGTGAACGGGGTTTTGTTGTTATCTTTTATCATCTTCACTGAGAAATACAGCCATGTATAAAATTTTAGGCCAAAAAAAAGTTTCTTTTCTACATGACTTTTGGTTTCAGACCTCTTTCATTTGAAGAAAATTAATCAAAAAGGAATGTTTCTATATTTTTTTTATTAAAATAACTAAAGTTAAGATGTTCATGAATTAATTTTTACACATTTCAAACATTTTTATGGTTCAGTGAGTAATCATATAGCCATTTATGAAATTTTATTCATCAACAAAAGTTGCACTTTTCTAAATTGGCTTTTTGTATGCATTAAAATGCGTAAATTTAGCAAGTTTTTCATTCTAATTAAATTTATTAGGAAGGAACAACTAAACTTCAATGATAAATCTTGTGTTCGTTGATTAATTTAACCAATGGACCAAAAGATTCCCTTTTAGATCTTTTATGCTGTATCCCTATACACTTGTTTCATTGGTCATTCCTTGAATGGTTCAAAAAACATTTCTATGGGTGGCCGTTATCAAGACTCAACTTGTTACAAGCGGACAAGTGAGGGACGACACCACCTTAAAGGACTTTGCAGCAAATCCTGGAGCATGCGAGGAACCAACTTGACTAGCAGCAGAGAAGAACGATGCTTATCTAAAATTTGAAATCAAAATAACCGTCAGTGCCGTTTTCCACGGAGCAGCTGACAGGCCTCTTATGCACTACTAATGCATGATTGGTCACCATCGGCTGGTTTTCCAAACGCACAATTGGACCCACTTAAAATGTCCGGACCTTTAACCTAGACAGTGGCGTAACCAGTGGGGGCCGGGGGCAAGCTGCCCCCCGGACACAAAAAACTGGGAAGAAGAGCAAAAAATTGGGAAGGGAAAAGGGGAAGGAGAGAAAAGAGGGAAGAAAAAGGGAAGGAGAAGAGAAAAAGGGGAAAAAAGAGGGAAGAAGAGAAAGGGGAAAGAAGAAAAGAAAAAAGAGGGAAGAAAAAAGGGGAAGGGAGAAGAGAAAAGGGAAAGAAAGAGGGAAGAAGATCTATACTACTTTCATTGTGAAATTTTGTACTCTGAACACTGGATTTTTAGCTTCTAATATGCCAAAAACCATGAGCTTCAGGGGGCTCCGCCCCCTTGACCCCCGCCGGGGCTTTGCCCCTGGACCCCACCAGGGGCCCTATGGCGGGCCCCTGGACCCCACCCGTTTATCACTTCGCGGCAAGCCACTTGCGATGCGCACATAAATAATACAACTTTTGGTCAATCTTGCCCCCCCCCCCGGAAGGTCAGGTCTGGTTACGCCCCTGAACCTAGAACTACGTCTTTACGCCCAAACGACTTTAGCTAATCGTAGATCTATCCTTCGCGCTCATTTTATTGATATGTTTACCCCAGCACCTTACCGGGGGTAGGACCGACCATCAAAAACGATCATAGCCTATATATAGTTGGTGAGACCCACCATAGGTTTCTACAGTAAAATCCATGCTTTTTATTTCGCTCTTGTAAAAATATTCCAAGAGATATTGACTTTTTACTTGTTAGTTAGTTTTACATTGTACAGCCCTCTTCCCTAAAAGTGGCACAATTGTGATTTTACCCTTTCGTTGTTAAATAAACATATCTCGAGATTGATGTAAGCATCATGTCACAACAGTATCATCTAATTGCCCAAGAGGGCGCTTTTCACTTGCACAACTTTTTTTGAGACATGCTGTATATGTTCTGTGGTTAAATAAGTATAAAGTATAAAACTAGTCGATTCAAGTGGATCCAATGCTGTACATGCGTTTGAAAGAATTAGTCTTTGTGGAGAATTATTTTGATACAATTTATTTTTTTGCACTTCGTATTTGTTACGCATGTGGTAAAATCAGTTGATTTTTCAGAAAATCTCGTTTTTTCAGTGAGTTTTGTTTTATTCCTGTTTAATTATGGAAAACGCGTCCGGGACCCGGGACTATCGTCTAAACAAAACATATACGTAGGCCTATTCCACGTGCATATTATAAAAATTAACGAGATTATGAGAAACATATATAACTTTCTTCAGATGCTAAAATCTCCATTAGGACTAATGGGCCTGGCTTAATACTGATCCAAGTTCCGCTAATCAAAGAATGGAAGCTAACGAAGAATCCAGTTCCGGTTTTTATAGAACTGGTTATCTTCAGAAGATAGCACAGATTCCTCATTAATAGTCTTCGTACATTTTTTGTATACATCTAGCATTTTACATTAGGCTGTCAGGGGCGTTGTCGGTGGGGGCGGAACGGGACAGAGATAAAATGGAAACGGCAAAGAGTACATCCTTAAAATGACTAAAAATGGGACAAAACATTGACAAATGGGCATGAACATTTGGTCTTGCCCCCTCACACTAAAGTTCTGGCTACGCTACTGATTTCTGATGCATGCATGACATGACAAATATAACTTCAGGCCATTCATTCATTCAAATTTATAAGCAGGGTATATGTATTCAATATCGAAGTTCATCTGCACCCGTTTTTGTTTTAATTTATACGTACTTTTTGCCCAATATCATGTATATTATTCTCATCATTATCTCAGGTTCAGGTTATAGCCATAATAAGCCCTAATAACCCTTACCACATAAAACAAATTATAGAATGATGTCAAATTGATTATATTTCACGAATAAATGCAGGGTTATTCCATTGCGTCACAAGTACACTGTATAAACATTGGTTGACGTGTAGCGTGATTATGTTAACCATTTATTTTATAAGTCCAAAGGCCAGTCTGAAACCTGCATGACTATAAAGTGGACATCGCCATTTATACGCCAACGACTCAGCAGTAAACATCTCAAATATGGCAAGTAATGACGAACCATCATATCCTCCTTCAGCGGGAGGTGCTTTACCATACCCACCGGTAGGCAACGACCCTCCTGGTGGAGCATTACCATACCCTGCTCCAGCAGGAAGTGACCCTCCAGCAGGCGGACTTCCTTACCCAACAGGAGATACCTCAGGAGCACTTCCATATCCATCATCATCAGGCGCATCACTCCCATATCCCCCAACTGATTCAGCCTCCACATTACCGTACCCACCAATGAACAGTAACAGCCCACCCGGCCATCCTGGAGGAGCCACCAATGCACCAAGTGACCAATCAGCATCTAAGATTGGCTTTGAGGGTGAGGGTAAGACCTACACAGATGCGCCACCACCGTATTCCCCACCTGTTGGAGGGACACCGTACCCAACCCCTGCGGGAGCACCTGGACAATTACCACCTCCCCAGCCAGGTTACGGTAAGTTACATTTATTGCAAATGTTTTTATTTGTTTTTGTTTTTTTAACGATATCGATATGTAAGGCGATGAAAAAAGAAACCCTGTTGTACTTGCACACCCTTTCTACGGGCTCAACTTTTTTTTTTTTGGCAACAATTTGTCCTGTATACCAATACTGACCATGAAGGTAGTAGAGACCTTCATGTACCGACCCAAATTTAGAACATTTCAGAAAACCTTTTGATTATTTGCTTCTCTAATTCAAACCCACAAAAAATACCCCAACCGACCGACCTTAAGAGTCTCTCTGCCCGTAGAACAGGGTTTACTGTTTTGTCGTCCTAAGCTAACGAATGAAGTATTTGTCGCATTATACAATAATCATATATTATAAATAATACAATATTAATATTCTCATTCGCAAAAATGTTATGTTAGCACGTTGATTTATAGCTAGGCTCTAGCCATTTTTCCGAATCTAAATTATATGCAATTATTTTGCTATTTCTTTGTTTAAAATTTTCTAGATTACTCAAGGTCTATTGAAAAGATTTAACATTTGCCATTTGACAATAATAATTAGTGTGCACTTATCGAAATAATTACACAATAATTATTATTGTACAAATTCCTTTTAGGGTCTGTGCTTTGTGTTAACATATTCTAAATTACATATCTAATTCATGGTCCTTTATTTTCTCGTTGTGTATATTAGCACTGTTCAAACGAGGTTAATAATTGACCGTTGTCACCAGGCTGATGTTCTTAGGAGATGGGCGTGAATAAACAGACATGAGTAGTATCGTATGATATACATGTAATGCCAAAGGTTTTTATGTCAAATGAAAAAGGAAATTGGCACAATTCCTGCACAGGGCAAATAAATAGTGTATAGCCGATGTTTCCGGGGTTTTTTTTGGTTGTCCTAATTACCTTATTGCCATTCTCTGACAAAGCCAAATTTAATATCATGTTTTGTCAGAAAATGTAACATGTAAATATCACGAAAATTGATCAATTTCGACAATTTTGACAGGCTAAACTGTCGAAATGCCGAAATGCCGAAATTTGACGAGCCAGATTTTTGATTTTTGACCGTGAATCACCATGCAGTTTTTGACGCAGCAATTTCAATATAGGCCTCTATTTGAAAGTGTTCCATTGTAGCAATTAGTGGTTTCAATTGATCGTTCTTAATCAGTTCTGTATTAATCATGTTAATTATTTAAGAATCGGTACAGATATTTGATTCCATGCATTATTTAATAGAGTATTGTGTCAGTCTTATCATGTCTAGTTTATATTATGGCTATTAAAAGATAGCACAATGATCTTATCTTATTTACGAAATTTCATCCGTTTTGAAGGCCTCTATATACCCTCTAGCTCTAAAGATTTAGCATTTAAAATAATAAATAAGCAAATGACCCTCTAATCGTTCAAAATATATTTGTATCCTGATGATGGAAACAAATTTTGACGCAGTATTCGATAACAAAAATGCAAACATTGTAAAAATATATATATTACATACGGTAATAATTATAATATCTATTTTTCATAATTATTTAAAGTCTTTAATCTTTTCTTCTTTACCTTTTTTTTTTACTAAAAGCTGCCTATCCAGCGCAACCGTCGGTATACCCGCAAGCTCCTGGAACCGTGACTGTAACACGAACAGTTCAGAGCACCGGACCTCAAGTAATTGTGACAGGAACATGCCCAACTTGCCGTGTTGGAGTACTCTCGGAAAACTTTACTTTACTTGGAATATGTTGTGCTTTCTGGTTATTCCCACTCGGAATTATATGTTGTCTCTCCATGAGAGAAAAGAGATGTACGAACTGTGGTTCTGTTTTTGCCTGAATCCTTCGAGTGAATCTTCGGAAAACCGGTGTCAGATTACTATCACAGCCTTTGGGGAACGGAACCATCATTTTATTGTCATTGAAGAATAAACCTTATTTATGTGAATTTAAAAACCAGGGATGTGGAACATACTATGTCGCATCTTTTTTACAAATATTAGAAAAACGACTTGCAACTTGATAGAGCATCGAACTTGAAACTTGATAGAACATCGAACCGATAATAAGTTTTATTCTATAATTGCTTTGAATTTGAACATATTTTTCTTTCAAGATCGCACTTGTAAATTTTGTATATAGAACACGCAGTGGCTCAATAATTTATTAACCAAAGTAGACAACATGTTTAGTAGAAATATGGTCACAATTTCGTTCACTCTTCGTCTATAGGCCTAAATGATACATACAGGGTGTATTAAAATGATTGGTACCCATTAATGTTGATGTTTATTGAAAAGACTGCCTCTTAATATGTTGGATACTCTTGAAATGTCCAGAATGTTTAGTTTATGACTTGTTTTACAATTAATCTATAAATTATTTGGATCTTATGTTGAATTTTGATATGCCAAGCTCATCCATTATTGATGAAAACTGATGGGTACCAATCATTTTGTAGATCTAGGAATTGTTGGATACTCTTGAAATGTCCAGAATGTTTAGTTTATGACTTGTTTTACAATTAATCTATAAATTATTTGGATCTTATGTTGAATTTTGATGTGCCAAGCTCATCCATTATTGATGAAAACTGATGGGTACCAATCATTTTGTAGATCTAGGAATTTTGCAGAATTATCCATCAACTTGAATATGATATAGTGTCAACAAAATTTGGTATACAGATGTCCAGGGTCCAAAATCGCAATCTTAGTAATTCTTTCCGGAAATCTTCACCCTACCCTCCTCAAGCCATCACCATTTCCTTTGTGAAAACGTGTCTAATCTTTACCTTGCTGGGCAAAACCAAAGGGTGAATCTTGACCCAATGAGTTTTCAGATGTGGTCAGTGGCGTAGCCAAGGGGCAAAGGGGGTCTGCCCCCATGCGAGAAGTCTTTCCCCCCTCTTGGCCCCCCCCCCCCTCTTGTGGGATGCTGACCGCCCTGATATTTAAGATGTTAGGCCGTTTTTGTACTTTTTAGTGCAATTTTTACCATTTTCGTCAAAGTTTCCCCCTCCCTTAAAAGTTGGCTTTCTGACTATACCTTTACCCTCGTGTGCTTTTACTACCACCCACACATCAGGTGAATCTTGCCCAAATATTTTTTGTTCTTGTGGTGAATCCTGAACTAATATTTTTGGACAGAAGGTGAAAGAGGGTAGATTCAATGCTTCTGCATATAAGTGCCGTTATAAAGTAAGGACTGATGCATACTCCAGGTATTCGTCGTCCAATATTCGTTAAACAAGTATTCGTATAATCAAATTAAATTAGTTACTGTAATAAGTTGTAAAATCGTGGAATAATCTTGCCTTTCAGTTTCGCGTTTCAAATGTCAGTTTTTAAATCTAATTACAATAAATTATTGAAATTTACACAATATGGTTGTGTGTTCCCGGTTTATTTATTTATTTTTCAGTTAAGTTCCCTAAAACATAGATAAGAAATACAGGGTGTCCCAAAAAAGAGAGAACCCTCATTGCGCCCTCTTTTTCTCCTATTTCTGAAAAGTTGATCAAAAATATTTTGGTATGTAAAGAAACCTTTTTAAAGATTAAAATCGTTAGCTTTAATAAACTAAAACAATTTTTTCAATCGGCTCACAACTTTTGAAGATATACCCTTTTAAAGCAGTGAATTGTCTCTTTTAAAGAAAAGTACCCGTTTTTCACTCTATCAAAACCCCAAATGTTCCCTTCATCATTCAATCAGAAACGTTTTCATACATTATTAAACGAAAGCTAACACT
The DNA here is from genome assembly GCF_039555335.1 of Amphiura filiformis. Lineage (NCBI taxonomy): Eukaryota > Metazoa > Echinodermata > Ophiuroidea > Amphilepidida > Amphiuridae > Amphiura > Amphiura filiformis. Next base: position 78,530,605 of record NC_092631.1, read on the forward strand.
TTACCCTAAAAACAATTTTTTCATTACGTCAACAGATAACGCAATTCAATGTTTATAGCAAGGTAATTTTTAATTAAAATGTAGGTTTTCAAATTCAATACCCCGAGTGATCCTTACAATAATTTTCAGACGGTTTATGGTGCTTCTAGCTGGAAAATGGGCCTCTGTAATTGTTTTTTGTCGAAACCTAAAGTGTTCCTTTCATCCGATCAGAATTTTTTTTATATCAAACGAAAGCTAACACTTCCCCTAAAAACACTTTTCGTCATTAGGTCAACAGATAACGCAATTCAATGTTATAGCAAGGCGAAAGTGGTAAATCTGTTGAAAACTACCTATCCAAGCACATTTTTTGACCAAAATGTAGGTTTTAAAAGTCAAAACCTCAAGTGTTCCTTACAATAATTTGCCAAATTTTATCTTACTATAATTCACCGGAATCTGTGTGTCTGTCCGCATCTTTTCTCGGAGACTAGGGGTCGCACGTTCCTCAAACTTGGTGGGTGGTTGCAGCTTGATATGAGGAAGAACCAGTTTACATTGTTTAAGGTCAAAGGTCAACGACCGGGTCAAGTCCAATTGAAGTCTAATTTCAAATTGCTCCTATGGAGCTCAAACGTAAAAATTAATTTCAAATTGCTCATATAAATCAACTTTGTGAGTGGGTGTAACTTTGGCCAAGGAAGCTCAGGTTTGCGTTTGTTAGGTCATCCGTGGTCAAAGGTCGGGTCAAATTTCAAATTGAGGGCGAAAGTCAGGTCAAATTGCAAAAAGCTGCAATTGAGCTCAGCTGTGAGGAAAGTGATCCCAACCAAAAGACACACCCTGATTTTGAGATCTGCAAAAGCCAATAACCATGATAGCCGAAAACCGCGAAATACGGGTAACCGCCTAGTGTCATTAATTGAAAAGTCACACTTATATTGTCCATACACTAGCGTCACTAGAATGAGCAATGGCCAATTCTCTTTAAATTGCAAATCTTGTGCAAAAAGTTACTATTTTCGCCTGTTTTGTCATTCGGTTGTAAATGCAATGAACTATGACTTTGCTAAAAAGCGCTAGGGTGCAACTTGCTAGAATTGAGTCCAGTCCTCGTTTACGGAGTTTAGGGTTAGGGTGGGGTAGGGCAGTCTTGTAATAAGACTAGTAGAGTTGCACCCTATTCGGCAATCGCTCACAAATTGATATGCCAATTGAAATCCATTAAAGCACGTCAGAGAAATCATGAAAATAAGCCAAGGGTTAACATGCAAAAGGTTAACAAAGTGTGCACACACAGCCACAAATAATACCTATGAGCACATACAAACATCGCAGCTCTCTTTTTTTCCAAACTTCATAGTCAACCCCTCCCCTGTTATGTTTTGACCAAAACTGATATCTTTAATAAGAAATTTCTTTAAAAAAGACATCACGGTAGGATAAAATGAGACCCATTCAGAAGGTGGTTTGAAAAAAATTGATGTGATAACATTCTCCATCGATACTTGAGTGTCCCCCCCCCCCGTATACTGTATGAATCATCTCATGAAACCAAATCAAGTAGCTTTATTACTTTATCTTCAATCTTAGATTTGCGATTATTGTGTATACGCCAAATGAAGACGTAAACGTTGAATTGAAAACACAATTCATTATCAATCATTAATTCAGAAGTCCAAAGGTTAACATTTGATACGGTTATAACATAACACTGACGTCATAATGACAAAGTCCTTTTCAATATCTATACCTTATCGAAATAGAAACATGACATCACGGGACTGTTTAACGCGATACAAAAGCTAGCCTATGAGTTCATTTCATAAGGAGGAAGTGGTACAACCTAGTGCAATATTTCACTGCTTTATTTGCCATCTTTAAAACAAAAAAAGTAACAAAGGAGAAAAATGGCGAGCGGAAATGATCCTTATGGTAGCAAGACCCAACCTGCTGGGGCACCACCACCTTATTCCCCACCAACAGGAGGGACTCCCTACCCACAGACGTCAGCAGGACCAGGAGGGACTCCCTACCCACAGACGTCAGCAGGACCAGGACAAATGCCGGCCCCACCACCGGGGTTTGGTAAGTTTGCAATGATATTTGACATGAAATTCAATGACGTAAGGGTCAGTTTGTCAAGGGAAAAGATCAAATGCAAAATATGAATAAAAAGTGCTTGTGAATAATTTGAACAACTGAACTCTTCACATGAAATCAATGTATTGTATTTATAGCATGATCTTCAGCAGTTATATTATGAAAAGTATTATTATTATGATTTTTTAATTAATCAACCGATCGATTTGTATTACCTGATTGATGCGAATCATGCAATTTGTTTTGGCTGATCATTTGTATTAATTGATCGATTTGTATCGATTGATCGATTTGTATCGATTGATCGATTTGTATTGATTGATCAACTTGCATTGATTGATCGATTTGTACTGATTGATCGATTTACAGGTTGATTGATTGATTTGCATTGATTGCATTTCCGATTTGTATTGATTGTTCGATTTGTATTGATTATTTGAATTGTTTTTGATCGATTGATTGATTGATTGATTGATTGGTTTTTACATTGCAGTTGTGTATCCTAACCAGCAGCCAGGTGTTCCACAACATGGAGTAGTGTCGGTTACAACTGTGCAGACAGGCGATACGGTTATGGTTGGAAATTGTCCAAACTGTCGAGTAGGGGTACTGTCCGATAGTTTCTCACTTTGTGGCATCTTACTGGCCTTTTTCTTCTTCCCGTTGGGAATTTTATGCTGTTTGCTGATGAGGGAGAGACGATGCAACAGATGTGGATCTGTCTTCATGTAAAACACCGGAACATTTCAGATGCCCTAAAAAACTATGCGCAATATGTAAAAGAACCCATCAACCTGTATAATAATAACCTCAACTGATTATGGTTTGATCACAATTCCGCATCAATTCAGGATGTTGGAATCACCGTGTTAATGTTTCCTAGTGGAAGTGCATCCAGAGAGAAGTGAACATTATTGTAAAGATATTATCTATTGAAATATGCTAGGGAATACACAAGTTTGGTTTGGATATGGGTGCGCGTGTATATACCTCAAAGAATCTGAAATTTGACCCATCTTTATACCAATCGTCCACGAAAATTGGACCAATTTTTATCCCGAGACTTTTGCAAAAATTAACCTCAGTAAATGAGCCATTGTTGTTTGTGTTTGTTGTATGGGAAAGGAGTGAAATCGTTGGTCTTTTTGATAGATCGCTTAAAATTTAACATTTATGTTTGGTACAAAATAATTTGCAGTAATATTTAGTCATCATTATGAATACACTAATAGTTTGTGATATAAAATGCTTCAAAACGTATTGATGATTTTACAGAAACCCGACGTATTAGTTATAAATAGGTTTGTTAACAATGTTTTAAAAACATATTTTTTAATCATGTACGGTATATACGAAAAGGATCCTTCATAATTACAGGTGCGTGATGCATGGAACTCATTTAGTGGCGTAGCCAAGGTATAGGGGGCAGATTCCCCTGTGGAACACCCCCTTCCCCCTCCTCCGTAGGATGCTAACTGTTATGATATTTTAGATTTTTAGGCCTATTTTGAATATTTTTGTCAAATGTTGTATATCCTGAAAGCTACCTTTCAAACCAATTGTAGGTCTTTGCAGGCCAATTTTGACAATTTTTGTCAAATGTTGACCCCCTTTTGAACTTCTTGAAATGTATTCCATTCTCTGTCGATTCCTTTCGGGGTATGAAAGAAACAATATCTCAATACAATATAATATGTGGATAACGTACAATGAAAAGCCACCTTTCTGGGTTTCTTTTTTCCTTCGCCCCCCCGGAAAATCCTGGCTACACCACTGAATTTACTCAATTGCATTCCATCATTGGCTGTTGTGTGCTGATATAAATAAAATTCAGACGGTAAAATATGCATTTCATTTGTTATATACATATATATATATGGTCGAATCCAACCAAAAGTGTCCACGGGCCAAAAATAAAAGTCCGAAATAAAAATGTCTCCACAATTTTTTCCTTTTGCCCATTGATTGATGACATATTGGCCTTATAGGAACCAAAAGTGCCATTACTAATCTTGAAAAATAAATCCAGGACGTGTGATAGTAAATGTGATATCAAAACCCAATGTTACCTACGAATACCACTAGGATGCTTTCACTATCGCAAAACTAATCAACCTAAAACAAATGGAATATTCCCATTAACGCTTTTTTCATGTAATGTAGACCACAGGGTGTCAGGAAAATGCTAACTCAACCAGAAAATATTTGTTTTTATTTTTATAACGCGATCAATATGCGATCTTAGTCAATTTATGCTAGTTTATTTTTGAAAATGAAGTTTAGGTCAGTTTCTGTATTTTATTTATCAAATGAGTATGAATCAATTTACACATTGTATAAGAACGAGTATGATATATGTTTTCAAGAATATTAGGAATTATACGCATATACCTAACGCTTTATACAATGAAAAGGTGAAGAAACCCGGGTATTCGTAGGTAACATGAGCGATTTAACAATATCTATATTGAGTTTATAGGTTTAAATTTTGCTATTATGGTAATGAATTAATAAAATGGTAGTTTTTAGATCTCTTTCAGATGGTACGTCCAAATGAATAATGCTATTACCTTAGATCAAAAAATTGTTGATGCTTTTAGCAAGATTTTGACCACTTCATTTTGATATACAAGTAGTTAATCAGCAATTTTACATAATAAATAATTGTTGAATGAATCCGTATATGGGTAATAATAATGTCCAGGGGTACCGCTTAAAGTTTTTGACAATTAATTTCCATTGGTAGGGACACTTCATTACACATGTCATGTATTATGCTGTATTCGTAAGTAACATTTCAGTATTTGTAGGTAAGAATTAGACTTTTGGTGGATATCGCAATCAAAAACTTCATTTTATAAAGCACTTTGAATGTATTATTTTCTTTATGTGCGTTTATTGATACTTTAGACCCCATCATGTATTAATAATGTCGGTTCACAGCGGTTGAAAGAGGATTGAAGTAAGAAACAAAGGCACTAAAGTGACTTTAATTTGCTTAATTGCACACAAATCGCTTAAAACCGTTATTGCAGACTTGTTACGTCTTGTGGCCTTTCGTTTGAGGGCAACTACAATTAGCTTTATACCAGGGTCCATCAATGTGTTGTCTAGATCATTAGACAATGAGAACAGTCGTTTTTTCCATGGTATTCGTAGGTAACCTTAGCGAAAACGTCAAAAGTTACCTTCGAATAAATCAATTTGGACACAAATTACTAAGAAACCAGAAGGTCAGTAAACATTTAAAATGAAGCACACATGACAGTTGACAAATCCAAGTATTTATCCCTTCTAATCTTCTTTGAATCTGATCTTTCTTTCAAATGAGCAGACCGTTGTCTATTTCAGTACATATTTTTCACCAATTAAGCCGTATTCAGTTTTGCATGGTGGGCATGTATGTGAATTCGCAACTTTCATTGACATATGATTTGATAGCAAACATACAGGCCTTCGTTATGTACCAATATGGGCATTGGCATGAATGGCGGTGTTTCACAATACTGTCATGATGTCAAAGTGTATTCGTAGGTAACATTCGGTTACCGAAATTTACCTACGAAAACTTGCTTTTATTGTTGACATCTCAGAAATATTTAAACGCAGGTTATTGAAACTTGGTAGAAATAAAGAGTGTATTACCCTGCACCTATTGCTTAACTATTGTTTACTATTCTCTCACTTTGTGGAAATGGCACAGCTTTTAACATGTATTCGGAGGTAATGCATATTTTTTACCAAACCTACCTTTGTGCCATTTAGAATTTCTGGCAGCTAAACACAATAATAAACATGTCCGAATGCAATGCATTTCAGTATTGGACATATCAAAGCTTGTATCAATTGCGCATTTATTAGTGATTTCCATTTTTTAAAGATATATCTAGTGCTATGAAAAATTGTATTCGTAGGTAATGTAAAAAAATACCACTCAAAAAATTATCACAAAAATTCATAATTATGTACAAATATGTGAAAAATTGAACAGGCAATCTTTGAATACACACCTTTCAGGAAATCAATTTAGATTCAATCCAATGACTTCTTTTCATAACTGATTTAGATGTTTTTAAAAATACTTTAAGAAATATTTTGAAAAAATGGGTAAAAATAGCATGTTTTGGGGTCTCTGTGTCTAAGTTTCTCACAGAAGGGGTCTTATTATATATGGCGCGAAGCGTATGATCAAGGCGAATAAACACAATACCAAAACGAATGCCAATTGATTAATACTTTTAAGTTATGGCCCTGAACATGCCGTGTACACTTTTCGTTGGATTCGACCATATACATTGAACATTATTGAACATTTGCACAATACTTAAAAAGTAACAAAAAAAATCTCTGATATAAATCAGTCTTTGTATATAGCTTTAAATCTGTATATATATTGCACACCCAAACTTATTAAGACTATTTCTTACTATAATTTGTTTCAATAAAATAATCGTAAGTAAATAATGACTTTAACGTCGTCAAATCGTCGTTTATAATTTTGAGGAAATAATTGTTTAAAATACACCAATAAATAAAAGAGACTTATTGAATGGAACACACATGTTATAGACGCCATGGGCTTGTCAAAGAGCTGTTCAGGACCAAGCCCCCCGGTTCCTAAGCCTATGATGTATGGTACTGGTGTGTATTACTATCTACCCCTGATAGCACAGTATGCAACCATGCACGGTGGGGTGTGTGTTGCTATACCCCTGATAGCACAGTATGTATGGTGCGGTGTGTGTTGCTATCTACCCCTGATAGCACAGTATGTATGGTGCGGTGTGTGTTGCTATCTACCCCTGATAGCACAGTATGTATGGTGCGGTGTGTGTTGCTATCTACCCCTGATAGATAGCACAGTATTTATGGTGCGGTGTGTGCTGCTATCTACCCCTGATAGCACAGTATGTATGCTGCGGTGTGTGTTGCTGTCTACCCCTGATAGCACAGTATGTATGTAGCGGTGTGTGTTGCTATCTATCCCTGATAACACAGTATGTATGGTGCGGTGTATGTTGCTATCTACCCCTGTAGCACAGTATGTATGGTGCGGTGTGTGTTGCTATCTATCCCTGATAGCACAGTATATATGGTGCGGTGTGTGTTGCTATCTATCCCTGATAGCACAGCATGTATGGTGCGGTGTGTGTTGCTATCTATCCCTGATAGCACAGTATGTATGGTGCGGTGTGTGTTGCTATCTACCCCTGATAACACAGTATGTATGGTGCGGTGTGTGTTGCTATATACCCCTGATAGCACACCCCGTATGGTGCGGTGTGTGTTGCTATCTACCCCTGATAGCACAGTATGTATGGTGCGGTGTGTGTTGCTATCTACCCCTGATAGCACAGTATGTATGGTGCGGTGTGTGTTGCTATCTACCCCTGATAGCACAGTATGTATGGTGCGGTGTGTGTTGCTATCTATCCCTGATAACACAGTATGTATGGTGCGGTGTGTGTTGCTATCTATCCCTGATAACACAGTATGTATGGTGCGGTGTGTGTTGCTATCTACCCCTGATAGCACAGTATTATGCTGCAGTGTGTGTTGCTATCTACTCCTGATAGCACAGTATGCTGCAGTGTGTGTTGCTATCTACTCCTGATAGCACATTATTATGTTGCTGTGTGTGTCGCTATCTACCCCTGATAGTACAGTATTATGTTGCAGTGTGTGTCGCTATCTACCCCTGATAGTACAGTATTATGCTGCAGTGTGTGTTGCTATCTACTCCTGATAGCACATTATTATGTTGCAGTGTGTGTCGCTATCTACCCCTGATAGTACAGTATTATGTTGCAGTGTGTGTCGCTATCTACCCCTGATAGTACAGTATTATGCTGCAGTGTGTGTTGCTATCTACTCCTGATAGCACATTATTATGTTGCAGTGTGTGTCGCTATCTACCCCTGATAGTACAGTATTATGTTGCAGTGTGTGTTGCTATCTACTCCTGATAGCACAGTATGCTGCAGTGTGTGTTGCTATCTACTCCTGATAGCACAGTATGCTGCAGTGTGTGTTGCTATCTACTCCTGATAGCACATTATTATGTTGCAGTGTATGTTGCTATCTACCCCTGATAGCACCGTATGTATGTTACAGTGCGTGTTGCTATCTACTCCTGATAGCAAAGTATGCTGCAGTGTGTGTTGCTATCTACCCCTGATAGCACAGTATATATGGTGCAGTATGCTATCTACCCCTGATAGCACAGTATTTATGGTGCGATGTGTGTTGCTATCTACCCCTGATAGCACAGTATTATGTTGCAGTGTGTGGTGCTATCTACCCCTGATAGCACAGTATGTATGTTACAGTGTGTGTTGCTATCTACTCCTGATAGCACAGTATGCTGCAGTGTGTGTTGCTATCTACCTCTGATAGCACAGTATTATGTCGCAGTGTGTGCTGCTATCTACTCCTGATAGTACAGTATGTATGTTACAGTGCGTGTTGCTATCTACCCCTGATAGCACAGTATTATGTTGTAGTGTATGTTGCTATCTACTCCTGATATCACAGTATGCTACAGTGTGTGTTGCTATCTACTCTTGATAGCAAAGTATGTATGTTACAGTGCGTGTTGCTATCTACCCCTGATAGCACAGTATTATGTTGCAGTGTGTGTTGCTATCTACTCCTGATAGCACAGTATGCTGCAGTATACAAATACAACATGTTTTGAGGGGAAGTAGTCAAAACTACTGGTCCCTCGGTGTTGGATGATTTGACTACTTCCCGACGCGTCAACGGAGGGAAGTAGTCAAATCATCAACACCGAGGGACCAGTAGTTTTGACTACTTCCCCGAAATGAAACATGTTGTATTTGTTTTACTATACCTCATAAATATTTTCACTATCACGGTAAAATGGTAAACAAAAGTCAAAACACACACCAGTCAACGTGCCGGCCGGCATGGTAAATAAGTTTAATATTTTGCTTACCTGATTTTATTGGAGGATTTCTGTTCAATTAATATTTACATTTTGACCTACATTATTTTAATTTTCTTTTTAACTTTCCATAAATAACATTTTGCTTCATAAAACGTCTAATTCGCGTGTTATTATCCCTCGGTAATCTCGGCAAAATAACTGCAGCAGACGCCATTTTCACGATAAACGCATCTGCAGAATCGCCGTTGTGTAGCACGACGCTACGTCTGAAGGAACGGTGACGCGCGGGGTCGAGATACCGTGTGGTAGTAGGGGTGCGGAAGTTTTTACTACTTCCCCGCGTGCGCGTAATTGCACAGGCGCGGGGAAGTAGTCAAAATACCGTACTCGGACGCTGGCGTTATTAACCAATAAGATGTCTGGATTACCTAATAAATATTTATGAGGTATAGTAATGTGTGTTGCTATACACGAATCCGACGGGAGCTGTTTTTACTCCTCAACCGTGGGTGGCGCTGTTGCGTCCGCCATTGCCGGGGGCCATTTCGCGCTTGATTCAAGTTCACGTGCACGCTGTATGTTCACCTTTCATCTGTTTTAAGCTATTTTAATCCCAATTTTAATCAGGTTAATACTACATTTTTTTCATGATTAGGTCTACCTTATTTTGAGGAGCTGTGGTCGGAACATTTTTGAGCATTTAGACCTACAATTATATTGATGCTCAACTTTAGGCCTGGTATGCTAGGCCTTGGGCCTGACTAGTCATTTATTTTTGGTTGGTAGGCCTACTCGGCATTGACACGGGTAGCCGACCCTATAGCATAACTCGCCGGCTCTCGATCACAACCGATATTGGCATGTTGGTAGTGTTATTTTAGACAAGGTTTAACTTCAAGTCAGGGATCTTGAGGTGGGATTCATTCATGATTTATCAATAAACGATTGAAAGCATATACTCGGGCCCATGGGCCTACAATAAAAAACGTAACACGTTTGTGAGAGCAAAGCAGGGTTCGTATGGGTCATGGAATTTTGCTTTTTCATTTTCCAGGCCTGCAAAGTCATGGAATTCAGAAAATCTCTTGAAAGTCATTGAATTTGACAATTTGCTCCCCCAAAAAAGTTTCTCTGATTAATAATATTATTTTAAACCAAATATGGTAATTAAATTAGCTTTTTCATTTAATACCCTTTTCCGTGTTTTTAAAATCCATTCCGATTGTTAGGCCTACTTTCTAAATCGGAAAGTAAAATCAGGCATTTACCGGCCAGCACCTGCTGGGTAAATTATGCACAGACATTATGCCACTTGCCCACTATTCCGCCGTCTGAAGGTATATATTTAGTTAACTATTTAGCTATTTTGGTGCAAAATAATAGGCCTACAAGATGATTTCCGACATCGTTTTCGTTCCGACTTTCGGATCATGCATGAATGCACATTATTTTTTTTTTATTTAATAGGCCTATAGGCCCTACCTAAAAGATGATTTCCGAAATAATACTTCTGACTTTCAGATGGTTCATGCACATTAATATTTTTTTTTTTTTTAAGTAGACCTATCTAGGGCCTAACTGCTATACACATGCTATGTAGTCTGAAGGTATATGGGCAATTCCGTATGAGAGAGAGCAAATTCCAAATGGTGAAAATAGTTAATATCTCCAAAAACACTGGTGCCACAATATTACAAATTTGGTATGAAGTGATAGAGTAGAACAATATCTTTAATTTGATGCGTATTGCAGTTATATTGAAATATGTTTACTACTCAGTAGGCCTACTGATTTTTTTCAAAAGACATGATTTTCTGCCCAAAATTTTGTTTTTGAAAATGTAAACATACATGTTACATTCCGTTACCGTGGAATTGCCCATTTAGTAAAACTAAATTTATTTAGCTCTATAATAGGCCTACAAGATGATTTCCGACATCGTTTTCTTTCCGACTTTCGGATCATGCATGCACATTATTATTTTTCTTATTTAATAGACCTATAGAATGATCTCCGATATAGTTAACGTCCGACTTTCAGATGGTTCATGCACATTCACATTCATATTTTATTAACTATCTAACTACTACACGTACATGCTTTGTTGTCTGAAGGTATTTAGTTAACTATTTAGCTATAATAGGCCTAAGATGATTTCCGACATCGTTTTCGTTTCGACTTTCAGATCATGCACGCACTTTGTTTTTTATTTAACATGTATAGACCTACAAGATGATTTCCGAAATAATTTGTGACATGATCAAGGGAATGAGTCGGATGTCGCTAATATTGTTTTTTGAGATATTGCCAAAACAATGTTCAAATTCTTTTGTTTTATCATTGTTTTTAGCCATTGATAAATTGCTCATAACTCGGTAACCAGACGTCCGATTTTGATGAAGTTTGCATCAAAATGTAGGCCTAGCGCCTAGCATTAATTTGTAAACAGCTAAAAATGATGCAAAAAACTTCTAATTGAAAATTGCCGACAAGTGACTCGTCCCCCCTGTAAATATGTCGTCTGAAGGTATTTAGTTAGCTCTATATTGGTGCAAAGTAGGCCTACAAGATAATTTCCGGCATTAATATTAACCATGCATAGACAACTGGTATACATGTACATATCCAGTAGAGTTTTCTAATTAACATTAGCACTAGGTTTTGTTGTTTTTTTCCTTTTTTGTTGAAAACATGCCCTAACATGCCCTTCTGGTGGGTGGTCCACCTAAATCAATGAATTGTTAGTTTATGCATAAAGCCAGTGCAAAAGTGCATAGTTGGATATGGGAAAGTGGACATTTTAAAGTGTTGTAACTTGAAAATGGAGCTTCTTTGAAAATTGTTTTGAAAAAAATAAATGCCAATTGCTATTGTCATTTTTTCAATGTGAAGGTGGTTGAATTAAAGCATATTTTGAAAGTAGAGTGTCCCTTAGCATGGTTAAGGTTTTGAAGTAGGCCTACACAAATAGTACAATTGTATGAAAATGGTTGGTGCATTATATACCAGAGAAAGTCATGGAATTCTTTAATTAAAGTCATGGGAAGTCATGGATATTTTTTGCTCATGAAGTGTAAGAACCCTGCAAAGATTTGTGCCGTCCGGACTTTTTCAAAAATCAGTGAGGGAGTCCCTTATTGTTTGTTATTTATATGTTGTTTTTTACCATCCATTTCTGTGTAAAATTGCAATTGCAAAGGCTTTGGCAACACATCATAAAAAACGGGGAGGCCCCTAATATTTTTTGTTATTTCCCCAAAGCCCTAGGCCTACCCCTAGCTTGAAGAGAGTGTTTGCAATAGGCCTACATGTTTATAAATGGTAAGCAAGAACTAAACATGTCTTTTCATTGCAACAATTTTAGAAACAAAGAAAGGGACCAAAGAAGAAAAATAACAAAAATATTTGAAAATCTTCAAAAATCGGGCGGGGACGTTATTTATTTTCAATTGGCCTCATCGGGAAGTAGGCCTACCGCATCGTACTTTCAATTCGTCGCCGAAGAAAATCTTTTCTTGTTCTTTTGTCGCTTCTTAATTAAAAGCATTCATCATTTGCATTTTTTAAAGTTTAAAACTCTACTTCTGATATTTTGCGATATTTTATACTACTTAAAAGTTAAAACTATTTTCAATACACCTGTAGGCCTATCCGGTTCTTTAAACCAGAGCTAAGCGACCGATGCTTTTTAACACTTTTCATACGGATGAAATAAGCTTTTGTTTACAATATTTAGGCCTACGCTACGGCGAAAAAGATGCATAAATTTACTTTTTGACAAGTAAATTACCTTGAAATTCTAGTTTTGGCCAGTCTCGAACATCATCTGCCTAAGCATCCATGGCAATTTGATGATGGTGACAGTGAAGTGAACTTAGAGAAGCATATCCAAAGTATTGTTGTTGTTTGCCTATGCTATGCTGCACAAATGGCCCCCCCCCGTAATGGCGGCGATGTAAGAGGGCGCCCTTTCGAGAGTGCGCGGTCGGATTCGTCTATACCCCTGATAGCACAGTATTATGTCGCAGTGTGTGCTGCTATCTACTCCTGATAGTACAGTATGTATGTTACAGTGCGTGTTGCTATCTACCCCTGATAGCACAGTATTATGTTGCAGTGTATGTTGCTATCTACTCCTGATAGCACAGTATGCTGCAGTGTGTGTTGCTATCTACTCTTGATAGCAAAGTATGTATGTTACAGTGCGTGTTGCTATCTACCCTGATAGCACAGTATTATGTTGCAGTGTGTGTTGCTATCTACTCCTGATAGCACAGTATGCTGCAGTGTGTGTTGCTACCTACCCCTGATAATACAGTATGTATATAATTATTGTGTTTATGATCAACCCCTGATAGCACAGTTTGAATATTGCAGTGTGCGTTGCTATCTACCCTAGACTACCCCGTAGTCCACTTGCCCATTGTGCATACCCTGGATCTTGTATTTAAGCTTAAAACTCTGATTTAATTAATGTGTGCACAATTGATAGATTTTCACATCTGTTCTTTTCAGTCACCCTACTCCCTCTGTTTGTTAGCTTCCCAAGTGTATTTTTATTTTTAACCTGGAATTTCGCGATTAATAAACTGGCAGATTCAAAAATCAGAATTGTTCAGTATTGAAGTGCCAATACAATTATGACATTATGATATGTTGCATTCAATAATATTAGCCTACGTACACTTTACTTTCACTGTCACTAATATAGTTATCCCCAGACACTGAAATGACGAAAACACTTACACCAAAATTTGGGCCTCTGGTCAGCCATTCAGAAAGAACGCATAATTTATTCAAGCAATGTTTTTAGAAAATTCCCTGGAATCAGCCAAATAATAATGATTTCTGGACAACTTTTTCGAACGGAGTAAATACCCGACCGAGCCTCCCAACAATTACTGGGAAGCTTGTTGCGCCTATAACCCAAGAGTTCCCCTTAACACACTGGGAACTATTTTGCTAGGCACTCATCTAGCGATCAACTCCTTATCGAGGAGGAAAAGCTCCATATACCAATGGACAAATATTTCGCTAGGCAATCCTCTACACGATCATCTCCTCGGAGGAGGAAATAAAAAGCTCCATAATACCAATGGAGAGAATATAAAATGCCGCGGACTTACATGAATTCGCTAGGCAGTCATCTAGCGCGTCAAAAGAAATTAAATGGCTGATACCTTTCTCATTTTCCTATTATATTCATATTCAGATTACATAGTGGACATCGGTAAATATAGGCCTACCCATGCCAAATACCCAGTAGGTAGATACCTCCGGATATTGGAACTACTAAATCGAATTTATTAATGTAGTACATGTATAATTCTGTACATTAAATCGATCATTTTAGAAAAATGATCCAAAAACTGCCACAAGGACTACTTGTTAACATCCGTATCCTGTACCATGGAATAAGCTATTTCTGATCCCCTCATTTCCTTTGCTAGTAAATACCGCAAGATCCACACTTATGAATGTAACAAACTCTAACTTCTGATCACTTTAAGTGATACTGGTTTGTTGGTTAAGTTAAAGTTTTAAAAATAAAATTCAACAATTGATCGTAGGGGCGTTATTCTGGCGAAGTCCAAGTAAAGAAATATGACGCAAAACAGTAAACACACAATATAAATGCAGATAATTATTATATATACTGGTCCTTTAATTTATGATGGATATCAGCTAGATGGATACGATAGATGTTGCCTTGATGGAAGCTATGATGGAAGTGCTTTAGAACCCAAAATATTTTAATAATCAGATCAGCTATCACTGACCATCTCTTTTACCAACATTAAACTTACACTTTACAGTTAATTATAATCATATACTTTAATGGAAAACACAAGTGATACAGAGGCCTAAACTTATTTAACTCCACCCCTTATCAATTACTCTATCCAAGACTTACTAATTGTATGATTCAATCCTACAAATTACAAACACTTAAAACTCATCAAACCCTATTATTTAGAATCAATAAACCAAACTTAACAGATTTCCAAGTACAACTAATCTACTTGGAAATGTCACTTCAACTTGAGTATCAAACATGTCTAATCTTAAACCTGCATACATAGATGAATCTTAAGTAGCTCTTTAAACATGTTAAAATTGGAAGCCAATGCCTACTTAAGAGGGTGTGGTTTTTACACCTGATGGAAACACAAAAAGATACTTAAAAGACATCTGAATCCTCAAATCCAATTTACCTGACTAATGCTGGAATTAACATGGCTGGTGATGGATCAGCATGTAAATTAGAAGTCATTGATAAACAGAGCTACAACATTAATTAAGACAAAGTTAAATCCCAAATAGTTAATTAAACAAAAGAAAAACAACATTAGCAAAGGTTTCTAACAAAGGTTCTCAGACCACAAATAAGTTATTATAACCCGACTTGGAGGGTGGGTTACATTCTCCCCTCTTTTAAAGAAAAAAAATCATGACATCAAACTTGACTGGATTGATTTTTTTAAAACAAATCTTCTCAATTAAACACACCAATTAACTACACACAAAAGTTACAACTACTGTATAAAGTTTGAATCAAGTCCTCATGAACTGATAGCTAGTTCATGGACATCATCTGCTTCGGTCTAAAAAGAACTCATGCTTATTTTGATCAAATTAATGTGAATTGTGCAGTTGCAACAGTCTTAATTACAACCCAAACTCATTCTGTGCTTCAAAATTGACTTCTACTTCGATAGTACAATTTATACAACTACAACATTCAGTAAATGTGGCAAACTACATGTATATAAATCAAGCTCACCTGTGATTTTAGCCAAACACACAGGTACATGATTTAGCAAAATAGCTCGAAGTTAATTAAATTTAACTCTAAAACACTGCCAGTCATATTTTCCGATGGCATCAAAGGAAAATTTTGAAAAACACAACCAAACATCATCATCTACTAAGTTTTGTCCTGTCGTGCACTACATGGACAAACATGATGCATGTCTACCAACATGGCTGAGTGAAATATCTCACAAATCACTAAATTTCAAGACTCTTAACACAGTGTGCCACATCACATGAAACTCACTTTATCTTATAGCTTCTTATGGCCTACAATTTTCAACATGCGATAACCGCTAATGAATACCAAAAGATTATATCACACAAATAATGAGACACGTTTACCATAATAATCACGGGAACATCAGAAATCAAACTCTTTCCCAATCATGCCAATTGTGCATAAATTTGGTGAACTTCATAACAAACAATGCCAATTACTTACCAAATCATGTATTTTTTTTAATTGGAAACAAAAAATCTAAACACTGACTGTCTTCATGAAAAAACGCCACAATATACTTCATCATAATAGCTTAACAATTTCAGAATCCATGCTTGAATTAAAGACATTTAATTTATTCACACAATAAGTCCATAGTCCATTATCATGTCAATTTAAAGTCATACAGTCACTTCAGCTCTTGATGTGATCAATGTTGTCAAAGTTTCCCATCATCGTATACCTGAAACAATACCTTCAAATGGGGCCACTAATCAGCGTCAGATGCATCAAGATGAACCTTCATAGAAAAATAAAATGGCAGGCATTTTTCTGAAAATTGCATGAATTCGCCTGATATTTTCTGGACTAACTGGCGAGTCGCTGCAGAGATGTCTTCAGCTTCAGATGGACATGGTGACTTGGACATATTTGATGAAGTTGGTATATCACAAGAATCAAGATGAACATGCATAGTACTATAAAATTGTAGATATTTTTGCTGAAATTGCAAGAATTCTAACATAAATTTCTCGAGTAACTGGTGAGGCGCTGAAGAGATGTCTTCAGCTTCAAGTTTTAATCTTTTTAAATGTTCATCCACATGAATGTTTAACTGCTGACATGATACCACATTAAGTTCTGCACTGCTTTCTTGAGGTACTACACATTCATCATGTTCACTATGATTCTCATTGCAAATTTCAGGTTCAACATCGCATACACTTTTGTGATCACACTGATCATGAAGGTTATCAGCAGTAGTCTTACTATTTTCACCAGTGCTATTATCGGTCAGTTCTTCACATTCATTGTTCTTGTCTCCATCATTACTGCAACTG
Source organism: Amphiura filiformis (assembly GCF_039555335.1). Classification (NCBI taxonomy): domain Eukaryota; kingdom Metazoa; phylum Echinodermata; class Ophiuroidea; order Amphilepidida; family Amphiuridae; genus Amphiura; species Amphiura filiformis. The sequence continues at coordinate 78,547,697 of NC_092631.1, forward strand.
TTACTCAATGCAATGGACTCCGATGGGATATTATCTTCATAAGCAACAATATTGGGGGAGTGTTCACTTCCCAACACACAAGCACCATTAGGTCCAGTAACATTGTCTGCTTCCGGAGTACGTCCAGGTACAAATATTATATCAAACTCAACAACCTCACCATCTCCAACACTGGGAAACAATTTAGCTGGATTGTTCTTTGCGATACCTCGTTTGTACACAAAAACATCTTCACAAGTATCATCGCGAGTAATGAAACCATATCCTTGCCTTACATTAAACCACTTAACGTGACCAGTAACACGATAGGCAATAACATCACGTTGCTGTGGAATAGATGACCGCTGTCGAGGACGGTTGAAATGGTTGCTGTTGATCTGTTGACGAAGATATCTAACTTCTCTCTCAACTGTCCTAGCCGTGCGTGTAAATCAGGCATGATGGATATCCAAAATACGGGTCGTAGGTGCCCTGACCAAAATGTTGATATCTCAGTTCGCCAAGTGACAACTCACTTAGCCCCACCGGTTGGGCGCCAATGTAACAAACTCTAACTTCTGATCACTTTAAGTGATACTGGTTTGTTGGTTAAGTTAAAGTTTTAAAAATAAAATTCAACAATTGATCGTAGGGGCGTTATTCTGGCGAAGTCCAAGTAAAGAAATATGACGCAAAACAGTAAACACACAATATAAATGCAGATAATTATTATATATACTGGTCCTTTAATTTATGATGGATATCAGCTAGATGGATACGATAGATGTTGCCTTGATGGAAGCTATGATGGAAGTGCTTTAGAACCCAAAATATTTTAATAATCAGATCAGCTATCACTGACCATCTCTTTTACCAACATTAAACTTACACTTTACAGTTAATTATAATCATATACTTTAATGGAAAACACAAGTGATACAGAGGCCTAAACTTATTTAACTCCACCCCTTATCAATTACTCTATCCGAGACTTACTCATTGTATGATTCAATCCTACAAATTACAAACACTTAAAACTCATCAAACCCTATTATTTAGAATCAATAAACCAAACTTAACAGATTTCCAAGTACAACTAATCTACTTGGAAATGTCACTTCAACTTGAGTATCAAACATGTCTAATCTTAAACCTGCATACATAGATGAATCTTAAGTAGCTCTTTAAACATGTTAAAATTGGAAGCCAATGCCTACTTAAGAGGGTGTGGTTTTTACACCTGATGGAAACACAAAAAGATACTTAAAAGACATCTGAATCCTCAAATCCAATTTACCTGACTAATGCTGGAATTAACATGGCTGGTGATGGATCAGCATGTAAATTAGAAGTCATTGATAAACAGAGCTACAACATTAATTAAGACAAAGTTAAATCCCAAATAGTTAATAAAACAAAAGAAAAACAACATTAGCAAAGGTTTCTAACAAAGGTTCTCAGACCACAAATAAGTTATTATAACCCGACTTGGAGGGTGGGTTACATGATTATTTGAAGAGCCTCTGAATTTTACGGTTGAGGCCTCTTCACCACAGTGGACCATTAACCCGATTTGAACATGTTGAAGGAGTTAATTGCAAAACCCGTTATTTTTCGCTGCCAACGCCAAGCAAACACAGTGCCATACTCTGCACATTTATGATTTTTTTTTCTCGAATACATAACTAGGATACCATGTCTAACACAAAAGGCAGCCTTTAACACAGAAATTAACGCGATAACCAGCCGGCTGCGCAACCTCATAAAAACTTGAACCCAATATTTCATTTTTTATTTATACTTTGATGAACAAGAAAATCTGAGGGCATAGTACTTGGCCCCTGTCTAGCTATCCCATGCCAACCTGGTGTTAATTCCTCCCGTCCTGCTATAATTAAAATTACTCGACCTAAGACTGAAGGGTATTACCACCTAAGACTGAAGTGGTACCAATTGTATCGATTTTGTTAATGCTTCTGAAGACACATTAGAGTGAACACATTATACAAAATAGAATTTAAAAAAAATACAACTGCGCAACCGAATAGAATGTGTTGCTGAGTGCTGAGATAGAAACTGAACCTAAAGTGATATACTCACGCACACTCTCACACCCGTATACAATAGTCGTACTACTATGTAACTCAACAAACCTCAATGTAATTAGAATATTATTCAAATTCGGAGAACTCTCAATCGAATATATTTACATTTCTCCTTCGTATTTCATCTCATTCCTAATTACCTTTTAATTTGAAGACCGACACTTTATATGTACTTGTCTCACTACTGCGAGACTCAAATTTTATGACCCACTATCAAACTCTTGAAATCAATTTTAAACAGATATCAAATATTACATATGGGGAGTGGTGGGTGGGATAAAAAATTTCTGCGTCCGTTCTTGCTGAAAAACTGACAGAGAATGGCCTTAGCCAACAAAATGGCCGTGATTGGCCCTCCTGATACCAAACAAGGCACCCAATTATGACCTCACGAGGGCGATCCCATTTCAGCTGCAGGGATAATTTTTTGTTTCATTTGATATGTACAAATTAAACTGCATTATCCCCAGACACTGAAATGACGAAAACACTTACACCAAAATTTGGGCCTCTGGTCAGCCATTCAGAAAGAACGCATAATTTATTCAAGCAATGTTTTTAGAAAATTCCTGAATCAGCCAAATAATAATGATTTCTGGACAACTTTTTCGAACGGAGTAAATACCCGACCGAGCCTCCCAACAATTACTGGGAAGCTTGTTGCGCCTATAACCCAGAGTTCCCCTTAACACACTGGGAACTATTTTGCTAGGCACTCATCTAGCGATCAACTCCTTATCGAGGAGGAAAAGCTCCATATACCAATGGACAAATATTTCGCTAGGCCATCCTCTACACGATCATCTCCTCGGAGGAGGAAATAAAAGCTCCATAATACCAATGGAGAGAATATAAAATGCCGCGGACTTACATGAATTCGCTAGGCAGTCATCTAGCGCGTCAAAAGAAATTAAATGGCTGATACCTTTCTCATTTTCCTATTATATTCATATTCAAATTACATAGTGGACATCGGTAAATATACCCATGCCAAATACCCAGTAGGTAGATACCTCCGGATATTGGAACTACTAAATCGAATTTATTAATGTAGTACATGTATAATTCTGTACATTAAATCGATCATTTTAGAAAAATGATCCAAAAACTGCCACCCAAGTTCCTTGTCATCACATGCAAGGAAATTGCCAAACCACCCCCCCCCCCGCCCCCCCCCCTCGAGATTTTTATGCTTTACAAATAAGGCGAGCTCTTGGCTGTCTTTCCTTCCTTGTTTATGATCTCCTTATAGTGTTCTTAAAATAGTTTGTCCCAACTTATAAACCTGCCATTGTTGGTGGTGACGAATGTTGGTGCTAAAAGTTTAGGATTTAACTTGACTGATTGGATCAACAGTCCTACCTAGTGAGCATTCTTATGCAGTACTAGTGGAAAAGAATGCCTGCCAATGCTTTGTTTTGGCCATCTGGTACATCCACGTACGAGAAAACCCCGAAAAGAAAACAACAAAACCCACTGACTATTATAACTTCACAAGGATTGTTTTGAATTATTTAAATTTCCTTCCTTCTGAACATGTGAGATGAGATAATTATGCTACTGTCGAGTGAGTGTCTACTTCTCATCTTTTGACCACTGTCAATTATCATGAATGAGTGTTTTAGTAGCTTAATAGGCCTACTATTACTTATTAACGAGTTACCATTGTAAAATTGTGAATTTCCTTCTGCTTCAGGAGTAACAACTAGGTGATAACCTATTTAAAACACTGACATACCGAAAAACATTACTATAATCTATGAATTTCCGTCTGTTTCGGACTACACATAGCCTATTTGTACATACCAACTAGGACAAATGTTTTAGTGACCAATTTACCGATAAATGAAACTATAAGGTCAATTTGCCATACATGGTGAACGAATCTGTCCTACAGTACGTTTAAAATCATAACTTTGATTTACCAAAGTTAATAATAATGAAGAATTGTTCTTTGTTTGATAGGTACAAAAAGAAAACCATTTGTTTTACCAAACTTGATAACCCTCTTATAGCAATGTACATTAATTATGTTATATGAAATTCTTTTTGCTTCTTTAAATGACTACCCCTGGTCTATCAGTGAATATCTACTAGGACAAAAGGTGCTTAATTTAACTGCAATTTAATAATAATACATGGGATTTATAAAGCGCCCCACGATGTAAAAAACATCCTCAAAGCGCGGCGCTGCACAGAATCTTAAAATACACCCACTAAATAAAAAAAAAAAAAATAGGGCCTACATGCTGAACAAAATAGTATACATAAAAAATTACGCATGATAGAACTCATATACACACCTTACTATACTGAAACCATGAAAACATAATAATAATGTACAAGAGTTCTGGACTTCGTTTGATAGATACGAATAAGAAATCATTTACCATGAATTTGTTTTGATAATTTCATAATAATCCTCTACTCAATGTAGCCATTAACTATATGTAATATGTTATATGCATATCCTTATGCCTCTGATAGTAACTACCTACAGTCTATAAGCGAAACTTACGAGGCGGTGAAATTATAAGTATGCCATAATAGATGAAACTGTAATTCAATTAATGACAAATTATTCTCTTTGTTTGATAGATACAATTATTACAACATTTAATCACACACATGCTTAACTTGATGATAATGAAGATCCAGTCTTTGTTTGATAGATACAGAAACATTTGGTAATAACCGCTCGACTAGCCATTAACAATAGGTAATATATTATATGCATTTCCTTCTGCCTATGTTAACAGACTACCCCCAACCTGTGTCGGAGAATAGTTAGGTGACAAAAGTATAGTGTAAAAGGTAATTTGATTGAAAGCATTGCCAATTTGCAATAATTTACTTGATGAATAATTTTTCCCCCAGTAAATAAGTTTTATTCGGACTCTGCACCTCCGCACCCTATCTGCAAATACACACATTTCCCTTGTTTTATTAATATGAACATCTATAAAAGTTTGATATGATGAGCAATATTTCACTTCAATTTGAATTCTACCCCATAGAATTTAGGGTTCTTTTTCCAACTAGCAAAAGTTTGCCGTTATTTCTCCAACTAGCAAAAGTCAAGTTGTCTGATGTGCTATGACACCTAAAAGATAATTCATGCAGCAACGAGTTTGGTTAATTAGCTACTCCGAGATAAATCCACTTACTTCAATTGCCTTCAGATCGCTTCAGCATTTAATGTATGACATTTTATCACTAAAATGATCCATTGATGACACCAAGATAATTCTGCAGTTTCCTGCAACCGCTTCCTTCATCTGTTTCTTGTATTATTTGACATGGACATATTGCCCAAGAATAATATAAGCCCAATCAGTCGTACAAAATAAATTTTGGCATTTCCATCAAGCTATGGAATGATCTTCCTCTATCCTTTATTGCAGCTCCATTCGTAGAAGCATTTTTGACATCCACCGCTTCCTTCATCTGTTTCTTGTATTATTTGACATGGACATATTGCCCAAGAATAATATAAGCCCAATCAGTGGTACAAAATAAATTTTGGCATTTCCATCAAACTATGGAATGATCTTCCTCTATCCTTTATTGCAGCTCCATTCGTAGAAGCATTTTTGACATGGACTTGTTAGCATACAGAGCTTTGCTTATGCTATTTTTACTCGCATGAAGAACTGTATAATATATAATCTTCCCGTTCACCACTAGCATTTTGGTTCGCTTCCTCGCCATATTAAGGTGCAACAATACTCTCTTTCAAGGATACACTGTATCTAATGTACATGTAGATGAAGATTCTTCGTTATCTGTACATGCTCTAAATGTAGTTAGCTGTTATACACAATAAAATGTCACCATTAGAGAAGTTACCGTTTCCATCATACTTGTGCTCTAACAAAGATCGTTCCTCCCCATAGAGCCAGGTTACGATTCAAAATATACTCCATCCACTGTCATAGGCATGGTAATTACGACTTTCTGTTGCAGATCCCGCAAGATGTCCTCCTTCTACCACCTGTCTCGAAGTAACCACATGACCTGCAGTGAATTAAAAGACAGAAAAAGAGAAAGCAAATTCTGCCAGCAAAGCCATATTACTTTGTGTATAATACATGCCTGTCTATAAATGACATCCAATATATTCAACAATTCAACTCCTTTATTAATCTATTTGAACTCCGACAACCTTGGATTGAACTTGTAATAAATGTAAAAAACACATAATTAAATCCATTTTTTATTCATTTTTTTAAAATTTATTTATTTATCTATTTATTTTTAAAGGCCGTTTTGTTTTTCATAGACGACATAGACGACAGCGTTGAAGTTACTTCTTTTTTGTTGTGATTCGTTTTATCCAAATGGAAACCCGGATGGCTTCCAAAATTAGAGCATCCTGTGTCCACGTCATGATGCTTGCGCTACAAAAAATTGAATTTGACAATTAAATTCACTCATATGGTTTTTATATACCAAGAGAGAGAAGCACGCGTTTACGGCCATGATGATGATTGCGATAAATTGACCATGAAATTCACTCATATTATGACTATTATAATAACTTTACCCAGAGAGAGCATCACGTGTCTACGCCCATCATGATTGCGCTAAACGGATTGAAATTAAAATCACTCATATGGTTATTATATACAAAGACAGATTTTCCAATTCAGAACAAAATGTTTGAACCATGTTGCCAAAAGATTGAAATTGACAATTAAATTCACTCATAAATTATGGCTTTTATATACCAAGAGTGAGCATCACGTGTCCAATGCCATGATGATTGCGATACAAATTTTGAAAATGACGATTAAATTCCCTCATATGACTAGGCCTATTATAATTTTACCAAGACAAAGCATCACGTGTCCACCCCATGATGATAACATGTGCTAACTTCACTCATATGGCTATTAAATACCAAGAGAGATTTTCCAATTCAGAACAAAAATTTTGAACCACTTTCAATTTCAAACCAGAACAGAAACAGATTGTGTTCCTTCAGACTGCCTAATATAATTATGATGAACATAGAAATGGATCAAAACTTTGCTTTCCCTTAATTTCACGCATTTTCCATTCCACTACCTGCATGATTTATAAATATTTATGAGTTCAAAAACCATAACCCAGTGACCCCCCCGGCTATATACTACCGTGATTCAGTGGTCTATGTTACCATTAATAATGTACATATATGTATACATGTAGACGACCACGTTTGACAATTTTGAAAGCAAATTTCTCACCGTGTTTATTCACTGTTGACGCAAAATACAAATACTCTATTTGGCCATCGGCTGTTGCCACCGCTTACAAGCATAGGATAAATGTAGTCTCTCTTCTGACAAATGTAATAGCGCTAAGATCTCGCTTATACAACATTTCAACACATTAGAATTATTCCATACCACCAGTCCGGCAATCCCAATCAATAGTACTCATACATGCCTGACTTCCTCGGATCACTGTTTAGACAATCGACCACGAAAGTTTTATCGAGTTATACAAACAACTCCGGACTGTTCATTGTACCGTCACAATTCATTTCATGTGGTGTGATGTGCTGTAACCTGTAAGCTTACTTGCTTTTTTTCTTTCCAGTTGTTCATATTCGAGGTATCCTTGATGTGTTTTGTATCCACATCCGTTGGATTCACCACTACCCACTTTTTTTTAAGCTGTGACGGCCTATTCATTGTCTTATAGTTGAATAAAAAATTTCTGCGTCCGTTCTTGCAGAAAAACTGACAGAGAATGGCCTTAGCCAACAAAATGGCCGTGATTGGCCCTCCTGGTACCAAACAAGGCACCCAATTATGACCTCACGAGGGCGATCCCATTTCAGCTGCAGGGATAATTTTTTGTTTCATTTGATATGTACAAATTAAACTGCATTATATAAACTTTTTCATAACAATTTTATACTAGTATTTTGATGTAATTAATATCAGTATAATTTCGAGTTCAACTGAATGCTTTCATCATAATTAACATCAAAAATAGACTATGGCATAGTCTATATCTACCCCTGATAGCACAGTATATATGGTGCGGTGTGTGTTTCTATCTACCCCTGATAATACAGCATGTATGGTGCAGTGTGTGTTTCTATCTACCCCTGATAGCACAGTATTATGTTGCAGTACGTGTTGCTATCTACCCCCTGATAGCACAGTATGCATGTTACAGTGTGCTATCTACCCCTGATAGCACAGTATTATGTTGCAGTGTGTGTTGCTATCTACCCCTGATAAAACAGTATGTATATAATTATGTGTGTGTTTATGATCTACCCCTGATAGCACAGTTTGAATGTTGCAGTGTGCGTTGCTATCTACCCCTGATAGCACAGTATATATGGTGCGGTGTGTGTTTCTATCTACCCCTGATAGTATATATGGTGTGGTGTGTTTCTATCTACCTCTGATAGCACAGTATTTATGGTGCGGTGTGTGCTGCTATCTACCCCAGATAGCATATGTATGGTACAGTGTATGTTGCTATCTACCCCTGATAGCACAGTATTATGTTGCAGTGCGTGTTGCTATCTACCCCTGATAATACAGTACCGTAAAACCCCGTCTACAAGCATATAGAGTGCTTCTGATTAAAGCTAAATTAATCCAGGCGCCATTATTGAATTTGAACAAATGAACGAGCATATACAAACAAGTATTATTGTAAGACCAATCTATTGTATTGGCATATTTACCCATGTATCGTATTAATTTAGCTTTCATCAAAAACACTATATATGCTTGTAGACGAGGTTTTACGGTATGTATGGTGCAGTGTGTGTTTCTATCTACCCCTGATAGCATCATAGCACAGTATTATGTTGCAGTGCGTGTTGCTATCTACTCCCTGATAGCACAGTATGCATGTTACAGTGTGCTATCTACCCCTGATAGCACAGTATTTATGGTGCGGTGTGTATTGCTATCTACCCCTTATAGCATGGTACAATGTGTGTTGCTTTCTACCCCTTGATTGAGTCCCCGGAATGCACCTACTGGAATGAGTCCATTAAATGATATTAAATATTAAATGAGCAGAGCGCCATCAAAAAAGTCGAGACTAAATAAAATGCATAACACGGTGGCGTGCACCATGTGAGCAAAGTGATGATCATGACTGATCCAGTTGAGTTTGGCTAACAACATCTATCTATCCTTGCAATACGGTTATCCACCTGTGCTTATCAGCAAGGAGAGTATACAGAAAATACAAGGTAAAGTACGTCCAGATCAGTTAGCTGCCTTACGGTCTCTTTACTATCGATTAAAGTTACCTAGTAAATCGTTCAAGGAAAGAAGAATCAGCATGGCTCTGCTTTTTAACTGGCCAAGACGTGAGTATGCACAGTTTTATTGCAATATTTAGATTTTGTTCACGGTGATGATTTATGTGCTCTACAAAAAGTTTATGTATCATTTGCCTAATTTGAATGTGTGAAGATGTCCCAGGAGATGTTCCATTGACTATCCTGCTGAACTTACTAGTCACCTAAAAGACCGCTTCTTTGCCCTGATGGCAATGCCCATGTGCCTTATGTTGTCACTAATCCCATCCAGGAAATGTAGGGCACAGGTGTAGATTGTAAGCAGGGATTGCATAGGAATAAACCTGTGGGTGCCCTAAAGGGGTAGGGCATGTGTCACTATAGGCCTACCATTTCAGTGGCATAGCGTCATAGGGGCAAAAAAATCCCATAGGAAAATTGTGCCCCCCCCCAATCAGACCTGGTGCCCCCCAATCATGGTCGGTGCCCCCCAATGAATGTGATGACCCGCGCTACGCCACTGTACCATTTTTCACCCTGATGTGGCAGTGATGTCAACGCATTGAAGCAGCTGTGTATGCATCTATGTGGTGTCTTTAAGCATGTACGCGTGTATGCTACTACGCCAGCGTTTTGAGTGAACGCTGGCGATTTGAAACAATGCTGAATGAAATGCGCACTGATGTCACCTCCACATCAGGTTGAAATATGGTATAATGATGTGTAAATCCACCCACCCCAAAGGGGATGGTCCATACAATCATCCCCTCCGATGTTGATGCCTGTATGTGGGTTTCTGAATTATTAACCTCATTATTTTGTCCATTTTAACATGCAAAATTGGAACAAACTCACCCTAGCAGAAATTCTATACAGCAAGAAGTGTATCAAAAGTGTATCAAAGTGTATTAAAACTGTATCAAACAGCAATTTAATACAGTTTTGATATACAAAGGGTGTATTGAAAATGTATCAACTGAAAATATAAGGTATCAAAACTGTATCAAATACCACCTAACTGTATCAAAAATGTATCAAAAGTGTATCAAATTTGAACTTAGTTAATTTTGGCCATGCTTGTGGTGTATCAAAAGTGTATCAAATTGGACTTTGCAGTTTTTCAGTGTATGTAAAGTGTATCAAAGTGAACTTTTTGGTGCTAGATGTATATCAAAAGTGTATCAAATTAGACTTAGTCAAATTCTGGCTGCATACAGTGTATCAAAAGTGTATTAAATTGGACTTTGCCTGTTTTTTAGTGTATGTAAAGTGTATCAAATTGAACTTAGTTAATTTTTGGTGGCTAGAGGTATATCAAAAGTGTATCAAATTGGACTTGGTCAAATTCTGGCTGCCTATAGTGTATCAAAAGCGTATTAAATTGGACTTAGTTTATTTTGGGTGGCTAGAGGTATATCAAAAGTGTATCAAATTGGGCTTTCATAAACTGACCTTTTGTAGTGTATCAAAACTGTATCAATAACTGATCACATGTCTAGATAATGACTCATCATTTTCAAATTTGCCCATGTGGCATGTATGCAGTTAACACCAGGATTTGCATTTGGAAATGTACTGTATTTTAGAGCAAATTATGGTGTTTTATTTATCATGATGAAGATACAAACATGCTTGTAGACTGCACATTAGGTTACAATGTAGTTGTAATCAGGGACTGTGATTAAAGAGGAAATATCTGACTTTGTTCTGATAAGGTAAGCTTACTATATATTATATATAGGGCCTCAATGTATATGTATTAAGCATGAATATAGCACATGCCTGTATAGTAGATGTTATTGGTAGCCTTTTTGTCTCTTTATTGCGGGTAACAACTTCAGTGACAAGCACTGCATTCCAAGCAGGCCCTCTGATGTATGTATATTCCATTTTGGTTGGGTTTTGCTTCTTTTTTGCAAGACTTTCTCACACATTTATCCTATTGCGTTGTAATTTTGAACGTTGATAGGGGAAAGTGCATTGAGCTGCTCCGTGATGGGGAAAGTGCTAGAGGTCAGCATTAGCAGTAGAGGGCAGTGTTGAATTTGAGCTTGATTAGACTAATTTCAAAATTTGACCTTTGACCCCTTCACTTTGGGGTCATTAATGTTTGCAAATATGTTTAGATCATGTAAGGATAATTCTTGTTGAATTTGAGCTTGATTGGACCAATTTTGAAATTTGAAAAACTGTATCAAAAGTGTATAAAAAACTGTATCAAAAGTGTATCAAAACTGTATCAAAAGTGTATAAAGAACTGTATCAAAAGTGTATCAAAAAACTATCAAAAGTGTATCAAAAAACTATCAAAAGTGTATAAAAAACTGTATCAAAAGTGTATCAAAAAACTATATCAAAAGTGTATCAAATGGCATGTATCAAAAATAGGGCGGTCCCGCTGGCCAGCATTAGAATTGGAACGCTGATTTGATACAGTGACATATTTGATACACTTTTGATATAATTATGTATAAAATGTGTATAAAATGAAAGGATAAGAATTTCAATGCTAATTTGATACAGTTTAAATTGGAACGCTGATTTCATACAGTGACATATTTGATACACTTTTGATATAATTATGTATGAAATGTGTATGAAATGAAAGGATCAAAATTTCAACGCTAATTTGATACAGTTTAAATTGGAACGCTGATTTGATAGAGTAACATATTCGATACACTTTTGATATAAATTATGTATGAAATATGTATGAAATGAAAGGATAAAAATTTCAACGCTAATTTGATACAGTTTAAATTGGAACCCTGATTTGATACAGTTACATATTTCATACACTTTTGATATAATTATGTATGAAATGTGTATGAAATGAAAGGATAAAATTTGAACGCTAATTTGATACAGTTTAAATTGGAACGCTGATTTGATACAGTTACATATTTCATACACTTTTGATATAATTACGTATGAAATGTGTATGAAATGAAAGGATAACAATTTCAACGCTAATTTGATACAGTTTAAATTGGAACCCTCATTTGATACAGTAACATATTCGATACACTTTTGATATAAATGATGTATGAAATGTGTATGAAATGAAAGGATAAAAATTTGAACGCTAATTTGATACAGTTTAAATTGGAACCCTGATTTGATACAGTAACATATTCAATACACTTTTGATATAAATTATGTATGAAATGTGTATGAAATGAAAGGATAAAAATTTGAACATAAATTTGATACAGTTTAAATTGGAACCCTCATTTGATACAGTAACATATTCGATACACTTTTGATATAAATTATGTATGAAATGTGTATGAAATGAAAGGATAAAAATTTCAATGCTAATTTGATACAGTTTAAATTGGAACCCTCATTTGATACAGTCACATATTCGATACACTTTTGATATAAATGATGTATGAAATGTGTATGAAATGAAAGGATAAAAATTTCAATGCTAATTTGATACAGTTTAAATTGGAACCCTCATTTGATACAGTAACATATTCGATACACTTTTGATATAAATGATGTATGAAATGTGTATGAAATGAAAGGATAAAAATTTGAATGTTAATTTGATACAGTTTAAATTGGAACCCTGATTTGATACAGTAACATATTCAATACACTTTTGATATAAATGATGTATGAAATGTGTATGAAATGAAAGGATAAAATTTGAACGCAAATTTGATACAGTTTAAATTGGAACCCTCATTTGATACAGTAACATATTCAATACACTTTTGATATAAATTATGTATGAAATGTGTATGAAATGAAAGGATAAAAATTTCAACAAAAATTTGATACAGTTTAAATTGGAACCCTCATTTGATACAGTAACATATTCGATACACTTTTGATATAAATTATGTATGAAATGTGTATGAAATGAAAGGATAAAAATTTCAATGCTAATTTGATACAGTTTAAATTGGAACCCTCATTTGATACAGTAACATATTCGATACACTTTTGATATAAATGATGTATGAAATGTGTATGAAATGAAAGGATAAAAATTTGAACGCTAATTTGATACAGTTTAAATTGGAACCCTGATTTGATACAGTAACATATTCAATACACTTTTGATATAAATTATGTATGAAATGTGTATGAAATGAAAGGATAAAAATTTGAACGCAAATTTGATACAGTTTAAATTGGAACCCTCATTTGATACAGTAACATATTCGATACACTTTTGATATAAATTATGTATGAAATGTGTCTGAAATGAAAGGATAAAAATTTCAATGCTAATTTGATACAGTTTAAATTGGAACCCTCATTTGATACAGTCACATATTCGATACACTTTTGATATAAATGATGTATGAAATGTGTATGAAATGAAAGGATAAAAATTTGAATGTTAATTTGATACAGTTTAAATTGGAACCCTCATTTGATACAGTAACATATTCAATACACTTTTGATATAAATTATGTATGAAATGTGTATGAAATGAAAGGATAAAAATTTGAACGCAAATTTGATACAGTTTAAATTGGAACCCTCATTTGATACAGTAACATATTCAATACACTTTTGATATAAATTATGTATGAAATGTGTATGAAATGAAAGGATAAAAATTTCAACGAAAATTTGATACAGTTTAAATTGGAACCCTCATTTGATACAGTAACATATTCGATACACTTTTGATATAAATTATGTATGAAATGTGTATGAAATGAAAGGATAAAAATTTCAATGCTAATTTGATACAGTTTAAATTGGAACCCTCATTTGATACAGAAACATATTCGATACACTTTTGATATAAATGATGTATGAAATGTGTATGAAATGTGTATGAAATGAAAGGATAAAAATTTGAAAGCTAATTTGATACAGTTTAAATTGGAACCCTCATTTGATACAGTAACATATTCGATACACTTTTGATATAAATTATGTATGAAATGTGTATGAAATGAAAGGATAAAAATTTGAACGCTAATTTGATACAGTTTAAATTGGAACCCTGATTTGATACAGTTACTTATTTGATACACTTTTGATATAATTATGTATCAAATATGTATGAAATGAAAGGATACATTTCATTTGATACTTTTTGATACATTATCTTGGCATTTGATACACTTTTGATATGTATAAAATGTGTATGCAATGTTAATTTGATACAGTTTTGATACATAAAAGTGTATGAAATGAGGGTTCCAATTCAAAGCCTTTTATTTCATACATTTTTCATACGTATCAAAAGTGTATCAAATTTCAGCCAGGGCATGTGAAAGCGTCCAATATTGAAATACATAATAGGCCTGATCTGAAGGCTATATTCAATAACCTTGGTATACCACAGGGGCATAAATGGAGGACATTTTCCAGACAAAAACTTAGGTTTTTTCCCCACCATGTGTTCTCCAGTCAGAACAAAAACATGTTCACATTTTTACTCACCACTGCTATTTTTTCGAAAAATGTTGAAAAATTTGAAGAAAAATAATGAAAAAATGGGGTCATTCAGTAAGAGATTATCAGAAATTTTCCCAAAATTGTTGAAAAAAATAGGGTCTTTTGGTGACAGGAAAACAAAAAGGGGGTCATTGGGTGAGAGGGAGTTGAAAAATGGGGGTTAATGTGGCCACACATCCCCACATCCCCATCACCCATTTTTAGTGAGTGCCCCCTGGGTATGACATATCAATTCGCTGTCACACGGGTGACCCTGTGACCCGTTACCATAGCAACTGGACGGGCCTTATAACCAGGGCTGTCAACTCTCACGCATTGGGTCACTTTCTCACGGTATCACGCCAAGGTAGTATAATCTCACGACTAGGTAGTAAATCTCACGCAATTAGTAAAATCTCACACATCATTAATATCTCATGTTCTTACCAACCCCCCTGCTTTTCACATTCTCGAGCGCCGTGGCTCAAATAATCATGGTTCAAAATGAACATTGGAGTCGGCAAATCCCGATACGCCTCTGTCTCACGCCAAGCAATTCCAAAAAGATGACATCCCTGCTTAACATCGCGGATTAATATCAATATATTTTATTTTGAGAATAGTCTTGTGACATCAGGCCAGAAGCATCACAAATTATTAATTGAAGTCCTACACTTTGTCTACTTTCTTCAACACACTAAATATAGACCAGACAGGTCAAGTAATATCACTCTTAACGTGAATCTACTTTTCGGCATAGTGGTAAAAGCCTAATATTTCCCACCTCTTAAGAGCTGATCAAACTATACTTTAAAAACATTGATGTTATCTGGACCCACCTGCTGTAGAAGCTCTTATTATATTTCAGTGCAATAGAATATATATGTGACCCATCATATCAATCATATCAAAAGGAAGTTTTAAAATGATATCTTATTTGTGAAATTTGAAGAAATACTGTTGAAGATATCGCAATAAATGCAACTTTTATTCTTATTGTTTTATTTTGCAAGGTTATTTTGCCTGTATCTCAATATGCCGTAGAAGTGATGTAGTTAATCGGATTAACTACCATAGCAATAGATTAAAACAATTTTGGCTATATCGCCCGCACTAAAACGCTCATGCGGTACCGATGCATTGAACCATAGATGTCAAATAAATGCTAATCACTTGCACCTGTAAGATTAATCTCTTTGAAAAGAGCGGTATTGTATTCAATCTATTATATGATTGAAGACAGGTGATGAGTGCAACTTGCTGTGGTATATTCAAAAATTTTATTCATCTATTGCCATATGGTAGTTAATCCGAATACAACGTCACTTCTATGGCGTATATACACTATATGTCGCCCTTATTGTTCCTTTTGATATGATGGGTTACATTAATATCAACATTAGCTTAAAGTGGGAAGTTTTCTGTGTCACGGAAAAACAGACAAATCCGCGAAATTTAAGAAAAAACGGAAAACACAGAAATTTGCGGAAAACATGTTTTTCCTTGAGAAAAATAAAAATGAAGAAAAAATAATGAGAATGGGAGGTAAAAATAATGAAAATGAAGTCCGTCTTGAAAGATAGCAGGCTTAAAACAACTAAAAAGATAATGCAAGTAAGTTCTTTTTACCCCGATTTTTAGCGGTGCGCATCAATCACGGAAAACTTGCCACTCAACATTAGCTTTAGTAAGTGTCTCTTGATCACACCAATGAGAAATGGCCTCTGTAGAATAGTAAAAATATTACTCAGTAATATAGAGTAAATCAGGTCATACATAATGTCATTTTAAAACCAATTGAAATGAAAATTTGATTTGAAGAAAATTGAACAGTATTTTATTATGAGAATTCTAGCATGCATTGCAGGTTGTTCATGATGGAAGTTTACGCAAGTTGATCCAACAAGTAATGGGCTATTACAGTTGATATCCCCCCCCCCCCTATGGAAGACATGATCTTAATCTTCCACACAGTGTGAATTTCAAATGGGGTTACCTGAATAGGAGACTCCATTTGAAATCTACACCCCCTATGTGGGAGAGTAAGGTCATGTCTTCTGTCTTCCATTAGGGATGTATGTATATCAACTGGAATAGCCCAACTGATGAAGCTCTATATGAAAATAACTAGTTTGGGAGGGAGGGAGGGAGGGTGAGATTTGAAATGTCAATTATGTGTCTTGAAAAACATGGATGTTATTATGACCCACATGAGCTGTTGTTATATTCATTGCAAGGATCTTATGTAAAGTCTGTGCCGCCAGATAACATCAATTTATTTACTTACAATGTCTCTGCATTACATGACTGGGGAACATGTCTCAAAATTGTCTCAAAAATAGAAGAGGTCATATCATGTCATGATTTGGAAAAAACAAAATGCATTTACAAGTTCATGATAGAATTTCAGAAAATACTTTATTGTGTATCAGCAAATCTGAAGGTAACCATTATTAATATATTCGCTAATTTCTTCCCAGGATGAAAATAAAAACATTTGGCCTTGATTTTGACATGGTAAATCAAATTTAAAAAAAAGGATGAGGGATTTCTCTTGAGCAAATCATTTATGGCTTAAACTGGATTTACACTTGATCATTGAGCGATGATAGATTGATTCTGTACCAATGAGGTAGAGTGCTGATTGTTGTGTTGGGAAAAGTACTCCACAACAACATTTTAAAAATGTTGTCAAAATATGTTATTGTAAAATCCAGTCACAAAAATCAAAGACTTGGAACAAGTCTAAGCAATCAAAATCTTGAGTATATTCCAAATTTTGCTATAATTTTCACTTTTTTGTGTTACTTTAATTAATACATAAATTGAAATTGAGACTTATTACAGGTCTTTAGACTTGATTATCACAGCATGTGAAACACACCCTAAAATGCACACTTTTGGCCCTTCGTTTTATAAATTTGACTAACTAAATTATTAGGATTTAGCTATGTCTCATTTGGCAAAACAGGATAACATTTTTTTAATCTCAAAAAATTAGTGCTGTATTTTTCTCGAATGGGGATTAGGGTTCAATACAATATCGCTTGAGAATTCAAATAACAAAAATCAGATGTAACTTTTTTGTTTTGTTTTCATATTCAACAATTAAGAAAAAACCTTGCATATTTTAAAATAAGGGCATGTTATTAATAATAGATGACTCGGTTCTTAACAGGAAATGAGACAACAAGAGTTGAGAGTCCTCAAATCACTCACTCGGGTCAAATATAGAAAATTGATGTGGTTAAGCACTCATGGTGTTCAGGAAATAGAAATGAAGTGACGTGTAAGAAACTGTTGAAATTGGGATCAAATTTCGAGAAAAAGTTAATTATTTCATCAAATGTTTGAGAGGCAGAATTTTGCTCAATAGGGGTCATGATTGTCAGCTTGTGAAAGTTGTTATATTTGATGGGAAATGTGATCATCTTTATGCAGTTATAGACTCCTTCATAAGACTTCAACCATTCAGAGCAGTGCTTGATTTTAGTTTTTGTGGATAGTAGACATGTATGAAAATTATTGGGGTTGCTTTATAATTGTAATGCATTTGGGCATGTCATTCCCTTAATAATTCAAAGTAAGTAACAGGGACAATATGTGTAAAATAAAATAAATAAATCTCACTACAAAAGGGTCAACACAGAGGTGGATTTAGGGGAGAGGGTGCACCCAGCGTGCGCGCCATTAATTTTTGCAGAGCGGTGCTGCCCCCCCCTAATTTTTGCAGAGCAGTGTCTGACTTTGTGTGGGCGCCAAGCCGTGTGGCTCTGCGCCCATGGTGCTCCCCATTGCAAATTCCTGGATCCGCCCTGCAACAGGTTTTTAACACAAGGCCTTTTGTACTCTACTTGACCCCATAACAATGTTATCATTTTTGTAATGCAATATTTCATTAAGCTTCTTACTATTCTTTGCATTTTATAATTAAATTCTTTGATGTGGATCTCTTATAAATCATTTTTGATAATACTAGTGATATTTTTTCAAATACAACAAAAGCAAAATAACATGTTTGTGGCTACATTTTCATACACATGTGTGATACAGTTGACATATTACTTACAGGGCATGTGAAATACCAAGGTTGCATCTGCAGTAGATGTAGCTGGTAACTAAGTGTTATCTTCAGTAGATATATATCTCACAGTTATGTGCTTTGTGTTATCTTCAGTAGATACCTCTCATTCTATGTGTTAGGTGCTGTCTTCAGTAGATAGCACATATCTCATTGCTGCATGTAATTTGCTATCTTCAGTAGATAGTGCATATGTCATTGCTACATTTAATGTGCTATCTTCAGTAGACAGCACATATCTCATTGCTTCATGTAATTTGCTATCTTCAGTAGATAGCACATATGTGATGCGATCAAGCTAAATGAGTCTGATGTCGATTAAAATCAAAATTCTATTTTCAACTTCATTGCATGAGCTTCTTTTTGCTGAGAACCCATCATAGACTTATGGTTCAAAAGATATGGTCATTTTATTGTTGCTCAGAACAATGAAATACAAAGAAGGTTGAATACTATTATATGCTCTATCACAAAATCAAGACATTAGCAAATTGCATCTAAGCAAAACATTATAAAATAAAATAAAACATAACATAAATTAAGGAGAACTGGCTGAAGGGGGGGGTGTCATAAGACCAATTTGAAGATCTGGAGGGAAGTTGCATTGACAATAACCAATGGGAGATAACTTGAAATGTAGGAGGCAAACAGATAAAATGATGTCTGGGACAGCTATGTGTTTGTGCTATCTTCAGAAGATAGCACATATCCCATAGTTATGTGTTTTGTGCTATCTTCAGTAGATCGCACATATCCCATAGTTATGTGTTTGTGCTATCTTCAGTAGATAGCACATATCCCATAGTTATGTGTTTTGTGCTATCTTCAGTAGATGGCACATATCCCATAGTTATGTGTTTTGTGCTATCTTCAGTAGATGGCACATATCCCATAGTTATGTGTTTTGTGCTATCTTCAGTAGATCGCACATATCCCATAGTTATGTGTTTTGTGCTATCTTCAGTAGATGGCACATATCCCAGTTATGTGTTTTGTGCTATCTTCAGTAGATCGCACATATCCCATAGTTATGTGTTTTGTGCTATCTTCAGTAGATCGCACATATCCCATAGTTATGTGTTTTGTGCTATCTTCAGTAGATCGCACATATCCCATAGTTATGTGTTTTGTGCTATCTTCAGTAGATCGCACATATCCCATAGTTATGTGTTTTGTGCTATCTTCAGTAGATCGCACATGTCCCATAGTTATGTTTTGTGCTATCTTCAGTAGATGGCACATATCCCATAGTTATGTGTTTTGTGCTATCTTCAGTAGATAGCACATATCCCATAGTTATGTGTTTGTGCTATCTTCAGTAGATAGCACATATCCCATAGTTATGTGTTTTGTGCTATCTTCAGTAGATGGCACATATCCCATAGTTATGTGTTTTGTGCTATCTTCAGTAGATGGCACATATCCCATAGTTATGTGTTTTGTGCTATCTTCAGTAGATGGCACATATCCCATAGTTATGTGTTTTGTGCTATCTTCAGTAGATCGCACATATCCCATAGTTATGTGTTTTGTGCTATCTTCAGTAGATCGCACATATCCCATAGTTATGTGTTTTGTGCTATCTTCAGTAGATCGCACATATCCCATAGTTATGTGTTTTGTGCTATCTTCAGTAGATCGCACATATCCCATAGTTATGTGTTTTGTGCTATCTTCAGTAGATAGCACATATCCCATAGTTATGTGTTTTGTGCTATCTTCAGTAGATAGCACATATCCCATAGTTATGTGTTTTGTGCTATCTTCAGTAGATAGCACATATCCCATAGTTATGTGTTTTGTGCTATATTCAATAGATAGCACATATCTCATAATTATGTGTTTTGTGTTATCTTCAGTAGATAGCACATATCTCATAATTATGTGTTTTGTGTTATCTTCAGTAGAGACCCGCTCTTACAAAAAAAGAAACAACCTAGCAAACACGACATTTTAAGCAGGTTGATAAAAAGTTTTAGTAAAATTAAATGTATAGGTTATATAAAACCATGAAAACGTTCTAAAATGTTTTGTATGAAAACACACTCCAACAACATTTGTCAAACAAAAACGTCAAAATGTTATTGTATTTTTTTTCAAAATATATCATCAGCACTTAAATAACATTACGTTAGAATATTTTGCAATATGTTTTTCAATGTTATGAAAATGTTTTATACCCTTTATATAACCCGACATTTAAACTTTTTCTGGCAACCTTTTCTAATCTTTTGCGATTAATGTCAAAAACGTTTTGTGTTTGCAGGGAAGTCACATTTTTGACATTTCATGATTTTAATAGGTATGTAAGCGCTATACAGTCTGCAAAAATTATAAACCCTTTCATTTTTTCTTTTTCACCCTCCCAGTGGCACTGTCATTGCACATTGCATTGTGGTCTAGCTTTATAACTGTCATGTAGCATTCATTATGACTTGACAAGTTCAGTCACTTTACATGCTACAGTTGCTCAAAATTCAATGTTGACTCTTTTAATGGTATACCTCGATCGATACTAAATGGCCAGAATTGGTGTCTCAAATTTCTTGTTATGTGCAAAGGTATTCAATGTAAATGACATTGTGTAACTTTCCTCATTTATAATAACATTGGATTGCAAACATACACACAGTCTGTTATTACTAGTCACATTTGAGTGAAAGAGATGGACATTCAGGTATAACGTTAGAAATAAACCAATATTTCAATGGCCATTCAACTGTCAAACAACTGCATAATATGACCATCAACTTGCGCCCATCAATCTACCAGGCAACATTTCCCTATCGGTAAAATTGCACAATTCTCCCACTGACCTGTGCTACTAAACTGACATTATCAGGAGAAAATGTGCAATTTTAATGCTAAAATGAGGACAACCGGCCTGAAATCAGGCATTGGAGATGCACATCACAGGTTTTGATCCATTTTTATTGCGGTATTTCTACCTGTGGAGGCAACTTTCCCTGCCTCCAGTCTGTACGCCACTGCTCCCAACTCTCTCTCTCTTCTCTCAGTCTGCTATTCTCTCTTCTTCATACACACTAAAATCTTTTAGATTAATTCGTGACCTCATTAAGATTAATAACCAACATGGACAAGTCGTTTTGCTCATTTAGCTCTAAACTGAATAAAAAAGATGCCTAGAATGATACATGGACGACACCAGGTCTACTGCTGTCAACTAATTGAGATCGTGTCTGAACATATTTACATATCAGTTTAAAGGTACACTTACAGATCAATTACCAATTTAAGCATCAAGTTACACAATGGAAGAAGCTGCCTACAGGTATTAAATCATGATTGCAAAAATCCACAAGTATAGACCATTCCTAGAATTAGCACTTTCCTGCCATGTGGGGTGAACATCAATGTAAAAAACAAAGAAAACAAGGGTAAACATTTGTATTTACATTTACAATAAATCACAAACAATCAAAATAGGTATGAATGTCACAGAATATGTTAATTTAAGGAGCATGCAGGGGTAAAAAGATGTAACTTTAAGGAGTTCTTACAATGATATTATCAAGAGAACTTAGGCCCTTAATTTTACACAAGACTATACTTTAGAAAATGTGAATTCAAAAAGTGCAAGGGGTAGCACATACTATCTTGTACTGGCAACAAAGTGAATTGGGAGCATGTAGCCCTTTGATATTGTATTTTTGATCTCTTGTAGGAATCACATCCATTTTTTACACTTTTGTCAAAAACATAGCTTTTTTTTGTCAATATCAATATCATAATATGGCATAGGAGTCTCACAGTCTAACATTGGAATGGGAATGATACTACCTAATGCATCCATTTTGATATAAATGCTGTATCGATTTTGATATAAATGCTTTAATTTAGGTTGATTGAAGATTTCTGACATGAATTAATTGGTCTTAAAACCAGACTCTGGTAAGTCTGATGCGTATTCGTGCTTGTGTTATCATGCACTGTCTTGTTTTAATCTCTTGATAAGTGACTATGATTGAGTACTGTTTCAAACTGGCATTACCCTCCATAAATTATTTGAAAAAATAAGCAATTTTCTGAATTGGAGAGCAATATGAAATGAAGAAATGAGATGAATGGAATTGCATACGGTATATTGAACTCTGTAATAATACATCATCAGATGTTTGAAAGGAATGAAAAGTGGATCGTTTTTAAAGGATTGATGATGACTGCTAATTCGGTTGGTCGGCTATTAAAAACTTGCAATTGATCGCTTCTTCCCATTGGTTGTTTTTGCTGGGATCATGCTAGTCCATCTTGTGCCCTCTGACACGAAGGGGACACTTTAATACTGTTGTACTCAGTGGGGAAAATCACAAATCATGCAATAAAATAAATACATCTTGATGAAACAATTCCAAAAGTTCACTTATTTATCAGGGAAATCAACTTCCAATAATTACCAAAGAAAAGGCAAATTGGTATTTTCAGTGCTGAGAAAATTAACTGGAACTGAAAGGCCCTTTACAAACCAATAGGGATTTAGTGAGGGTGTCATGACAAACATGAGAAGTGGGTAAGTACAATAGATGGAACATCCTTGACTAAGAGAATATCTGTATTTCATTTATTTTCTCATTATATAATTCCTAGAATATTTTCATTGTCTTATACCTTAATCACACTGATGCTCATATTTCCCAGAACCAGGCAGATTCAGGATTTGAAATTACCATCGGGAGAAAAAAGCCTCAATTTGCCTGATTTTGCTGATTTTTGTAGACTTTGTTGACTTTGTTGGGGGGATGCTGCTGTTCCCCATTACCAAAATAAACCTTAGACTTCAAACAAATATACATTTCTAAGCCTTTACTAAATATTATTGTCTATTTGATTCATCAAATCAATATTTGAACAAATCTAAATGGTAAAAGCCTTTTATAGAGTAATTAATGGACATACAATATGATTTTGTCCTTTTCCTAAATTTTACATCTAATTATTATCTTGTTGTCAAAAATGCAAATGTTTATCTTGTAATTGTATGCGGTGCATCAATATTAACCAATTGTTGTATTCTGGTTCCTTAAAACGGTCAATTTCAAGTTCCACAATAATCCCAGCTTGCACTTTTGTTCAATCAAAAGACAAAATAATCTTAATATTTAAACCTTTTTTGAAAAAAAAAAGCTTTGCATATTGCATGTATTTTTTCATGTCAAAGATAAAGGGAAAGCTTGGACAATTCCAAGTTTGTTTGAGAAAAAGAGGTTAGCTAAACTAGCTATGACCGCTGACATTTTCCTTCTGGTTAGTGGGATTGAATTGCAGCCAGATTCTTTTGACTAAATTATGGTGAGATAGAGGCAATTTCTGCTGCGTGTGTGACTAGGATTAATTGGGTTTGCAAGTTACAATTGGCTACCATGTTTATAATATGAAATTATAGGCCTATATAGAGAGACTTAATTGAAGGTGATGCTGACAAGTAGGGCTGTTGTCGAGTAGAATTTACATTGTGGAAACAACCTTCAAATTTCAAGATCCGATGTCGACAAGTTGTCGACAAAGCATTACATTATTAAGTTCAGAGACCATGTTATGAGTAATTTTTTTGCATCAAAATATTGCCATATACCCCATATATGCAATTACGCATCATCATTACATGTATATTGGACTTTTAATGGAAAGATAATCTGCACCACTTACAAATGAAATAAAAGACAGTTGCAGTTTTCATGGCAAGTAATGGCAATGTTAAGTATATCTTAAGCTTTTCTGTATTTTTTTAATGATAAGTTTTTGTCAACAATCGAGAAAATTGCTTTGTCAATAATATTGTCAACAACAGCCTTGTCAACAATAGTTATACTGACAAGAGTTTTATATCACAAGCAAACTAAAGAGATACAAACCAGTCACCAACAGGCAAAGTCCCAGCATCACCCGTTGAGGGCCAAACATTCCACAAAGTGTAAGAGATGAAATTACTACACACATACCGAAGAAACACAACACGCTATTGCATAACATGAAGACACACAACACCAAATTCTAATATTTTTGATAACAATTTTTGCCTGCTTTTTATAAAAAATTCAGATTTCTAACATGAAAATTTATAATATTAAAATATTCTCCTGACAAAAAAACTGTAGTGTCACCAATGTTTAGATGCAAAGAGGTTACTCACTTATGTATAAAAGTAGGCAAAATGTGTGATGCAGTCATGTAAAATGAAACAGATGTCAAAAAGAATTGATTTTGAGAAGAGGCTTGCAGCTAAAGTCTGTCATGAGACAAATGTCGCCTAATGTGAATCTGTATTTAAGGCTGATATTAAAGGCTGTATATAAGCGATTCCCTAAATCAGAAAATAAAAAAGTCATCAAAACCAGGTGTATAAGTGCTAACATACCCTGCAAACATGGCATAATAAGGGCAAAATGTCAAAGTTTTTGGTTATACCTAACACCTCAATGAGTGTTTTTGCTATCGGAAGGGAAAAACAAAAAAAAGTAGAGAAGGTGAACAAAGAAGTCACTTGGTACCCCCAGGATTTGATCCTTAAACCCCTTATATGTACCAACCACAGGATGATTGACCGGAAGCCATGTTGGTTTCGCTGGCCTGGCCAGAAATTCCGCACATATATATAGCTTAGGGTGATTGCATCATGGCATCACATGAGATGCATGCATTCGCAGTCCTTGTTAGATTTTGTTAGATTTGGCAGTATTAGGCGACGAAAAAGAAAACCCTGTTCTACGGGCCCGACCGACCCAGATTTTGAACAAATTGGGAAAAAAAATTTTCATGTACAAATGAATGCCGACTCAAATTTTGGAAATTTCCGGAACAAAATTTTTGTGTGTATTTTCTCAAATTATTTTCAGATATTGGTGATTTTTTTGGGTAATTTCAAAAAAAAAAAAAGAGAAAAAAAAAAGGCCGATCGACCGACCCTACTTGAAAGGTCCGTCCGCCCGTAGAACATGATTTCTTTTTTTCATTCCCTTAGGGTTAATGTTTGGGAAGTCTGTCCATCCATATGAGTGTCCATATGGAGTGTATCTATATACAATTGAATAGAGCTTCTTATTATCAACACTGCCATTTTTTTCTCTTCCGTTTTGCTAATTTTTTCATATGGGGAAAAATACCAATTTAATTGACTTATCTTTCCTTCAAATTTGAATTCACTGTGATCACTGATAGAGCCTTGAATGCATCAAGGCTGAAAATGATTTAATTTTAATTTTTCTTTTTAAATTAAAATTTTCTTTAAAAAAAAACACCCCACAAGCATAGTTGAAACCATCATTCAGCAAACACAGTTCAAAATGGACTTCAAGTTGGGAAGAATGAGTGTTCACATTTACATACCCAATAAATTTAAATGGTCATTGTATGTGTGTGCAAGCGGAAGTCAAGGAACATTATCCTGATGGATGAGAGCCTAGCAAGGCATAATTCACTTTATTACCATGATTACAGCCATTCTTGATTCTCTCTTCTATTCACTTGGCTATAAATACATTTATACCGAGATTGCAAATTCAAAATGTAATTCCTAGTAGCATTGATGTATGCACATCTATTATGTTTTCTGTTAGTGCCTGATTGATAAAAAGCAAAAATGACAAAAATAATATGACAATGCACACAATTACCTCTTCGTCAAAAGACAAATTCTATTTTTATGAAAATGATATTTTGTGTGATGCTGGTAAAGGTGGGCCAAGTACTCATGATACATTGTTGGAATATCCTGCATCATCTGCCTCACTACACTCATGTGTTGTCAATAATAATGGGGAGCTGTCAAGGATTTATTGCAATTATGTGCTGAGAGCCGGGGCTGAGAGGACAAGATTTGTATTGTATTGTGGACTGAGTGGTGCCCTTGAATTACACTTGGACTTACTGGTAAGCATCAATGTAATAAACTCATGGATCTACACATGTAGTCAAAAGGAAATCTGTTCATGTGGATATTTCTTTCGACTCGATTAAGGGCTCTGGTATGAGCGTTTGGACAGTATTTTTTGTGGGACATGAGAGCATATCAGACATCAAATTGCATTCTGAAAACGAAGAATGTCCTTCTAATATCACATAATTTTGATTTTTTTGAAATTCACGATATAATACAAATTTTATGACAAATTATTAAAATTTGATATTTTTTAATTTTTTGATATATAACAGTCCTCGAAGTAAATTAATAAATCTAATGATATATTCTTAAAGTGTATGTAGCTGGGATGAAAAGCCGACGGTCAATTGAAAATTTTGACCTTTCATGTTGAAGATATACATTTTTTTCCCCAAAAGACCTAATTTTTGTTGGTGTTTTTAGGAGAGAAATCACAAAACAATACTACCCAAATGCTCATACTAGAGCCCTTAAGGGGCTGTGCAATAAGTATGAGCCGGAGGGGGTCAAATGGCATGCCAAAATGGCTTCCTCCCTCTTGGCCTGACAAAAAAAATTGCTTGCCCCCCCAAAAAAAAAATGCCCCCCCCCCTTTGCTTAGCCCCCAAAAGACTCCATTAGAAGACTGTAACTGTAGATTATAGAGGTTCTGCTGTTTATACAGACAGTGCCATATTGGGCTATTTTGGTTGAAAATCCCTATATGGAAGACATGACCTTAATCTTCCACACACAGAGTATGAATTTCAAATGGAGTTACCTTGAAATCTACACCCCATGTGTGGGAGATTACGGTCATGACTTCCATAGGGTGTATGGATTTCAACTGGAATAGCCATGTAGGCTGATATGGTACTGTACCATGTTATACTAAATGCTTTAGGTTTTTTTAACTTCACAGTATACAGGGTGCAGTGGCGTAACGAGTGGGGGCCGGGGGGGGGGGCAAGCTTCTTCCCGGACACAAAAAAACTGGGAAGAAGACCAAAAACGATAGGGAAGGGGAAAAAGGGGGAAGGAGAGAAAAAGAGAGCGCAGTACAGCAACAGAAGCACAGCAAGCCGCTTGGAGAGAAGCGCAGCAAGCCGCTTGCGGTCGAGCGAATACTACAACTTTTGATCTGAAATTGGGAAATTTTTTAATCTTGCCCCTTCCCCGGAAGGTCAGGTATGGTTATGCCACTGACAGGGCGTCTTAAGGGGTACTACACCCCTCGATAAATGTGTGTCTATTTTTGCATTTTTCTCAAAAACTGATCACACACTGGTAACAAAAGTTATATATATTATTGGGGCATGGAATCCAATTACTACACTGGAATTTCAGTGACCCAAGGCAAGCAGTTCGTCATTTATGATACTAAATAAGGTACCGCTAGGATGTACCTCATTTCCTATCACATATACGGAACCGCTTGTCTTGAGTCACTGAAATTTCAGTGTAGTAACTGGATTCCTTGCCCCAATAACATACATAACTTTTGTTACCATTGTGTTATTATTTTTTGAGAAAAATGCAAAAATAGTCACAAATTTACCACAGGGGTGTAATACCCCCTTAATAAAAACAGCCCCCTGAGTCAGAAGTGTAGACTTACAATGAAATTTACTAATCTCATAGTATATTATTGCATGGAATGTCTTCTATCTGTGGGCAGTGGGCACAAATTTCAGCTGTTTTCAACCAAAGTGCAGATGTAATTATCATTTTATAGTTTTATTTTATAAATTGAAATTTTATTGCGACTAATATAAACCTTTTATGACTATTTATTGAATACTCTACTACACCTAAATGTATTCATCATGATAAATAACATTTTTTATTTCTCAAAAATCAACTATGGCATAGTCTATTGAACAGCTGGTTATCATTGCTTTAATTTCAAAACAGGAAAATTGTGTAATTTGAGTGATGGTCCATATTGGCTGGATTTGTATTCTATTTTATATTAATCTTGATGGATTTTTGGTTAAATGTCAAACTGAGGACACTGTAATTGAAAACAAACTTTAATTTATTTCCTGTTTAAAAATGAAGTTGATATCCTGTACTCACCTGTCATACTGAACAATCGGATGAACAGAAGCTAACAGGTAGTGAAGAAATGAAACAATAGGATGAACAGATAGCGAAGAAATGAATTACAAACAAATTGCGCTATATCAGTTAAAATCCATACACCCCTTATGGAAGACATTTCCTTAAAGGGGTACTACACCCCTGGCCAATTTTATGCCAATTTTTGCATTTTTCTCAAAAATTATAGCACATTGGTGACAAGTAAGATATGTATATTATAGGGGCAAGGACTACAACTACTGTACTATATAATATACATATCTTACTTGTCCCCAATGCGCTATCATTTTAAAGAAAAATGCAAAAATAGGTACAAATTTGGGCAGGGGTGTAGTACCCCCTTAATCTCCCACACAGGGAGTATGTATGACAAATTGAGTTACCCAAATGGATGACTCTATTTGAATTCTACACTCACTGTATGGAAGATTATAGTCATGTCTTGGGTGTATGGATTTTAACTGGAATAGCATTTGGATGTGTTTTTGTTTAAAAATTGCGGTCAGAGTCAATGCCATGGGCTGCAAATTATTGATTGTGTAAATGCATGTCTTTTGAAACTTACAAGTCCCTGAACACTTGGGGGAACCATGTTCCCACTTCAAGTTTTGTGTGGGTGTTGACCATTAGGATGCTTTTTGGATGTGCATTTAACATGTTTAATAGAAATGATCAAACATGGTAAGAAAATAGGACAATTTTGATCATAATTCTAAAAATGTATCTTGGAATTTTTAAAGAAGGGTGTCAATTTAAGGCTATATATAGCATTACAGGACAGATGTTTTGGGTCTAAAAGGAGTATTTTGTGATCCTAACATCCTCTTTTCATGGCAGTTTTCAATAGATATACACAAAAAAGTTATTCCCAAAATTTCAGTTAATTTTGATTTGCCAGTTATGTGTGATTATGTGTATTACACTGCTCCATAGGCCACTGTGTTGAATTAGGTTCTGGTATACCAACAATAATTTAGATTTGGTGATATTTTTGCTAAATGAATTAATCTGCAAGAAATCTTTTGTAATAAACATTATATAGCAAGAGGTTTCCAGTGGTATTAAAATCTGAACTTTTTTTTTAGAAAAGTGAGGGAATGGGGTTGTGGATCACAAAATGCCCCTTTAACTCAAAAAAGTTTGAAAATGGTGTTTATCGACTTCATCTGAACTTTTCATTTTATATTAGACTTTTACTGATCTGTATAGATGTAAAATCCCAGGGGGATGGGGCATAATTCTCCCCTCAATATTTAGATAAGGGGAATGGTCCATCCAATCATCCCTCTTCCAATGTTGATGTACCCTTATGTGAGTTTCTGACCAATTAAACCTTACATTTGGCCATTTTAGCCTAGAAAGTGTGAATTTTAGCTTCAATATGGTACTTCAATTTTGTCAATATGTAACTATGTACCATATTCTGTTGCTGGATTCACTATACTTGAAGAATTTTTTCCTACCCCATCCCCCCAATGTCAAAAAGAAATC
Source organism: Amphiura filiformis (assembly GCF_039555335.1). NCBI lineage: Eukaryota > Metazoa > Echinodermata > Ophiuroidea > Amphilepidida > Amphiuridae > Amphiura > Amphiura filiformis. The sequence continues at coordinate 78,578,012 of NC_092631.1, forward strand.
TATGCCACTGATCTGCTTCAGGTAGCATTGTAAGCAATGCCCAATAGTCCTTTCTTGGGTGTGCACGTCAAATAATATCCTACAATGAAATCATTTTGTTATTGTTTTCATGCCATATGATTCTGTTCTTATACATAAGCTATAAAAGGAATAAACATGCAAATATGAAATGAATTGATGTATTTAGAGCCATATTGTAACATTTCCATAAAAAATAGATTAGTATTTCTTTTCCATAAAATGTTAGCTTTAATACTGTCAGATATGTCCCCATCTAAGGGATCTAAAATGAGCGTTTATTGCGTTTTGACAGTATTTTTTATGGGACATGAGAGCACCTCAGACCTATCGAATTGCATTCTGAATACGAAACATGTCTTTCTGATATCAAATGATTGTCATTTTTGAAAATCACAATATAATACAAATTTTATGACAAATTATAAAATTTTGATATTTTTCAATTTTTGATATATAACAGTCCTCAAGTAAATTATATAAATCTAATGATATATTCTTAAAGTGTATGTAGCAGGGAGGAAAAGCCGACGGTCAATTGAAAATTTTGACCTTTCATATTGAAGATATGGATTTTTTCCCCAAAAGACCAAAAAAATCCATATCTTCAATACGAAAAGGTCAAAATTTTCAATTGATCGTCGGCTTTTCATCCCACCTACATACACTTTAAGTATAAATCATCATATGTATAAAGTTTACTTCAAGTACAGTTAAATATCAAAAATATCAATTTGTAATGATTTGCCATAAAATGTGTATTAAATTGCAATTTCAAAAATCAAAATTATTTGATATCAGACTGACATTCTTCGTATTCAGAATGCAATTCGATGTCTGATGTGCTCTAATGTCCCAAAATAAATACTGTCCAAACGTTCATACCCCAGCCCTTAAGTTTGAGCCGAACAATTGAGGTAAATCAAAGAAAATTGGAATTTACTACCAGCACTGATATCGCCAATGTGTGTCACTCTGCCAGTCGTGCTACAGTATGGTCCTTTGATGTGTGTATGACCATCCCATTGTACTGTGTTATGCACATCTTGTACACATTCTATTAATATTTCCATCGTAATAATTAAACAATGGTTCCTGTGTTTTATTGAAAATATCAGATTTTGACAAAACTTGTTAGTTTAATAAAGTATATTATAATCATGTAAAAAACAGAATTTTGAAAAATATTGAGGGCGTGCTCCTCGGCAAATGTTACAAGATGGCTTTTACCCAGATGAGTTGAGGATAAATTACAGCTACATTTTCAGCTCGGCGTTAGGCAATAACCACATCCTGAGTATAAATGGAAATGTCCTTATTTGAATGATGATGGAAATTTGTTACTTCATAATGTGCATATTTGTGTGCGGTTGTATGTATGAATATAATGAAGTGATCTGGGGAAAGATTCATTTAAAATATAATCATCATTCATATTGGCTGATTGTCTTGCAGTGCACAAAAGAACTTCCTGTTCACAACATTAGTGGCTGCCATGTCAACCAATTCAGTTAAAGCCATGTTATAACATTTTCATTCAAAATAGATAAGTATTTCTTTGCCATAAAATGTTAGCTTTTATTATTAGATATTTAATTTTGAGCCGAACAACCGAGGTAAAGCAAAGAAAATTGGAATTTACTACCAGCGCCGATGTCGCCAATGTGTATCACTCCGTCAGTTGTGTTACGGTACTATCCTTTGATGTGTATATCCGTCCCGCACGCAATGCACGTACTGTGTTGTGAATATCGTAAAAACGGCATTTGAGAGCTAAGACTACGCCCTTGACGTTGATGTAAGCATTATGTCACAACGGTATTTTCTAATTGCCAGAGAGGGCGCTTTTCACTTGTACAATTTTTTTGAGACAGGCTGTATAACCAAAAATACCAGACTATGAGATGGAAGGTGGCGGCTTGGAGAGACTCCTTCTTCCCAACGACTGTAAAAGAATAGAATGAGCTCCCTTCATCGGGGGTAAATTGCAACAGCCTTGAGAGTTTTAAGTCAGCAGTAAAAGACCACTACCAAACCAAAAGTAAAAATTAAAATGTAATGCAAGCATCATTCAGAGGTTTTATAAACAGTTAGCAAGATGCGTCGAGTAATGATGTCTTGCTGACTATACAGATGAGATGAGATGAATCTAAGAGCAGCAGTACATTTTAAAACAATATCAAAAATGTGCAATCCACTGTTTGCTCTCAGTAACATTGATGTACCCCAATCAGTCAAAATTTTACAAATTCCATAGAAAATTACAAAATGACTGGTGCCCAGTGGTAGCACCAGATTGGTTTTTTTCTGGGGGAGACATTTGAGAGGAAAAGTGATTATCAGTAGGGCCAAAAATCATGAAATTTCTGCAAAATTGTAAATTTCTGATTTTTTTTGGGGGGGGGGATCCCACGCGAAAAATAGCTAGAAAATGCCAGAATAATTCCAGAATATCCTAGAATAAAAAACCAGGCTAATCCCTGCAAAAAGCTGGAAAAAAACCAGCGGTAATTTGGACGGGATAAGCTAGGATAAGCTAGAATAAATAAAGCGGGAAGAAAAATCCTGGCTTTCTGCAGGAAATTAGAAAGCTTGGATAAAGCTGGCTTCTGGCGGTAATTTGGACGAGATAAGCTGGAATAAATAAAGCTGGAAGAAAAATTGAAATCCCGGCTTTCTGCAGGAAATTAGAAAGCTTGGATAAAGCTGGCTTCTGGCGGTAATTTGGACGAGATAAGCTGGAATAAATAAAGCTGGAAGAAAAATTGAAATCCTGGCTTTCTGCAGGAAATTTGAAAGCTTGGAATTCCCGGCATTTTAATTTGGACAGGATAAGTTAGAATAAATAAAGCTGGAAGAAAAATTTGAAAGCTTGGATAAAGCTCGAATTCCCGGCATTTTCTAGGCTGGCCTTCTTTGAATTTGCACATTTTGAGCTTTGATAAAGCTTGGATTATCCAACAAATAATCAAACAAAATGGAGAAAAAAGATAAACTCGGCCAGTTCAATGTCATATTTGTACTCTCCAAAGGACCCTCCTACTTCCAACTAACAACCCCAATGCATTGAATTACCACACCACATCCTAGCTTTAATTACCAAAAATCTTCTTATTGTGCTGAAGGTGACTTATAACTCACCATATTTGAACTCTCTGAATAACAACTCACCATATTTGAACTTTCTAAATGACCCTCTCCCAATTCAAGGTGCAAACATCCCCCGAAACATGGACATAGTATACCACATGCCAACTTTATCAAACAAAACTCATCCAATAATATGCTGGAGGTGACAACTCGCCATATTTGAACTCTCCAAATAAGAACTCACCATATTTGAACTTTCTAAATGACACTCTCCCACTTCAAAGTACAAATAAACCCGATACATCAACAAAGCACACCACATCCCAACTTTATCAAACAAAACTCTTAAATATGCTGGAAGTGGCAACTCACTATATTTGAACTCTCTGAATAACAACTCACCATATTTGAACTTTCTAAATAACCCTTTCCCAATTCAAGGTGCAAACATCCCCAATGCATACATCGCATGCCAACTTCATCAAAAAAAACTTGTCCTATGATATGCCGGAGGTGACAACTCACCATATTTGAACTCACCAATTAACAACTCACCATATTTGAACTTTCTAAATGACACTCTCCCACTTCAAAGTACAAAAATACATACATCATATTCTTCAAAGTACAAACATAGGCCAATATACATAAACATGCACACCATATGATCCAAACATTATTCCAATTCAGTGAAGATGTGACAACTCACCATGTTTGAACTCCCATTTGAAACCTCTCCCACTTCAAAGTACAAGTACAAACATGCCCTGGAAACATGTCCAATACTGAAGACATCATCATAAACCCCAACAACATTAGCATGACCAGTAACACTTTTTACCAGGGTCAACCAGGTCACTAAGTAATGACCCAACCAATGCTTCAGTAAGCTTCAGTAGGGGCCTATGTATAATGTAATGCATGTCTGCTGAATTCAACAACCTCTAAGCCAGAATGTTTCCTCAAAAAGAACAAAATACAGACTTATAAACTAATGACAAGCTGATCTTTCTTCCAGCTATAGTCTTGGTATACTACCCATCAACTTAACACTATTGAAAATCTGTAAAATATCCTTAAAACTGTGAAAATTTATGGTAGCTTCTGAGAGTATTCCAGAAAACTCCCCGGGGGTGCCACTCATATACCATTGCATGTTGTCATCACTGACCAGACACTTTTATTTTTCACCCAAAACACTGACATGCCCAAGGGCTGAAAGGTAACCCTTACCACTGACCTGCTATGAAAAAAGGATACCCAAATCACTGACCACAGCCATGGTGCAAACAAAGGTACCCATATCACTGACCTTACATGTCCCAATGACCCTTTTCACTGACGAAGGTAGAAAGCAATATTTACCTAGTGTATTTCCAATCCCTTTACAGATTCATGTAAAATGTAATATTTATTTCACCATGTCATGACTTAGTTGGTGTGAGAAATGCATCGTCTAAGCAGTGAAGCTTACCAACTTTAAGCTTATCAATTGGTCATGTGTGTGCGAATTTTGCACCCTCTGGACTGGTGTGTTTTTGAATGGTACACAACCCATGCACACAATCGGAAGTAGAAACCGGGAGTAGAAAGCAAGAAACATCAGCAAAAGCGATGAAAAACGTGATTGCATTTTCTTAATAAGCGTAGCTATTTACCTTTGATTTCAGTGCTGAATCCGGGCGAATCCATGATCCGCGCTAAGCTCTGAAATCTGAAATATAAAGCACTTTTTCCCGTTTAACCCGGTTTTGCGCGGTGACAAACAGCGATGGCAAATGTCACTTCACGATTTCCAAAAGGCATGCATGGTTCCTGTCATATCTGGTTCAGCAGTCAAGCGTATGTCGAATCCATTCCGATTACACAGTATCTGTACCTTGTACAAAATTCGTAGTCTCTAAGCCCGTCGCTACGCAGCCCGCTCGGCAGCATGCACAAACATCACCGAGTTTTAATCATGGTACAAGACCGGGCACAAGACTAATATATTACACTTACAGACCCGGAAGTAAGAAGTTGTTTACAATCAGGAGCGAAAACAGCGGCTGACGTCAAATGCTGGACTTTGATTTTTCATGAACCCAAAACGCCGACATATCTATTGTAAAAAGGTACCCTTTTTCCAGAAAACACCAAAATTGAGACCCTTTTGGCGTCCAGCGTGGGGCGTGGCCTATGCTTAAAAAGATACCCTTTTACCGCGAAATTTTGGTCGGTGATGACTTCATTGACGGTTCAACTGGCACCCCCGGGGAAAACTCACCTTGTCAGTTGGTGACCTCTGACCTCCAGGCTCCCATAATGCACTGTTCTTAAAAGCTTGGACTTTAATGTATTATAAACTGCAAGCTTCATCTGTTAAAGTCCAAGCTTTCGATGGAGTTCAAGCTTATCTCTCTGAGTTCAAGCTTTTCTCTCTGAGTTCGAGATGTCCAAGCTCTTACAGGTAGAATTAGCTGGAAAAGCTTGGATTATTTTCATTTCAGCTTTTATCCTGGCTTAAAAGCAGAATATTCAAGGTTTTAATTTAGCCGGGATTTTACCCTTAGCCAAAGCTTGGATAAGCTTGGTTATTCAAGTAAAAGCTGGAAGTTTCCAGCAATTCTGATCAAGCTTGAATTAATTTTTGCATGGGCTTGGGAGAAAGGTCTCCAGCTGGGGGCATATCCCCACCCCCTTCTTTATCCATATCATTCTCTTTGAAGGCCTTTCCCACCCTTTTTAAACTATGCTCTTTGCAGCTTGTCAGTTTAACATTCTTTATGAGGTTTTGCTTTCTATTCAGTATAAGAAGAAAAAGTCAGTTTTTGAATAAATGTCCTTCTATCTCATCCATCTGGGTCTGGGCTAGCTCTTGGTGGCCTACTGGTGACTATTCCTCTGCCAAACCTATAGCATCCTTTTTACTCATTTTCATGCCTCAATTTTATATGTGACAAGGCAGACTCCTCAAAATGAGGGTGTAGTCAAAGTCGGCGAATTATTACTGGGAACTGATATGAATATGAATAAATTCTTCATAAATGTTTATATATAATCTTCAAACTAGAGCTGTATGTATAGGTATTATACAGCTCCATGCTTGAAACTGATCAGTTTGCATTGTAATAACTTACCCATATCTGGAGCAATCATATACTCCACACAGTGATCAATCCACCTTTGCTACAAGTTCTAGTAACGTTAAGTTCTATGGTGATGATCTTGGATTTTTAACCTGTACAGGCCAGGGGAGGGCAGCTATGACTTGAATAAGTAAGATACAGTTTTCTGTCATCTCATGAGTGTATGTGGGTATAGAGCCTAGATCAGTAGAGTCTGTCCAGGGCAGCTATGACTTGAATAAGAAAGATACAGCTTTCTGTCATCTCATGAGTGTACATGGGTATAGAGCCTAGCTCAGTAGAGTCTGTCCAGGGCAGCTATGACTTGAGTAAGAAAGATACAGCTTTCTGTCATCTCATGAGTGTACATGGGTATAGAGCCTAGATCAGTAGAGTCTGTCCAGGGCAGCTATGACTTGAGTAAGAAAGATACAGCTTTCTGTCATCTCATGAGTGTACATGGGTATAGAGCCTAGCTCAGTAGAGTCTGTCCAGGGCAGCTATGACTTGAGTATGAAAGATACAGCTTTCTGTCATCTCATGAGTGTACATGGGTATAGAGCCTAGATCAGTAGAGTCTGTCCAGGGCAGCTATGACTTGAGTAAGAAAGATACAGCTTTCTGTCATCTCATGAGTGTACATGGGTATAGAGCCTAGCTCAGTAGAGTCTGTCCAGGGCAGCTATGACTTGAGTATGAAAGATACAGCTTTCTGTCATCTCATGAGTGTACATGGGTATAGAGCCTAGCTCAGTAGAGTCTGTCCAGGGCAGCTATGACTTGAGTAAGAAAGATACAGCTTTCTGTCATCTCATGAGTGTACATGGGTATAGAGCCTAGATCAGTAGAGTCTGTCAGGGCAGCTTTGACTTGAGTAAGAAAGATGCAGCTTTCTGTCATCTCATGAGTGTACACATGGGTATAGAGCCTAGATCAGTAGAGTCTGTCCAGGGCAGCTATGACTTGAGTAAGAAAGATACAGCTTTCTGTCATCTCATGAGTGTACATGGGTATAGAGCCTAGCTCAGTAGAGTCTGTCCAGGGCAGCTATGACTTGAGTATGAAAGATACAGCTTTCTGTCATCTCATGAGTGTACATGGGTATAGAGCCTAGATCAGTAGAGTCTGTCAGGGCAGCTTTGACTTGAGTAAGAAAGATGCAGCTTTCTGTCATCTCATGAGTGTACATGGGTATAGAGCCTAGCTCAGTAGAGTCTGTCCAGGGCAGCTATGACTTGAGTAAGAAAGATACAGCTTTCTGTCATCTCATGAGTGTACATGGGTATAGAGCCTAGCTCAGTAGAGTCTGTCCAGGGCAGCTATGACTTGAGTAAGAAAGATACAGCTTTCTGTCATCTCATGAGTGTACATGGGTATAGAGCCTAGATCAGTAGAGTCTGTCCAGGGCAGCTATGACTTGAGTAAGAAAGATACAGCTTTCTGTCATCTCATGAGTGTACATGGGTATAGAGCCTAGCTCAGTAGAGTCTGTCCAGGGCAGCTATGACTTGAGTATGAAAGATACAGCTTTCTGTCATCTCATGAGTGTACATGGGTATAGAGCCTAGCTCAGTAGAGTCTGTCCAGGGCAGCTATGACTTGAGTAAGAAAGATACAGCTTTCTGTCATCTCATGAGTGTACATGGGTATAGAGCCTAGCTCAGTAGAGTCTGTTCAGGGCAGCTATGACTTGAGTAAGAAAGATACAGCTTTCTGTCATCTCATGAGTGTACATGGGTATAGAGCCTAGATCAGTAGAGTCTGTCCAGGGCAGCTATGACTTGAGTAAGAAAGATACAGCTTTCTGTCATCTCATGAGTGTACATGGGTATAGAGCCTAGCTCAGTAGAGTCTGTCCATGGCAGCTATGACTTGAGTAAGAAAGATACAGCTTTCTGTCATCTCATGAGTCTACATGGGTATAGAGCCTAGATCAGTAGAGTCTGTCTAGGGCAGCTATGACTTGAGTAAGAAAGATACAGCTTTCTGTCATCTCATGAGTGTACATGGGTATAGAGCCTAGATAAGTAGAGTCTGTCCAGGGCAGCTATGACTTGAATACGAAAGATACAGCTTTCTGTCATCTCATGAGTCTACATGGGTATAGAGCCTAGATCAGTAGAGTCTGTCCAGGGCAGCTATGACTTGAGTAAGAAAGATACAGCTTTCTGTCATCTCATGAGTCTACAAGGGTATAGAGCCTAGATCAGTAGAGTCTGTCCAGGGCAGCTATGACTTGAGTAAGAAAGATACAGCTTTCTGTCATCTCATGAGTGTACATGGGTATAGAGCCTAGATCAGTAGAGTCTGTCCAGGTCAGCTATGACTTGAGTAAGAAAGATACAGCTTTCTGTCATCTCATGAGTGTACATGGGTATAGAGCCTAGCTCAGTAGAGTCTGTCCAGGGCAGCTATGACTTGAGTAAGAAAGATACAGCTTTCTGTCATCTCATGAGTGTACATGGGTATAGAGCCTAGATCAGTAGAGTCTGCCCAGGGCAGCTATGACTTGAGTAAGAAAGATACAGCTTTCTGTCATCTCATGAGTGTACATGGGTATAGAGCCTAGATCAGTAGAGTCTGTCCAGGGCAGCTATGACTTGAGTAAGAAAGATACAGCTTTCTGTCATCTCATGAGTCTACATGGGTATAGAGCCTAGATCAGTAGAGTCTGTCCAGGGCAGCTATGACTTGAGTAAGAAAGATACAGCTTTCTGTCATCTCATGAGTCTACAAGGGTATAGAGCCTAGATCAGTAGAGTCTGTCCAGGGCAGCTATGACTTGAGTAAGAAAGATACAGCTTTCTGTCATCTCATGAGTGTACATGGGTATAGAGCCTAGATCAGTAGAGTCTGTCCAGGTCAGCTATGACTTGAGTAAGAAAGATACAGCTTTCTGTCATCTCATGAGTGTACATGGGTATAGAGCCTAGCTCAGTAGAGTCTGTCCAGGGCAGCTATGACTTGAGTAAGAAAGATACAGCTTTCTGTCATCTCATGAGTGTACATGGGTATAGAGCCTAGATCAGTAGAGTCTGCCCAGGGCAGCTATGACTTGAGTAAGAAAGATACAGCTTTCTGTCATCTCATGCGTGTACATGGGTATAGAGCCTAGATCAGTAGAATCTGTCCAGGGCAGCTATGACTTGAGTAAGAAAGATACAGCTTTCTGTCATCTCATGAGTGTACATGGGTATAGAGCCTAGATCAGTAGAGTCTGTCCAGGGCAGCTATGACTTGAGTAAGAAAGATACAGCTTTCTGTCATCTCATGAGTCTACATGGGTATAGAGCCTAGATCAGTAGAGTCTGTCCAGGGCAGCTATGACTTGAGTAAGAAAGATACAGCTTTCTGTCATCTCATTAGTCTACATGGGTATAGAGCCTAGATCAGTAGAGTCTGTCCAGGGCAGCTATGACTTGAGTAAGAAAGATACAGCTTTCTGTCATCTCATGAGTCTATATGGGTATAGAGCCTACTGTCTGTTCAAGTAGCTTAGATTCTTGAATTTTTAAGATATTTCAAATATTACCAAATTATGGCCAAAGTCATCAAAGAAAAGTGTTAGCACAGCCTTAGACCTAACGTTATTTATACTTTTCAAATTCCAAAATTCAATTTAAAACCCCATTTCTTTTCAATTTTGCCTCATTTTAGGCAGTTACTTGGGTCCACCAAAAGGGTTCGCGACCTTTTTACAAATCGTGTGGGACAGTCCATTCTCAACTTAGGGCATAGACCCTATCCAATTTAGCTAAACAATATGTCCACCATTCTGTCCTGCCATTTCAATTGTTATACCGTTCCAGTTATTGGATAGGTTCTATAGGTTATGATGGTCCACCGGTTTTTGTTACACGAAATTATATATGGCGCGATTACGTTTTATGCATAACATTATTCTGAGCATTATTTTTCCTAAACAATGACATTAAAATTATGGATTTCGTTCTTATTTCAACTGGTTTACAATGTAAATTGAGTTTTGTTTAATTACCTCCATTCCTTCCCAAGAATATCAGCATTTGCTTGACATTTTCAGATACAGTGACTTTAGGCCTACAAGAATTGTTTTCTGTAATCTGATTGTTTTAAATAATATTTTCTTGTACAAAAGTTCTTTTGTTTCACAGTTTTTTCAGTTTGTATTCAACAAACAAAATGAAATAACAAATTGCAAATAAATGTGTAGTTTTATAATAGGCCTATAGGCCTACACCTTCTCAGACCCATTCTCAGACCCATTCGCACAATAAATAAATAAATAAATAAATAAATAAATAAATAAATAAATGAATAAATAAATAAATAAATAAATAAATAAATAAATAAATAAATAAATAAATAAATAAATAAATAAATAAATATGCAAGGAATGTATTTATATAAGCTGGGCCTATTTAGAAAACCTTAGTTCATAAATAATAACGTAATGTTTCAACAGTAGGGTTTCAACACAAATTAGGCATAGGCCTAGGCCTATTGGCAAATATTTTGCTGGACAATACTTCCTGATGCGAATAAATACTATTACTATCTCTGCGCATTGTGACATTCGTCCCCATTGCTCTAAATGGATTAATTCAAAAAAGTTTATGGTACCCGACGTTCTACAGCTTTTTATAAAATATCGCGGGAAAATACCAAAATTGAAAAGAAATGGGGTTTTAAATTGAACTTTAGAATTTGAAAAGTATAAATCATGTTAGGTCTAAGACTGTGCTAACACTTTTCTTTGATGACTTTGACCACAATGTTTTATTTTTTCAAATATCTTAAAAATTCAAGAATCTAAGCTAATTGAACAGACAGTAGATCAGTAGAGTCTGTCTAGGGCAGCTTTGACTTGAGTAAGAAAGATACAGCTTTCATCTCATGAGTCTATGGGTATAGAGCCTAGATCAGTAAAGTCTGTCCAGGGCATTTTGTTGAGCCCTGGAAGCTTACAGGGTTGAGATGGATGGGAATATGCATATAATAATATAGCTTAACATGATATTGGTAAAGTTGCTAGTGCTGCTTGACTATAATTTGAGTTGAAATATCTTGATAACTTGCTGCCCTACCTCATTATAAGAAGAGTGGCTGAAATGGATGAGGATTGGACAAGAATGCAAAAGGCCCTGGATGATGGTGAGTGGAAGTTTCTGGGTGTTGTTTGGTATACGCATGAATCTGTTCATGTTTATTGAGTGAGTAATTTGGTACAGAATTTGGCATATTGGCTAGTGATAAACTCTTGACTAAACTTCAGATTGATGTTGGAATGTTTTGTTCATACTGATTTAGTATGTTTTGCTTGTTTCTATTATAATGTGGCAGGAGGGCTGGAGAAAATGTTATTAGAGAATAAAGGTATACAACATGGACAACATCATTATTTTAAGTAGAACAATGAGGTGAAGCTGAGTTGTTTTATGCCAAAAATAATCATCATGTTGCCATAATATGATAGATGCACTACAGCAGCTAAAAACGATACCTTTATTCGCATTCTTAAACACTTGAATTCAAATAAAAAATATTAATCATAAGTAGGCCTATATCAAATTTTAATCAAATTAAATCCTAAATTTCATATTAAAGGATTTACCTAGGGCTTGAATCAATCATTTCCATTGTAACTATGTGCATCTGATGTGTATCTCATCGATGCGCATGTGCTGAACGGAGTTATATCATATAACATGGCTAAGAACCAATAAGATTGCAGGAACTTTCTGAAGTGTTTAAAAATGTTTTCTGCTGCATGGATCAGTTAACTCCAAATAATAGTTTTATTTATTCAACACTCTAGATCTATACATCTATACACTTTCTTGTTTTAAACATTTTGTCAAGAGTTGGTAATCTTTTTGTATGCAATATTCGGAGACAATTCAGACCTTAATCCCGGGGCTTTAATCATTTCAATGTGATTATTGGTTTCAACGTTGTTCCATCATATATAACCTGTAATGCACTTTATTCTGTGAAGAGTATAGTAAAAATTAAGGTGTGAAAGGTATTACAGAATTATTCCAAACGACTGATTAATATAAAACAGATAAAACCTGAATCAATTATTCTATGGGCATATATAGTCTTCAAAATGCATTTCATAAGCAATTGTGTTCATTAAAGCATATTGCATTTAGAATTGTAAATAGCTTAACCTGGCAGTCAGAGATATTCCTTGCAATATTTTTTGCCTAAATGCTCTATCAAGCAATCAGCAATCCTAATAGCCCAATTTAATAACTTGTCATGCTGTGTGTGTCTATTTAACAAAACAGTAGAGAACTCTCAATTGCTATCCTCTACATTAAAGGAACACTCTGGCAATCATAACATCATGCCGTATAATGTCAGAAAAATAATTATCAAGCACAAATCACAACTCATTGACCATAAAAACGAATGCAAACAGCTGGCTCTCACCACTCGATATTCAAAATTTCCACGCCAAAATTGTCTATGGCAATGACGTCATGGTTATTTGTGACATGATCAAGTGGAATGAGTTGGATGTCGCTAACATTGATTTTGAGATATTGGCAAAGAAAGTGTAAACATTCCTTTGTTTTCTATTGTTTTCAGTGATTGATAAAGTGACATAACTTAGCAAAAAGAAGTCTATCAACTTGGGGTTTTCAGTTTCTGAAAGCTCTGAATGTCTTCTTTAGAACCATATGTAAAACTCATTTTCGACCAAGGTCAACATGCGACTCATTCCTCTTGATCATGTCACATTTGTGCTCAATTGTCTTCAGCCTTTATTGTGTTATTGTCATATGTCATTGTCACAGGCAGTTTTGGTGCCCGGGAAATTTAAATATCACGTGGTGAGAGACGGCTGTTTTTATTTGTTTTTAAGGTCAATATGAGCTTGTTTTAAATCACAGGCCTATCAACTGGCAACTCTCAGCTGGTTGACCAAATCATGCACTAAGCTAGAGTTTCCAAAATCACAAAAAAAAGGGAAAGTTTAATTTTGGTATCTGTACTGACAAAAAACCATGTGATTTGTGCTTGATAATTAATTTGCTAACATATAAGGCATAATGTTGTGCCTTAGTATTCCTTTAACATGTTAACTGCTTATGTATTGTTAACATGGTTTGAATGAGACAGTGTGGATGTACTATTTTGTCTCCATCAGATTACTTTCATGTTTACTTTTTGTTTGATTCATTATCACATCTAATGCATATTCCAAAAATACAAAGATCTAAAATGTGATTTTGATGAACTAGTCCAAAGCAAATCAAGTATGTCTTAAAGCTGACTCACACTTGTCTCAGTGAAATGGGCATTTATTTTTACAAAAATTCTTTCACAAAATGTTGGCAGAGATATGTTTTAAAATCACTTGTGTCACTAACACTTAAAATAAGTGAAAATATTTGTGAGTGCTGAAAGTTCTAAGCATTTCAACTTTTCTCAAGCTTATATTGGTGGAGTTTGAGGAAGGGAAAAAACTATTGATTTTGCCTTATAGGTTGTTGTTGTCTAGCAAATCACTGATAAGGCCAAAAAAACATGTTTGTTTCCTGTAGCAGGTCCAAAAAGTCACGTCTTGAAATGGAAAAAAAAATACCCTTTTCGCTGCAAATTGGGAATTTACAGTGGGTTTCTCCGACACAAAAAAAATCATATTTCTTCATATTCAAGAATATTTATGACCCCCTTTCAACCTGCAGTAGTTTTTCACTATGCTCGTTTGTTGTGTAATGTGTAAATGTTTACTCCAGTAGTGTTTTATATTATTTTTGTTGCGATTTTTCCAGGGTTTTTTCTTTGTAAGTGAAAAAAAATAAGCCGTCAAAAAGCGAAATGTCTTGTGACTGCTGCTACAGGAAACAAACTTGTTTTTTTTTTGCCTAATCCTTGGGCTATTCCAGTTGAAATCCATACACCCCCTATGGAAGATACAACCTTAGTCCCCAACACAGGGGGTGTAGATTTCAAATGGAGTCACCCATTCAGAAATTCAGGTACCCCATTTGAAATTCATACTCCCTGTGTGGAGATTAACACTCTTCACGCGGGTGTTGACTGCAGACTACATGTTTCAAATTTTTTTTTAAAATTCAAAAATTTCAGAAATGTAAATTTTCATGAACAATGATATTTGGAATCAGCATGAAAAATGCATTCAAATGAGTACAAACAAGCCTAGTATTGGTTCAGTAGTTTTTAAGATAGCTCTTGATATTTTGAGAAAATATCTCAAAACTTGAATTTTTTCCGTTGAAGCGCATGTATAGCACGCAGAGTATTAAGGACATGTATTCCATAATGGATGTATGGATTTCAACATGAATGGCCCAATTGGTTTCTATCATTCCATTGAGATCCTGCACACAGTATGGGTTAATCATTACATACGGTTATTACCAAGATTACTAGCCTGAGAGATACTGAATACAACCACCTTTAAAAGAATAATTTAGGAGCTTGCTGGAAGCAAAAACATAGGTTAATATCCAGTAGTAAAACCATTTGTGGTAATTGGATGTATTTGAAGCCCAAGGAACCAAGACTTTTGCAAAAGTGGGATTGAATTCTACTGACTCCCTGATTCAATCAGAAATGGTCTTTGATTGTTAGGGAAGTATGAATATGATTTATTAGGCTCTATATACACTAACAAATATGAACACAGAATGTGCACAAAAAGTATCATTGCACCTGCAATATTTTGCAGAAATAAATGCTCAATAATTAAAATGATTATCAAAGGATTGCACAGATGGGGAAATTAGTTCTGTGCACTGAGAGATTATTTCTGGCACTTTGCCGGCGTAGAAGAATAATGAATAAAAATTATTACACAGCATCAACCCCAAAAGAAGCCTTGATTTTTGCCACAACTAGACATTTTGAGGTCATCTAGTAGACTTTCTTACCAGTCGTTTTTTGTTATCCTAACTACAGTTTTCCCTTTGAAAAGTGAACTTACGTGGTGCAAAAATTCATGCCACCAATAACGATCGGTTTTTGTGGTGGTTCCTGTTTTTTTTAATGATTATGTGGTTTAGTGATGTCTACAAACCGGGGGACACAGGGCACTAGCTTAATTGCCTTGCTTCACCCTAGCAGAACGCAAGACAATCCCCTGCAGACTGTCAGTCATGCAGGCATACATGTATGTGCTACACCCAACTTCATGTACATCATTCTATATCAATACATAATATAATGAGTCTCATTTTTTGATAATTATAAGCCGAACAAAGTATAGGCAGTCATGAGAATACTTCAGTTTACAATCATTCATACCAACGTCAAATTGGTTCACTAATGTGTGACAGTTTTTATGTCGGCAAAGCATTTGCATCCCAATTATACAGTAGCATTAAGTAGGCAATGATCCCACTGGGTCAATTCTGGTTTCAAGTGTGATCAGCATGATTATTCTATGCATTTAAAATGGCCTCCTGTTTGAGGCAGACTATTCTATCCCGTCTTCTCTTTCAGTTATTTTTTCACTATTTCGCAATGTCTCATGCAGTTTTAAACTAATATATCATGTATACTGTTTGCACTATGGTATTGTCACACAGGAAATGAAATTCAAATCGAATAATGAAGTTAAGTGTTAGGTGTCTTAGAATATGCTGTTAGGGAGTGGGTGGCTTGCATTAAGTCCCTGGGTACTAGGTATGCAGAGTTGGGTGCAGCTTGTAGTGCTTGGTGCTTATTCAACACCCACACCTTGCTCTGGGTACTGGGTTGCGGTTGTTGTTAATGCAGCCATGCTAACCACCCACATTGTGGTGATGCAGAAGCAAGAAAACTAGTCAGACAACCACTCCTGGAGAACAATGGCTTATTGCCGATGAATTTACTGACTGAGTGAAAAACAAGGATATGGAATGAGCCTTGAGTGCATGCAACATATACCCAATTTTGCAACAAATCTGAGGCTTTTGTTAGCTACACATCTTCAATTTAAACTCAGTTCACTTGTGAGTTCAACTTGATTGAGTACAGGATATGGTAATGTAAGTATATATTTATGTGTTAATTTGATTTCAACTCAATTAAGATTGCTTAATTTGTTTTAACCCCCTGAGCACTACCTGCCGATCTAACATTGCCTCTGATTGGTCAATTACATGATATTTTCACTTTAATCACCAATCAGAATGGAGCTTTGCAAATAATTCACCCCAATTTTTTTGTGTTGTGAAATTATTCTAACAATGTTGTTGATTGGGCCAATTGATAATGAAAACTTCTTTTTGGCCAATCGACAGGTAGTTCTCATAGGGTTAATGAAGGCTACTTGTATGTATTGAATTCGTTGCTCTGATAACTTAGTTAAAATGATACAGTAGGTTTAAAGAAACATTTTATCACATATTTTATTTTGTAAGTTTCTTTTTCTCACCTATCAATATCTTTAAAAGCAGATTGGTTAGAAAATATGATGCCACTTTGTGTGCAATGAGTTTCAATTCTTAAGCCAAGCTTGGGGTCAACTTGAGAGGTTAGGGTCAACCTAAGAGGTCAGACTATTTTGAAGCCACTCTTAGAGCATGGTGTCTTGATCCTCAGATTATTATCTCGGGTATAAATTTGGATGATGATTTTGATGATGATGATGATGATGATGATGATGATGATGATGATGATGATGATGATGATGATGATGATGACAATGATGATGACAATGATGATGACAATGATGATGACAATGATGATGACAATGATGATGACAATGATGATGACAATGATGATGATATTAATAATGATGACAATGATGAGGTTATGGACAAGCAGGCAGAGGATTGGTGATGATGATGAGAAAGAAATGAATGAGGGTGAAGAGGCATGACAATGATGGTGATAAGGATGATGATGGAAATGATGATGAGGATATGTATGAGAAGAAGGAATGATGATGATGATGATTATGATGATGAAGAGATGGAAGGAGGAGTGATGTTGAAGATGCTGATGACAATGATGTTGACAAGGACGGATGGTAATGATAATAAAGACATAGACAAGATGATGATGACAAAGATGATGACAATGAGAATGATATGGTAACAATTCATAATTATTCGAAATGTTTTGTGGCTACCACATAGTGCCTTAATCCTGGAAAAATAACTCTTAGAGAATAAAAGTATTGTTTTGAGACCCAGCCTTGTATTTACCACCTGATAGATGGCAGATATACCATTATTTTAAGTGGATGTACAAGTTGTTGCACATAAAACTAATGGTATCTTATATTCTATCACAGTCGTCATTCTGGACCATAATGGAAGAATAGAGGGATACTTACATTTCTCTCTGAATATGGACCCAGGGAAAAAATAAACAAACAAAATGCCTGGGTTTGAAAACAACAGATCATGTTTGGTTGTAATTTACATCCACTTCTTATGGCCATTTTTATCAAGTTCAAATTATACAAGTCATTGCACAGAATTGACAAGTTCATTGAGTCCTTCATACACGAAAGCAAAATACCACGCAGTGCCGACACGAGATATAACTGTGCGCATATGATGTTACGCGCAACACAAACAATACGTGTGATGGAAATGCTTCAGGGTTAATAATATTTATTAGAACTAGCGTGATACCCGCGCTTCGCGCGGGTCCCCGCTAGATGAGTAAATGCGAGCATTCACTATAACAGGAATTACTGAACTGGTAGAATCATTTCCCGTATTTATTACGTCCTCTCATAGCGTGTCTGCGGACGTGTTCATCCGTTATCATAATCCAGTGACCCGTCCATGTACCTTTTTGTCCTTTATTTTTCCTTCTACTTTCTGTATTATCGTGTCCACTGGTTTTTGGCTCGCAAGTCGTGTGGCTCTGCGCCGTTTACGCGCGCATTGGCGCGTAATGCGCATTACGCATGCAGCGCCGACGCGCTGCCGGCCAGCTGCAGCGTAGGCTGGCAACCGGTTTTCATAACAAAAACCCCATTTTTACATATTTTCACTGTTTTTGCAGCCAATTTTTGACCGTTTTCAACCAAATTTATGCATTACTATCTCAGTATATTCCTCGATCTCCCGTATGAATTTGGCAACATTTGGATTGAAACTGACGAAGCCTTTGATATCTCACCCACATAGTCAGTCAGTCAGTCAGTCAGTCACAACATTCCCCTATTTATAGTAAGATTTTGACCAGACAATGATGCCATATTATCATGTAACCCAGAAAGGGTCAAATTTTAAAATTGTTCCAATTGAACTCAAAGTTGGTGGACATAAACATGCCGAGGAGGAGAAGATGTTAAAAATCAAGCCGAGGTCATTTAAGATCAAAGGTCATCTATAGTTTGTCTTGTCTCAAGTTGAGAGTAACGCCATCTTGATTTTGAAGTGGCAGATTCTAATCAGTATGTTGTTTCAGTTGCGTCGCCAGCGTATGGACGAATCACACTCCTACGCATGTGTATATGCCTTGTGGGATTACACTGACAAGTGCAATTCAAATATACCACTGTGAAAGCCAGCATGACGTTACTTTCAACTTGAGACGAGACAGACTATAGTGGGAAAATCTTAAATTGCTCCTATTGGGCTCGAAGTTGGTGGACATAAACAGGAGGAAGGAAACATGTTACAAATCAAGTGATGGTCATTCAAGGTCAAAGGTCATCTAGGGGTCAAATTTTAAAATTGCTCCAATTGGGCACCTTAGCAAGCACCTATACCCATTCAAGTCAGATATATATACACTACTTTATCTGCTGATAGCAAACTACTTCATCTGTTATCTACTGCTGATAGCCCACTATTTCATCTGCTATCTACTGCTGATAGCACACTACTTCATCTGCTATCTACTGCTGATAGCCCACTACTTCATCTACTGCTGATAGCCCACTACTTCATCTACTGCTGATAGACCACTACTTCATCTACTGCTGATAGCCCACTACTTCATATGCTATTTACTGCTGATAGCACACTACTTCATCTGTTATCTACTGCTGATAGCCCACTATTTCATCTGCTATCTACTGCTGATAGCACACTACTTCATCTGCTATCTACTGCTGATAGTACACTACTTCATCTACTGCTGATAGCCCACTACTTCATCTACTGCTGATAGCCCACTACTTCATCTACTGCTGATAGCCCACTACTTCATCTACTGCTGATAGCCCACTACTTCATCTACTGCTGATAGCCCACTACTTCATCTACTGCTGATAGCCCACTACTTCATCTACTGCTGATAGCCCACTACTTCATCTACTGCTGATAGCCCACTACTTCATATGCTATTTACTGCTGATAGCACACTACTTCATCTGTTATCTACTGCTGATAGCCCACTATTTCATCTGCTATCTACTGCTGATAGCACACTACTTCATCTGCTATATACTGCTGATAGTACACTACTTCATCTGCTATCTACTGCTGATAGCCCACTACTTCATCTACTGCTGATAGCCCACTACTTCATCTGCTATCTACTGCTGATAGCCCACTACTTCATCTGCTATCTACTGCTGATAGCCCACTACTTCATCTGCTATCTACTGCTGATAGCCCACTATTTCATCTGCTATCTACTGCTGATAGCACACGACTTCTTTCAGACATTTGTCAGACAAATATCATCAAAATTGCTGAAAATTTTAAAGGCAAATTAATTATACATTGGGGGATTCTGTTTTTTTAGTATGTTTTCAAGAACTAAATTTTGAAAGTTTTGATCGACGGAAAAAAAAGTTATCAACGGAAACTCTTACAATAATACTACAAAGTTGCAAAAAAATTGCATCCCACGTTTCCAATTGAAATACACGGGAAGACCTTTTCCAGACATCCTGTCTAGACGCTGTAATGTCAGTGCCCATCTGGTCACGTGGGCATTTAATTAATTGCCTTTATTTAAATGCCCTAAAGAAGACTGATACTACACTACTTTACCTGCTATCTATACTGTTGATAGCACACTACCTTATTTGCTATTTACTGCTGATAGTACACTACTTCATCTGCTATCTACTGCTGATAGCACATTACTTCATCTGCTATCTACTGCTGATAGCACATTACTTCATCTGCTATCTACTGCTGATAGCACATTACTTCTACTGGTATTAGAGAATATAGTACACTTTTTGACACCCTGTATAAAATCTACAAGCAAATCAAACTGCCATTAGCAGATTAAGCAATAAATTTTCAAGTCAAAATCCAAGGAAAATTCCCCAGTTGTGGAAACTGCAGACATAGAAAGTAATCAATACAGTAGAATTCAGTAAATCTGGGTGAACATTTCATCTTGGGAGCAACTGGCATAGCAGAAGTTCAGATGCAAAATGCATTCAACCCAAAGGCTGCCTTGTAGATTTTTTGTTTTAGATCATTTTTATGCCTCCGCCATGAGGCATACTGTATTTGCACTGTCCGTCCGTGCTTCTGTGCTTCTGTGCTTCTCCTCCTGATGCTGTATCTCGTGAATGGATAGGCGGATTAAATTCAGGTTTTCAGGATAGGTGGGCCATGGTCAGAAACCCTTGTTACTTTTTTTAGTGGCATTCAAGGTCATATACTGAGGTCAAAGATCATTTGAGGTCAATTTCATGTTTCATACCTCCGGATGCTGTATCTCGTCAATGACTAAGTGGAATGACTTCAGATTTTCAGGATAGATGGGCCATTTTCAGAAAATCTGGTTACTGATTTTAAGAGGTGTTCAAAGTCGTAGGTCAAAGATCATTTGAGGTCAACTTGTAAATTGAAATTTGATCTCATATGAACAGTTCAAATCCTATGGCAACCAAACTGGGGTCATAGCTACACTATGGGAATCCTCATCTATTGGTGGTGTTCAAGGCCATATACGGAGGTTAAAGGTCATTTGAGGTCAACTTGTAAAATACCATTATATAAGACTTTTGGTTAAAATTTGAACAGTTTAAATCCTAATGAAACCATTAGCATGCATTATGGTTACTTTCATGTATTGGTAGTATCCAAGGTCACATACGGAGGTCAAAGGTCATTTGATGGTGTGTTTGTTTGTTTACCACTCATTCAGTGTGAGAGTTAGCTGTTATAATATGTTTCCAAATCTTAATTGCCCCATGGTGGAGGCATCCCATTCGACACCTTGCGGCGAAAACCGCGACATTTCTAGTTTTTATGCATAAATGAGAAGCACCTGTAAGTCCTAATGAATGAAATAAACAGAATACATTGAAATTATACATGGAAACATAAAATAACTTAAGAAGACAATTATGGAAGAGATGGGTGAAAACCCAGCAAACACAAAAACATTTTTAAAACGTTTTAAATAAGTTATATTTTGGCTTTTGGTTTAAGTAAAAACGTTTTAATAACATTAAAATGTCGGGTTATATAAAGGTCATGATAACATGAATGAAAACACACTACAACAATATTTTTTAAATGTTTTCAAAAAATGTTATTGTAAACTATTTTTGCAAACATTTTGGCCAAATATTGTGTCAATACTTAAATAACATTATGTTAAAATGTTTGAACCCAGCAAACACAGAAATATTCTTAAAAGGTTTTTTTTAAAACCTTTTAAGAACATTTAAATGTCGGGTTATATAAAGGTCATGAAAACGTTTTTAAAACGTTATTAAAAATATTTTAGGCGAACATTTTTGCAAAATATTTTTCAACCCCAAAATAACATTCTGTTTAGAATGTTTTGTATCAAGTTTTCAAGAATGTTTTTGGAATGTTATTAAAACGTTTTTATACCCTTTATATAACCCGACATTTAAACGTTTTCTGTAAAACATTTTTGTTTGCTGAGCAGTAGATTATCAAAAATATTTTTTAAGGTTATGAAAACGTTTTATACTCTTAATATACCCTTTATATAACCCGACATTTAAACGTTTTCTGACAACCTTTTATAACCTTTTTGCGAATGATGTCAAAAACGTTTTGTGTTTGCTGGGAAGCTATTTAAGCCAGTATTGAAGACCCCCTTACAGACAACAACAAACATCTTTGTATATTATGACCACACAGAAGAACATAAATAGGGCTCCAATAATTAGATATAAATGAGATGAGGGTTAGCAGCTATTTTAAACTGTTGCAATTTGGCAGTTCACAGCATCTTGTGAATGGTAGTGAGCTTTGGCAAAAATTGTATTGATCATTTCATAGCGAGTGTGTAGAAGAATTCAAATTTCACAGATATACTTTTGTAGCTCCTGGGGTTCTTGAGTTATGTTGTAAAGAGGGCTGAAACAACAACACTTTTGTAAAACGTACATAACTCATTAACAACAATAAATCAAGCAAGTTTTCAAAGTGTATGATTTGTAGAATGAACATCAAAGTGTTATTTTTCAATAATATATTGATTTAGATAATGAAAATCAATTTTCGACCAACAATAGCTTGTCTACCCTTAAGGTTATTGTTATGGAAGTTCCATAACAGTAGGTCACTTAGTCCTGATTTAGTTATCAGTGAATTAACAGAAACAACAAATAAAATTAAAACAAAAGTAACATTACATTCAATAACAATGTCAGTGGCGTACCGTGGCCGCCCCTTCCCCGGGGGGCTGAAGAAAATCCAATTTTGCCGCCCCTTCCTCAACAGCCCGAAAAGGTTGCCCCATTTTTTTTATCGTTTGAAAAAGTGAAGAGCAAAAAAACAACAAAAAAAAACAAAAACAAAAAAAGGATTTTTAGGCGCTACCAGTGCACCCCAAAAGCAACACATTTTGATGTATAGTACAATTTTTTCACATTTTCCGCCCTTTTTTCTTTAATAATTCTTTTTGCCGCCCCTTCTTCTTCCGCCCCTCTTTTTGCCGCCTCTTCTTCTTCCCGCCGCCTTCGTTTTGGCCGCCTGCTTTGACCCGGGGCTGGCGCTAAAAGCCCCCCGTGCATGAATGTTGATATATGTGATGCGATCAATCAAAATCAGTCGATTTTGAGTTATAGCCAAACAAAGGAAATATTCCTTTTGTTTTCTGCTGTTTTGGAAACTCTTCAATTGCTCATATATTTGGAACTGGTTGTTCAATTTCAATGGAGTTTTCTGCAAAATGCAGCTTTGTAAATGCTTTTTACTATCCTATAAGACACTGAAAATTTAATATTTCCGAGTTACCACAGATTTTGCTTGATCACATCACATATGGCAGCACATTGCATAAAGTCACTCTTCATAATACTGTTAGGTGAAATAGCTGCCTTTAATTTAATTTAATGCATTCTATTCTGTATTATGTATTTTTGTTTCAAAAGGAAAAAAGAAAATACATGTGTTTTTGTGTCATGATACAGTCTAAAAGTGTCGAATGGTCTTGTACTCTTAATTATGCTCAGCTCAAGAGGCATTTTGACAGCTTTTTTCTTCAAAGAAGTAAAGAATTGTTGAATTTGTTACACAATATGAATGTTAAGAAATAATTATTTCAATGAAATAAATATCACGCTTGAAGTTGTGCAAATCTTGTGTTTCCTGAATGAAGACCATAAAAACTATAACTTTTCATATTGCATATTTGGACTCATTAGAACCACAAGACTTGTTGAGTTAAGTGTATAATGAATACTAGTTTTCTGATAAAATAGTTAGAAAACTTTTTCATCCCCTGAGAAATGGATGATTTCAGTCTGGGTTGCTTCCGTTTTCCCCGTCAAGCTGTTTGACCAATGCAAGTCCTTGTTTCATACTCGTTTGGCAGTGTGTTTTTCACTACTCTGAATGACTCCAATTGGATGAGACTACAAAATGGTATTTACACTTGGGAGGGGAAATTTAGAAGCACATAAAAGGTTTTGAGCTATGAGAGGAAAATGTTTATAGGAATGAATGATTTTATTGCAAATTGCCAGAAGAATTGAGAGCAGGCCATGCAAATATTTTGAATAAATACAAGGGAGAAGATGAGAGGAAATTGTTTTCTCTGAAAATGTTGACTCTAAAATATGCAAATAAAGGTATTTTTTGCTGCAATGGGCAATTCTTTGATTGTAATCTTCCATCCCACCCTCATATAACAAAGTTACAGGTGGTATATCAGTGGAACATGTCACTACTGACATGCTGCTGGTCTGTATATTAAATGAATTTCTTCAGTCTGACATACAGCAATGTTTTCCATTTTCTCCTATTTTTGGAGTAACATACCTATAAATCATAAATCAAAGGCCCATTCAGTGATTTGCTCAACTGGACGATCATAAAAATCATCAAAGTTCAGATTTTGGTACCTTTGTCATTGTCCTAGATGTGCTAACATAGCCTGAAAGCCGAGTATGAAAGACAAAATAAGACATTTTACACGAATCTGTAAGTATGTAAATTAGCTACATGTATTTCAATGGGGCTTCAACTTTGTCAATAATGTTGTTTGCCTTGTTTTTCTGCCCAAATTTTTCATTTCAGAAATATCTTAGAAAAATTTTAACGACTTATCCTTCACTTTTAAGGGATTTATACACAATTTTAATTTTTGTATACTTTTGGTGGGATCACTGAATGGAACATTAAAGGACCTACCTAAGGGGGATGTGGAAAATATCTGGAATGGTCCAATGCAGCTATTTCTCTGCTATAAGGGTACAACTTTTTTCATTCATTTGACATTTATAACAGAGATGTTGAATAGATTAATTCAAGCTAGGAGTATGTAGGTGACCTTTAAGAGTTTACTTTCATCTTTGATTTTTTTACAGCGAAATCTGGTTTACCCTTAAAGCTTGACACAAATAATAGAAGGTATCAATCCTAAAATTGTCTGCATCTGTTATTGTGTGTTGTATGATAAAGGATATGCTAGTTGTGAAATAACAAGTTTTTTGAGCAGCGCAACAACTCAAAATACAATGACTTTTTGAGTTTTTCAAAGTTCAACCCAAAATAGTATCTTGCTGAATTCTTTATAACGTAACAGATCAACATTATTATTGCTTCAGTTCTTCCTGATGGAAAATGGAATGAATAAGTATGAGTATTTTCTGGTTAATGCAATTTATTCTGTTATAAACAGCCCATTTTTTTAAATTTAAATTTAGATTTACCTCTTCCCTCAACAAACTTTCATACAACTTTGATGAAAACATCACAAGTTATTTAGATGCAATAAGTAACAGGGCAGTTGTAAACCAACATTTAAAGCCTTAATGTATAATCTTTTTTCAGAATATACCTTTATTTTTTTCAAAACCGATTTTTTTTTTGGCATTATTTGTAATACTTACATGTGTTGCAACTTACATCTATGAGCAAACTGTCAAATTTGTCCTATTTGTAGTAAAATGGGATGATTTTCTGTTGGTCCGACATATTATCATAATATTTCAGATTATGATAATATGTTGGAACGATCGCAAATCTTAATCTCCTACGAAGCCAGTTTGGTTACGCTACCTCCACACATGTGGAGGGAGCATAACCAAACTGGCTGGGTAGGAGACTAACTCTGAGGCCACACTCGGCATCCTAATCCAAAAAATCTCACCAGCAAATAAGGGCACATACCCTTAATTCTTATTGGGATTTTTACAGAAGGGAGCTCTCTATTTGTACATAAAATTTACCCAAAGGACCCCAGGTGCGCCATTAGGCGAACGTTTACGGTATAGCCTTAATGTGAAGGCTTAGTCTATAAAACTTATCATCAGGCATTTTGGGATAAAATGGAAAGAAAAAAGTAGTTCTGGAAAACAATTGGCGCTCTATTCAACTGTGTTTCTGTAAGTTGCTGTATGGACAGAAGTCTTTAACAGCAATGATCAGGGCCGGATTTACCTTTTTTTAGTCCGAATTGAAGCTGAATTTTATTATAATAGGCCAGTGCGCGCAAAGCGTGCAAAATTTTGGAAGATGCACACTGTACAGGGCAATTTTGGGGGCCCCCAAAATTTGGGGGCCCATCTGGCCCTATGGTAAATCCGGCCCTGGCAATGATAGATTATATCCTTTGAGTTGCTTTCAAATTTTGGTCTGATTGCATCAGAGTATTATATTAGCACACCTATACACCAAATTTGTTGTAAGCCTATTTGTCAGGTCATGCAACAGAGCAATTTGACATAATGTCATATTCAGACACAGGTCCCCCATATAGAACTCATCTTTAAACAGCCAAAAATAGTCTCTCACTTTACCATGTTATGTTGGCTTAAAGCCATATTATAACATTTGCTGAGGAAGACGCCCTCACTGAATTTTTAAAATTCCTTTTTTTACACAATTAAATTGTACTTTATTAAACCAGTATACCCTGCAAAAATCAAGACTCTAGGTGCTGTAGTTTTGTCAAAATCCGAGATTTTGAATAAAACGCCGGAACCGGCGCTTTATTATTACGATGGAATTATTAGTCGAGCGCATACACGATGTTCATAACACACAGTACGTACACGGCGTGCGGGACGGTGATATACACAACAAAGGGTTGTACCACAACATGACCGAAGGAGTGGTACGTATTGGCGACACATGTGCGCTGGTAGTAAATTCCAATTTTCTTTGCTTTGCCATAGTTGTTCGGCTCAAAAATAAAAGGGGATATACATGTATATGACAGTAAAAGCTAACATTTTATGGCAAAGAAATGCTAATCTATTTTGTTTGAAAATGTTATAATATGGCTTTAAAATGAAAAGAAACCTTTCCTGGCAGTTTTTACTAATATTATTTCAGCCTTTAGAGTAGAGAAGAACAAACTAAAATTGATGGAATTTGTACATTATGGCTTTAAATTTACCCTGCTACTCATACTGCATTTCTTCAATCTGCCAAATTCCTTCTCCCTTCCTACCAAATCAGTTACTTAAAATACTATTTGCAGGGCGATATATCAAAAATTGTTTGAACCTATTGCTATGGTAGCTAATCCGATTATTACATCATTTCAACATCAAATGGTAAAAGATCTTTTATATTTGCCTGCAACCAGGGATGTGAGAACATCCCTGCTGCAACCAATCTGCAAGAAATCCCTTTATTCTGTTCATGGAAAAACAATCACTTTTACTGCAGTGAAAACTCTTTATTTTGATCCCTAGGCAATCTGCAAATAAATCCCCTTTTCTGTTACTGTGAAAAACAGCATCCTATAATACCACGGTGAAAGACCTTTTTCTTGCACAGTTCCCTGACTCTTGCTATTTAAAAAAAAGTTTTATGTCAATCATATCTAGCAGGCCCGTAACCAGTATTTAAATTTTTTTTTGGGGGGTGGCTGATTTTGAAAAAGTGAACTTTTTCAAAATCTGGTCTTTTTGACCAAAAGGGCTAAAACCCTCTATATTTTGCCTCGCTCACGCCGCAAATGCGACTTTTTGGCATTTGACGTGCCCCTCACCCCCCTGCTTATGGGTCTGATATCTAGGCATTAACAGCTGAAATCTAGGAGATAACACTGACAAAACTTTGCCCAGGTACAAGTGACCTGGTGAAGGGGGTCGCTATAGATAGCTGGTTGGGGTATTTTTACAGGACAGGCAAGTACATAGCCAACAATTTGGTGTTACCCTAATCAGAACCGACTGTAATGAGATTTTTCTGCCTCCGCAGGAGGTAGTTTGCTTTGAAATTTACACCTAAAATGCCGCACATTGCGCGGCATGTAGGCCGATTGTACAAATTTATATTCTGACAAGTACTCTAATTTCCGCCCAATATCGAGAGCCCAATATATATCCCCCACCTCTCTGCACCATACATAAATTCGCCATCGCCATTTCCGAATGTTCAAAAAAGGTAATCACGCTTCCTCAGCATGTGCAATAAATTAGCATTAAAATTAATCTTATTCTATAGGGATTCTAGAAACACCTAGCACGTGGCGCCAATGGTGCGAGTCTATCAAGCTCATGAATTATGCATTAGAATTTTTTCAAACTCATATGATGTATAATTGAAGACCGAATTAAAAAGACTAGCTTGCGTATGCCGTCCCTGTCAACCAGACCAAAAATGCCATACTGCGCAGGTCAGCAACCAATCACGGCGCGCCTTTGTCATGACGTCAGACGCAAACTAGTATTTTTAATTCGGTATTTAATTATGGGTTGTAGCCTCATCACATCAGCAATATCGTAGAAATCAAGTCGGACAACCGTTATGCTGTGTGTGGCAATGGGAATACACATTAAACAAGGTTTAATTTCATGATTACATGAAACCTGATTATCAATGCAAAAACTTTGGCTGGAGAAGTTGAAGCTGACGTTCATGGCGACACTTTGGATGTGATAATTTGACATCATGGATTGTTTTGTGCAAAATTTGAGGTATTTTTGTGCCATTTAATACGCGGTGAGTCAGCAGGCCGACTGGCATGCATGCTAGGCTCGACTAGGCCGCAATCATCGTGCATGCGTGTCTACATCATAATAATACAGTGATAATAGGTTGAAATGATGGGATTGAAAAGACCGGCTAGCTATTTGATTTCTCTGCATACGAGATGTATGTGCTGTGCCGTGTTCAACTATGATACGCCTAGCCGCGCCTATGGCCGGCTTCATTGCTGTTCAAATACATGTACTAAAGTATTGCAATTTTATTGCGTTGATATAATTCGGAATAATTCGTTTTAAAGTAGGCCTATTTGCTTCCCCAATTCCCGGGCCCAATTCCCATGCGTGGTTGGTCATGTTGGTGGTATGTAGGCCTATGTCAGTTTTTTACATTCTACTGAGTACTGTTGCAATATTTTTGTATGCATGCCCATGACCGTTTCAAGACTATGACTGAGAAATTTGCTTTTTGTTTAAGATAAAAATAAAATGCAAGAATCATCTTTCCCCACACAATACTTCTTACAAACAAGGTGTTGATATTGGCCCTTTCGATGCAAAACAAAGCATATGACTGAGAAATTTGCTTTTTGTTTAAGATAAAAATAAAATGCAAGAATCATCTTTCCCCACACAATACTTCTTACAAACAAGGTGTTGATATTGGCCCTTTCGATGCAAAACAAAGCACAAATGAAGGAAAGAAAACAAAACAATAATGTTTTTGATTTTTTATTCAATTACACATACAAAAAAGTAATGGCCTATGAAAAGACCCCCCTAAATATAATAATATTAATATTATTTTAGTCCTGAATACAAAATATAATAAACAAGCATGAAAGAATCTGATACGAAAATTTGTTACTCTGAAACGTTACAATTGTAATTTTCAGTCAAAAAATCCACAAGAAATGACTCTTGATACAACTTAGGCCTATATTTAAAAAACAGAAACGGCTGCCTGCATCTGGAACTCTTCATATCTGAAAGTTTGAAGGTCTTATTTCATACATCAGAATTATCTGCAAGATTGCAAGATGGCTTTAGGTGACCGTGGCCCTATTTAAATAATACTATAGTATGTTAAAGCTTATGCCCTGTAGATTACATTCGGTTCTTGAGATATGGCCTGTCAAAATGGCGCTTGAAACCAAAACAAAAATTGGCAACAACTTTCTTTTTATTTTCTATATTTTTGACAAGTCCAGTTGCCAGATGATTTTCTAATTACATGCATGAATTATGCAAAGTAAAGATTTCAGATAATCAGATAGGCCTACAATTAAAAGAGCTATGGCACTGAGGCATGGTACATGGGTAGAACACACACTATAGGCCCTACTACAAAATTACGGTTGCGTTTTGGCAAATTTCAATTTGCATAATTAATCAGGGCCACTTATTAGAAAAGTTGATTAGGGCCCTAATTAATTATGCAAATGGAAATTTGCCAAAGGCATCCATGGGTTTTATATCTTATTTTGTAGCCGATCTGAACATTTTACTTTGTATAATTCTTGCATATATAATTAGAAAATAAGGCCTACCTGACAACATTGCATAACAAAAATAAAAGAAAGCCATTTTGACAGGCCATATTTTGGTAACCGAATATCCGATTAAAATAAAATTTTCAGTCTTGTAATCAGGAGAGAATGGGCTCACATATTTCAATCAGACAAAAATCTATATCCAATAGCGTTACCTTAAAGCTAGCATTATAAGTGTCTCCTTAACTAATAACAAAAGGTGCCCATTGGTATCTTGGAGGCATTGTCTTTTTTAAAGACATTTCTTGTTTATTATGGGTCATCTGCCCCTCCCTTTCCAGTTGAGCCACGGAGAGAGAGGCCTAAATTGAACACAATTTCATGACTTTTTTCTTTTTAACTTCCAATTTTGTTTGTAATTTAGGTTCCAGTTAGGGAAGTTGTCGTTTTTTTTTTTAACAATTTGAAAAGATTACCCATTTTTATACCAAAATTTGCCTAGGAAAGTATAGTGAATCCAGTACCTTTGGTGGCATTAATAAGTACAAGTGCGCAGTAACAAATTTTTTGCCATATTGACGCTAAACCGGTAAAATGATGGTGCAAATATGGAATGAATTTATGCAAAGCACCAAAAAAATTGGCACTTTTTAGACTAAAATGGCAAAATATGGGGTTAATTTGGTCAGAAACCTACATTAGAGGTATCAACATTGGGGGGGGGGTGATTGTATGGATCATCCCTCTATCAAAATAATGGGGGTATCTCCCCACCCTGGGATTTATGCCAATGTATATGACATAATCTGATCCAACAAAGGTGGCAATTGTGAAAATGGCAAATATAGGGAGACAAAACCAACAAAATATATAAGAAAAATGACTTAAAAAGCATAGTTTTAAAAAGCATAACTTTATTATGCTGGCTGTAAGAATTTTGACAATAGCCTGCTTGATTGCTTGGCCAGTTGATAATAATTCAATCTCCTACTTAGACTACATGCTTGTATCACATCTTGTATCCATGGAAACTCACAATTTACTTCGGATGAATATTATTAAATATTATAGATTGGCTCAAACAAAATGAAAGTCTAATTTAAATTATTCTCCAAATTCAAGTCATTTCCAGGAAATGTCAATTTCATAGATTTATTATTGTACTTCTATTGCTCTAATTGCATTACTGAACAATTAACTAAATTTGATGATTTGATTGCATCGACTTGACATGGATACAATTAGTATTATTACAGCACTGTTAAAAATAGCTGTCAATTTACAGGTATTAGATATACGACTTACCATTTGAAAACAATTTTTTACATAACTTGAACATTTGAAAATTTTATTCTATTTTACCATATTATTGCACTGAATTTTATGGCATTTATTGGTAAGTTACAGGCAGCAGGGAATCCAGTATTTTACTGCAAAACACTGATTTTTTGTTCCTGACAGTATGGCAACAACCCTATACATCAGTGGCGTAACTCCTATGGGCTCAGGGTGTGCAAACCCGCGGGCACCCGAACTGAGCGAAGGGTGCCCCCTCAGCTTGGGTGCCCATTGGTTCCAGTGGGGCAGTGGGGCAGTGGGGCACCCAGCTATTAATGCCCGCGGGCACCCAAAACCAAAGTTACGCTACTGCTATACATACTCGTATGTCTCACTTAGAATTGAATGGAACTCTTACATAGGACTGTCATAAAGCTCTCAGAAAAGGGTAATGAACTCATCCAAATATTTGCCACTCCAGAGTGTTTGATCATTATATTAAACATTTAGAACCAACATAGCATGCAGTCATCAAAATCTGAATGTTTATAGTATACAAACAATAAGAAAATTCCATATTTTTTTCTTGTGGGAACCAATGGCATAGCCAGATATGTCTCATGGGGGGGGGGGGGGTGATGCTCTGCAGTTTTAGAAGGTCTAGAAATAAAAGACGCTGTTTATATGACAGGATTTTGTTATCTTCTATCCCTCTACACTTCTCATACCTTCCCCATAGACTATAGAGAAAATCTTTCTATTAGCACCGGCATGTCCAGGATCTGTTCCTGCGGGGGGGCTCAGAGGGGCTTTCAAAGTTATGCGGGGGCTTGATGGCTAAAGTCGTCAAAAAAACGGCTGATTTTATATGATTTTTAACAAAGTACGGAGGGGGAGGGGGCTTCAGCCCAAAAGCACCCCCTGGACACACTACTGTATAGTCTATGCTTCCACCTAACACCCACCCAATCATTAATGTCACTGCCAGTGACAGCATCAAGGTGTCTTTTCCCCAGTCATGAAACTAGGAAAATTGCACATTTTCGGGGAAGCTTTTTCCACTTTCACCCCCAAAAAATCATTTGACTAACACCCCTTCCCTGTGACAAAATAAATAAATTGTGGTGCCGCCAGAGGAACTGATCACAATTGTGATTGAGTTTGTAAAGATTTGACTCTCGCTTGCTGTTGGGCTATTCCATCTTAAATCTGCACACCCTGTGGAAGATTTAAGTCATCCACAGAGGGAGTATGTTTTTCAAATGGAATTGGCTAGGGCTCACATTATTTTGAAACATGTACTCCCCTGCATGGCTCTACCTATATCATCCACAACTGGGGTGAGTATTTCAAATGGAAGTTACCAATTGTCAATTCTGTTTGAAACCTATACTCCCTCTGTAGAAGACTTTATCTCAATCTTCCACAGGGGGTGTGTGGATGTCAACTGGAATGTCCCATTTAGAGAAAGAGTAGTGATATCTGGCAATGAGTGTTGGCAATGCCTACATACATTTACACTGCAATCGATGTGTGTAACTGTGACAGGGGCATTGATTATAGAGGGGAATGACATCCCATCTGTTGTTATCAAAGTACACCTTGTACTCTGACTTTTTTTTTTAAAGTGAGAAATTCCAAATGTTTAGATTTTAACAACAGTGCCAAGAGTTCAATATTTGGAATTTTAGTGAGATTCCAATGTTTGATTATTTGTTTGTTTCTTTAACCAGTCGGTCCGGGAGGACACACGCTTGGGTCCTAATGGGACCAGGCTCAAGTAAAATTGTCAAGCCAGGCCAAGCTATTTAAGCATGCTGGTCTGTATGAAGAGCAAAGAAAGAAGCAGAAGAATTAAAGTAAAAAAGAAAGGTCACTCCCTACAAATCAATTCTCGCTATTCGCAATAAGGGCGCCGCCAGCGGTTTGCGATGTAATCGTGATGTATCACGGGAAAATAAATGATGTATCATGGGAAAAGGTCGACATCAAGTCCGCATAATCTGAATATTACCATGCTATTACATAGGAACACGTGACAATATTTTTAGTTTGTCAATATAACGGTATTACACGCAAATCGATAGAGAAAAAATTAATTGTGCACATTTCAAATCACATTATTAAGTATTATTGAGTATCGATTAGCGTGTAACACCTTTATTTTGACAAACTAAAAAATATTGTCACATGTTCCTATGTAATAGCATGGTAATATTCGTATTATGCTGGACTTGATGTCGAATTTTCCCATGATACATCACGATTACATCGCAAATCCGCTGGCGGCGCCTTATTAAGCTAATAGCTTAGAATTGTGCAATTTGGTCTTAGCCCTTTGGTTGAGGAATAAGAAATTGGGAATTCTTATTCTGTGCCACAAAACAAAGGCTGCCTGGTTAGCCAATATGCTTTAATTTCTCTAACAATCACTCAGCTCTTGTTTATGGTATATATAAATGTTCACCCAGTGGAAAGAGTGAAAAAAAGTGAGAGAGTGAAATGGAGGACAACCCCTCTTTGAGTGGAAAAGTATTCTGTATACTCTCAAAAGAGTGAATATTGCCTAAAGAAAATGTAGTTTCTTTCATTTTAGAGTGTTTTCCACTCAAAACAGTCAAGAAATGCATTTTATTTAAATCATCTATATAATGTGCTTTATCTATAATGGATGCAAGGCCATTCCTAACCATTACCATGATCACGTTCCAACTCGTACTCAAATTTTCAAATCAAATTGGTAAAACTATGAAGATTTTTTTTTATTATATCTGCCATGTTCCTTTGAAAGAAATCAAACAAGAAGAAAAAAATGCTTGTAAATAATTTCATTTGTTATGAACAGCAAGATGTAAATTGTATGTCTGTTTCCATTGACATTGCACGATTATATCATGTATACATAATTATAGTGGCATACAATCTTGGGTCATTGCACTGAGAGCCATACATTTTCTTATCAATTGATATCAATGATTCCTGTGCAGACAATGAAAGTCATGACTGTATTTTTTCTTCAAAATTATGAGAATTTGCGATAAAAGTCCTTCACATTTAGGAAAAAATCCCTCTCCACCGGCCATTGTAAAGCTTTAAATGTCAACCTAGCCAGCACATGATATGATAATATAGCCATGCAGGAAGGGTCTTGTAGTGATAGAGCAAACTGTTTAAGGAGCTACAGGCAGCACATCACTAAATAATCACCCTATTGAAATACACCAAAAATATCACTTTTCTTTGCTTCGCTCAATTTGAGGCCTTTTGGTAAAAAACAGTTTCAATGTATGGGTAGTCTATCACCTCAAAACCTACACTATGGATCACAAGAGCCTCATCCCAATGGCATATAGTCCAATAACCTCAATTCCATAATTGTAGTGCAAAATTTGACCTCAAGTTGCAGAGTATGAGTTTTTGTACCCAAATCTTCAAAGGTCATTCAATGAATGTACAAATGTATTGGGGTTTAAGAACTGTTCCCCTGATAGATGAGCATGTTGTGGATCCTAGTGCTACTCATTTTATTATTAGAATGCAATTAGATTTCACCTTCTTAGCATCAGTGACATCCTGGCTTGTGGAGTAAATACCAATTGCCCCATAGGTTCATCAACCTTTGAGTCCATTTCTGATCAAAGCTAACCTAATTTTGAGATATTTTGGCATTAAAAATGCATATTTTGCATGCTTTACATCAACATCTCAGCTTTCTCCAACAAAGTATTCTTGGAGCAAATCATCAGGACAATTTTGCATTTTTCTCTTCTCTCTGGAGAAAGCATGCAGTGTGCCACTAAGCTGCTTATCATCAGCTTGCTACACTAATTGTCATTTTTTGTAATTTTGAGAAAAAGGCAAAATGTGGTTCAAGCATGCATCGATTACATAATCACCCTAATTATTTTGGATTATTCCCTTTCATTTGTATCATTATCATTTGTTTTTGTGCAAAGATTGGTGAATAAATATGTGTAAAATGCTTGAACCATATTTTGTACTTCGTTCTCAAAATTACAAAAAATGACTTAGGCAAAAAGCATAGCAGGCTGATGTTATAATGGTTATAGTATCTCTGCAATAAGATCCATGTGTTATTGCACTATATACCTCTGCATCCGATGCCCGAGATCTGATGAACCCCTCCGTATCACCTTAAGATGAAATGAGATATGTTTATCTTGTGTGAAATTTGCCAGGCAAATTAATATTTTTATATTTGTTTTGTGAAAATCCTGTTTTCCAATAGATGCTGTCATATTTTGACCCATATTCTTTGATTATATTTCAATGCTGATTCTGTAGTCGGTCATCATAGCATAACATTTTTTATATCTTTAATTTGGTAAAAAAACTTGCTTTTTGTCACCATATATCCTATGAGTATAATAGAGAAAATTAATAATATGGGTAAGTGTGTGAGAGACACAAAATGCAGTCACGTCTATGAAAATCCAGGGTAGTTTTAAAATAACAGGTTTGAATTTAAAGTAGCTCAAGTTATCTCAAATTATGGTGTGTTTTTCTTATGTACTCTTAAGCAGATAATACTTTTTGATACAAATTTTGTTTGTGTATCTTTTAAATAATTACCATGGTAACTTAAAAAGACAAATGCTGTGGTGGTATTTGGGGAGGGGGGAAAATAACCACAAATTGAACACTGGGGGACAAAAATGTGATGATTTTGCATATTTTTGCTCAAAATAATGGGATTTTCAGTGATTTTTTTACTGACTGATAAGGATGTTTCACATAATCTCTTCTCAAACCTGTTTATGAAAGATTATTTAATTCAGCTAAATGCTCAGGACACATTTACAAAAGATCCACAACCTAAAAACAGGTCATGACTCATAGCGTGGCAACTGCTGGATTAGACTTAAATTATTGTTAAAATAATCAGCTCATCGCATGTATTTTCAAACAAATTTTTAAGATTAGACAAAGTTAAAAGGTTTATGACCCAGTTTGACTTTTTTGCCTTTTAAAATCTTGGATTGGATTTTTGTGTTAGATTCTGCACCTTGTGCTTTTGAGATCCATTCAGTCAGTAGCGTGTGCAGGATTTGTTGATGAGGGGGGGGGGCACACAATCCTGTTTCCTGAATTACTGTGCCCAAAAAGGTTGACCTAATTTTTTTAGACGGTTTGAAAAAGTGAAAAGCAAAAAAAAAAAAAAAAAAAAGGATTATAGGCGCTAGCGACCAAAATCAGAAAATTTTGATGTAGTTCAATGGGTAAAGTGGTAAAGCTTATTCTAAGTTTAATGCACTATTCATGGTTTCATCTTAATGATCCTATCAAACTGGCATGGACAGTGACCTCTCCAGTTCCACCAAATGACCATTTTTGATTGACTGCCTCCCCCTTTTTGCGCACGCTTCTGCATTCAGTTAAGACCCACATTGTGTTTTTTATCTTTGGTTTGACCTAAATAAAGTGATATAAGAGATGTTGTAATTTCTCACATCGTAAATATAATGAAGTCAATTTCATGGACTGATATCAGTGGCGTAGCATCATAGGGGCACAGGGGTGAGGTGGGGGCACATGCCCTCCAATTGATTTGAAAATTGTTAAAAATCCCATAGGAAACTTGACAAAAATGGCTTATGCCCCCCCTCCCCCATCAGGCCCGGTGCCCCAATCATGGCTGGTGCCCCCACCCTCAATAGGATGACTCATGCTATGCTACTGGCTGATATTGCCTGATTTTGCAGGCAGATTTGCTGGGGTTGAACTTGAATGTTCTTCATTACATTTATTGTATGAGCTCTTTATCTTGCATCTTATAATATCAATCCAGCTTTTTAAACCCACATGGGTCAACAATTACCAAACCAGAAATTGCCAAAGGATAGTGATTGCTTTTTGTTAACAAGGAATGAAAGTCATTTGGTTAAAATGCCATACAAGTAATTTATTCAAAAAAACAGTGTAATTTGCTAAAAGCGTACATGGTGGATGTTGTTTGACCTTTCTAGCATATAGGCTACTCTAATTTTCTGAGAAACAAAGTGAATGAACTTATAAAAATGAATATTAATGATTATGTACATAGAAAATATAGAGAGACTGAAGA
Source organism: Amphiura filiformis (assembly GCF_039555335.1). Lineage (NCBI taxonomy): Eukaryota > Metazoa > Echinodermata > Ophiuroidea > Amphilepidida > Amphiuridae > Amphiura > Amphiura filiformis. The sequence continues at coordinate 78,615,338 of NC_092631.1, forward strand.
ATATTTTGTTTACTGCCCAGCAGTTTGTAATGGATAAAATAAAGTTTATTTTCAAATCATTGAGTGTTTGTAGTAAAAAGACATACTATACTTATCTATTATTTTATTTGCAAAAAAGATAGCAATACTTGTATGTCATCAATGCCCCTATCAGCAGTAGATAGCAATATACGTGTATGTCATCAATGCCTCTATCAGCAGTAGATTGCAATACTAGTATGTCATCCATACCTCTATCAGCAGTAGATAGCAATGCTAGTATGTCATCCATGCCTCTATCAACAGTAGAAAGCAACACTAGTATGTCATCCATGCCTCTATCAGCAGTAGATAGCAATACTAGTATGTCATCCATGCCTCTATCAGCAGTAGACAGCAATACTAGTATGTCATCCATGCCTCTATCAGCAGTAGATAGCAATACTAGTATGTCATCCATGCCTCTATCAGCAGTAGATAGCAATACTAGTATGTCATCCATGCCTCTATCAACAGCAGATAGCTAAATATATAAATATGTTATCAATGCCTCTATCAGTAAATAACAATACTAGTATGTCATCCATGCCATTATCAGCAGTAGATATCAATACTAGGCTCTAGAGGAGGCTCTCCCATCAATTCTATGAAAATGTTAAGACATTGTCACCTTCGTGAGAGAAGCTCCTAAAAGTATGGTAGTCTCTTTCTGCATGATTTTCAGTCACCGTAAGCCAACATATTCAGACTGAACAGGAGACTAGTTTCAAGGCCAATCAATATGGATGCAGGGGAAAAATTATTTATATGTTTTAAGTTTAAGTAGAATGATTCTCCGTTAGTTAAACTTATAACTCCTGCCCGCTATTTTGGGGGCAATTTAAAATGTCCTGTGCTTGGGGTATATATTTTTACACAACAGCTTATTTTTTGCATACTTTGATTTTCAAGACCTGTTAACTTTTCCATGACTTGACATGTTTTTTAATTTTTCTTCCTTAACTTGTATAAATGCTTTTATCTATACCCAAATATTACAACTATTCAAGTTCACCCAGTGGTGGCACCACAGAGGGGGGGATATGGGGAAAATGCCCCCACTATAGTCAGAACTGTTGCTCCTCCCCCCAGTAAAACCTTTGCTGCAATTTTGCGCAAAATTTGTTGATTTTGCCACCCCTGAAATTACACTTTGCCCTCCCCCCATGCACCCCCCCAAAAAAGATTTCTGGTGCTGCCACTGTATACCTACCTGCCCATGCCATTGACTGTCAGAGGCTGTTGAGGTTGGAAATACTGAGGCAATCATCAGGCAAAAATAGTTTTGGTGTAATAAAGAAATACATTACAAAACATCCAACATTGGGGTGGCCCTGCCCCTGACTGACCCTAGCCTTAGCTTAATCCTAAATACCCATTATAACTAACATGACTAACATGCAAGAACAACCTGTACTATAATGGTAACCCTAAAACTAACTTTCAATGAAAAACTGCTATACCTGAAATTCAAACACACCTTTAATTCATTTCATATTTGCTTGGAGCAATTACATCAATATTTTGTGTGCTTGACTAGCGGAAGTGTTGGAAATCTGGCCAGCTTGCCAAGGACGTAATAAAATGAGAAAAAATATATGACTTTTTATTCTATACAACTTGCTCATTAAGGTTCCGTATTATAGCGTTTGACATTGTGCACATGTTTTGTGACCAATTCATGTAAAATGTAATTGAGGGGGAGCGGGAATACTCAAACCGAATTTGTTTCTATCATCTAGTAGGAATTTGCAAATGTAAATATAAATGTAAAAGCATGTTGAAAATTATTTGGAATCTGTAGCAAGCGGGGCGGCCGGGGATGCCATGGCCGCCCCACTGTTTGAGAAATTTGTTATGTTTTTCTTTTATATTTCTATTTCAATTTGGGCATATATTTGTAAATTGGCTGCCCCACATTTGTGATGGCCGCCCCACAATTTTCAACCTTGCTACGGCCCTGCCCCACTTTATAGATTCTTGAGCGCACTGGGCAAAAAATGTGCCTCAACAATTTCCGTTGGTAAACGTACCAACGGAAATTGTTGACGCACATTTTTTGCCCAGTGCGCTCAAGAATCAAGTTGGGCCCCCCCCCCCTCTGGTTCTGAAAACCTGGCTACTCCACTGAGTGCTGCTGTTTTTGTTGTCAAATTTGCATTAAAAATCATATGAGAATTGACCTATTTTCACTTCAAAGCTATATATTTGTACACTTTTACCAGGCTACATGTTGTGCTGAAAGGTTAAGCTTATGTGCCCTTAAACTATGTATCCTCCCTGTGTATTCTGTCAATGGTTCATTTAAAATTACAAATATGTATACACAAAAAATGCAATCAGTTCCAATCATCTACGAATCAAGTCCTATTGTATGAGGGCTGACTGACCTACCTGTGTTATTCAGGTAAAATGCATGATGCATACACATATGCTGCATTTGTTCCATTAACCGCCCAGAGCACTTGACAAAGTCATTTGAGGCGGGTGGTTAATTTTTACATTGTTTACATTGGAAAAATGTCCAAAAATAGGCATCTGAGAAATGACCTTTTCAGTAAATCCCATAAACCTTTGCAAGTACACCAGAGATGTCGTCATTTGACGTCAGTATGCGTCATGCCGATGCACACATCGTTTTGCGAGTATACTTACTGCGCATTACAAGTCGGCTTGATGTCAAATGATGACATCTCAGGTTTATTCGCAAAGGCTTATGGGATTTATCAAAAACGTTAAGTTAGTTTAAAAGAAATTGAAGTATTAAATTGGTCACAATATAATTTCACATTTTTCTTGTTGTAAAATTGCTGTGTAGGCATTTATAAGGGCATGGGCGGTTAAAGGAACAAATATGCTGATTGTGGCGAGAAATTCTGTGCATGATGTTGGAAATAGGTAAACACAATTAATAGTGATATAGTGTTAGATGTGCATGTATGATTGGGCATGAGCTTGACCAATTAACATCAAACTTTACCAGGTCTTCCAGAAAAACATGGAAAAAAGAGTAACCTCAATTTCTAGCAATACTATTCAATAAGAAGTTTGGTACAAAGTTTTGCTAAATTTCATAATGTTGCAAATTTTTAACTACCTTTGGATGTTTTTAAATTTTCAATTCTAAGATTCATTACATTGACCTACCTGTAGAAATATATTTGTGAGTTGTTATTTTTGCAGTATAGTTGGTTGGAACGTGAAAACCATGGAAATAAAATGTGTAGTGCAAGGCAACTTTTACATTATAGACCCTATATCTTCCAGGGTCTATGAGCCAATGGGAACAGGGTGCCCTCCTGACCATTGTCAGCGCCAGGAATTGTTTTCTGGAGGTGTGGGGCAAAGTGAATTTCAGGGGGTGGGGGAACAAAATTAACAAACTTTGTTACTGCTCCTGACAAATGAAAGAGAAATGTGTCCAATGACAAAAAATGAAACAGAAAATCAGGAAAGCAAAGGAAAAGAAAAGGGGCAATTAAGGCCAGAGTAATGGAAGACACATTCGTCCACGACCGAATTTGAGATTTTTTGATATTTATCAACACTAAGATGTATTCTTTCACTTGAAACTGATAAAATACAACTTGCTAATATTTATTCGTATTTTTGCTTGATTTATTTCACTCTGTTCAACTCTAAAAAGTCACATGGCTCAAGACAGCTTAGTAAATTGGCGGAAATAATGAGTCAGAAATGCTTGCGAATCGCGAAATATTGTGATTACTGCCAGCGATTCGCGTCGTCGCGTGGCGTAGCGCAACTCTCTGGCGTATGTCCAACGCAGATCAAAGCGCATTCGGTATGTTGTTAACGCCAGCAAATGTGGTGTAAACAAAACAAAATTTGCAGTCAAAATGCCACTTAGATTTTTTAATTATTTTGAATTTTGGCGCACTGAAAGCAGAGATTATAGATTCATTGGTGCAAAAGATGCATATTTAGACCATGCACCAGATACAGCTTTTACAAGTGTGAAAGTCTTACCGTTTTAAAATTTAAGGACGTTTTGTGCATAATTTTGACAAAAATATACACCATTATGTGCAATTTTTAGCTTAATAACTCCGAACGGATTTTTTTCTAAGTTGTCACAAAAAATTGGGGTAAAAAAGTGAATTTTTGTGATTTTTCAAAAACTTGAGATTTTTGAACAAATCTGACATCACCACGGGATTCCTTGACTCATTTCCTTTCCAAAAATGTATAGTTTTGTATACTTTGGACATACAATTCAGAAATAATGAAGCTCTAAAAGGTCCATGTTCTCTCCCATTACTCTGCCCTTAAGGCATATGTTTCTCACCAAAATTCATCTAGATCATGGACAAAAATAGTTTTAAGTATGTGCACTACACACACAAATTGTCCCTGTAAAGCACTATTTTGGAAGCTAGAAGACTTCTAAAAAAACAATAAAGCAAGCTGTAATTTCTTTGTTCTTTGCCCCCCAAATCCCCCAACCAAGGAAGCTGCCAACACCCTGTCTATCATTTGTAGGAATACCTTAAGAGTGGAGGATAATAAATTGTCAATAAAATCATTATGTATTTATTTCATATAAAACAAATTGATGAAACTGAAAAAAAACAACGGCAATGTTGATAATTATTATGAAGCTCAATACAATTGCATGTATCCCTACGGACGGACACCTTTTATTTACAGTAATTATGCAGTGTTCGATATTATCACTTGGCAGGCTATGTTAGCACATCAATCTCTTTACAAAAATGCAAAAGTCTGAATTTTAATGATTTTTTAAAACTTCCTGATTAAGCAAATCATAGTGGCTTTAATACCATAGGTGCAACACCTACGCTATACTTGTTTTTCATGTAAATATATTTCAATCTACATATCTATGAATAATTTTTGAAGCAAACATTGTATCATCATCAAATTGATCAAATCCTAATTACTTTCCATGTTGGCAACTCTGTGGAATCAATGGGCAATTCCACTTGAAATCCATACACCCGAATACATGACCTTAATCGTACACACAGGGGTGTAGATTTCAAATGGAGTTACCCATTTAGGTAACTTTATTTGAAATTCACACCCCCTGTGTGGGAGATTAAGGTAATGTCTTTTATATGGGGTGTATGGATTTCAAGTGGAATTGCCCAATTGTATCTCCCTGTTGAATTTGGTTGGATAAGGTTCTAGTAGTTTAATTATAAATTTCATGTCGTAAGATGTTTGATATGAATTTCCAATCTCAGTTCTTTTGTTAAAATAACATATTCAACATAATTGTGTTTAATTACTATAAATAAAATATCTGTTACAATAATTTCCAATTATTTTGTTATGCCTTAAATGTGAGCTTTCACTTCATTGGGAGAGTTCAATATGTGATCGATATTACCAAAGGCTGCTCTGTATGTTTTATATTAATAACATTGTCATTATGTAAAGATCCGGGGATGGGGGGGGGGGGGTACACAAATACTTAGTTAGACGGCATAAAATGGGATCTCCAAAACTAAAATTGGGCTTTGTGCCCTTTTGTTTGCAAAAAAATCCAAAATATTAAAAAAAGAAGGTGATTTATAGCTCCAATTTGAAGGTATTTGGAGGAAAATGTTTAGCCCTTACCCCCCCCCCTGTAAACTTTATTAGTGGGTAATTCTAATTTAAAATACAGTGAATATTGTATTGAAAGTCAATGCAATAAGTGTATGTGCTGAAATATAAAACAAAACTATGAATATTAACAATATTGTTAAAAATAGCCCAAGGCTGCAGCACATGGTGGTGTAGATCAATTTTTGAGGATTCTTCATTTTCTTTCGTTTGGACAAATCGTGAATTGAGTTTGGCCCAATTTAAGTTAATTTTTTCAAACAAAATATTTTTATTGTTAATTAAAAGGTGTTCATAAAACTGTAAATTGCTAAACATGGAAACTTCAGTGGGCATTTATTAATGCCTAAACTCCTGCCACCATCAATTTCAGAACATGTCTAAACATGTACAGGATACACTTGCAAAATGTTCTTTAGAATGTTCAAAACAAAAAATTGAACTTTTTTCCATTGTCAATTCTACCTTTAACCTTACAACCTTTACATCCAGTAAATTTTCAATAATGATAATGGGCACAAGAGATTTGAAACAAACAAACAAGCTACAATAGAGTTTGTTTTAAAGTGATTAGTTGTGGGACAGTAATTGTCTACTGACAATGTACTGTAACCATCTAATCACTATGGATGCAATGGGGGATTCAGTCATGGGAATTTAGCAGAGAACATCAAATTTGGTTTGTGAAAAAGAAGGAACAATTTTCTGGCAAAAAGGAACACAAAATTTGACGCAAAGGAACTTTTAAAAGTAAGGGGAAAACTAAATGTTTTGTGTGCAAGGAGGGAACATGTTGTGAGTCTCCCCTGGGATCCCCTATTCCCCTGTCATGAATATTGATCAGTCCCCTATACTTGATTTTTTGTGTTCAATATTTTTTCACAATTATTGTGCTGTCCACAGAGGCACTTTAAATAAAGAGACAAACCTCATTGTGTTTCTTAAAGCAATGATTTTTTTCAGAAGTCTGATTTTTACACATTTGTAATGTACTTTAATAAACTAACATAGGCTATCCTGCAAATATCAAGGCTTTATGTGCTGTATTTGTGACAAAATTTGAGATTTTTAATAAGTTGTTTAGTTCATACATTGTGCAAGCGAAATATTAGTCAAATGCATACCTGATGTACTGTACGATGACGTACATCAAGCGGATCAACCTCAGTTACAATCGGCGGAGTGACACACATTGGCGATATAGGCGCTGGAATTAAATAGCGCTTTCCTTTGTTTTACCTCATTTGCTTGACTCCAAATTAATAGGAGACATTTATCTAACAGTGAAAGTAACTTTTTGTGGAAAAAATGTTATGGTAATGTTACAATATTAGTCTTTGAAGAAGGCGTATGTTTGTAAAAAGTGAAATATTCATTGCTCATAAATTATCACTTAAATATAAATATTCCGTATCCGAAAAAAGATACAAACCCGCAAAAAAACCTTGTAGCTGACAAGAGTGATGACAAACATGGCTATAATAAGAACATTGATGTCGCTTCTACCCTACGAGGAGCAAATTTAACATTGCAATTCAAAAACCAATTACATTTGCTTGATGCGGTCTCTTTTTTTCTTTTCTCTTTTTACTATTGCATTGATTTCAGAATCCCCATACTTATCACAGTTGAGGAAAGCCAAGCAGAAAACTGGTTCTTCCCTTGATAGAGACAGTCCAGGGCATTGCAACAAACCAGCATTGCTGACAAGGACACAGTCTGCTCCTGAATTCAACGTACCGCGAGAGTTATGTCATACGTATAGTGCCAGAATGGATAGAGCTGCGTTGGCTATCGGTGTGTGTCCTGGGTGTAAGACACAATTGACAGAGGAACATGATTCGCCTACTAGGGTATCTGAATGCAAGAATATGCATCATTATAGCTGCCCTAAGTGCAATTCAGAATATGATGTTCACAGGTAAGTTATTTTGTGTAAAATGTATAATTATGTTGTCAAAGGGGCATTTTGTGATCCACAGTCTCATCCCTCCACTTTTGTAAAAATAAAGGTTCAGATTTTTATACCATCAGAAACTTCTGGCTACATGATGTATGTGTGGAAAAACTGTCTTGCATAACTTGCAAACAGATGCAAAATTGGAATCTACTGAAATTTTAGGAATAATCTTTTTTCATGAATAAAAAGAGGATGCTATTGACAAAATGCTCCTTAATCATTATAGCTGCCTTATGTGTAATTCAGTATATGATGCTTGTTTTTTTGTGAATTTGTAAAGGATGTGATACAGTTCTTTTCAAAGGTAGATTTGTGCTGCCATATATGAATATATGCATCCTTAGTGTTTATTAGGCAAAAAAAAAAAGGATTTGTTTCAAAGCTTGCACGCGCATTTGTAAAATCAAGCGATTCGAAAAGAAAAAGAAATGCAGACATTTTTTTAATTTCAAAATTGCATTTCGCATTTGTTTTCAAACCACTTGTGAGCTTTGAGATGAACCTTTTTTTCTTTTGGCCTTATAAAGGATTAAGCTTTGATACGGCTCTTTTAAAAGTAGACTTGTGCTGCCATTATAAGAGTATATATATCCGTAGTGCAAAAAGATGTTCACAGGTAGATCTTTTTTTATGAAATTTATGTTATCAGGAGTACATAAGCCCATATGATTTTCTTGAAGGTAGATTTTACATAATATGTAAAATTATATGAAAATTATATTAAAATTATTAAAATTATATTAAAATTATATTAAAATTATATTAAAATTATATTAAAATTATATTAAAATTATTCTTATATTATAAGAATATTTAGCATTGTAGCTGCCGTAAGTAAAATTGTTTCTTTGAAACAAACAATTCTTTTAGAAGATGGAACCAGTTATACATTTTTCTCCATGATGCTTTATACTACTATTCTAAATTAAAACCCTCTGAAGAAGAAATTAATTATCCACATGTTTTCAAGAGATGTAAGAGACCATGAACTTGAGAGAAATGTAAGTAAGGCCATAATGGGTGAAGATAAGAAAATTCACTTAAGGTCCACCATCTTAAGAGAAATTTAAATACAAATCACTTGTTTCCTGCAAGCTAATTTTTCTCCTCGGAACCAGACATGCACTTTCAAAAGGAAAATAGAGTCCTTGGACTCAGCCTATTCATTGAAAAGGTTCTGTTGGGTGTCTTGCTTGTCTTAACTTTCTCCATGTGACAAATTTCAATTTTTTTTTTAATTCAAAACTTTCAGAATTGTAAGGTTTCATGACCATATTTGGAATCAACATGAAAAATGCATTAAAATGAGTACAAACAATCCTAGTATTGGTTCAGTGGTTCTTGCGATAGCTCTTGATATTATGAGAAAATGTGTTGAAGCCTATATGGCTAGCATGCCATAAGTTTAGCTGTCCATGTCTGGCTGTCAAATCATCTGTCTGTCTGTGAGTCTGTCTGCCTGTCTGTAAACCTCCCATATTTGATGTGCAATAATCTCTAGGACTGATAAATGAGGGCCTCATAACTGCTGAATTGTTGGTCTAAAGGATGATTAAAGTATACATATTGAGAATGGCAATATTTAGAATCTATATGTGATGTCAAATTTTGGTAAAAATTAACAAGTTTTGAAGGAAATCACCGAAACATTTGATGACCCAAATTCTTTTTGACAACATAACAAAAACATGCTTTAGTAATTTGTTTTTAATTAATTTTCAAAATTACATATTAATATCTACAAACAAATTATTATTATTATGGAATTTGACCAACTTTTTGCCAAAAAATGGATAAAAAATGCTAAATTTGGTAAAATATCATAAAAAGCATGATTTTTGACCTTAATTTTTTAGTTAAAAAAAAAATTACTGAAGTATTCTTTTGTTATTTTCTCCAAGATTGCACTATTCCATTTTAAATTTGCACTCCTCCTGTGGAAGATTCAATTCAAGTTTTTCACAGAGGGAGTATGGATTTCAAATAGAATGGACAGTTGCCAACCTTATTAAAGGTGACAAAAATGAAAAAAAGGAACCCAGGCAGATGGGCTCTGAAGTTGTTTCATTGAAGATGTGACCACACAGTCCGGCACAAGTCACTTATTACCAGTAATAAGCCACTTATTACCGGTAATAAGTCACTTATTATCAGTAATAAGTGACTTATGTTTGACCGTGTGAACAAGACTTCAGTCATCTACATGATGAAGTGATCAAAAATTGAAGGCCACTCTGTTACACAACACCCCATAATGAGAAGTACATCTTAATTATGTAAATCTACTGCACAGCTCTCCATCTTAATTAGTCCGATCATTACAAAATGGGACTATAAGAAGATGAATTAGAAACCAATTTGTAGTTTCTATCAGCCTTCACAGCCAATTTGAATTCAGTACAAAGATCTTTCCAAACATTTTGTACTTTCCGGACACTTGAAATGTTTGTAACTTGAAAACAATTTGTCAGAATTGAACTGTTTAAATTGCAATCTTCTTCTTTTTGTAAGATCTTTCAGATAATTTTAATATCAATTATGTTGTTGATGATGTTGATGTTGGTGTGGATTATGACATTATCGACCTGACAAACACAACAACTTTGACAGATTCCATTTAGGTGTAAGTTGGGACATGCTTTGGAGTAGCCCTTTACAAACATTACAAATATGCCAAAAATTGGGTTTGAAACAAATTAACCACTTTCATATTCTAAGATTGTACATTATGGCTTTAATGGCTATTGTCAGCTTTACTTCAAGTGTTTGAATTTGAAAGCTTCATTTGTGTGAGAATAAAAGTATTATAAATAGAGAGGGCGGCCTATCTGCTGTGCCCTAGCAGGACATCAGTCAATATGAGACATTAAATAAAAGTATGGTACATACTTACTTCAATCCCACTTTGTTGTTGATTGTCAGATTTCTTCTTTGATAGATTGCGCTCATGTTCAGTGCCGCACACAAAAGTTTATCATAGAGGGTGTGATGGTGCAGTGATACGATGCTTTGACTCATAATTGTAAGGTCACCTGTGCTTATGGGTTTGAATCATGTCAGTGCCAATGTATTGCATAATTGGTCAAGGTACTTTACCTTACTTGCCTCACCCCACCCAGGTGCAAATGGGGAGCTGTTAGGGGATAATTACAATCTACAGTAAAACCTCATTATAACGAAATCTGATACAAGAAAAACCCTGTTATAAAGAAGTATTTTTCCAGAACCAAGATACATAATTCTTTTGTTATTTATTGTTTTTACAGCCCTGATATAACGAAATTTGGATATAAAGAGTAATTTCTCTGTCCCTAACAACTTCGTTATAATGAGTTTCCACTGTATATAAGTGTTGAGAGGAGCTGTGCTACAATTGTGCCCTTGTTATTAATGTTGAAATTATGTTGGTATATCTCAGTGGTGAGCGGAATAAATTGTTGATGCATGCTGGTACCCAACATTGAAGCGGACTTTCATTTATTTATTGATTGAGAGCCATAAAATGCCAAAATTTGAATTTTGATTAATTTTAGGTTGTTGGTGTTGGTGATTTACCCCTTTAACATCAGAGCCTGTATAGATTTTACACCCAGAGTTCACCTGTCTCAGTTTACCTTTTGACTCTTAAGAAACTTCCACCTGGCATTGAGTTAGTGTGGGGGCTTGATATTGGCATGCTCACCAGGGCATGCTCTAACTCAAAATGTAGGACAGTGATAATGCAAGAATTAACTTCAAATTGGGTCAGAAAGACGGTTTAATATTGATGTAGCAATTTTGGCATGGTGACATGAAGCAGAGCTGGAAGGCATTGAATATAAGTAGGTGTAAGGATTGTCATAGTGTTATTCTTCATGTTATCACAAATTTCGTGCTCTTGTGATAAATGGGAAATTTTGTTCAAAATTTTCATTAATTTTTGATTTTGTCCCCCTAATTGATTACATACATTATATATTGACATGTTTTGAATTATTCACCAGCTTTGGAAGAGGGGACAAGTCACAAACCAAATGGGCTATTCTGCCTGAAGTCCACACTCCCCATGGAAGATATAGCTAAAGTATTCAACAGAGGAATACAGGTTTCAAATAAAATAAACAATTGGTAATTTCCATTTGAAGGTAAACCAATATACATGGGTTTCAAAATAATTTACCCCAACCACAATTTCATTTGAAAAACATGCTCCCTCTGTGAAAGACGTTTTCTTAAATCTTCAACAGGGGTATGGCAGATTCAGGCCCATAGGCCCCTATGCAGGGGTGTTTGGGGTGGGCCGTGTGACCCCCCATATTGGCAAATTTGCGAGCATAGCGAGCAAAAAAATCAGGTTTTTTTACAGGTTTTTGGTCAAAAAAGGTCAAAATTGCTCAAAAAAAAAAAAAAAAGTCCACTTTTTCAAAATCAGCACCCCAATAAATCCTGCATACGGGCCTGGGTAGATATCAAATGGAACAGCCAATTTGATTTATAACAGTAATTGGCTTGAGTCTGTTGCAGACTATTGAAGATTTGACCTAAAAATGTGCAACACATGATGTAATCACTTGTCTCCACACAGTATCTACAATTAAATAACATAGCAGATACAATGTTTATCCTTGAGTGGACAGATTATTTATAAAGTTGTACAATATACAAAGCAACATTTGAATATAACCTGGTTTCTAGCAGCTTATTCAGTTTGCTGTTTGTTTTGGAACAAATGTAATTGGAATTCAATGGTTGTTGTATGTGCATGAAGACATTAATTGGAATATGTTGGAGTAATTGGGATGCAGAACTGACACTAAACTGTCTGTCATCCAACATAGGCTTGTGTCGTGCACTGTTTGTGTCATGAGCAGCAATTTCATGCCACATATACAAATAAAGTAGGTAATTGCTTAGAAAGAACCTTCCTTTTGCAGTTTTTCAACATATGCACTTGTGCTAAAATTCTTTTTATGAGATGTGAAAGTCCCGGTGAACATACACCTTTTACTTGTGTAGCATTTTAGTTATCAGACAGTATATTCTCTTAAAGTAAAAGAGTATCAAATGAGACGAGTGAAAATCACTCCAAAGGGAATAGAAATCATTCTTAATAGAGTGGAAACCACTCTTTCAAGAGACATTCTTTTTTGATTCATATCATTCCAAATGGGTTTTAATGCAAATACATATGGCCCAGTTAACATTAAATGTTTATAAAAGCTCATTATTTAAAGGGTACTTTTACATGTTCCAAATAGCCAATCAAAACTTTTGTGCCAAAATTGACCTTAAAATTACCAAAATATCAAAAAATGGAATACATAGAAACCTTAAGGGATATGGAATGAGCATTTTGAGCGTTTCGACAGTATTTTTGTGGGACAAGAGAGCACATCAGACATATCGAATTGCATTCTGAATACTGAAGAATGTCTTTCTGATATCAAATAATTTTCATTTTTGAAATTCACGATAAAATACAAATTTTATGACAAATTATTAAAATTTGATATTTTTCACATTTTTGATATATAACAGTCCTCGAAGTAAATTTTATAAATCTAATGACAAGTGTATGTAGCAGGGAGGAAAAGCCGACGATCAATTGAAAATTTTGACCTTTCATATTGAAGATATGGATTTTTTCCCAAAAAGACCTAATTATTTTTGGTGTTTTGAGAAAAAAATCCATATCTTCAATGCGAAAAGGTCCAAATTTTCAATCGATCATCGGCTTTTCATCCCACCTATGATTTATAAAGTTTACTTCGAGTACTGTTAAATATCATAAATATCAATTTTTAATCATTTGCCATAAAATGTGTATTACATTGCGAATTTCAAAAAATCAAAATTATTTGATATTAGAAGGACATTCTTCGTATTCAGAATGCAATTTGATATGTCTGATGTGCTCTAATGTCCCACAATAAATACTGTCACAACGTTCATATCCCACCCCTTAAAGTACTAAAATCATAATACGGGTCAATTCACCGTAGAAAATATTACCCTATAAGCAACATTTTGGATTATTTTCATACCTAAATAATTTTTGTACACCTGTGTCCACCAAATAAAAGTCAGATCTGCTGCCATACCTTGTTGAATGCGTGAAAAGAATCAGGTCATGCAATGCTATGCAGCTTGATTGAATTGGCCAATCAGCACCCCTGTATTTACGCATTACACATGCTATGCTACATCGGGAAAAAGTGAGAAGGAACTGTACGATAAAAGGTGTGTAGCTTTTTAAAAAATCCACTAAATCACACACATTGAACAAGAATGATAAATAATGTAGTTGATGAAATTTTGATAAATTCAATACCTGGATGCTGTAAGCATCTTATTCACTCAGTCAGGTTGCCTCATTTTCTGCCCAAATCGCAGATCAAATAATAAAAAAGTAGCCCAATTTTTCTATTAACCATTGGTTTCTATGGGACAAGAAAAGGTAAAAAGTTGTAGAGAAAATCCTCAAAAGTCACCCAATGGGCTACCAAACTGAGGGTTTGGCAACCCCACACTCAATCTTCACCCCTATAGTACACCTGGTTGACAGCATTGTAACAATAGCGATGTCAACCGCCTCCATTTCCTTCCATTGAACACAAGTAGAAAGTTAGCAGAAATATATATTAACTTCATGAATATGACCTTCCAGGCGCATTTTAAAAATGTAAAGAAATTAATAATTCAAGCACAGTTACTTCTGGAAAATTTCCTGTGCTCCCAAGGCTCTGTTTTTATTAAAATATTTTTGCTCAAACCTTTTTATGCAAAATTTAGATTTTGGTTTCTTTACAACAAATAATTCCTTGAATGTTTTGGCAGCGTTTAGACATAAATAAGATAAATGGCAAATTTAGAAACACCTTGCAAGGAGAAAATAGTGAAACCAATTACAGAATTTAATAACAAGACCACAATAATATTTTAAATTTTGACGTATGCATCAAACACATCACCTGAAAATTGCATATTGTTGAAAATTGCTCAAAAGGTGCTAATATTATTACCAATCTTTGGGAAAAGAAATTATTCATGCCGAGCTAGATTTAAGCAGCGTGCTTTCATAAAATAATCAACATTGAATAAAATAACATGCTTTATTCATCAATTTGTTACCATGGTAACTAGGCAAGCCTGGTACACAGATGAGTGCACCGACATTGTCGCTTCGATTATGATGAATTAATTACATCAATGCATAAACACTTTATGCTATCTGAATTTCAATATTGCACAATGGATGAATTCAAAATGCGCTGTTATAAAGTAGTTATTTGACTTGCTTCAGAGAATATGAGAGTATGTCCTTTTGAAAGTCCTTTTGAGAGTAAGAAAATCCTTATGATGTCTTAGCAGTATCTGCAGCTGGAGAGGGAAGGTTTCCGGGACCAAAGCACTCAACCACCACCACCTGTCTCAAGTCTAGGGCAGAGCCTGTACAATAATACTGAAAATTGAGGTAAAGCATGTATATAGGAAGAAGATGTTGTAGACTGAGTGAACTTATAACAGGATGTAGTATAACCTGGGCTTGACAATTGAACACATTTGAGACTGCACATCCTTTAAAAACATTGATGCAGAACAAGCTAGGTAGCGGCCACATCTGGTCATGGTTCAATCTCTTCATACTACCTAATATCCTATGAAAATTCTCCCATTTTGGATTACCAGGTTAAGGTTCATATCCCGTGGGTACCAAGTGACTTCTTTGTTCTTCTTCTCTCCTTTTTCATTTCTTCTTTAACTTCCAATATCAAAAAGCAGTGTTTAGGGTTAGGGTTAATTAACTTGTTCATTTCCTAGATTGAGGCCTATGTTAACCCTAACACGCCTAGAAACCACAAATTACCACAAAGATAATCACTGTGCATGCATGACTCCCACGTGATGCCATGATTCAATCACCCTAAGTGCTATATGCTCACAGAATTGCTGGCCAGGGCAGCAAAACCCATATGACTACAGTCGGTGTCCTCAGTGATTTTTTGCTTGGCACCAGAGGGGTGTAAGATTTGAATTATTTTGTAAAGATCAGTTCAAATTTCATTTTCGAATCTACACTTACTTCAGTTATTCCCCAGGGTCGAAATAATGCCCTGAAAAGAACCAAAAAGAAATAAATAAACTGGCAACAGAAGGTGTCAAAATGTGACAAATTAAATGTTCCATGAAAAACTCTATTTGACAGCATTAGTGACACCACAATAAAGCTAACCTGACTTTATGAGAATAGTTGATGGGTAGGAGGACCAGTTAATATACAGATCACTTAACCAAATCTCTAGAGGTTGGAAGCAAGTGGGATATATTGGCCAGTATATCATGTTGTCTAAAATCAGGTTAAAAATGCAGGTATGCTTTGAGTTGGAACTAGTTTAATGCATGGGAGTATTGACAGACAATACATTATATGGTCAGTATAATTTGGGCTCTAAACTTTATAAATTTATCTTCAGTAGATAGCAGCAGATGGCACAATACATGTAGACTTTTATTTGCTTTGCTATCTTCAGTAGATAGCAGCAGATGACACAATGGATGTAGAATTGTATTTGTTTTGCTATCTTCAGTAGATAGCAGCAGATGGCACAATACATGTAGACTTTTATTTGCTTTGCTATCTTCAGTAGATAGCAGCAGATGACATAATTACACCCCTGGCTATGACACTTACCTTAAAACTCAATAGTTAGCATTTGTGCTTACTATCGAGTGCTTTTAAAACATGAAAACATGAAGAGCCACATCCACAAAAGTGTAAAGGGTTTTGAGCAAATCATCGATACACATAGTTATATACAAACAAGTAAACCTGCATTGTGTATCTCAACTCCATTAGCTCAGTTGGTAAAGCGCCGGACTTTAGTACAATTTCATGTTTTCAAAAGCGCTCGATAGTAAGCACATATGCTAACTATCGAGTTTTTAAGGTATGATTACCTATTAACAGCTCCTCCCTAACTCATGAACTAATGCTTACAAACACCTTGAACCTTACCTCAAATGTATTCCTTACCTAACCCTTAAAAATATTCAGGGGAGCATGGTGGCCGAGCGGAACAGGCTCCGACTCATAATCAGAAGGTTGCAGGTTCGAGCCCCAGCGACACCATCGTGTTGTGCCCTTGAGTAAGGCATTTTATCTCTATTACTCCTCTCCACTCAGGTGAATACCGGCATTCTTAAATGCTGGGAAGGTAACAGACTCGCTGTGGATGAGGTGTAGTGATCCCCCTATAGCAACATTACATGGTGGAGTCTGGCCCAATCGCCAATGAAAGAGAAATGCGCACTCCGATCACTGTTTCTACAGGATCGTCTCCTTTACCTTTTTTTTTACCTTAACAATATACATTAAGCTTACCCCAAAACTAACTATAGCTGAACTAGCCTAATATAAAATGTTCTGAACATTTGCAAATGGTAACCCTGAATTCAGCTCATGTAAACTTAATTCTTTACCTTAACCCTATCCAAAACAAAATCCTAACCATAAAAATGACATATATTGCGTCTTTCAGTAGCCGTTAATCAAACGTTTATTACCAAAGAGCAATAAAGCAATGTTGTAATATACTACAGGTCACAACATGTTGTCAAAGTCTGTCAATTATCTGTATATAGATACCCTGTCAGATCTCTCCAGGGTTTCCATAGCTCGCTGATCTAAATACTATGCCCACTCAATGCTCGGGAGCATGCATGCTTATCACTCTGCTAACAGCTAGATTTAAAAGATGCTGACTTTTGAAATATTGTTGTTTTGAAATATACTTGTTTTTAAAGTATCAACAAATACAATACAGGAAACAAATGCTTAGATTGTTGCCATTGTTTCTGCAGATAACATACTTTTATATGGCATCTAAAAGTCATCTAAGCTTTCTAGTTTTTTGCTCTGTTGTACCCCTTCCTTGTCAAGATATACATACTTTTGAAGTTCCATTGGAAGTATTAGCCATGAGTATAGGACACTTGTAGTGCTGCCTTGACATTTTACTATAGAAATGTGGCATGATTTGATCAAATAAGGCCAAAGACAACAATTGTGAAAATGAAATCCAGGCAAAGTCGGGAGAAAAAACAAACACAAGAAATATATCGGTGCACAACCCCAATATATATGTGGTGCATTATATTGGGTTGCAAGCTTAGCACTAATTGTGTACGTAATTAAACACAACTATTTTGAGGTGTTTGTTTTTCTTATTGTTCACACTTTCCTGGTTTACAAGCATCCCCCAGTGGCGTACCTGGGATTTTTGTCAGGGGGAAAGTTCATGTTGGGGGAAACTTAGTTCCCCAAACCAACAAAACCAAGAGCACACCTAGTTTTTAAGTGTAATGTAAACATCACACAAAAACCTGCTCTACAAGACTACAACTACAAGGAGGGGCGAGGGTGGCGCCTCTGCCCCAAGCTGGTACACCATTGGCATTACCCATGCTATATATATCTATTTGCAATGATGGTGGCGTCCTTCTATCTCAATCCAAGAATCCTTTTTGGTTGCAGGTTTTAACAAGAAATTTATTTTATTTTCATTTTGAAAACTCATTTTCTGGCAGATTTCATGTTATTCAGTTGCTGCTATTTCACAAACTATTTCTGATATTATATACATCTATATAGATAAAGTCAGTTTTGTTGGTATTTTGTTTTTGAGTCACATAATTTTCACTACGTAAATCCAAGCAGGCTCAGCAGCAATTAATTAATACATGAGGAATTTTATTGCCATGCAATAAAATAGGAAGTAAAATCAACATAAAAGCTCATAACTCCACTACCAAGTATGTTAGGGCGAATTTCTCGACGGGTGGCTTAGCAGTTGGCTAGTCTAGCCGCAAGGCTTAAGAGGTCGTAAGACCAGGCTTAACTGAAAACACGTTCCCCGAAGCACGGCTACCATAGCCTCGAGGCTTCGTTAGCCTGTGGGCCAGGTTTGTAGGATTAGCCCCAGGCTTCGGTAAAATTTGCATTTCTCGAAATCAGTCTTCTGTAGCCGTAGTCTCACGCAAGCCTGTTAGGCCAGGCTTAAAGCGGCTTTTCTTGGCCCTGCCTCAGAGCAGGTCTTAGGTCGTAAGCCGCGGACTATTTGAATTGACAAATTGCTTAAATTGTAATGCAAAGTTTTTCTTCCATATTTTTGAGAAATCGAAACAGATGCTAGTTGGCCTAAGTAATAATTATTGTTCGATTTTATAGTTGAACATTTCACCATTTTATTTTAGTGTTCATTCGAGTCAGTTAAACCTGCTGTTAGTTGAACATTTCACCATTTTATTTTAGTGTTCATTCCGAGTCTGTTAAACCTGCTGTTGCTCTAAGGCCTACTAATTTGAATGATGAACTTTCTTTTGGAGCAACGGTGCCAAAGGGTGCAATTAAAGCGAGACGCCATCTTGGCGTCAACTTGCTGTCGTGGCGTCTTCAGGAGAGGAAGGATCCTTTTCTGAAGTATTCGGATACCAAATTTTTTTAATTAAAAATCGCTGCCGATTCAGTAAAGGCAATGTTTTAAGGCTTACTGATCTACTTGAACCTAACTTGTAACGGTCAACAAATAGGAGCAACCCTCTCCTTCCTGTTCAACTTCTACAAGAAGTGCCCCCCCCCATATTTGACATGTCCAAAAACCTTGACGTTCCACATTAACTTGCTACCCTCTTTTTTCCTCTTTTTTGCCTGAGATTTATTATCGGACACCTTGCTTTCAAATTTGGCTGCAAAATATGCAGTAATTCAATTTTGTATACATTAGAATACATCTGTATACATCATCATCATTATCATCATTATCATCATCATCATCATCATCATCATCATCATCATCATCATCATCATCGTCATCATCATCATCATCATCATCATCATCATCATCATCATCCAACATCATCATCATCATCATCATCATATTAAAGGGGCATTTCGTGATCCACAGCCTCATCCCCCCACTTTTCTCAAAAAAAGTTGAGATTTTTATATCACTGGAAACCTCTGGCTACAAAATGTTTATGTACAAAATATTTCTTGCAGATTAATTCGTTTTGCAAAGATATCATGCAATTTGAATTTCGTTCTGGTGCACCAGAACGAAATTACAACGTATTGTCTATGGAGCAGTGTAATACACATAATCATGCATAACTCGCAAACGCAAAATCGGGATCAACTGAAATTTTGGGAATAGGCTTTTTTCGTGGATATGTACTGAAAAATGTCATAAAAAGAGGATGCTAGGATCACGAAATACTCCTTTAAACTATGCACTCATGCTAAATTCGCAAATAGAACATGAAAATATCAGCAGTAGATAGCACGCACGATGGTTGTCAAATGGTTGGTTATGTTTTTGTTTTTGCACCAAAATGATCCTTAATATTGTTTTACTTTTGACAAACATGCGTATGATTTGTTTGAATTGTGAAACAATTTTTGCTTTGGGCCTACTTTTAAGGGAATCAAAGTTTCCTTTCCTGTAGGCTTGCAGTTTGACCCTTTTGAAATGCAAACAAAAAAAATTAATGCGTCGAGTAAAAAGTATAGAAGTATCATTCATGCAAGCAGGACTCATAATAAAGTAAAGTGGAAATAAAATAATACATAAAAGACACAAAAACAGAAAAAAATACTATAGTCTTGCATCAAGTTGTGTACGGTGTAAGCCCAAGCACAAGACCGCCGGTCTAGGCTAGTCTTTGCGCTGGTAACCTTATTAGTACGGTAAACCGTGAAGGACAACAGCTTATGCACATCTACCTCCAACTGCCTTACAATTAAGTCGCTGGTAGAAAGGGACGAGGTTGTCAAGCGTTAAGCCTGCAAGGCCACTAAGACCAGCTTGAATTTGCGTTCAAGAAATCCGGCTACAGTTAAGACTCGGGCTTCGAGAGCGGGCTAGGCTTAGTAGCCTCAAGGCCACCTTAAGCCTAAGGCTTACTAAGACGTCTATCGAGAAATTCGCCCTTAGGGGTTTAGCAATAGCATAGTTGATTATACTGGGTAAGTTAATTGTCAAAATTGCCTCCTTCGGTGTTATTGACCCTGGTTATTGAACTAAGGTGTTAATAGTGCTTTGCTATCTTCAGTATATAAACTTAGCAGCAGATGAAACAATGTAAGTTGAATTTTATTTGCGTTGCTTTCTTCAGTAGATAGCAACAGATGCAACAATACATGTAGAATTGTGTTTGCTTTGCTATCTTCAGTAGATAACAGCGGATGACACAATGTATATATAAAGAATTTTGTTTATTTTGCTATCTTCAGTAGGTAGCAACAGATGACACAATGCATGTAGAATTTTATTTGCTTTGCTATCTTCAGTAGATAACAGCAGATGACATAATGGAGGTAGAATTTTATTTGCTTTGCTATCTTCAGTAGATAGCAGCAGATGACACAATGCATGTAGAATTTTATTTGCTTTGCTATCTTCAGTAGATAACAGCAGATGACATAATGGATGTAGAATTTTATTTGCTTTGCTATCTTCAGTAGATAGCAGCAGATGACACAATTCATATAGAATTTTATTTGCTTTGCTAGTAGATAGCAGATGACAATGCAGATAGAATTTTGTTTTCTTTGCTATCTTCAGTAGATAGCAGCAGATGACACAATTCATATAGACTTTTATTTGCTTTGCTATCTTTAGTAGATAGCAGATGATGACACAATGCATGTAGAATTTTGTTTGATTTGCTATCTTCAGTAGATAGCAGCAGATGACACAATTCATATAGACTTTTTTTTCCTTTGCTATCTTTAGTAGATAGCAGATGCTGACACAATGGATGTAGAATTTTGTTTTGTTTTGCTATCTTCAGTAGATAGCAGCAGATGACACAATTCATATAGACTTTTATTTGCTTTGCTATCTTTAGTAAATAGCAGATGATGACACAATGCATGTAGTTGTTTGCTTTGCTATCTGCAGTAGATAGCAGCAGATGACACAATTCATATATAATTTTATTTGCTTTGCTATCTTTAGTATAGGGTGTCCCAAAAAAAAAGGCCCCTCATTGCGCCCTCTTTTTTTCCTATTTCTGAAAACTTAATCAAATATATTTTGGTATGTAAAGAAACCTCAAGTTGTTAGCTTTAATAAACCAAAACAATTATATCAATCGGTTCACAACTTTTGAAGATATGCTCTTTTAAAGAAATGTACCTGTTTTTCACTCTGTCCACGGAGAAGGTTTGGCTACTTCAAAGATTGAAAAGGAGTACACATACCATGCATGAATATCAAACATTCCTCAATGATAACTTTATAAAATAACTTAATTTATGGAATGAGCTTTGCCGGTGGGTTTATGGGCAATGGATTTTGTTAATAGTGTCATTAATTTGTGGGTAAAATGGATGCGAATGGGACTTCTTTTGCTTTACTTACTCTTTTTTCTTGGTTATTTATGCCTTTTTGTTTTATTATGTTTCTTACTTTCTTACTTTGTTGTTTCTTGATTTCTTTTTTTATTTACAATATATACAATTTACAAAGTCATTTCTCTTTTTAGGATAAAAGGTAGCCCTAAAAGGCTGTTTGGTTTGTCTTTGGTTCTTCTGAACTGAGTTTACTGTGCTGCTCTGCCCTCTACCTGGTTGCCTCCTTGGCGAAAACAGGTTTCAGCCCTGGTCCTCATTGCATCAATTGGGTTGCGTACCATCCTTGTGCGCCGGATACTTACGAATGCATTCAGTAATACGTTTGCGAAGATCTTGGATTTTGCCACAAAGGAAAAAAATTGGTGTGAGGTCTGGTGATCTACACATCATGAGCCATCCCAACCACTCTGTTTGCTATCCGTGGACAGAGTAAAAAACGGGTACTTTTATTCAGAAGGGCATATCTTCAAAAGTTGTGAGCCGATTGAAATAATTGTTTTGGTTTATTAAAGCTAAGGAGTAAATGTTTCTTTACATACCAAAATATATTTAATCAACCTTTCAGAAATAGGAGAAAAAGAGGGCGCAATGAGGGGCCTCTTTTTTTTGGGACACCCTGTAGATAGCAGATGATGACACAATGCATGTAGTTGTTTGCTTTGCTATCTTCAGTAGATAACAGCGGATGACACAATGTATATATAAAGAATTTTGTTTATTTTGCTATCTTCAGTAGATAGCAACAGATGACACAATGCATATAGGATTTTATTTGCTTTGCTATCTTCAGTAGATAGCAGCATATGACACCATGCTTGTAGAATTGTGTTTGTTTTACTATCTTCAGTAGATAGCAGCAGATGACACAATGCATGTAGAATTTTGTTTGCTTTGCTATCTTCAGTAGATAGCAGCATATGACACCATGCTTGTAGAATTGTGTTTGTTTTACTATCTTCAGTAGATAGCAGCAGATGACACCATGCTTGTAGAATTGTGTTTGTTTTACTATCTTCAGTAGATAGCAGCAGATGACACAATGCATGTAGAATTTTGTTTGCTGTGCTATCTTCAGTAGATAGCAGCAGATGACACCATGCTTGTAGAATTGTGTTTGTTTTACTATCTTCAGTAGATAGCAGCATATGACACCATGCTTGTAGAATTGTGTTTGTTTTACTATCTTCAGTAGATAGCAGCAGATGACACAATGCATGTAGAATTTTGTTTGCTTTGCTATCTTCAGTAGATAGCAGCATATGACACCATGCTTGTAGAATTGTGTTTTTTTTACTATCTTCAGTAGATAGCAGCAGATGACACAATGCATGTAGAATTTTGTTTGCTTTACTATCTTCAGTAGATAGCAGCATATGACACCATGCTTGTAGAATTGTGTTTGTTTTACTATCTTCAGTAGATAGCAGCAGATGACACAATGCATGTAGAATTTTGTTTGCTTTGCTATCTTCAGTAGATAGCAGCATATGACACCATGCTTGTAGAATTGTGTTTGTTTTACTATCTTCAGTAGATAGCAGCAGATGACACCATGCTTGTAGAATTGTGTTTGTTTTACTATCTTCAGTAGATAGCAGCAGATGACACAATGCATGTAGAATTTTGTTTGCTGTGCTATCTTCAGTAGATAGCAGCAGATGACACCATGCTTGTAGAATTGTGTTTGTTTTACTATCTTCAGTAGATAGCAGCAGATGACACAATGCATGTAGACCTTTGTTTGCTTTACTATCTTCAGTAGATAGCAGCAGATGACACAATGCATGTATACTTTTGTTTGCTCCACTATCTTCAGTAGATAACAGCAGATTACACATTGTAGTAGAATTTTGTTTGCTTTGCTATCTTCAGTAGATAGCAGCATATGCAGGAGATAATAACCGATTTGTTTGTCCAGTTTTGCTAACTTCAAATGAAGATGGTCCAATTTTGTTATAATATTTATGTTGTCTCTTACTGTGGTTAAATAATCTTTACTCCCACTCCCTACTTGAAGAGTGTCATGCTGATGTGCAAATCCCCTATGATGTGAGAATTCTATATTAGAGAACATTGTGAATTATTAATAAATTGGTTTTCCCATTATGAGCATATTTGACTTATAAAACCCAAGCCAAACATTTCTAGCCCAGAAAAGTTGGGATGAGGCCGCCAATACTAGGTTTGTCCTTTGGAAGTCAGGTTGTACCAGCTTCCTTACCACAATGCAATATGAGTAGGAGTAGATGGATGGAGGCCAATGGGATGGCAGCAGCCATATTTGTCCAGTTTTGACCAGTTAACTAAAAATCAAAAATGCAGTGTACTTCTTGATATTTCAATTCAATTCGATTTATTTCCATCAAAAATATTACTCCCTACAGAACTCATTTTTTTGAATAAAAAAATATTATCCTGTTTTGTCACATGAAACATAGCTAAATCCTAATCCTTTAGTTAGTCCTAATTAGCAATAAAAGTAAAAATTTTCATATTTAGCCAATTTTTGGAAATAAGGGCCAAAAACAAGCGTTTTTAGGGTGTTTTTTGTTTGTTGTGACAATCAAGCCCAAAGACTTGTACTAAGACTAATTTCAGTTTATGCATTCTAATTTTTGTAAAAGATATGTTTCATTCTTATAACAAACCATTTATTAAAGTACCACAAAAAAGTGAAAATTACAGCAAAATTTCGGCATATACTCAAGATTTTGAATGCTTAGACTTGTTCCAAGTCTGTGATTTTTGTGACTCGATTGTCATAAAACATGCCGAAAATGCATGTTTTTGGCTCTATTCCCAAGAAATTAGTCAAATAGTGAACTTTTTCTTTTTCTCCAGTTAGGACGAAATGAATGATTAGGATTGAGCTATGTTTCATTTGGCAGAACTTGATAATAATTTTTTAATCCCCAAAAATTAGTGCTGTATTTTTCTTGAATGGGGAGTAGTACATCAATCTGATAGGAAATGAGTGAAGAAAACCAATAATTGCATTTATATTTCCATAGGTCTTGCAGTTCTTGAGTTTAGGCCGATAATATAAGTTATGGGCATATTTACCTCCCGAGAAAAATCATGCACATTATCAATAAAAATTCCCTTTAAAAGGGAAAGCCAGCCTCAATGTAGAAGAGGTCTTGTAATTAGTTTTGGTCAATGTGAAAGGCATTTTTAGGATCACGCTTACATCTACATGACAGTCCACCAAACCATCAACGATGAGAACATGCACACTGAAACAGCAGAAAACATTAATTCCTAATCTCATGTCAACTCTTTTAATTCATTACATGTACTCCAAATTGTTCTGGTCTGTTTGTTTTGTTGTTGTTGTTGTTGTTGTTGTTGTCGTTTTTTTTGTCTTTTCAGCTTTTTACCCACGATATCTCAATTTCCAATTTTGTAATACCAGAACTTACGAACTCAATATCTTCGCTTAGGAATGTCCGATTTCACTGCTTTTCGATATATACACTGCGGTTTGAGTTAACTTACATGTACATTTTATTTTAAAATAACTTAATTAATTACGCAATGTATAGTTTAAGCCTACTATATTATAATAGATAGTGGCCAGCACATTTATAAAGGACTGGTTACTCACTACAATCTTCACTCTTAAACTGTGTTTTTCTGAATGTGCTGATCATGTTGATTGCTAGTCGGAAACTCCTGCGAAGCTATGGACATGGCATCTTACATACTCCATTCTATAACAGTCTGCCTAGTGCCTTGTGTGTTTTCTCTTCAATCATTTTGTTGAATGTAATTTTATGAATCAAATAGTTATGTGTCATTTTATTTATAATAAAGAAGTTATTAAATTAATAAAGTAAGACAATTTATTTATCTATAAGTGCATGTCAAATGGGGTACATTGTTCAATACTATATGCATAAATTATGCCCATATTATAGCTAGGCCCTAAAAACTTTATTTTGCATCGGATTTTTCCCGTTGAAAAGACAAAACTGATGTTTATGATAGCAACCATTTCATCAATAACATTTTGAGTCATTTTTATCCATAAAACGACACAGGATATGATAGATAACTACTTTCACATCAATATGGTCCATATGATCACAGATTGTTGAGAATCTGTGATATGATCCGAGGATATGATGAAGATTTTGATTCTATAGATCTGTTATCAACATGATATCACGCTGTTCAGTGGTCAAGGAGTAAGGACCCCGGTCAAGGACACTGATATGACATCATAGGTGATGTCAGACCTTCTTCTCCTGACCATATGATGCTCTATAAATTAACTATTAGTGTTACATCTATGCCTTTAAACTTTTAAAGTCATAATTAATTAGTTCAAACATAACTTTGGTAATACTCACTCGTTTTAGTTCGTTGAAACGGCAAAACATACTTACTTTTCCTAACAAATCAATTAAAATATTTAAAAAAATTTAACCACAAAAGTAAAAAAAAATCATTCCAATACCACTAAAATATAATCTCTTGAGTAAACTGACCCCAAACCTGAAACAGGTACCAGCCCGAATGGGCTGGCGAAAATGACACCCTTTATAATCAAGCCTTGGGATCTCCTTTATAGAAATATCACCTGTCAAATCAAGCTTTGGGATCTCCTTTATAGAACCCATACCATTCCTCTTGTGTGTCAAGCTTTATTTATCTCATCATTTGGCAGCACGGTCATGCTTCCCTCTGACTCCCACTAACCTCCAAGTTGTATCTATTGTTATGCAATATGCCTATTACCTTGTGGGAAGGGATTTCAGTACAAATTGACTTCCGGTACAGATACCCAGGCATCGGGCATTAGACCATACGCTCTAAGTAACATGCAATCTTTAAAATGTGTGTATTATGCATATTTTGACATTCAGTAATCTGACAAAGTGCATGTTTTTGTATTTTTGTTGTCTCTGGCTGACAGCACAAGACATGTGGTTTACAACCTTACTTTCCTGCACAGAATGACACATATATAATACTCTCATACACTCTTAAATAGCAAGAACCAATCAGAGCAAATAGAAGAAAAATGTCAGGAGTATTAATTGCCTATTTTTGCACATGTTCACACCGCGTACTATGCTCAGTGATTTTTTTGCCCATTTAGGTTTTACTTGCAGGTTGATGCATTTATATTTACTCATGACATGTAAAAGTGACAATTTTGTTATACAAATAGCAAAAATTACAGGATTTAAAAAATAGGTTAATAACTGCGTATTACTTGTTGCTCGAGAAATTGTACAAAATAATGCAGTTGTTGTTGATGCGCATAATGCACCCCCATGAGGCTTGTGCATTAGTTGCATTAACATCTTAATACGCATTTATTATTTTGTACAATTTCATTCCCAACAAGTAATATCCAGTTATTAACCTATAAATATTTCTAAGCTTCATGAAGTCCAGCCACAAATTATATCAGCATGTTGAGCTTTTGAATTCATCATAAATTGTTTCATTTTGGCGTATATGGTATAATTAACCGTAATATATTGGGCATTCAGTCTTAATACATAAATGATAAATGCCTATCTTGATAGCGGATGTAGTTTGACTGTATCATAAAAGCTTGTCAGATCATGCAACATTAATTCACATATTGAATGAGCTATGGCTTAAGTGTTAACAACTCTATGTATGCAACCCAGCAAACACATTTTGGTCAAAATGTTTTTATAACATTACATGTCGGTTTATATGAAGGTTATGAAAACGTTTAGTGAAACACTTTAGTGAAACACGTTTAGTGAAACATCTTTAGTGAAACACTACAATAACAGTTTGATAATGTTGTCAAAATGTTATTGTAATTTTTTTAAAACATTTTTGCAAAATATTTTGTCAACACTTTTAAGTGTTGACGAAATATTTTGCAAAAATGTTTTTAAAAAAATAACATTATGTAAGAATAATTGCCAACAAGTTTTCAAACATGTTTTTGAATGTTATTAAAATCTCTCTATAACACAACATTTAACAATTTTCTGGCAACTTGTTCTAACCTTTTGCAAATATTTTTTGAAAATGTCTTGTGTTTGCTGGGAAGTTAGTTGTGCTGCAATAATACTTAGTAATGTTACCAAGAAGGCAATATCTGACTTAGAAACATGATAACCAATGCCAGTCGTCTAGACATGGCTCAAAACGGAAAACGAGGGTCGAGAAGCAGACAGTCTTAACTAACAATGACCTGCTTTTGCAAAGTGAGCAAAAAGTTGACAAAATAACATTGAGATATTCCAGATTTGAAATCCTTATTGTATACCCTTAAAATCATACCAAACATGATACATGCTCCTTGCTTTTCAAAAATCAATATTTCCTCCAGAATTTCTTTTGTTTTCTATAGAATTTGATCATGTTTATGGACAGTATCTTGGGATCAACCAGTTATCTTGTATCCTCTACAGTGCCCTGGCGACTTTATGCTGATTTTGTGGGAGCAAGTCATTGTGAATTACGGCTTTCTGATTCTCAACCCTAGACAAATATGTTTGTTCAAAATGGGAAGTGGTGCTATTTTCATGAATTAGTGCTAATGTTATTGTTTGTTGTTGGCATTTTGGAAAAAGTGTTACCATTTTGGTTATAGACTTGAGACAGTACGTCAATATTTTTAATCAGTGGGACTACTTAACAGCATGTGCAAAACACTTGTAGCCATCACCATACAACCTGTTAACGAAAGAACTGAAACTCAATATTTGATTGCTTGAGTGTAATGACAGAAAAGCTAAAACTCTCAGCCAGGAATAATTTGTCTTGAGGGGCAGAGTTAAGTAAGACATTGATTTCCGACTACAACAACATCCCATAAGAGCTCTCTATTCACTTGAACCATAAACATCTTTCACCATCTTGTGATAGATTGCACTAACTACCCAAATTGATTTGAAAAAATCGGGGAAAGAATGAGGGTTCTGCAAAAGCAACATTTTCATTTGTGCAAGAATGTGCAACTATCCATGATTGCTTGCAAAACATTTGATCTCTATGTAAACATTTAAATCTGGTTTTTTTTTGTTTAGAGGTTGATGACTGCGCATCAGTTGTTTTCAAGGGTGCTGTGAAAAAATCTAAACATCTTGCTTTGGGACCGAGGATTTTTCGCATAACAAAAAATAACTAATGCAAAGTTATTGTTAACCCTAACGCCCCAGGTCTATTTTGGTGAGGGGGAAGGAAAGAAGGAAGGAATAAACAAAGAAGAACAAATGAAAACTTTTCTTCTTGGATGTGGTTTTGAACCAGGGACCCCACGGGTGCCAGACGTGCACTGTCAAGCTTGACTATGATGATGCAATCGCATCCTGTGGGATACCTGTGCTTGCAAATGCTTTGTGAATTGAGCATCTTTGATGTTTGGTTTGGTAAGGGATAATATTCTCATATAGGAGGAAAATTAAGGTTTTATCAACCAAAAAAGTAACTAATGCAAAGTTATTGTTAAACCTAATGCCCAGGCCTATTTTGGTGAGGGGGTAGGAAAGAAGGAAGGAAGAAACAAAGAAGAAGAGACCCCACGGCCATACCTTCCCAAGGGGGTCTATCTTGGCCGGCCAAGCTTTATGTGACCATATGACTGTTCGCATGATGACGCAATCGCATCACATGGAATACCCGCACTTGCAACACCTCCTGGGTGTTTATTAGAAACAATACAGCATTTCACAATTAAGGCAGCATAACATTTCCAGCATGCGTTTCAGACACGGCAGTGAAAAAATCCACTAATCAGGCAGTTTTATTCTCACATTTCTCTTCATTTTATTGATATTCCATATGGATCACAAAATATTTGAAAAGTTCTAATACAAATGGCTAACTGATTCTTGACGGAAATATCTGCCAATTTGCCCTTAAAAATTGAGCGGAAGCAGCCTCCCTGAGCACTTTGATGACTGTAAGCTATTCCTGTGGCAAGGATATATTACTCCTACACACTTGACCAAACAATAATGCTCAATTCAATTGATGCAAATCTACTGGATTTCATTTTGGAAATGAAGTACTGACACCTGATTTGTGTATTCTTACAAATATGGCCTTGATTTCAATATTGCAAATATCATGTTACAGATTCATTTTTAAATAAATGGGCAGTTGAAATGGGTAATTTTAATTCTGTTTTCTGTGGTTAATGAAATGAAAGGTTAAGTATTTCCTGGCCAAGGGAAAGTGAAATCTCATAAATACTTCAGTTGATCATCTATCAAAATTTGGACATTTGGATTTGCAGTTTTCTGACACAGTTTATAAACAAAATGGTACTTCAGTGTATATGGAGGCTTCACCATATGTTGCCATTAAGGATCTGTTTATTTGTCAAATTATAACAAACTGAGTTCCAACCTTTGGTTAATAATATTTTAATCGTATTGCAAAGCAGTACCTGTGGTGGAATGATAAAATCAAAATTGGGGGTAATTCAATTCATTATGTTCATTGGAAGGAAAAGGGGGTTCTCTTTATAAATGATTTACTGTCAGAAAATGGGACTTTTATGTCAAAAGATGATTTTGAAGAAATGTATAAGGTGAAAACAAACTTCCTTGAATACAATGGTATTATAAGAGCAATTCAGACAAATTTCAATATTAGCAAGTTAAAAGGGACAAAATTAGTTTCACCTTTTAGATCTAGTAATATGGACTTATTGTTCAAATATCGTAAAGGTTGTAAGTTATTCTATGATGTCTTTGTAGGGGCTAAGAGAATGAAACAATCGGGTAATAAGTGGAAAATAGATGTTGGTATAGAAAATGAGGAGTGGAAACAATTATGTCTTTTAAATTTCAAGTTTTCTGTTGATTCAAGTATAGATGGTTCCAATATAGAATTAACCAAAGGATTTTAGGAACAAATAGTCTGTTGCTGAAATTTAATGTAAGGGAGGAGGATTTATGTACATTTTGTAAGGGTAATCCGGAAACAATTAAGCATCTTTTTGTAAATTGTCAGGTCTCCCAAATATTTTGGAATACCATTAAATTATGGATAAAAAGAACAAACTAATGTGGAATTGGAAATGTCTACTTTGACAATTCTATTTGGTTCTAAATTTGATTTGACTTTAACCCTTATAATGACAATGGCAAAATTCCATATCTATAGAGCAAAGATGATGGAACAATACCCAGATTTAAAAGCTTTTAAACAAGAAATTAAACATTATTATAATATCCTGAAATATCAAGCAGCATGTAATTTAGAGCTTAACAAGTTTTCGAAAAAATGGCAACTATGGCGAAGTCTCTGCACTGGTTAAAGGCCCATTCAGTGATTTGCTCATCCGGACGATCGTAAAAATCATCAAAATTCAGATTTTGGTACCTTTGTAATTGGCATAGATGTGCTAACATAGCCTGCTAGTGGTTCGGTCGAAAGCCGTGTATTTTAGACAAAATAAAGCATTTGCATGATTCTGGACTTTTGATACTGACAGTACAAAAAGTCCGACTCGAGATCGAAAGACGCTCACTCTCCACGTACCAACACGCTGCTTGCGTATTGTTTCTACTACTTATTACATCAGTAGCTACTATTTTAAACAAAATACACAATTTTAACTGTTTTTCATATTTGAATTGACCGTTAGTTTGCCTCGGTGACCTTTAATTGCTTATTTTGTTTTCTACTACAAAAATTAAGCGTCTGTTTAAATCAATTTAGACTCTACTTCCCCGTGTTAGAAACACTGGACTAGGAAGTTTTTCCAGTCGATTGGTGGCGCACTGTACGAAAATCTCGATTTTCTCGAGTCGATCTGAGTTGAAGTAGAAAACCTTTCTAAAACTTCTGTTTTTTGACTAATTTGTCGATGTATTCAGGGAAAAGTGGTTTAATGAAATTCTGTAGACTTATTCTTTATTTCTAAGCAACTCTGACAAATTTCCATTTTTTTAATGTTCCTGTGAAATCACTGAAAGGGCCTTTAATTGGTTAAATAAAAATCCTTTGTTAATCTTTTTTGTTAATTATTTAAGTAAAATATGTGTAATAATTATAGTATATGTATAACTATATAATGTATAATAATATATGACAATTATAGTCTTTGCTGTTAGGAAAGTTTTGTGAAGGGTCCGGTGGTTATTTTGTATGTTTTCTTCCCCCACCGGACTCAAGTACAGGGAATAAACCATAGACAGTAACACCATGGCTGTCAAAAAAAAAAAAAAAAAAAAAAAAAAAGAAAATAATAATATTTCCTACACTCTAAGATAGTGAGAACCAATTTGAGCAAACTTTAGAACTATGCCAAGAGTGTATTAATTGTGTATAATGCATGGGGGCACACTCTGTGTACTGCACACACGCCCTACAGTGCTTTTGGACGTACATGGATTTTGGATTTGCTCACATTTTTCAAATTTTTAGTGACAATTTTGTTTGCAAAAATCACTGGATTTTTTTCTTGTGCATGAAATAGGTTAATAAATGCCTATCAATTGCAGGGCTAGTGCATGCATTAGACGCATCATCATCTCATTGTGCTTGCATTATTTTGTACAATTTCACTCCCAACAAGTGCATTTATTAACCTATAATTAAAATGATGTGTAATCTCATCCTTTCAAGAATAATCATAATTCAAAGCATTTTGTCCTGATGAAGCCAAAGTGAGCTGTAATCAGTAATACTATGCAAGTAGAAAACTAATACTAAGCTTGTAAAACAAACACCATTATCCATAATGATTAAAGCTGTGTAAATAAGCTTAAATAGTAGATGCACTTACAGATTAATTATGCATTTGGTATAAATGAAACCATCAAATGGTCGATACATGCAATAGGAGGTAACTCAAAGGCATAAAGACTGGTCACACTTAAATTAAAAGAGAAAAATTAAAGGAATAATTCATTCATTCATTCATTCATATTTTATTTTATATAATCTATGTCCATGCTCATAAATAATGACTTTTGATTGAGATTGATGTTCCTTCTCTTCTCAGACATACATTAGATGCATTGTTGCAACTGAAATCACATCTAAATGTCTTTCTGAAAGGTTATCTGATCTTCATGTTGGTCAAATTATCTACATGGCATTAGTATCCTAACCCAGCAAATGCAAAATGTTCTTAACACACTATAAATGTGTTATAAATACATTTTGGTCAAAACTTTGTATACCTTTTATAATTACATCTTTTTTACATGTTATATAAAAGATATAATTATATAAAAGATATAATTATATAAAGGTTCGTTCATACTACCACCGCATTTGCGATGCGTTGCTTTTGCGATGGGGTGCGTTGTCGCACTGCATCTACTGCATTGCGATATCGCAATAAAGTTAAATACATTTTAACCTGGAAATGCGACGAGTTGCGTTGAGTTGCGGCAAAAGTAATCGATATATCGGCATCGCAAAGCAACGCATCGCAAATGCGGTGGTAGCATGAACGAACCTTAAAAGATGTAATTATATAACCGGTATGTTTAAAAATGTTTTATATAAAATATTTTGTGTGTGCTAGGATATTAATACAAGGCTGCATTATGGCTGATTGTGTATAAATAAAACACCCGTTATATCTCTGTCAAATTAATACTTTGTGTGTTTCAGCCAATATTTAAATGTAATGTACAAAAATGAAAAACTTCAAACATATTAGATTTCACTATACATTATCTCCATGTCTATTTACAGAAGCCATGACCATATATTCACACTTGCCTGCTTCTGGGGATAGCGATGTACTCACTTGATTTCCTCTGAGATGTGAATGTTTACTATCTACTGAAAATAACAAGCACCCATTCTTTACCCACACTCAATATTATTCATATGCTACTTGTGATATACTTAACATGCACTTGCTATCTACTGAAGATAGCACTTATAGCAAATCTTCCAACTGATGATAGCAGATAGTACCGGTATAATGCAAATCCAAACACCCAAACCATTTTGATTTCATTATTATCCACTGGATAATATTACTAGTAATATAATGAGTACCACAACTATAGCATAGCAACTTGCTATCATACTTAAACTAAAACAAGAAAACACCAGAAAATTGAAAACTATTTTTTAGTATTGCTTTTTGAGCAGTTTGTTTCTGATTCCAGCAACTAACATTTTGGCATTCTGTTTTCCTTTGTTTCTCTTTGGCTTTTTATTAAAAATTTATGGTAATCCATTTTTAATATTTTCATTGGATACCTAAAAATGTAAGCCTAATCATGTAACAATTCCCACAAAGTCCAAAGTCAGAAGATGGTAATTTTATTTTTAATTGCTTGCAAGGTGTTAACATGTGTGTTAAAGGCAACATACATTTGACAAACTGGGTATTATGCCAGAAGTGATATCTTTCCAATATTAATGAATATTGCATTGGCTTGACAAATTATTTATTTGCTTTAATATGCACCATTGATAAAGAAAAGAGTATAATATAGTATTAGACATGGTATTATCTTGAATGCACTTAGCATACCTTGCAGGAGCTCCTCCTCCATGTTAAGCAAGCATAGAGAATAATAGCAAGCATTAATATCCCATTAACTGTGACTCTTATCTTGCATCTGATCATCTAATGTGACATGAAATTTTCATCAAATTGAGAAAAAGTAGGACAAAAATGTGAACTGCAACATGATGTGTTGAAAACATTGGAATATTAGGTACTGCTTAAGCATTTTAGACACCGGCATAATAGGGCTTTTCTGTTTGTGGATTTGTGTTCTATTGATGATGTGTTTGTTATTGGAATACTGGATGTAGGTGGATGAAGTGGTTATTTATGAGTGGGTTTCTGTAAGAGTTATATATGAATAAGAGGAGACAGGGAGTGGGTAGTAAACCAAATGAGGAGGCAAGTTCATCTCAAAATGGGTATTCTTTTATTGCTATATCCTCTGATGAAAACCATCAATTTTCTTACTGTGTAGACTCTCATTCATCTGGGTATGTTGAAATTAAGATTTAATTTAAATCTGGTCAACCAGACATACCGATGTTAAGACTGAAACCTTCAGTCTTCAGCTGGGTTGTGATGGTACTCAAGGTCATTTGCATCACAACCCAGCTGAAGACTGTAGGTTTCAGTCGCAACATTGTTCGTCCGTCAAAATAGGTATGTCTGGTTGACCAGATTTAAATTAAATCTTAATCTTAACATCAATTTTCTTAATTTCCATGCACTAATCATAGACTTGCTATCTACTGAAGATAGCACTTTTTAACACAAAATTTGCTACTGATAATAGCATATAGGTGATGCGAGCAAGCAAAATCAGTCGGAACTCGGAAATATTGATTTTTGAGATATAGCCAAACAAACTTAATATTACCTTTTGTTTCCTGTTGTTTTGGAAACTCTTTAATTGTTCATATCTTTGGAGCTGCATGTTCAATTTCAATGGGGTTTTCTGCAAAATGCAGCTTTGTAACTGCTTTTTACTATCCTATAAAGAAACTGGAAATTTAATATTTCCAAATTCTGATCGATTTTGCTTGATCGCACCACATATATAATACCAGTATGCAATGTCTTAATCCAAGACCCAAACAATTTTGATTTCATCATTATTCACTGGATAATATTAGCAGTAAATAGAATGAGTGTCACACCTGTAGCACCTACCAAAGGCAACACTATATGATACTGACACTAACAAATTAATTGTTGATGGTAATCTGGAAGCTTAAAGATTTAAGCCTGATCATGTAACAACTTCTACAAAGTCATAAGGTGGTAATTGTATTTTTTTAAATTACTTATAAGGTGTTTACGACAATGTCCATTTGTCAAACAGGATATTATGCCAGAAGTGATAAGTTTTCAATATTAACATTTGATTAATGAATATTGGCTGGACAAATTATTCATATGCTTTTACAAGCAACATTGATAAAAGAGCATAATATAGTGTTAGACATGGTATTATCTTGAATGCACTTAGCATACCTTTAATGTGCTTTAAGTTACTTTTCCATGTGCGTTTTGATTTCATATAATGTTCCAATTCAAAGTGTATTTTTGCTAAATATGCTTCTTGTCGGTTTCAGGTATTGTTCATGTTTATATTTTCTTATGTCATTTTCGTTTCTGTAGCGCCTCGGTTTAGGCTACCTAGATAGATGGCGCTTTATAGATGCTTTAAAGTTAAGTTAAGTTACCTTGTGACAGGAGCTTCTCCTCCATGTTAAGCAAGCAGAGGGAATAATAGCAAGCGTTAATATCCCATTAACTGTGGCTCTTATCTTGCATCTGATCATCTAATGTGACATGAAATTTTCATAAAATTGAGAAAAAGTAGGACAAAAATGTGAACTGCAACATGATGTGTTGAAAACATTGGAATATTAGGTACTGCTTAAGCATTTTAGACACATAATAGGGCTTCTCTGATGGGATTTGTGTTCTATTGATGATGTGTTTGTTATTGGAATACTAGGTGTAGGTGGATGAAGTGGTTATTTATGAGTGGGTTTTTGTAAGAGTTATATATGAATAAGAGGAAATTAGAAGTGGGTAGTAAACCAAATGAGGAGGCAAGTTCATCTCAAAATGGGTATTTTTTTTGCTATATCCTCTGATGAAAACCATCAATTTGCTCAATTTCCATGGTCTAATCATGGACTTGCTATCTACTGAAGATAGCACTTTTTAACACAAAATTGTCTATTGATGATCGGAACTTGGAAATATTGATTTTGAGGTATAGCCAAACAAACTTAATATTTCCTTTTGGCGGAATTTGTTAATTGTTTTGAAAACTCTTTAATTGCTCATATCTTTGGAGCTGGTTGTTCAATTTCAATGGGGTTTTCTGCAAAATGCAACTTTGTAAATGCTTTTTACTCTCCTATAAGGAACTGAAAATTTAATATTTCAGAATTCCGACTGATATTGCTTGATCGCATCACATATATAATACAAGTGTTCAATATCTTCAACACCCAAACAATTTTGATTTCATTATTATTCACTGGATAATATTACCAGTAAATAGAATGAGTGTCAGTCACACCTGTAGCATATACCGAAAGCAACACTATATGATACTGACACTAACAAATTAATTGTTGATGGTAATCTATTTTTCATTGGAAGCTTACAGATTTAAGCCTGATCATGTAACAACTTCCACAAAGTCATAAGGTGGTAATTGTATTTTTTTAAATTAATTATAAGGTGTTTATGACAATGTCCATTTGTCAAACAGGATATTATGCCAGAAGTGATAAGTTTTCAATATTAACATTTAATTAATGAATATTGGCTGGACAAATTATTCATATGCTTTTACAAGCACCATTGATAAAGAAAAGAGCATAATATAGTGTTAGACATGATATTATCTTGAATGCACTTAGCATACCTTTAATGTGCTTTAAGTTACTTTTCCATATGCTTTTTGATTTCATATAATGTTCCAATTCAAAGTGTATTTTTGCTAAATATGCTTCTTATCGGTTTCAGGTATTGTTCATGTTTATATTTTCTTATGTCATTTTCGTTTCTGTAGCGCCTCGGTTTAGGCTACCTAGATAGATGGCGCTTTATAGATGCTTTAAAGTTAAGTTAAGTTACCTTGTGACAGGAGCTCCTCCTCCATGTTAAGCAAGCAGAGGGAATAATAGCAAGTGTTAATATCCCATTAACGGTGACTCTTATCTTGCATCTGATCATCTAATGTGACATGAAATTTTCATCAAATTGAGAAAAAGTAGGACAAAAATGTGAACTGCAACATGATGTGTTGAAAACATTGGAATATTAGGTACTGCTTAAGCATTTTAGACACCGGCATAATAGGGCTTTTCTGTTTGTGGATTTGTGTTCTATTGATGATGTGTTTGTTATTGGAATACTAGATGTAGGCTGATGAAGTGGTTATTTATGAGTGGGTTTCTGTAAGAGTTATATATGAATAAGAGGAGACAGGAAGTGGGTAGTAAACCAAATGAGGAGGCAAGTTCATCTCAAAATGGGTATTTTTTTATTGCTGTATCCTCTGATGAAACCATCAATTTTCTTAATTTCCATGGACTAATCATGGACTTGCTATCTACTGAAGATAGCCCTTTTTAACACAAAATTTGCTACTGATAATAGCATATAGGTGATGCGATCAAGCAAAATCAGTCGGAACTCGGACATATTGATTTTGAGATATAGCCAAACAAATTTAATATTTCCATTTGTTTCCTGTTGTTTTGGAAACTCTTTAAATGCTCATATCTTTGGAGCTGGTTGTTCAATTTCAATGGGGTTTTCTGCAAAAGAAACTGAAAATTTAATATTTCTGAGTTCCGACTGATATTTCTTGATCGCATCACATGTATAATACAAGTGTTCAATGTCTTGTACTGCAACACCCAAACAATTTTGATTTCATTATTGTTCACTGGATAATATTACCAGTAAATAGAATGAGTGCCACACTCGTAGCACCTCACCAAAGGCAAAACTACATGATACTGACACTAAAAAAATTAATTGTTGATGGTAATCCATTTTCATTGGAAGCTTAAAGATTTAAGCCTGATCATGTAACAATTTCCACAAAGTCATAAGTTGCTAATTGTATTTTTTAATTACTGGTAAGGTGTTTACGGCAATGTATATTTGTCAAACAGAATATTATGCCAGAAGTGATAAGTTTTCAATATTAATGAATATTAGCTGGACAAATTATTCACCTGTTTTTACAAGCACCATTGATAAAGAAAAGAGTGTTCCTTAGTATTAGACAGGGTATTTCATTGAATGCACTTTGCATAGGTTGTGACAGGAGCTCCTCCTCCATGTTACAATAGCAAGTATTACTATCCCATTAACTGTGACTCTTATCTCGCATCTGATCATCTAATGTGACATGAAATTTTTATCAAATTGAGGAAAAGTAGGACAAAAATGTGAACTGCAACATGATGTGTTGAAAACATTGGAATATTAGGTACTGCTTAAGCATTTTAGACACATAATAGGGCTTCTCTGATGGGATTTGTGTTCTATTGATGATGTGTTTGTTATTGGAATACTAGATGTAGGCGGATGAAGTGGTTATTTATGAGTGGGTTTTTGTAAGAGTTATATATGAATAAGAGAAGACAGCAAGTGGGTAGTAAACCAAATGAGGAGGCAAGTTCATCTCAGAATAGGTATTTTTTATTGCTGTATCCTCTGATGAAACCATCAATTTTCTTAATTTCCATGGACTAATCATGGACTTGCTATCTACTGAAGATAGCACTTTTTAACACAAAATTTTCTACTGATGATAGCATATAGGTGATGCAATCAAGCAAAATTATTCGGAACTCAGAAATATTGATTTTGAGGTATAACCAAACAAACTTAATATTTCCTTTTGTTTCCTGTTGTTACCCATAGACAGAGAAAACCAAAAAGGACAATGACACAATTGTTTTGCTAATCATGATGGCAATCAAACAAGTCACCATTTATTATGCACTTGGAATTTGTTTCCGAATCAACACCAATTACCTCTGATCTCAGCCGAAACCCATTTATATACCGGTACAAGCAAAATATATTCTCGAATAGAGAAGCCATACTTGAAACAACTGGATCAGACGGCCGCCATCTGATTTCCCTTCACAACAGCGTAAGACCATAGTAAAGTGTTCCAATTTGAACCATTGACCCCTGACGTCACTATCGGGCCACTGCTACAGCGACGCTGACTGTAGGAGTTAGCTTTCTCAAAACAAATTTTCCCGATGTTGCTTGTTTGATTGCTAATCAACAATGATAATCAAAACATGATAGCGCCCCAACGTCATCACGAGACGGCGACTCCCACTGGTTCATGGTCCCTGCCAACAATAACAACTGCCCAGACCTGGAACAATGGAATCACCCTTTTCTCAGCATGGGTAAAATGAGTTTTACTTATACTGCGCATTGTAAAACTTAATTTTGGAAACTCTTTAATTGCTCATATCTTTGAAGGTGGTTGTTCAATTTCAATGGGGTTTTCTGCAAAATACAGCTCTTTGTAACTGCTTCTTACTTACTATCCTATAAGAAACTGGAAATTTAATATTTCTGAGTTCCGACTGATACTGCTTGAACACATCACATATATAATACCAGTATACAATGTCTTGCACCGCAACACCCAAACAATTTTGATTTCATTATTATTCACTGGATAATATTACCAGTAAATAGAATGAGTGCCACACTCGTAGCACCTACCGAAGGCAATACTATTATGATACTGACACTAAAAAATTAATTGTTGATGGTAATCCATTTTTCATTGGAAGCTTAAACATTTAAGCCTGATGATATAACAATTACCACAAAGTCATAAGCTCCTAATTGTATTTTTTAAATTACTTGTAAGGTGTTTACAGCAATGTATATTTGCCCAACAGAATATTATGTCAGAAGTGATAAGTTTTCAATATTAATGAATATTTGCTGGACAATATCTGCTTTAACAGGCACCATTGATAAAGAAAAGAGTATACTATAGCATTAGACAGGGTATTGTCTTGAACACACTTTGCATACCTTGTGACAGGAGCTCCTCCTCCATGTTATAATAGCAAGTGTTAATATCCCATTATCTGCGACTCGCATCTGATCATCTAATGTGACATGAAATTTTCATCAAATTGAGAAAAAGTAGGACAAAAATGTGAACTGCAACATGATGTGTTGAAAAAATTGGAATATTAGGTACTGCTTAAGCATTTTAGACACATAATAGGGCTTCTCTGTTGGGATTTGTGTTCTATTGATGATGTGTTTGTTATTGGATGTAGGCGGATGAAGTGGTTATTTATGGGTGGGTTTTGTAAGAGTTATATATGAATAAGAGGAAATTGGAAGTGGGTAGTAAACTAAATAAGGAGGCAAGTTCATCTACAAATGGGTCTTTTTATTGCTGTATCCTCTGATGACATTTCAATTCAATGGAATGTAGTTTATTATGTGATGTGCTTTACTTAGTAAGGCATCAGCAGATGTAAAAAAAAATGTTGTTTTTTCTTTTGTGAATATGAATTATTTACTTAAATCCACAATATGTGATTTGCTCCACAGCAACGCTCTTAATTTTTCTTGAATTACTACTTTTTGCATGATTGTAATACCCATAGGTGTACTAAAATACCATGTGAAAGACTAAGCCTGAAGTGCTTTACTTAAGGGTTTACTTACAGTAAAACTTCAGTTTTCATAATAAAACTGAGCACATATCACTACCCAGCAAACACAAAATGTTTTCGACATCATTCGCAATAGGTTATAAAAGGTTGTCAGAAAATGTTTAAATGTCGGGTTATATAAAGGGTATATTAAGGGTATAAAACGTTTTCATAACATTTAAAAACATTTTTTGATAATCTACTACCCAACAAACACAAAATGTTTTACAGAAAACGTTTAAATGTCGGGGTTATATAAAGGGTATAAAAACATTTTAATAACATTCCAAAAACATTTTTGAAAACTTGATACAAAACATTCTAAACAGAATGTTATTTTGGGGTTGAAAAAATATTTTGCGAAAAATGTTTGCCCAAAATATTTTCAATAACGTTTTAAAAATGTTTTCATGACCTTTATATAACCCGACATTTAAATGTTATTAAAACGTTTTGAATAAAACATTTTAAGAACATTTATGTGTCTGCTGAGTGCAAATATTTTAACATAATGTTATTTAAGTGTTGACAAAATATTTTGCAAAAAACGTTTGCGAAAATAATTTACAATAACATTTTTAAAAACATTAAAAAAATATTGTTGTAGTGTGTTTTCATATAAAACGTTTTAAAACGTTTTCATGACCTTTATATAACCCGACATTTTAATGTTATTAAAACGTTTTTACCTAAACCAAAAGCCAAAATATAACTTATTTATAACGTTTTTAAAACGTTTTTGTGTTTGCTGGGTATTTGTCTTACGTCTTGACGTATAAACTGTGTGCATATCGCTATTCGTCTTACGTCTTGTTTTACGTCCAAGCTGCGTGAAGCTCCGTTAATAATCATGATAATAATATGATTGACAATCTAATACACGCATTGCAGGCGCTGGAATGAAATAGCAATTTTCTTCATTTTATCTCATTTGTTTGGCTCAAAATTAAGCGGGGACAATGTGATCAGTGAAAAGTAACATTTGAATAGGAATCTATTCTTTATGCAAATCACACATTATGTACTCTAATCATTGCCATTGAATATAAGTTTTGAATGGTTGTTTTCAATATATCTCTGTGTGTCAGGTGGCACTATGAGTGCTGTGGTCTTCACAAGATTAAACCATGTCTTACTTGATCTGTGCTTCACACTATGAATTCCTTCTTGGTTAGAAACCAGCTTGATGTCATTAGCTCAAGATGTTGATGGATGTCCGACACCGGCCTTCCATCTCCTTCTCCTTGCAAAATTTTGTTTTCCTACTTCTCTGTGTTTCCTGACAATACAGCTAAAATTCTTTCTCTCCATTACAACATTTCTGATGGTTTAACTTTTTTTTTGATATTTTCGGTATCGTATCGCGATCCAATTTGTCTTTTTTTTTTCTTTGTACATGTTTTGCCATGATTGTAAAAGAGACAAACAAAATCATTCATTGTGTATGTATAAGGCAGACTTTCTTTTTTTGGCCTAATTAAACATAACAAAAGGAAGTATAACACCAGGACAGCAAACAACAGATACATTCATTTGCTATGAAGGAATTTCCTATTTATGCACCTGTTCCTAAGTGCAAATTCCAGAGTAGGATGCAATTTAGTATAATTCCCTGGTTGATTGGCTGAAGCATGAATGAATTTCACAGATAATGAGTTACACTCCATTACTTGCCTCTTGTTGGATGCTATTGACCTCAACATAACACCACTTGACCATTGCATTTGTAAATATTTCTGATTTGTTAAGTCTTTCTGATTCTGCGCAAGCCCAGTTTTTTTTAATTCTGTATATAGTTGATTATAGCTTGTTGTGTCGATAACATCACTATTTTGTACCTTTAAATATTTTGATTACATGGATTATCCAAGAACGCCCTAAAAGACCCCCCCAAAAAAAAAATAATATAATAACAAAAAAAAATTGTGTTTCTTTTCCTCAACAGGTCATTGAGCTTGAATTATTTCTTTCAAAATGATCTGACAAATCTGACAATTTTAATTATGACTTAAACAAGAAACAGGTTTGGTCAGAGAAGATATCTTACACTTCCCACAATGCATTTCTTTCATTTCTATTTCCTGTACTGATTTACTATCTAGCACAACATAGGTCAATAGTGATGAAATCTACCTCAATGAACAAAGCACATCCAGATTTTGCAAAATATGTTTATTTCTTGACCACCGTCCCATGTTTAGCCAGTCTCTTCTAAACATGAAAACAAGTGGAACATGTACAAAAAAACAGGAGTGACATTTGATGAAATGAGATGATGTATCATGTTGCAAAGGATTCTGGGAATGGTAAGATATCTTCTCTGAGATTTGGTCATCATGAAATTGGTTTGTGATCAAACTGACTATACATCTGACCTACTTTTCAGCAAGGATTTTGTCTCTTGAATGAAAGACTTACCAATTGTATGTCAGTTAGAGAATAAAAGTATTGTTTTGAGACCCAGCCTTGTATCTATCACTTAATGGAACACACAAGACTTGATACATTTATTTTTAGTGGAACAACTTGATAGAATTCTTAGCTCAACCGTAAAATCGTGTTTGTGTGTAGTTTACATCAACTTTTTATGTCTCTTTTTATCAAGCTCAATGGGCTTTATTCAAGTCACCCATGAGCAGGATATTGGTGAATCCATTCAGTCTGTGTGACTTTGTTACAACCACAGCGGACCTAATGTGCTTGATGTTCTAAAAATATGTAACAAGAAACAGCTCGGGCACTGGGATAAGAGTCGTAAAAATGTAGTTCCAGTCAAGCCATTCACTATTGTGTAGAACACATCTTATACACAAGGATAGGCCAATCAGATTGCCAAGAATATAAGGCCAAAAAAAAAATATTGTTGTGTTGCCCTCAAGTGGAAAAATGGGAAAGTTGGGTCGGGCGGTCGAATTTTTTTTTTTTTTTTTTTTTTTTTTAACCTTCAGATTTTAAAAATCCCCTCAAATATTAAATAATGCTTCTTCAATTAGGGACATTTGTCAATTTTGACTTCTGGATACCTGTTAGACATCAATTAAAGACTAGTCTTTCAATATAATATTAATTTTAAGTGAAAAACATTGATTTTTTGAACAAATCTGTAAAAATCATCATTCAAAAAAAAAAAAAAAAAAAAAATTACGACCCTGATTTTTCAGGATTTAGGACCGGACGGTTGAGGGCAACACAACAATTTTTTTTTTTTTTGGCCCAATGGCGGTTTAAGAATTTAGTGTTACAAGATGCCTTCCCAACAATCATAAAATGTTATACAGAAAATGTTTAAATGTCGGGTTACATAAAAGGCATTGTAAAGGCATTGTAAAAAAACATTTTAATAACATTTTGAAAACTTAATGCAAAGTATACATTCTAACATTATGTTATTATCTGTGTTAACACAATATTTCAGTTGCCAAAATGTTTATCAAAAATATTTTGCAATAATATTGTGACAATAGTATTTTTTCATATAAAATGTTTTATAATGTTTTCATGACCTTTATACAACCCAATATTTATGTTATTAAAAAGTTTTGACCAAAACCAAAATGCATTTATAACATGTTTATTACACTTTAAAAAATTGTTGCATTTGCTGGGTTGGTCATAAAAGAATTTCTACTTGGTTGTACTTGTCAGTTCTATTACAGTATGCACCAATTCTGCAATAATTGATTGACTTAGCCCTTTTTTAACTGTAGATGAAAAACTTAATTAATAATAGTCTTGTAACTTGATC
Source organism: Amphiura filiformis (assembly GCF_039555335.1). Classification (NCBI taxonomy): domain Eukaryota; kingdom Metazoa; phylum Echinodermata; class Ophiuroidea; order Amphilepidida; family Amphiuridae; genus Amphiura; species Amphiura filiformis. The sequence goes on from NC_092631.1 coordinate 78,660,209, forward strand.
TTCGAATAAAACTGAACTGATGTTTAAATTGTGCGAAAGGCATGCTGAACGTGGACAGCTTTCAAGTTTCCTGGTCTTAAAATTTATTGCGGTATGATTAATAGCACAATAAATTTTGCCCCGATATGCGACATGGAAAACCTTGGCGATGCCCACACTTAAAGCTGGCAACACTATTCTGCCATTTTTAGGTGAAAATGTCACAAGAAAAGGAAACAGGTTATCAGAAATTCCTTTCCATTAGTTCAGAGCATTTTCCCTCTTTTTGACAAAGTTGAAGAATATAGTTTTGGAATTCAATAAACACAAGCTGTCAAATTATTATGTATGTAAGTGAAAATACTGCAAGAGGAAATTGCGCTATCAAAACCCCTATTTGTCACTACTGGCTCAGATTTCCCCCTCGTTATTTGACAAGGTTACAGAATACTGGCAAACTATATATTTTAGTTTGTAATTTGACACATTTGTAATTATGTTGCTGCAGCACTATATAATTTCAATGTATAAGTTCACTACTTGAAGATCCAATGCTATATTGTCAAACCTTGTCAGCAAAGGGAAAAGCACCACCTACTCATGCCACTCATATTATTAATGATTTGTTCACTTCACATAAACCTTCACCTCACTACTATAGAGTGTTTATCAAGAGTTCAGGCAAGATGTGACAAAAGCCAAGTGCTGCCAGGTGTTGTATTTTTCAATATTTGATATTTTTGTATGCTATTTTTATATTTATGTGTACATATATTTAAATTTTTGACCAGAAATGAGCTTTTAACATAGTCTATTACTCTCTGTACAAACAGGGCATGGTGGGCTAGTAGTACATGCTCAGATTCATAATCTGATGGTTGCAGTTTTAAACCTTTGCGGGGGTGCTTACTGCTATCATGTTGTGCCCTTAGACAAGGCTCTTTATCTCTATTGCCTCTCCACCAAAGTATATATTGGGTACCGGCATGATCAAGTGCTGGGATGGTAAACCAGACATGTTATGGGAGAGGAGAGGGGTACACAACACAACAAGTTAATTAAGGGGAGTCTAGTCCAAATGTCAAGGAAAACGAGATGGGTGCTAAAGCACAAAAACATTGCTTTAGCGTGACATTTTACCTTTATCACCCTGATTAATTAGCATCCTTTGTAATATGTAATTAAATGGTATGAAAATCAGTGGCATGAACGACTGGAATTAAGTTTATTTGGTATCTCATTACATCACAATAGTAAACCCAATAAAAATACAAAATGGCATTGAAGGCAGCCTTTGATAATCACTATTTGCAGTTGAATTCTGCAGTCACGATTCTAGTGCTGTGATTGCATATGTTAATCTTATCAATGGCTATTCCAGTTGAAATTCATACACACTCTATGGAAGACATGACCTTAATCTCCCACACAGGGAGTGTGAATTTCAAATGGGGTTATCTGAATGGGTGCTCCATTTGAAATCTGCACCCCTGTGTGGAAGATTAAGGTCATGTCTTCCATAGGAGGTGTATGGATTTCAACTGGAATAGCCCAATGGCTTTTGTTTTGAAGTTCACATTATTGATGATTTAAAAGCATCCTACTATGATAAATGTCTGTTTCTATCAATGTGAAAAGTGTTTGGGATTCAGCCACAGGATTTGACAGTAGGCTGTAAAAACTATTAACTGCTGTCTCTGTTAACAACATAATATATCTGTCTCAGAACATACATTGCCACTGATTAAGTTGTGCTGATGTCATGATAAAAGCTGACAATGTCACATTATGTTACTACAAGGTTCACAGTGCAAGATTGGCATAGCTATAATGCAATGTAATAAAATCAAGTTATTTCTCAATTTATTTAAGGGAACAAGTTAAAATTTAATTTAATTTTTTAAGGGAAATTATCATGTTTAGTATTCCCACCTAAGGATCCTAACATTTGTGTCATTTTTTTTAAAGTTTGATATAACTTTCTTTACAAAAATGTTTCAGAAGTTAATATACGGGCAATAGATTTGCTTTTGTCCAATAAGCATTTTAACACAGGTTTTGTGTTAATAGAAGTATTAATAACATACTAATATTGATATCTACCGCTGATAGACGCATGGATAACATGCTGGTACAGCTATCTACTGCTGATAGAGGCATGGATGACATGCTGGTATTGGTATCTACTGCTGATAGATGCATGGATGACTTACTAGTATTGCTATCTACTGCTGATAGAGGCATGGATGACATACTAGTATTGATATCTACTGCTAATAGAGGCATGGATGACTTACTAGTACTGCTATCTACTGCTGATAGGGGCATGGATGACATACACATATTGTTATCTACTGCTGATAGGGGCATGGATGACATTCTAGTATTGCTATCTACTACTGATAGAGGCATGGATGACATACAAGTATTGCTATCTACTGATGATAGAGGCATGGATGATATACTAGTATTGCTATCTACTGCTGATAGAGGCATGGATGACATTCTAGTATTGCTATCTACTACTGATAGAAGCATGGATTGCTATCTACTGCTGATAGAGGCATTGATGACATACCATCTACTGCTGGTAGAGGCATGGATGACTTACAAGTATTGCTATCTACTGCTGATAGTGGCATGGATGACATACAAGTATTGCTTTATGCTGCTGATAGGGGCATGGATGACATACTAGTATCGTTATCTACTGCTGATAGGGGGCATGAATAACATACAAGTATTGCTTTATCCTGCTGATAGAGGCATGGATGACACTCTAGTATTGCTATCTACTGCTGATAAAGGCATGGATGACATACCAGTTTTGCTATCTACTACTGATAGAAGCATGGATGACATACTATTATTGCTATCTACTGCTGATAGCGGCATGGATGACATACTAGTATTGCTATCTACTGCTGATAGAGGCATGGATGACATACTAGTATTGCTATCTACTGCTGATAGCGGCATGGATGACATACTAGTATTGCTATCTACTGCTGATAGCGGCATGGATGACATACTAGTATTGCTATCTACTGCTGATAGCGGCATGGATGACATACTAGTAGGCCTATTGCTATCTACTGCTGATAGCAGCATGGATGACATACTAGTATTGCTATCTGCTGCTGATAGCGGCATGGATGACATACTAGTATTGCTATCTACTGCTGATAGCAGCATGGATGACATACAAGTATTGCTTATTACTCTCTACTGTTGTCAGAACCATCACATAAAAATATTTCATGTGGTTTATGATTCAACTTCAAAAAATGAAAACAAATCTAGACAGACCTTAAGATTATCACCTATGTGCTAAGATTTGAATACTGGGGCAATTTACACAGCACAGGACACTAAATTCACTACAATATAGGCCTAACATTTCCAAAATCTAGATCAATGCAAACTTGTTTAATGCTTGTGGGACTGTATACACAGTGCAAATGTTATGTGGTAACAATGGGAATAAAAGAAAACCTACATCACATAAGATGTACATCATGCAACATGTAAGGGAAGTGTGCTTTAAGCATTATATTACAGTACATAGTAAAAAGGCCATCTTGGAGATTGTTTACACATTGAACAAACAGTACTCAATGTATACAGCGAATCAGTTGTAGTACAGGTCATAGAAGGACCATTTATGTACATTAATTAATCCAGACCTACTTAGATCATAGCAGGTGGACATGGATTGCTCTACTGTAAAAGGGATGAAAATGGGGACAGTCAAGAATAAAGTGTCATTAAAATAATTAAAAATGAGACCAAAAATTGACAAATGGGGATAAAAATTTGGCTTTGGCCCCTCACACTAAAAAGCTGGCTACGCTACTGATTGCAAATTGCATGTAAGGTCCTCATGGAAGCTGTGGTTGATTTAGTATAAGTTCAAATGGGTTCTCTTCCCTACTACTGGAATCTGTGCACACACTTGAGATTCAGCACGTGCCTGTGGTTTGTTTGCACTTTCTGTGTTCATGTACTTTTTAATTGTTTTAAATAGCAGTGACATTAAATATTTATTGATTGATAGGTAGTAAAGAGGTTGATTGACATGTACAAAATAGGTTGTTTAAAGTAGCAGCCAGGTACTTGTGTGTGTCGAGATGCTTTTGTAATGGTTCTCACATGAGGATAGAAATGTAGGAATCTCAAACTTGGGGATGGTTATAATAATGCAAAGCTGCCATGTGAGGTTAATTATTTTGAAAAGGATGAAGACAGTGGTGGCGCCATGGGGGCGGATATAAGGGGGAAAATGGCCCCCAGTCAGAACTCTTGCCCACCCTGTTGCCCCCCCCCCAGTAAAAACCAAAATTACTAAAATTTCACCTTTTAGCGGTAATTTTGTGCAAGATTAGCCGATTTTGCCCCCCCTAAAATTCACTTTGCCCCCTAAATCCCCCCCTGAAAAAAATCCTGGTACCGCCACTGGGTGAAGAGCATGATCGTAGGTCACAATCTCATGGATGCTGTATGGAACATGAATAGCTGCTATATAAGAATAGTTACATCTAGATAAGCTCCAGGAGCATGATTTAAGGTCATGATTTCACAGATGCAGTTCATGATATCTTCTTGTACAATGCACTAAAAACACTATAATATGCATTTACTATTATTAGAGCTTGGAACTGTATTTCATTTGATTCAATATTTTTCAATAACATAAAACTTGAACAACTGTGGATTTAACATACTTTGCTTTAAAAGCACACACATAATATTGGTCTACCCACCATTTACTTACTCAGCAGAAGGAAGGTACATCTGAATACTGCTACTAGGCCTATAAGCCAATGTTTTTGCGATCAGATATTCTCATCACATTTGCGAGCTTCACTAACATTTGCACGGTTGTAGATTTCTTAGAAATTAAGATTATTAATTGCGCTTTATTATCAAGCACATTCGTGGGGTGTTGAATTTCCTGGGTCTATGTCAAACCGCAAAATACACGAATATAAAACCACTGCAAAAATTTTGGCTTATACAGTAAATGCAACATTTCTATAATTTCCATTTTGTTTCTTCCGAGCGTTACTCTTAAGAAGCTTCAAGTCTCACATCACTCAAGTTGAGCCTTCTAATGTTACACTATACACAATCCAATATGGTGTTTCTTAGGGACCAAGCAGGTACTCTAAAGTATTACTGTTACACATTATCCTAAACCAGTGGTGAATAACTGCAAGTGGAAAACAATATCACACTGAATTGTGGCTGGCAAATGTGTGAAGTAGGCCAAAAGTCAAGTAAAATGTGGAACATGTCAGTTTTTATTTAAAACACATCACTCATTTCTGTTCACACTATTGGAAGGGACTATGCAAATTAGATATAAGTGCAAATTAGGTATAGAGTAGAAATAACAATGACACCCATCGATCAATAGAAGGAAGCAACTTTAATGTTATCCATAATACTTCAAACAGCAGATTACAATACTAGCATGTCATCCATGCCTTTATCAGCAGTAGATAGCAATACCAGTATGTCATCCATGTCTCTATCAGCAGTAGATAGCAATACCAGTATGTCATCCATGCTTCTATCAGCAGTAGATAGCAATACTAGCATGTCATCCATGTCTTTATCAGCGGTAGATAACAATACTAGTACGTCATCCATGTCTTTATCAGCAGTAGATAGCAATACCAGTATGTCATCCATGCCTCTATCAGCAGTAGATAGCAATACTAGTATGTCATCCATGTCTTTATCAGCGGTTGATAGCAATACCAGTATGTCATCCATGCCTAGAAGAAAGCAACATTAAGGGTATCCATAATACTTCTATCAAACAGCAGATTACAATACTAGTATGTCATCCATGTCTTTATCAGCGGTAGATAGCAATACCAGTGTGTCATCCATGCCTCCATCAGCAGAAGATAGCAATACTGGTATGTCATCCATGCCTCTATCAGCGGTAGATAGCAATACTAGTATGTCTTCCATGCCTCTATCATAGAGTCCGAAGTTTTCTGTTTTACGGAAAACAGAAAAAAATCATGGAATCAGAGGTCCAACACAAAAAATGACATTTTTGTAGATGTGACAAAAATTGTTAAAAGATAAGAGAAATAAATGTTAAAAACAATCTTGAGTTGTGTTTGTCAATTGTTATGATAAAAATACTGTTTAATAATACCAAAATAAAGGTATATTACCAAGGCATGAACCCCCATCCATCCGAAGCATCGTAACAGTCGGCCTATTATCGTGAGAATATTCCAATCAGAGCATATTGATCGCGATATTGAACACTTTATTGTGACATTAATATCATTCATAATCATTGTTTATACATTTTAAGCTTTATTCATAAAACATGGTTTTGCCAATTTTACAACACGGATTACAACACGGAAAATGGATTTTAGAAAACTGTAAACTTCGGACTCTACTCTATCAGCAGTAGATAGCAATACTTGTATGTCATCCATGCCTCCAGAAGATAGCAATACTGGTATGTCATCCATGCCTCTATCAGCAGTATATAGCAATACTGGTATATCATCCATGCCTCTATCAGCAGTAGATAGCAATACCAGTGTGTCATCCATGCTCCTATCAGCAGTAGATAGCAATACTAGTATGTCATCCATGCCTCTATCAGCAGTAGATATTATTAGTAATACAAGTATGTCATCCATGCCTCTATCAGCCATAGATAGCAAAACCAGTGTGTCATCCATGCCTCTATCAGCAGTAGATAGCAATACTAGTATGTCATCCATGCCTCTATCAGTAGTAGATAGCAACACAAGTATGTCATCCATACCGCTATGCCTCTATCAGCAGTAGATAGCAAAACTGGTATGTCATCCATGCCCTTATCAGCAGTAGATAGCAATACTAGTATGTCATCCATGCCTCTATCAGCATTAGATATTAGCAATTCTACTGTTACCGTAAAAACTCAATAGTTAGCATATGTGCTTACTATCGAGCGCTTTTGAAAACTATCGAGTCTTTACGTTATGTTGACAATATTGAATCACTTTACTGCTGAAGGGCATGACGAGTAGGGACCAAACATTCATTTCAATGACATCCAATGATAAGGTCATTAACTTCAACAAAATTAGCTTGAAAATGAACACAAATTTGCTGCAGCAATTCAGCGGAAAAAACACTTCTATTCATTGAAAAGTAAATACATATGTTTGTATAGATATATTATTCTTCTCACAACTTCACGCATGGAGCATACAGAAATCCACCCTTAAGGAGACTTTACCAGAAAAGTAATCATGCCACTTGTTATTTGTTTTCTCAGTAATACAAAGTGACTGACTGTGAAATAAAAACTCAATTACCAGACTGCATAAAACAATGTCAATTTACTGTGGGCTATTCCATTTGTGATCCATACACCCTCTATGGAAGACACAATCTTAATCTCCCATACAGGGAGTGTGATTTCCAAATGGGGTTACCTAAATGGGTGACTCCATTTGAAATCTACACTCCCTTTGTGGGAGTTTAAAGTTGTATTCTACCACAGGGGGTGTATGGATTACAACTGGAATAGCATAATAAGCCTCACAAAATTTACATGTTAATAAAAGTTTGAAAATCAAAACCAAAGTCCTACATGTTTGAGCATGCCAATCGGCATAGGGTCATTGTCCACAGGTACACACAAACTGATTGGAGCAGAGAAGTGAGATGTAGGCATATGTAAATTGCGCCGTCTTTGAGATGTTTTCATTTCATCACAAGTGACTAGTTGTCTGAATTTAGCATGTATTTGATAATCAATGCATATGTCAGACTTTGCATAGGTTTAATGGCACCTGTGAAGTGATCAATCAAAATGTGTCCTTCATGAAACTAAATAAAATGTTCTGTTCTTTGTTCCATGGATTCCGATATGCTGAAATCCTCATGAAATTTTAACTTCATTTCTGAGGTATGATTATTTCATTTAGTATATATTAGGCCAAGTAAAAAAAAATTATTAGTTTCTCATCATAACATTTTTTGAAAAAGGAGGATGAGGGCACTTTTTTTTATTCTTTTTTTTTTTGCCTTTTCAAAAACAACAGTTTTCCCCCTAAAGACGATAGATCTAGGGTCTTTGCGGCAAAGACTTCCATATGTGTCCTGCAAATATATAGGTAGGAAATAAACTAGCTGCAAACGAGACTAGGAAAGGTACTGATAGCGAAAATCAATCAAAATTTCATATTTTTATTGTTTTGGGGTTTAAAAAAACCCATTTTTGATGCGGCAGCAAAAAACAATCTTGGGCGGGATGAGAAACTGATATTTTGTACTTGGCCTTAAATACTTTAAAGTAAGTGACCATTGTTGGTTTATTGCAATTTTGCAAATTAAGTTTACCAAAAATTTTAAAAAAATGTTTCATGATAGACACAATTTGTCCACTCTGAAGTACAAAGTGACAATGCTCGCGTATATAGCGTGTAAACAGTGCGCAGTGCTGCGTCTCTGCTGAGGTATGCGTGCCTTCAAAGTGGGCACAATGTGTGTGTCCGCGTCGGTACTTTGTACTTTAGAGTAGACTGACTGTAGTGAGATGCATACCACAGTATTAATCATCTTATGACCGCTTAATAGAGGTTGTGCATATACGACGTATCATACCGTAAATATGGCAGACTACTCAAAAATGCATTCAACAAAAGCATGATTGCAATCTACCGCGACAGTTCGTCTCACACACATAACAAATGCACTACTATCAAATAGGTCGATGACAACATTTGATTGAATGGACTGCACTGCACCAAGATTACTGTGAAGGACACTGGTTCAAATCTACACCACATTTCGCCATAATACATTCTAGAAACGCTTGCTGTTAGAATAAGAAAAATTTTAATGCTAATTTATTGCACATTCTAGGGAAGCGTGGTTACCTTTTAGAATAACCGAGTGAGAGGGTTTTCAAGAAAATATTTTTCCTGTCAAAACTGAAGCATCCTCTGTATAAAAGAAAATATGAATATTAACTGCACATCATATATAACTATTCGTGATACCCAATTGTGGCACATTTGATGTCGTTTAAGAAGCAGAGAATTTTATTTCAATTTTATATCGCCAAAATATTTTTTAATTGAGCAAGAATAAGGATAGAAAAAACGTTGAAAATCCTATGTGAATATTACATTAGACCCAACCAAAGATTACTGTTTCGTTTTTATGGTGATCTAATCTTTTATTTCCTGAAAAAACATTTTGGGTCTAATGTCGAATATTCACATACTTGATCAAAACATCGAACGTGTATACAAGAAAATGGCCCGGAAAATGGTAGGTTTTCCTCTATAGTATTTTACTGACCATGGAAATGTTCTGAAACACAAGCACGTGTCAAAATCGATATAATGTATTGTCCATATAGACGCCCACCCAGCAAACACAAAACGTTTTCGACGTCATTCGCAAAAGGTTATAAAAGGTTGTCAGAAAACGTTTAAATGTCGGGTTATATAAAGGGTATATTAAGAGTATAAAACGTTTCCATAATCTTAAAAAATATTTTTTGATAATCTACTGCTCAGCAAACAAAAATGTTTTACAGAAAACGTTTAAATGTCGGGTTATATAAAGGGTATAAAAACGTTTTAATAACATTCCAAAAACATTCTTGAAAACTTGATACAAAACATTCTAAACAGAATGTTATTTTGAGGTTGAAAGAATATTTTGCGAAAAAATGTTTGCCCAAAATATTTTCAATAACGTTTTAAAAACGTTTTCATAACCTTTATATAACCCGACATTTAAATGTTATTAAAAGATTATGAAAAAACATTTTAAGAACATTTCTGTGTTTGCTGGGTTCAAATATTTTAACATAATGTTATTTAAGTATTGACACAATATTTGGCAAAAATGTTTGCAAAAATAGTTTACAATAACATTTTTGAAAACATTTAAAAATATTGTCGTAGTGTGTTTTTTTCATACAAAAGCGTTTTAAAACGTTATCATGACCTTTATATAACCCGACATTTTAATGTTATTAAAACGTTTTTACCTAAACCAAAAGCCAAAATATAACTTATTTAAAAGCGTTTTTAAAACGTTTTTGTGTTTACTGGGCAGTTATCATGTTCATTGTTGGCTTTTTTTTTGTATAAAACACGCAGTTAACAATAATTGAGCGCTAATAATACACATAAATGTTTTAGGCAAATAAAATTCCAAAATATGGTACGTTTTCTGCCTTTGCTTGTCACGTGGTAGGCCTATGTTGAAGTTGCGATTATATCTTCAAATAAGTTTCAAATGAATTCCAACAAGACAAGTGGCCGAGTGGTCTAAGGCGCTGGGTTCATAGTGTGTCCAAAGCAGTCCGCCGCCGTGAGTTCGAACCCCGCCTCCGCCAAACTTTAATGAAGTAAAATTAAAATTAAAATTTTACTTTAAAAAAATTTCATATTGGGGAAATGTGACTGGCAGAATTTATGTATGGCGTGGAGTGGTGTGGTTCAAATCCTTTGTTTGGGGCCAGTCAATAATTTCATGCACAACCTCTATTGCTAGGATTCCAAGGTGGATGCAAGAAATATCAAACCTAGGAGTGACACTCAATTAGCATGTGACCTATTGAAATGACCCATTTGACAATGATTGATAGCCTACCCTGTTTTCACCAATACACTGCAATATTATTAACTAGAGCGATAACCGCACCATAGCTGAACCATGTGGCTTTGGCAGTATATTGTGGTAGGCCTATACCTATAATTGAAACATTTTGAAATCTTGACCTTTGACCCCTGTATTGCCCCTTAATGACCTTAAATGAATTTTAAAATATTTGCAACATGTTTAGAATGTCATAAGAATCATTTTGCATTTTGAAAAACTTGACCTTTGACCCCTTTATGACCTTAAATGAATCTTAAAATGTTTTTAAAATGTTTAGCATGTCATAAGGATCATTGCATATAAATTTCAGCTCAATTGGAGCATTTTGAAAAACTTGACCTTTGACCCCTTTATGACCCCTTAATGACCTTAAATGAATTTAAAAATATTTGCAACATGTTTAGAATGTCATTAAGGATCATTGCGTTTAAATTTCAGATAAATGGGAGCATTTTGAACAACTTGACCTTTGACCCCTTTAGGACCCCTTACTGACCTTAAATAAATTTAAAAATGTTTTAAACATGTTTAGAATGTCAAAAGGATCATTGCATTTAAATTTAAGCCCAATCGGAGCATTTTTGGTTGAAATGACCTTTTTTGACCCCTGTGACCCCTGGATGACCTCTGACGTTTGAAAATATTTTTATTATATTCTTTATGTTTTTCTCTTTCATATGACACCACTCATGGGGTCATACCTTTGTGGCATTTAGAGATATGTCCATTTCAGACCAAATGGTTAGTTAGGGACCTAGTAACCTAGTAACATATGCACTTATAGGCTGATCCATTTCATGGTTCAGCAAAAATTAACAAACACACATGGAACAGGCATGCCCAAAATGTCTTGAATCTGGAATTTTTTGTCAAAAAGTTAAATATTTCCGCCTTTACCAATTTTCACAAGGCCAAAGTAGGCTACCTTTGTAACTATTGTAAATGTTAGACTAAGTATTTATATTTCTGCTTCTGCTTAAATACTCCTCAACGCTGAATTGTAACCAGATTTCACCCATCAAGATAAAAATAACGACTTGCAAATTGCATATTTTTTGTTTTAAATAGAAAATGGAACAGGTGTTTTGATGATAAGCTTAATGGGGGCTTAATGCTATATGGCACAAAGACTCAAACACAGTCAAAGCATTGGAAATTTGACTGAAATTGAGCTTGAGTTTTGAATATTGAATTCCATAATCGTATTTTTAATCTACTTAAAAGTGTATTCAAATTGTGTATATTTAGGTATTGTTAATGGTTCAGTTGTTTTTGAGACGGGCTTTAAATTTTGAGAGGATTCCTTGTGATTTTTATTCAGTGATACCTGCCGCAATAGCATTATGATGCTATTATATTCCCTGTTTCCTCATTGCATAAAAGCCATTCACAACATCTATATATCACTGGAGGGCAAGGTATGTGCATAGCTCCTTTGTGTTAGTCAATATGTGACCAGCTCCAACAAAACCCGGAACAAGTCACCAGACATATTTTTGAGTTATAGGCCTTTAAAGATGACATTTCATTAAAAAAATTAAAATTTTGGAATTCTTAATTTCATGGTATTTGACTGCGGGATGCAGTGGCTTTCAAATTCCTTGAAAGTACTTATTAAAAAGAGATTTATTTAATCAGTAAATAACAGTTGAACTATAATAATCCCTATTCAATCCTGTGTAAGGCAGGAAATCAATTGGCCCATTACTCAAAATAGCAATTTGGCAAAAATATCAAGGTATCATTTACAAAATTATCCATATCTTGAAAAGTGTTGATGCTGTTTATATATTTTTTGATATCATTTTAAAGCTTATTGTCTGCATAATGGCAACATATTATTCAGTATGTTTCTTTCATTGCAGACTGCCTAAGTTAAGGGACCATATCTTTAACACAAGTCCCCTAGGGCATGCCTCTGTATTATCAGTAGTCATTGGCAACATGATTGAAATCTATGAGCAGTATTGCCAATGTCAAGTATAAGACACCCTTTTGGGGTGTATCTGGCTATCCTTAAGATACTTCAGAAAGTAGTTTTCTTGAATTGAATTGGACTGTTTCAAATATCCTTTAATGACCTGTTGATCTAAAAATCATATTTACAACTCCTGGAATGGCCTCCCAGCTGATTTTAGAATTCTCCAGAACTTTCCTCATTTTAAATAGGGTCTAATTGACTTCTATTTAACATGTATTACTTGGGGCAATATAGGCCTAGCTATTTTCGATGAATTCTGCATGATGTGTTTTAACATATTTTAATCATGTATATTTATATTCTCTAAAATATATTTGCATTTTATACTATGGTCAATGTACTGTATAATGTTCATATTTTTGTTCAATAAGTTTGATGTGTGTATAAGGTACCCCAGTTTGTGGGCTTTGTGCCTGTTTGGGGTCACCCTTTTGCACAACAAGTTATATTTTGATGTTTTTTGTGCAGTAAAGGTTAAAAAAATTTTCATTTAAAAAAGGCTAAATGATCCTAACAAATTACAGAAAACTTGACAGATCTGAACAAAACTTGATTTTTTCCCAAAAAAATTTAGCCAAAATTAATCTGCTTTGGCAAAAAAACCATGGCTATATTTACAACTCTTTACAGATTTACCAACATATTGAAAAGGTGAACTTTTGTGCTCCTGGTTGTTGTGGGAACAGTCACAAACAGTTATTTCTGGGTGTTTTTGTGTCAGACACCCACACCTTGATGATAAAGAGGTTAGTTATGCAGGCAGCACTATTTGAAGAGTTGACTTAAAGGAAGATAGCTATCATTTATCAGTACGTAATTTGATCAGGACTGATCTAGGGGTTAGATTTCAGTGCAAATGGCTAATGTTTTGTCTTCAGGAATTGAGTTTTATTTGTGGGATTCATGAGAAGATAGCAAAATCCTGATCTGACGTGCCAACATGAAAATGTTATGATTACATTAATGTGAGTGCATTCACCTTAGATTCATATGTCATGGTTGAATGTCTTCTTGGACATACGGAATCTTCCTCTTCAGGCTAGATACCTTTATATTGCTTAATCCAGTAGTAAAAATTTGATTTGAAAGAATACATCTGACAACAGCGTGACAATTGTCCACATGTACACACTGCATGATGAATGCTAATGCATGCATAACATAAAAGTAAACCAACTCACTCATGATTGGTTATCATTTTCATTAAGTACATGTATGCAAGGCCTTGTGTGCGGGTTGTATGAAATTTGTGACCCGCTCCCACAAAACCAGACATAAGTCACTGATTTTGAAAATTTAGTTTTTGATGTCATCATTTAGTATAGATCTTCAGCTTTCATTTGTCTGTGTGGTTACATTTACTGTCTTTCACTTACTGCTCTTTATCTTACTCAACCATTTTCACTTTCTGTCTCTGCTATTTCTTTGTCCATCTCTAGTCTCTCCTCTCCTTCCTTTTCTCCTTCTGTCTCTCTTGTTCATCCCCGGGGTTCATCCTCTTGCTTTCTGTCCCCTTCTCTCACCATTATGTCTGTATCATAATGTAGGTTACTGTTGTTGTACATGCCATGCCACTGCTCATAATAATGATCAAAGATTTTCAACCTCTTATCCACAAAAATTCTTGATAACTCTGTAACCAAAAGTCTCAATTGTGCAGACTTTTTACCATATTGTAACTAGAAAAAGAAATTTTTGTTTTAAATTATATCTATTTTCTAGACACATTTATAAAAAACATTTTTAGAAGAAAACATCTCAGGTCTTGTCTGTCAAATATTCCTGAAATTAAGAAATCAATTGTAATCTAGTACTTGTCCTTGAGATCTTTTATTTTGTCCTTGTAATGTGCTCTATATAGAAACACTGACTTCTGTTATAATACGCTCATTATTATGTATAAACCATATTTGATACTATATTACATCAAGCATAAAGCCATAAATCACAGTCAATTTGCTTGTATGATATTCTTCTAAATGTCATCTTTTGTGCAGGAATAACTGTCTCTCTATTCACATGTTCCAGTCCATCTACAAGAGTTTTCTTAAGCGGTCATTTTTCCAATGCTATTAATGTTCCCTTGTGGCAAAGTGACTTTTTCTCTTGGATATCACTTTACTAAAGTGATACAGTGAAACCATGCGACACACCGCCTTAAGACGTCACTTTACTAACCTTTTCTAACATCACTTCTCTCCACGTCAGTTTGGCAATACAAGTGAAATAACAACAAAAGTAATCACAATTTCCTGTTACATTGAGTGAAAACAGCGTCTGATGCTTTAAATGGGCTATTATTTATTTAAGTAGAATTGTTAAAACCACTTTCATACACATCCATATTTGAAGCAAATCAATGGTAAATGGATAATAACAATACTATCTGCAAGATTAACACTCATGTATTGTACCTGGTAAAGCTTTGATAGAATCACACACACAACATGAATATAACAAGCACAAATATACCTGTTTCCCCTTATAACTTAACTCTCTTCACGCGGGTGTCGACTGCAGACGACATGTTTAAAAAAAATTTAAATGTGTAAATGTAAATTTTCATGACCATATTTGGAATCAGCATGAAAAATGCATTAAAATGAGTACAAACAAGCCCAGTATTGGTTCAGTAGTTCTTAAGATATCTTGATATTTTGAGAAAATAATTCAAAGCTTGAACTTTTTCCGTTGAAGCGCATGGCTAGCATGCAGAGCATTAATGGATGGTACTGGTGACACACTTTATTTATCATCTGTTAATAGAGCTTAAAACACCTGTAGGAAGCACTAGATGCTCTGTGACATGCATACATTACTAATAAGAGCTTGCACAGAGACTTGCTAATTTGGGATGAGAATGCTGAGATTTGCAGGACGTTGTGCCCAGAGTATATCAACATTTAAGGCAAGCTAAACCTGTGTAGCTATGGTTAGATGTCCACTCTGTCAAGATTAGGTCAATCCGTTGGCAGAAGATTGGGGCAAAATGACTAGTACACTAGTATTCTTCGGACCTGCTGCTTCACTCCTCATAGTGATATTGATGACAAATACTGCCCATAAGAGGCATTGATGACATATTAGTACTAATATTTACTTCTGTTAGAGAACTTACTGCTATCTACTGCTGATAGATGCATGGATGACATACTAGTATTGCTATCTACTGCTGATAGAGGTATGGATGACATACATGTACTAGTATTGCTATCTACTGTTGACTGAGGCATGGATGACATGCTAGTATTGTTATCTACTAATAGAGGCATGGATAACATACTAGTATTGCTATCTACTGCAGATAGAGGCATTGTTGACATATTAGTATTGCTATCTACTGCTGATAGAGGCATGGATGACGTGCAAGAAGTATAGCTATCTACTGCTTGTAGAGGCATGGATAACATACTAATATTGCTATCTACTGCAGATAGAGGCATTGTTGACATACTAATATTGTTATCTACTGATAGAGGTATTAATAATGTATTTATATATTTGGCTATCTACTGCTGATGAGGCATGGATGACATACTAATATTGCTATCTACTGCTGATAAAGGCATGGATGACATACTAGTATTGCTATCTACTGCTGATAGAGGCATGGATGACATACTAGTATTGCTATCTACTGCTGATAGAGGCATGGATGACATACTAGTATTGCTATCTACTGTTGACAGAGGTATGCATGACATGCTAGTATTGTTATCTACCAATAGAGGCATGGATGACATACTGGTATTGCTATCTACTGTTGACAGAGGTATGCATGACATGCTAGTATTGTTATCTACTAATAGAGGCATGGATGACATACTGGTATTGCTATCTACTGCTGTATTGCTATCTACTGCTGATAGAGGCATGGATGACATGCAAGAAGTATAGCTATCTACTGCTGATAGAGGCATTGTTGACATATTAGTATTGCTATCTACTGCAGGTAGAGGCATTGTTGACATATTAGTATTGCTATCTACTGTTGACAGAGGTATGGATGACATGCTAGTATTGTTATCTACCAATAGAGGCATGGATGACATACTGGTATTGCTATCTACTGTTGACAGAGGTATGCATGACATGCTAGTATTGTTATCTACTAATAGAGGCATGGATGACATACTAGTATTGCTATCTGCTGCTGATAGAGGCATTGTTGACATATTAGTATTGCTATCTACTGCAGGTAGAGGCATTGTTGACATATTAGTATTGCTATCTACTTTTGATAGAGGCATGGATGACATACTAGTATTGCTATCTACTGCTGATAGAGGCATGGATGACATGCAAGAAGTATAGCTATCTACTGCTTGTAGAGGCATGGATGACATACTAATATTGCTATCTACTGCAGATAGAGGCATTGTTGACATACTAATATTGTTATCTACTGATAGAGGCATTAATAATATATTTATATATTTGGCTATCTACTGCTGATGAGGCATGGATGACATACTAATATTGTTATCTACATCTGATAAAAGACATTGAGGATCACATTACTATCACACACACTAACTTGTAAAAGACCGATGACCCTGTTTTTTACTGTGGACCTCATATAATTTGTTCCAATCTAACCAAGGACCTCCATTGCCTGCAGCTAAGCACCAAACTGTTGACCCACTTGACTTTTCACAAACCAATCAAGACCTTATCCTACACCTGAAAACAAGATCATTATGTCTTTTATGCATTTTCATGTCATTTGCGATAATCTGGTAAGATAGAGACAAGTGCGGACATAAACGTTGGATGTAGGATGTCCTCAGTTTACAGGGGTTTTTTGTGGGGGGGGGGGTGCCTTTATTTACAGGTCTTTGCATTTGTACACCCACACACAATGTATTTAACCATATGGATAGGGTATTTGGGAATTTACAAATGAGGTCAAACTGTCAAAATTTATGACGCTTTAAGAAATTCATTTAATCTAAGAGGGCTAGTAAAAAATTTACAAGCTTCTCACTGTAGCCAGACATGTCTGAATTAATTCTTCTTAAGCATCTCAGCCGGCATGGGTGTGAAATAGACCGTAAGAAGGCAAGGTGGCTGTTTCAAGGAGGTTTTCAATTCCGGATTAATCTGCATTGTTATATAGATGACATGAATAGAAACATATGGTACATATTGGGGTGTTACAGCAGGAGGGTGAGAGTTCATAAGGGCACTGTTCGACCTAGGATACACACACCAGCCATTTTGTAATTGTTAATGTATGGTCCTTGTTTGTTGAGCACATTAAGGTTTCCACTGGATAGTGATATTCTGTGGCTAGTCTAAGAGCACCTTTGACCATGCGCAAAGAATAAAATGTGTAGATTTTAAATGCGTAGATATCTAAAAATTCACCGTCATATTGGATAGATTTACCAAAGAAGTTTGTAAAGTACTAGGCCTTTATTTATATTTACTAATTGGGAATCGGGAACATTTTAACAAATCAATGTTTTTACCTACCGGTATCATATTAGTGGAGTGTCTGGATGACTTAATCTACTAAACCTTAAACATTTCCCCTATGACCTCTTACCCTCCTGCAACATGGTGCCTATTGTCTAGACCTAGCATACACACACTTGAATTGTCACATGATTTCAGTTGCCCATCCTATTTTTCAAAATACACATACCATGTGTGAACTTGAGAAAGTTCACACCTGTGAGTTAGGTCATGTCTTCCATAGGGTGTGTGGGTTTCAAATGGAATAACCCACTAATTAGCATCTCGATTTGATCCACTTTTAAATTTGAATTGTGATGAAGGCCAAAAATAGACAATTCTAAATATCATACCATCCCAACCAAGTACATCATGCAAGAGGCACAGAGTTACAGCAACAAAAGTATAATATAATCTGGCTGAAATTGGCCTTTGACTCCACAATCCAAAAAATATGAAATCTGGGTAAAACCTTTTTGGGTGGGGAATGGCCACTTTGAGAAATATTTCGTAATTCACATCAAGGACACAAAATTGAGGTTTTTGCAGCCACTCTGTGTTTCAAGTGATGTGGACATTGTAACTATGACCCTGTTCACATTAGAAAATTTTCTTCTTTCGACGAACTTTGAACAAAGATTAAAAATCGTTTTTTCATAATGTGTACGCACTTTTCTTCCTTTGTCGAAGATTAAAATTGCTTCGTTCAACAAAGCTAAAAAGGTTGTTTCGATGAAGGAATACTTCGTTTGACGAAGCTAATTTGTAATGTGTACGCTCGCTTCGTTCAACGAAGGAAAGTGATTATGTGACAAGTGACCCTCGCCTGCTTTAATAATAGCCTGGCGTTAATAGCTTCGTTAATTTTCATGAAATGTGTGTAGTGCAATGTCTTTGTTCGATCTTCGTTCAGCCTAATGTGTACGCATGCTTAATTAGTTAATGAAGATTAACTTATCTTCGTCGAATGAAGAAGTTTTCTAATGTGAACAGGGTCACTGTTTTGGTATACGAGTTGCTGTCAATTTATTTTATGATGATATATTTTAATCTGGTTTCATCTGCATTATGTGAATACCCATTGGGCTCCACTATTTTATGATGATATATTTTAATCTGGTTTCATCTGCATTATGTGGATACCCATTGGGCTCCACTATTTTAATCTGGTTTCATCTGCATGATGTAGATACCCATTGGGCTCCACTATTTTAATCTGGTTTGATCTGCATTATGTGGATACCCATTGGGCTCCGCTATTTTAATCTGGTTTCATCTGCATTATGTGGATACCCATTGGGCTCCACTATTTTAATCTGGTTTGATCTGCATTATGTGGATACCCATTGGGCTCCGCTATTTTAATCTGGTTTCATCTGCATGATGTGGATACCCATTGGGCTCACTATTTTAATCTGGTTTCATCTGCATTATGTGGATACCCATTGGGCTCCGCTATTTGAATCTGGTTTCATCTGCATTATGTGGATACCCATTGGGCTCCACTATTTTATGATGATATATTTTAATCTGGTTTCATCTGCATTATGTGGATACCCATTGGGCTCCACTATTTTATGATGATATATTTTAATCTGGTTTCATCTGCATTATGTGGATACCCATTGGGCTCCACTATTTTATGATGATATATTTTAATCTGGTTTCATCTGCATGATGTGGATACCCATTGGGCTCCACTATTTTACTACCTGGAGTGTTATTTTGTACTTTGAATTTATTTAAAAGCTACGTGGCAAGATAAAATAAATATTTTTTTTGAATTTCAAAGTGCTGTTTCTTAATCTGCTAATGCAGTGTGTTTTAGAAGTTATCGTTCCTGAATTTTAATATAGCTTTTGGACGTTGTCTGCAAGATAAACAAGGAAATAAAGAAAGACTTGTGTGCTTTGTATCTATTAGTGATAGACTTGTAGTAATGGTTAATATTCGCTAAGCAAGGGAGGATATTTTCCCAAGAAATAACATGCAAAACACATGATATTGAGACATTATAATATGCTACAGACAGGCGGGTACATTGTGACAACTTGTACAATGCTACTCAAATGTGTTTTATTCACTGCTGAACCAATGACATAATCATATAACGAATCTCGTCTGTTCAATTAAGTTATAAGTTGTAATCAAATGGTTTCTCAAGGATTTGTCTCATTACATCCTTGTCACATACATTTATTATTCTCTATCTGACAAGCAACTATAAACTTAATATCAGCTCAAACCATTAATCATTCAACTCAATAAAATGAAATTTTACATTCTATACGGAAAGCTTCCCTAAATGCCCCTACAACAGCTGGTCAAGTATTAACAACAGCCTGTGTAGCATTAAGCACCGACTGGTTAACGTTTAAGACGGGCATCTTTCTTTTAAAGTACTATCGTTATAAGGTTACCATAGCAACCACAGGTGTGATATGTGTTTGTAGACCCTTCAGGGGAGAGTAGCGTATTTATTTGAGAAGACATCTTTGGACAAGATTTGTTTTCTCATGGGAAACATTACAAAGTATTGGAGTGTTCTATAATTACTTGTCATAGTTAAAATTTAATGCTTGCCAGAAGGAACATTTTCTTTTCTATAAATCTCTTCTCATCTTTTTGTCTCTCTTTTTCTCTCTCTCTCTCTTTCTCTCCTCTCATCTCTGTACTCTCCTCATCATCTCTATTCTCTTTCTTTCTCTCTCTCCATTAACATCTGCTTTCTCTTACTTTCTTGTTTTTACTCCCTTTAGCCATGCGTATGTACGCCAGAAGCTGCGCCCAGTGAAATGCGCACTGACGTCATTGCCACATCAGTGTGAAAAATGGTACAGGAGGATGCCTAGGGTGGCACCCGGGTGTGGCACTTTGTGTGGAGGCATAAAATGGGTGAATATCAGTGGAAAAGAAAAAAGAAAACAGTAATAATTGTGTTCCTTTTTCCTGAAAAGATAAATAAAAAAGGTGCAAAGAAAAGGCTTGGTACAATTATAAAGATGAAAACTGATGAGGAGGGGGACGATAGGGTGACAGATAGGTTGGCAAAAACCTTAGCATCGGGCCGACCCTACTCCACTCTCCTATTATTTCCTGTCATTTGCTCTAGCCCTTTCTAAAGTTGCTGTGGGTGTGTGTGTCTGTGTGTTATTTTGCTCTTCTTCGCTCATTTTCTAACCATTCTTTGCTGTCTATTTCAATTAATCTTCAATCATTTCATCTCCATTTATCCTCCATCATGGTTTCACTATTTTCATGCAGGTATTTGTTGGGGTACTTGGATTTATTGGCGTTTATCGTTTACTTAAATCATCTGTGCCATTTTCCAAAAACCTTCTTTGTAATATGCAATACAGGAGGCACAACATATCCGGGGATGAATGTCCATGCAGCTTTAGATGCAGGAGGAAAGCAGAGAACCCAGAAAAAACCTGCAGTACTTTGCATTTGGATTTCATTCTCTCTCTCTCTCTCATCTAAATTTTCTTACTGTTTGTCCTGCCTTCCATGTTCACTGTCTTTTCCCTCCACCCATCTTTCCTCCTTGCCAAATCGTAATACAGTTTGTCCACTCTGAAGTGCAAAGTGACAACACGCACGTATACAGCGCGTTAACAGTGCATAGGCTGCATCTGTGCTGCAGGTATGCATGCCTTCAAAGTCGGCACAATGTGTGCATCCGCGTCGGTACTTTGTACTTCAGAGTAGACTGACTGTAGTAGGGACCAAATTTGTACAAATTTGGTCTCCACTAAATGCTAACCATAAGTTTTTTTGATGTCACAACACCAATCCATAGAGCACCCCCTATTTCTATTTGACATACCACCTCTCTCACCTCAATATATGCTTTCTTAAAAGTTGAGAGAGCAAATTCCCTCACAAATAGTACCTTTCACCTACTTTCTGGAGGTCATTTTATATTGTCCCCACTTTTTTTAAAACTCTCCTAACACCAAACCCCTCTCTACAACCTCTCTATATGCATAGAAAACAACGAGATAGGTGGGACCTCTATCTATAGTCCCCAGTCATAAAAATGGTGTCTTTTTCTTTTATCTGACATACCGTAATTGTGGGGACTTTGTGATGTCCCCACTTTGCCCAAATGTCCCCACTAATACAGTGAAAAACACAACAAAGGTCCCTACAATTACAGATTCACAAGATCTCTCTCTCTCTCTCCTCCATCTTCCTCTCTGATGGTTTCCTTTTCTCTCTTTCCCCCCTTATAATTTTCCCATTACTAATTGCCTCTGTGCCATGCATGCTACCATGCTTTTGGATTTACTCCTCTCTGTCTAATCTTCTTACACCCGTCTCAAATTTCAATGTTGTTTTTTGTACTTTTGATATTTCTCCTCTTTATTGTGAACTGCAAGTTCAGTCTATTCAAAATGTCTAGATATAATCACAGTTTTAACTCTGATGACTAAATGAAGACAAATCTGAGAAACATTTGAGATTGAACTTTAAATTGTCACTTATTTATGAATAAAAATCAATAAATATTGAAAGATAAAAAATTTGTCACTTATTTATCAACTTGTATGATTTATTGCACATCAAATGAAGTCTCTGAGGAAAACACATTGATACATTGACTTTTAACATTTATAAATAAGTCTGTGCATAAAGTAAAGACTGGATGTGGGACCTTTACAAAATACCTTTAAATATTTTAAAAATTTATCAAGAGTGAGTGTTTTATGGCTTTTGAATGTGATACCATGTAACTTAACCCTTAACGCAAAAAGTGAAGGAACAAAAAAGGACAGAAGATGAACAAAGAAGTTTCTTGGCACCCATGGGACCTTAGACCTCTTGGGGGAGTGATTGGTATCCCATCATCATCTGTGCTGGTGGTAAGACAGCTCCATCCTGTGGTGGCATGTTCTTAAACTTAAATGGTAGGCCCCTCATCTCTATTCATCAGGAACTCTTTTATAAAAAGTGTTTTATTAGTACTAAATGAAATGTCTGTTTTCACGATCAGTTATTGAATTTAAATCCCCAAAATTATCCTCAAGTTTTATCCCCAAAATTTCTGTTTTAGCAGCTGAAATCCATGAATAGGAAATCTTAACTTCTCAAGTTAATGTTCATTGTGATCATTTATGATGCAGTGTCACAAAAAAAAAGGCAATTTAATACCACATTGTTGTCAATCAATAGAGGACATGACTCTTCAACTCCAAATGCTTTTACATTATTGACTGATCTTATTAGGTGTCAGAACTCATTCTATACCATGAGGTCAAATTTCCTGGTTCAATTTATGAAGTTTGGCATAGGACATGAGGTTGTTTTGGTTCATTTAGAGAGACTTTGTGAGAGTTCGTCACACACTGTAAAAAATACAGGATTTCACAGTAAATTCCTGTAAACTAATGTTAAAACAACTTGCTGTAAATTTACAGTACACTTTTGACTAGTTTTAAACTTTTCTTTGATGAAATTACTATTGACACACTCTGGCATACTAAATGTAAATCACACCCCTCTCCCCCAGTTCAATGTTGATGAGGCCACTTATCCCATTGGGCTCTCCAGTCTCCCCAACATTGGTTGAGGGGAATGGAAGGGGAAAGGGGAAGGTTTGAATTTCTCATCAAACAATGTTAATATACTAATTTCACTGAACTCTCAGAGCGGCAATGAAGAGTTGCAACATATTGTCATAGTGTGCCAACTATGTAGGTTTTTCCTTGATTGTGGATGTATGAAAGTCAATGTATTTTAATCATATATTAAAATATGTGATTTGGATATTACATACAGATCACTGTGCATACAGATAGAGAAACTAAACTGACACACCTGTGACTGCAATTTGCATGTCACGCTACAAGGTTACAGAGTCATTCAGTCAGTGCTAATCTATCAGAATTAATGTCATTTGAATAGATATCTACAACGATTAGCATTGACTTTGTTGTTTATGGTTTCACATACAGGATAGGAGATCTCCGTGTGTAACATGAGAATCATCCTGGATTTCATTGCATATAATCAGGAGAATGGGCTGTCCCGTGTAAAGTTTATCCCCCTATGGAAGATTTCACAGCCTTCTCAAATCCAGTTGCATCTTGTGGTCAATCCAGCTGACAATTTGTGCTAGGTTTGTGCAATTCCAGCTGAAATTTTTTGAAATTTATTAGATCAAGTTGAATTTTGCACAATTTGGCCTGAAATATAGACTTTTTACTTAAATTTCAAAATCTTCCTACCTACCTACCTACCTACCTACCTACCTATCCTATCATATCCTATCCTATCCTATCCTCTTCAGGCCCTGTGGCCCATAAGGCTGCAAGTCTCCTCCTCCAGCTGTCCCCGTCTCTAGCTATTGGCTTGGCTTCGTTCCATTACCTCCACCCTAATTTCTTCCTGTTTTTTCTTTTCCTGCTTCCAAAATCTTCCACACCCTATGTTTATGGACGGAAATG
The DNA here is from genome assembly GCF_039555335.1 of Amphiura filiformis. Lineage (NCBI taxonomy): Eukaryota > Metazoa > Echinodermata > Ophiuroidea > Amphilepidida > Amphiuridae > Amphiura > Amphiura filiformis. The sequence continues at coordinate 78,684,743 of NC_092631.1, forward strand.
GTTGGATCTGGAATAATATAAACTGTTGAATTTGGTTGAATTGCAAAATCTTCCAGGGTGTGGTTTTCAAACAGAATAGCATAATTTGCTGGGGTGATTCACCCTCGTCAAGACTATAGAATTGACAAGAATTAACAAAGTTGAAATGAGAGGTAAAATATGTTGAACTTGACATTTAGATGTGAAGCCTCTGCCATGGTTTAGCACCTGTTGTATGATGCTACTATGCATGAGGTGATGTAAGAGAGATTCAGGTTTATAAGCTATGCATAACCTAGAATTGTTAAAAGTTAATGAATTCCATAGAATAATATCAGGCTTATTTTCATATTATTTGTTATAGATGTGACTTGTTAGGTAGATGACCTTTGTAGAAGTAAGACAAATGGGACTTGACTATGATGTAAGACTTTATAAGGAGGCTTTACAATTGTCTCATTGCTGATTTATATGGAATTAGTAAATGTCACAGAGGCTATTCCAGATGAAACCCTTACAGCCCATATGGAAGACATGACCTTAATCTTCCATACAGTTGGTGTCATTTTCAAATGGGGTTACCTGGGTGACTCCATTTGAATCTACACTCCCTGTGTGGGAGATTAAGGTCATGTTTTTCCATAGAGGGTGTATGGATTTGAACTGACACAGCCCAATGAAAATATGTTAGCAGCGGGAGAGAAAGGATGAATAAGAAATGCTGAGTCTGATTTGTAAATGTCATCAATAGGTTAGAATTTGGTTGGATTATTTAAGGAAAAGTTTGATTTAGATATGTAACTTCTACTTTAGATTCAGTTCACATCTTCATTAAAATAATAAAAAACAGCTTAACAGTGCTATTCAAGCAAAGGCAAGTCTACAATAGACAGCTGCCAATAAAAGGAGTTGCAAAATTTATTATGCATAGACTTATTAATATTATATTCCATTTTTCATAATCGTTTTTATAAAATGGGTCATTTATAAAGGTTTAATGTTTACTGGGATGTCATCATAAGCCTTTATGAAATATGGCGGGCACAAAAGGAGAGGGTGTACTTTGAAGTGAGTAATCTTTTGTCAGCTGAGAAGAATACAAAAGATTACTCACTTCGAAGTGCGCCCTCTCCTTTTGTGCCCGCCATATTTCAAAAAGCCTTATACTTTTGATGTGGTTTTGCTTTGTTCACTCACTTTGAAGCAGCAGGTTTCAAATTCTGTTTAACAAGAATTCCATAATTATTAGAAATTGTACCTGTTCATGAATCTCTGACAAATGTAATAATGAATTAATATTGGAAATAGAATGTGATATATTTCCTGTTTGCGGGGTGTCGTGTAACTTACATCTGAAATGTTAACAAGTTATAAAGGATTGAAGAGTGTGTATTTGACTGTTCATCACTCCCATCTAGGCATCTATTATTTCTTACAGTCTTTATATTATTTACACTGTATAAAGAGTCTATAAAGGTAATATTTTAACCTACTTTCAATAATATTAAAAGCATATTTAATGCTCTTCGTGCTAGCCATGCGCTTCAACGGAAAAAGTTGAAGTTTTGAAATATTTTCTCAAAATATCAAGAGCTATCTTAAGAACTACTGAACCAATACTAGGCTTGTTTGTACTAATTTTAATGCATTTTTCATGCTGATTCCAAATATGGTCATGACAATTTACATTTCTGAAATTTTTGAATTTAAAAAAAAAATTTAAAACATGTCGTCTGCAGTCGACACCCGCGTGAAGAGAGTTAATAGTCTTGACTCAAGCCTGTGTCCACCTGAAGCCTCATACTCTGTGTTACTGTGCAGTGCTGTACACAAGTTATCGGTGACAGATTCTCTAGCAATGAACGCTGGTCAAAGCGGTTGGGGTGATTGGTTGGCTGTAGTTTAAGATAGTTTTTAACAAGACTACATATTGAAAGGCATATAGCTTTTCCTCTTGTACAACATGTTTTAGATGCATATGCAAGAAATAATAAGACAGAGCTCTAAATATCCAGTTTTCTAAAGTATCTTTTAAGCATTATTCACCAGACATGTGATTGTGAGGGGGAATTACAGCAGTTAGCAGACAACTTTTTGTTTGAATGTCATTGCAGTATAAAGAGACAACATCATCCAACAAAAATGGAAAGAAGGAAAGAAAAAATGAAAAAGAAAAAGAAAGAAGGAAAGAAAGACAGACAAACAAAGGGAAGAAAAAAAAAGAATGAAAGAGCAAGAATGAAAAAGAAAGAAAAGAGAACAAAAAAAGAAAGAACAAAACAGAAAGAAAGAAAAAAGAAGGGCAGAAAGAAAAAAAGAGAAAAGGAAAGAAAGAAATTCAACCATACAAGGACTTGAACCCATTAGCTTTGAATCTCAAAAGTGATTTACAGTCTGACACTATATCAATTAGGCCATACAAGATCTTACAAAATATCTGGATTTCAAAGTGATGATATTTCTGACAACATTCACAATTAGGCTATAATAATAAACCTGTTGGTCTGGAATTGAAGACGTAGCGATGCCAACTTGAACGCAAATATCTTTGGGCTTTTGCAATAGTAGCTTCAATTTGGAGTGAGAGTGAGTGGCAGAAAGTTGAGAAATAATGTTGGTAGTTCGATGTCCAAAATAACATTCCACAATCAAGGTAATGATATAACAAAACAATTTTTTGTCATGCAAGATTCTCCAAAATGTTCCCCCAAAATGCACTCCTAATATCTTGTATTTTGGTTCTGATAAATGGTGGCATTATTTCCTTGATCGGTTTGTAGATCACAAAATATTGCTTTTCAATGTTTGAAATAACATCAGTCATTCATTACACTACAATTTTTACTTTGAGATGTCTTTGATTTCTTTAAATGGTTTTTATTCTGATAAAGTGAACCCTTCCGCCCTATTTCAAAAGGAAATGACTATCATCATGGGAGCATTAGCTTTTGAACAATAAGATAACCACCATAAAAGGTTTGCAGGGATTTATTTCCTGTTATATTGTCTTAAATGGTTCATCAAAACAAAATCAAAGTGTCATTATTTGTTCAAAGTGGAGATTATGAGAGGATGAGGTGTAGACAGGCCTAAGGCTGCTCTGAATACCTACTTTCATTTTACCAACATTGTTAGATCTGTTTCTTTATAGTTTGATTTATTCTTTTATTCTTATTTGTTATTCACAAGCTGTGCAATTTTCACATCAACCAAAACCCTTTTAATTTACAATTACATGGTTTATTATTACATTCACGGTGTTAGTTTCCTCAATTGTGCCTTTTTTTTAAAAGTTAAAAGTTAAACTTTTGTATCGGTTCATCCTAGCATTGCTCCCAAGATTTTGAATGTAAAGTGCCTTTGGCCCTAGTAAAGTAAAACGGTTTAAATAGCCAGATATCTAGGCCAAATATATTCTGATCTAGAACAAACTCATTATGTGAACATCAGCCTCAAATAAGAATAGAGATACTAGTATATAGACATCACTTCATCATCAGAGGCATGCTGCAATGAACAAAATACTGATAAAATAAGGTAGAACTATCCAAGAAGAATAATGGCATATTGATTACTCCATAGGTTTGCCATGTGGGGTCACCTGTGAGGATAAGATGGGAAATCAAAGGCTTAGTCACCAATTTCCAGGGCAGAGAACTTTTGACATTTGTAAGAGTAGCTTGATTATCATTAAAGCCATATTATAACATTTCTTTCAAAATAGATTTGTATTTATTTTCCATAAAATGTTAGCTTTTACTGTCAGATATATCCCTTTTAATTTTGAGCCAAACAAGTGAGGTCAAGCAAAGAAAATTTACTACTAAGCGCTATTATATGTTACTCCGGCGGTTGTAATACGATACGATCCTCTGGCGTGTGTGTGTGTGTGTCCCGTGCGCCGTGTAATGTAGTATGTGTTATGAACATCGATACGCTGCGTTTGACTAATATTTCTATCGTAATAATAAAACAATGGTTCCGGCGGTTTATTCAAAATCTCGGATTTTGACAAAACTACAGCACCTAAAGTCTTGATTTTTGCAGAGTATCTTTGTTTACTAAAGTACATTACAATTGTGTAAAAACCTGAATTTAAAGTTTTTTTGAAGGCATTCTCCTCAGCAAATGTTATAATATGGCTTTAATTGCTGGTGAATAAGAAAATGAATCACCTTGTAGCATAGCGATGCCAACTTGAACGCAAATATCTTTGGGCTTTTGCAATAGTAGCTTCAATTTGGAGTGAGAGTGAGTGGCAGAAAGTTGAGAAATAATGTTGGTAGTTCGATGTCCAAAATAACATTCCACAATCAAGGTAATGATATAACAAAACAATTTTTTGTCATGCAAGATTCTCCAAAATGTTCCCCCAAAATGCACTCCTAATATCTTGTATTTTGGTTCTGATAAATGGTGGCATTATTTCCTTGATCGGTTTGTAGATCACAAAATATTGCTTTTCAATGTTTGAAATAACATCAGTCATTCATTACACTACAATTTTTACTTTGAGATGTCTTTGATTTCTTTAAATGGTTTTTTATTCTGATAAAGTGAACCCTTCCGGCCCTATTTCAAAAGGAAATGACTATCATCATGGGAGCATTAGCTTTTGAACAATAAGATAACCACCATAAAAGGTTTGCAGGGATTTATTTCCTGTTATATTGTCTTAAATGGTTCATCAAAAACAAAATCAAAGTGTCATTATTTGTTCAAAGTGGAGATTATGAGAGGATGAGGTGTAGACAGGCCTAAGGCTGCTCTGAATACCTACTTTCATTTTACCAACATTGTTAGATCTGTTTCTTTATAGTTTGATTTATTCTTTTATTCTTATTTGTTATTCACAAGCTGTGCAATTTTCACATCAACCAAAACCCTTTTAATTTACAATTACATGGTTTATTATTACATTCACTGTGTTAGTTTCCTCAATTGTGCCTTTTTTTTAAAAGTTAAAAGTTAAACTTTTGTATCGGTTCATCCTAGCATTGCTCCCAAGATTTTGAATGTAAAGTGCCTTTGGCCCTAGTAAAGTAAAACGGTTTAAATAGCCAGATATCTAGGCCAAATATATTCTGATCTAGAACAAACTCATTATGTGAACATCAGCCTCAAATAAGAATAGAGATACTAGTATATAGACATCACTTCATCATCAGAGGCATGCTGCAATGAACAAAATACTGATAAAATAAGGTAGAACTATCCAAGAAGAATAATGGCATATTGATTACTCCATAGGTTTGCCATGTGGGGTCACCTGTGAGGATAAGATGGGAAATCAAAGGCTTAGTCACCAATTTCCAGGGCAGAGAACTTTTTGACATTTGTAAGAGTAGCTTGATTATCATTAAAGCCATATTATAACATTTCTTTCAAAATAGATTTGTATTTATTTTCCATAAAATGTTAGCTTTTACTGTCAGATATATCTCCTTTTAATTTTGAGCCAAACAAGTGAGGTCAAGCAAAGAAAATTTACTACTAGCGCTATTATATGTTACTCCGGCGGTTGTAATACGATACGATCCTCTGGCGTGTGTGTGTGTGTGTCCCGTACGCCGTGTACGTAGTATGTGTTATGAACATCGCATACGCGTTTGACTAATATTTCTATCGTAATAATAAAACAATGGTTCCGGCGGTTTATTCAAAATCTCGGATTTTGACAAAACTACAGCACCTAAAGTCTTGATTTTTGCAGAGTATCTTTGTTTACTAAAGTACATTACAATTGTGTAAAAACCTGAATTTAAAGTTTTTTTGAAGGCATTCTCCTCAGCAAATGTTATAATATGGCTTTAATTGCTGGTGAATAAGAAAATGAATCACCTTGTAGCATAATTTATTATGTGTTAGGCTTAAGGGTCAGTCTAATGGTTCAACATTTTGTGTGCATTTGAACTCACATTTTATCTAGATTAGCAGACCAAGATACTAAAAAGACTCCAAGGTATTTTAAATATTATATTATTTTCATAGACCTATAATATTCATATGATGTGTATAGATGAAATAAAGGTGAAAATATTTCAAAGTAAATTTTCTGCTTGTCTTATGATCTGAAGATTTCAGGAGAAGATCGAAAGAAATGTCTGATTTTGCAGCGAAAAATTGGCGGACAACCAAAAACTGTTATCTGGTTGTCCAGTCCGGTGGACAATCACTTTTTTTCTTAATTCTACTGCTGCTAAGGTGCAAATGCAATTTCCAACAACATCATTTCTTTCCAATGTGCAGTGACGATAGTCATCTGCTCTACATTTTGTGATGAAGTATGTCATCTATACTTCCATCAGCAGTAGAGAGTAATAAAGCACAATCACTTGGTTAAAGCATATTGATTTAAGGTAGGTTTGTCCCAGCCCTACTTTCGGGATCTGTTGCTTTAGTATACAGAGAGATTGCGCTAGACTTGCACTACATGGGATCATCAAGTCTGTGAGGGCGCAGACTGCGACTAGGGTTGTTCCTGATATTGTCAAACTGAACAATTTCAATGTAGTAGAGATGGAGTTAGTGACAGTGACGGACATAAAAGTGACAATTGTCAATTTGCTTAACACAAACATCCAAAAATTGACCAAAATGGCAGTTTTAAAAAAAGCTTAAATGTGACTGCTCACAAGTGAAATAATTGTAAAGTTTGCAAGTTCGGAGTTTTGAGACGTTCCAACTGTTGAGTTGATGTTCTTTATGGATGCCGCCCAAATCCCAAATGCCCAAAAAGTCCCCTTTTTTGACCCAAAAAGTCACATTTCAGTCAAGTCCTTTCAGTCAAAAAAGTTTCAAATTTTGGAAAAAAATCCACTTTTTCAAAATCCGCCCCCCTAGTCCAAAATGGTTCAAATTTTGAACAAAAATCCACTTTTTCAAAATCAGCCCCCCCCCAAATAAATCCTGGTTACGGGCCTGGTGACATTTACAGTGGTGGTAAACCCCAAAAACTTTTTCTTTACCCCTCCCCCTCCTGATTGCTCCCACAGTCAGGACCAAAAAATTAATTCACCAAAACTTATTTTTCAGCCATAATCACACAAATTTGCTATTTTTGCCCCGAATATTTTCACTTTGCCCGCAGCAAATATTGGTGTTGCTTCCTTTGTTCTCCCATGTTAAATTGTGTGCATATTTCAAAACTTTGTAGTATTTTTTGTTCTTTGCCTCATTCTAACAAACATATCAAGTTAAAGCCACAGTAATGTTACTTCATGATCACATTATGACCTTTACAGTGAAATTTGATGATAAAACTCACTACTTTTGATGACAGAAATTGTGAAATGTTCAGTTTAAAGCAAGAAAACTCAATATTTCAAATACCTTAGGGCAATTGAGGAAATTATTTAAAAATTCTCAACTTTTATCCGCCAGCTGCTCCATGTTAAACATCCGTTTTTATTCCACGAACATGATCCGTTTTACTGCAATCCTTTCTTAACACATCTAGCATTTCAGGGCTTCTGCTCTGTGAAACCACCCTAATATACTGCACACTTCCTCTCTTTTACTCCCTTTCCTGTTCATCTATATTCAAATATAGCAGAGTGCACTATTTTCCCAAGGCTTTTTTTTTCCTCTTTGGGAATCTCGTTTTACCTTTTCAATATCTAATCCAATTAGATTTTTATTCTACATGCTATACACTGTTTATGCTTATTTATTATAAGTATGTTGATATGTTATTTTTCAGTTTCCTGCTTTTTCACTATATTATCTCAGTGTCTGATTTAAAATTGATGTTAATTGTTATACTGTTTTATGAAAATGATCTTGTTGTCAAAAATGGGCTATTCCAGTTAAAATCCACACATCCATTACACAGGGAGTGTGAATTTCAAATGGGGTTACCTGAACTAGTGATAGGGTTACCTGAATTGGTGACTCCATTTGGAACCTTCACCCCCTGTGTTGGAGATTAAGGTCATGTCTTCTATGGGGGTGTATGGATTCTAACTTGAATTGCCCAATTACAGCCACACACACAATGAGTGGTTCGTAGGTTGCTGAGTTGAATTTACTCCTGAGAACATTAAGAACTGAATTTCAGAACATTTTAAATCTCAAGACACACTTTTGATGCATATACACAAGTAAGGTACATTTCAATAGAGTGCAATTCAAAAACAGGAAATCCCGCAGTTCAATAAAATAGATAGGTAAATTATCTAGGAAAGACAGATAGTTGAATTATCTACCGTATCAATATTTAGACAGGATTCTAACTTAGTTGAAGAAGATACAATAAATCCTTGTGTATTGTAGCTATTGCATTGAGTGAGATACTTGAAATCTAAACATTGAGAATAATCAAACTTAATTACTTGCTGCTGATGGCAATATAAAAGCATTGTGTTACTTGAGAGTCATTGATAGTGAGGCTTATTAGATTTAATGAACCCATGCAAGGCAACAATGGGGCGGGCAGTCTACAGGAGATACCAAATCTGCATCGGTACGGTTGTTTTGAAAATCCGGATCAATCTGGACTTAAGGGACGTGTACACTCTAATTTTGTACTATACATTTATTTAATAGAATCCCTACTCATTTATTTTTGATCCTGTAATTGTTGGTTTTGATGAGATACTTTCATTTTGATTTAGGTATATTATCACTTTGAACCGACAATCTTATAGTTTCCTTTTATTTTAACAAGTAACTATTCAAATTGACAAGATCTCAAACTCATTATTTGACAAGATTACCCATTTCATTTTGACAAGATGCTGTTATGGTCCCCCCTCAGACAAGACAAATTTATTTTTCTGGTCATTTTGACAAGACAAACTATTCAAATTTGATAAGTTGGGTCATTTTTTGACAAGAATCTATTCATCTATTCATGTAATCTTTAAAAAATTTAATGAGTATCTTGTCATTTTGGGGAAAATATCCAATTCATAAAATAATCAAAAATTGTCACCTGGTTCGCCATTGCAAAGAATAAAGGAGATAAGTAAGTAGAAAAAGTGATCCTGCCTGGGAATCGAGTCCACAGCCTCAGGTTTACAAAGACCTGTGCCTTAACCACTTGGTCACAGGAGCTTCATGATTAAGCTGGCTGAACTTTGAACCTATAAGCAATACTTAACCCTAACCGCCTAGGGGCTTTTTGGCAACCGGAAAGGAAAGAAGGAAAGAATAAAGAGAGAAAAGAAGGAAAGAAGTTGTTTGCTCTGGGTGGGATTCGAACCCGAGACCCCTCGCATGCCAAGCACTCGGTCAGCGGCACTTTGCCACGGGTCTTGGGCTTCGCTGGCCAGCGAAACCGTGCCTATATATCACTTTGGGCGATTGCGTCATCACACCACGTGGGATGCATGCACGAACAGCGCATATATCAAGTAGTATTTTGTAGTATTCAGGAGGGTTAGGGTTAAACTTATCGCCTTCCCCCAAATTTCAACCAGCCTATGAAGCACCCGTGGCCGAGTGCTTAAAGCACAGGTCTCTTAAACGTGACGTCCTGGGTTCGATTGTCGGGCTGGATCACTTTTCTTTTCCATGTTATCCGATTCATATTGAAGAGATATCCGATTCAAGTTTCTATTCAAAATTGAGTAGATCGTTTTAAGAGTGTAGCATGCTTTGGGACTGTACAAGTGTTGGTCTGCAGTGGTATAGCCAGGAGATAGGGGAGTGAGACAAGGGGACTCTCGAGGAGAGGGGACTTAGTGAAGTCAAAAAATGGGCTAAAAATACAAAAAAAAAGGCAACAAATCTCAAATCATGGTGGCCAGTATCCCAAAGGGGGAGAGACTTTTTACATGCCATTACCAGTTCGCTCACTTTACAAACTATCATATACACATGCTTCCATTGAAAACTGTGCAATAAAGAATTTTAGTATGCAATGCAGGCTACCTTGGAATTACCACCACATTAATTCACATCCATTGTCTCATGTAGCTTTGCCCGTTATTGGTTGGTACTTGGCATGCAGTTATGTTATGAATGCAATGAAATCATTCCAAAGAAATATCAGGTTCTTTCCTAAGAACCACAGACACAATGGCTAAAAAGGATAATACATCTAGCTGAAAAACAGTTCAAAATCATAAATCCTTATTAATTTTGAGAACTCATCATTTTAGACATTTCCATGACTTTTCACTCATGTAATTGCATTTATAAGTTTTTTCAAGTAACATTGGCAACTGGAATTTCATGCGTTTGCAGAAAAATTGGAAATTCAGACATTTCTTTTATTGAAAAGTTACTCCTCTACATTTGTATAGGGATGTGCACTTATTTTCTGAAATAACCCAATACCAGGGTCGTTTATACTCATTTGAATGTTAGCATGGTTCTCTTAAGGGCTGGGGTATGAGCGTTTGGACAGTATTTATTTTGGGACATTAGAGCACATCAGACATATCAATTGCATTCTGAATACGAAGAATGTCATTCTGATATCAAATAATTTTATTTTTGAAATTCGCAATTTAATACACATTTTATGGCAAATCATTAAAATTGATATTTTTGATATTTAACAGTACTTGAAGTAAACTTTATAAATCTGATGATTTATACTTAAAGTGTATGTAGATGGGATAAAAAGCCGACGGTCAATTGAAAATTTTGACCTTTCATATTGAATATATGGATTTTTGTTACCAAAACAAAAAAAAAATTAGGTCTTTTTGGAACAAAATCCATATCTTCAATACGAAAGGTCAAAATTTTCAATTGACTGTCGGCTTTTCCTCCCTGCTACATACACTTTAAGAATATATCATTAGATTTATATAATTTACTTCGAGGACTGTTATATATCAAAATTTGAAAAATATCAAATTTTTATAATTTGTCATAAAATTTGTATTATAGGCCTATTAAGATTTAAAAAAATGAAAATTATTTGATATCAGAAAGACATGCTTCAGATTCAGAATGCAATTCGATAGGTCTGAGGTGCTCTCATGTCCCACAAAAATACTGTCGAAACGCAATAAACGCTCATTTTGGATCCCTTAATATTGTGGAGAATATTTATCATGCTTATCACTGATGTCCATTTTTTCATGTTCTCATGTACATTTAAGTAACTCTTTGTATCCTACAATAGACCTTCAGATATCTTCCTTTCCAGGGTCTTTGGAATGAGTCCCATCAATATAATGCTCCAGCTGTGAACGCATATCTCATTGCTTAGATAACCTACTTGGTGCCACTAACCATGTATAAATTTAGTGTCACTTTACATTTAAGATGCAAACACACAAAGTTGTGCACAGTATTTGTTGTTATCTACTGCTGATAGTGGCATGGATGACCTATTGTAACACTGTGATGTTCATTAAATTGTGTTATTTTGTTGTTTTATAAAAGGTGACATTTCAACAATTCATATTTGTGTATAGATTTGTATTTTTTGGTGCCCCTTATAGCACAGATGACTGATTGGTCAGCTGTCTGTCCATTCGGGTGTAGGGGTGGGACACTGTTAGAATGCTGGGTAAACAAATGGTTGGGTAAAACATTTACCCAACAATGAGGGTTGTGACATGATCTGGTGCATGGAGGCCAAAGGAGGCAGTTTTAAAAATTTGAGTTATGATAATATTACCTTTACAAACATTAGGCTATTATTATATACTGAAAACAAAGGTCTAGCATACTATAAGCACTTTGAGTCCTCTAAGATCTGGAGAAAGGCGCTTTATAAATCCAAAATTTATTTATTTATTTATAAGCTCTGAAGTTTTGTGATATCTATTTTTTATGTATTTTCTTAGGTTTTGTTTACTCCAAATTTTTGCCTTTATTTCAATTTCAAATTTGCCTCCCTGGCTGGTACGTCACTGTGCAGCATATCAGAAATATAAAGCCAGTAATTTCAAGAAAGCATACTGTTGTATGCTGCATATGTATCATTTACTGCTGTAAACATTTGCTTTTTTTTAATATAGGATTGCTTATGATGAGATAGTTCTTGTGTTCAATGTCTGCAACTAATAATCTCAGTAGTGACCTGATGGTTGCATGGTTAGGAGAAACAAATTACTCTTTACATCTCCATTCGTATTATTTTCTGGTAATTAGTTTGTATTCGGCAAGGACAAAACTAGGTTGCTTCATCAAAGCGATTCTCATCAATGTCTGCCCTTGATTGGCTGCTGCATAATGACCTTCCACAAGATACATCTAATCCATATATATCTGTCCCTGTCATATTGATCCATTGTAAATCAAGAAAAAAGGTTTGCCACAGAATATCACACACATAGCTTTTAAAATTTGCATTAGAACACATTTCTTTTTTTACAGGTATATTTAAAGACATTTGGTAATGACTCAAACAGCTGCACAAAATGGACCCAAATGTACAAGCAAACAAATTGTGCATTTTGCAATTTGCAATTTAATAAAAAATTATTGCATACTGCTTCCAGGAAAATATGCCCAAATGCCTAGAATAAAACATAGCTTAGTTGTAATTAGATAACCATATACAGTATTTTGTTAATGTGTTGGCTAAGGCCCTTGTATATTCATTCCACATTTGAGTTTTGTTTAAGGGATCTAAAATGAGCGTTTATTTTTTGTGGGACATGAGAGCACCTCAGACCTATCGAATTGCATTCTGAATACGAAGCATGTCTTTCTGATATCAAATAATTTTCATTTTTGAAAATCACAATATAATGCAAATTTTATGACAAATTATAAAAATTTGATATTTTTCAAATTTTGATATATAACAGTCCTCAAGTAAATTATACAAATCTAATGATATATTCTTAAAGTGTTTGTAGCAGGGAGGAAAAGCCGACGGTCAATTGAAAATTTTGACCTTTCATATTGAAGATATAGATTTTTTCCCAAAAAGACCTAATTTTTTTGGTGTTTTGGGAAAAAAATCCATATCTTCAATACGAAAGGTCAAAATTTTCAATTGATCGTCGCATTTCATCCCACCTACATACACGCTAAGTATAAATCATCAGATTTATAAAGTTTACTTCGAGTACTGTTAAATATCAAAAATATCAATTTTAATGATTTGCCATAAAAGTGTATTAAATTGCGAATTTCAAAAAACAAAATTATTTGATATCAGAATGACATTCTTCGTATTCAGAATGCAATTCGGTATGTCTGATGTGCTCTAATGTCCCAAAATAAATACTGTCCAAACGTTCATACCCCAGCCCTTAATTGGGCACTATTAATATAGTCAACTTAAGGATACGGAAAGAAACATATAATAAACATAATAAAAGACATATAAACTTGTTCTCTAAAATTAAGTTTTCTCAACAATTAAATATCCTAGTGAGAGAAATGTTGGTGCGTTGGATAAAGCTTTACATTATATTTGTATGTTGTTTCGCCATCAGTGCATCCACAATTTCAGAGCCGATATGCTTGTTTATTCTAAAAGCCATTGTGTGGACGCGATTATAATCACCCTATTGCATCAAATTATAATTATATAGCAGCTTTGAGATCAAGTAATTCCATAAGTTGATGCGTATCAGAATGGTTAGGGCGCTGAAGTTATAAAGGTAAGCTTACATCTGTTAAAACTGTTCAAGCAGCCTTGTTTGAAGTCGTGCTGGATGACATCATGGGAAAAGTGTTAGCCAATCAAAAAGAACTTGTTCAGTAACATTTGCAGACTGTTTGTGTGGAGGGAGCGGAACGGCTACTGTGGAGACTAGTGATTGATTGCCTCGCTCATGACAAATTGATGTATTTAAGGTTTTCCATGTGGGCTGGCAAAGTGCTCTCTTCTTCTATCTATGGATAAATCCGATTTAGAGTACAAATTCAGGTTAATACACATGTCCAATGTTTGACCAGTCATTTGAAGCGCAAACACTTGACAAACTTGTCAGCAGCAGCCTTTGAAAAACTATTACATTAAAGTAGTATCATCAGTCACTGGCAATTTGTTGCAGTTATTTGTTCCACCTATGACATCACGTCAGATTTGATGAACATAGCTGACTGATTTGTGAAGAAATATTTTTGGATGAAAGAATGAAAAAAACATTAATTTTATGTTCCCTGTGGTAAAATGACCCTGTGAACTGATACCTTAAATTTAGAATTGGCAAACTCAAAATTTGTTGCTTTGAGTTTAAGAAATGTTTGATTCTTTCTGAAAAGAAAAAAAAATCCAGCTAAAAAAATCCATCCTGGATGTAATCTTTAATGTAACTGTAAACCTATAAGTGCCTGCATCCGGGGTTAGCAGGTGTGTCAGATTGGTCCATTATATGGTGACAATTATAGGTCTACCATGTCAGGCAGACTCTGCAGCAGAATGATTTCGAACCCTGCTTATTATGATGTTTTTTTAATACATTTGGTATGTAGGTAATGTTTAGGATCTAAACACATGATTATACTTCTAAACACTGCTAGACACATTCAGATTAGCCTCTGAACATCAATGCACAGTACTGTGAATTTTGTTTCATTATGAGCAATTCCAACTAAAAACATGGTGATTTACTCGCGTTTTAGTGACGTTTCACCACTACACTAGTGGTGTCATTAGACTGGCAACCCATCAGTTTTTCTGTTTTTGTAGAGTGAATGACGCTTTCGACTGCAACGGTCATATGCACCATTAGCTAGACAGTCCTGTTAAACTCTAGACAGCTGTATTCCACTGCAATACGTTTTATGCTTCACTGCACCTTCATTGTTTCCATTGTCCAGACGGCGCGGTGCCACGTTGTACATATTTCCTGTGTAGTACCCATATGGCGATTTCAATTCCTTTCCGTGCATTCCAACAAACCAAACGGTATCTTCTCAGAGCCACACCAGGCTGAGTCAGCCGAGGAGATGGTTAGGCCGTGGCCAAAACTCAACATGATCCTCTGGCTAGCTGAAATCCTCGCATCCAAGCCTGTTCCACCATTGTCCAAGTTAGAGTGACCCATCCGGCACCACGAGGAGGTTTGGGTTGAGTTGCCCGCGAGCATTCACTGCACTCTCAGAACATTGGTTACAAATTTTAACCAACTTGGTTAAAATTTTAACCAACTATGTATTCACAGGTGAACAGCCCAACAGTTGGTTATATTGTTAACCAACCTGGGTTGGTTAACAATATAACCACAGGTTGGTTAAAAATATTAACCAACTACTGGGTAACATTACGGTAACCAACCAGTTGGGCAAAGCATGTTGGGCAAAATATAACTAATAGTTGGTTAAACACTATGAATGGGAAGTTCATTTCATTGTTCATATTTTAACCAATATGTTGGTTAGTTCAGACTCAGGTTGAATGAGTACACAATGGATTTCAATTGGAGACATTTGAAGGTAGGAAATTATATTATAAAGTACATCATTTTATCGTGTATAACACTTAGTTT
Source organism: Amphiura filiformis (assembly GCF_039555335.1). Classification (NCBI taxonomy): domain Eukaryota; kingdom Metazoa; phylum Echinodermata; class Ophiuroidea; order Amphilepidida; family Amphiuridae; genus Amphiura; species Amphiura filiformis. Next base: position 78,700,081 of record NC_092631.1, read on the forward strand.
AAGTGTGTGCGAGGCCGAGACTGTGAGCAAGACTTACGATGCTTTATCGACGACAGCTACCACCACAATCGGTAAGCTTAACAGTTGGTTAAGCTTACCGGGTAAGTCTTGCTCAGTCTGGCCTCGCACACACTTAAACTAATGTTATACCCGATAAAATGATATACTTTATAATATAATTTCCTACCTTCAAATGTCTCCAACAGATCTTGAAGACCCCAATCCACAGCTTTGCAGCAAGCCACTCATCTGCCATCTTGTTTTCTGAAATGCATTTTTGCCCAACACAATGACCAATCACAGTTCGCAAAGGAACACCATGTGACCATGGTTGGGCAAAACCATACTTTGCCCAACTTTATTGGCGGGAAAAGGATGTTCTTTACCAAGATTGGTTAACTTTTAACCAACATTGGTCATTTTGAACTCTGAATTCACCCAACCTGTGAAAATACCATATTGACAGGTTTGACCATCCATGTATTAAACTGTATTTTGCCCAACTTCAAGAATCTTAACCATTGTTGGGCATTTTTTAACCAACTGTTTTCTGTCCATTCATTTTTTATCCAATGTTCTGAGAGTGTGTGCCAGCTCTACGGCCTTGCCGGACCTGGCAACTCATCACGTCTGACTGTTTCCTTTTATAGGTGACAGGATGCATGGTAGCGGGTGTGATGAGTTGGTCAAAGATGTTGTTGAGTGCGTAGGCCCCCTTGTCCTTTTTTAGAGTGTCATGTCCTTTTCTGCAGATGCAAATCATTTTCTTTATTTTTTATTTTGCAGTAAAAATGTTTAGATAATATGTTAGGTGGGTGAGGTATATACTTTTACTACCTCAGACATAATACTGCATTACTGTGTAAACCATTCATCTGGTATGTTGAATATAAGATTTGATTTAAATCTGGTCAACCAGACTTTACAACTGAAATGATCAGTCTTCAGCTGGGATGATGCAAATGACCTTGAGACTATTTACCACATTACCCTTTATTTCTTAATCAGAAAACATGTCTGTCTCCGCTGTTATTGACCTGTATGTATCTCAAGAAAAAGAAATGCAATTTTTGACTTCCTGTCCGGTGGCATTGCTGTACAAGTAATGTGCCAAGAGGGACTGTTGACTTGTGATATTTGCTATTGGTGAGGAACACAAGTCTCAGATGAGCACATATTAGGACAAAATCTGCTTATGAAATGACAAAGATGTTTGTTGAAGAAGATTTGTCTGAAATGGCTAAAATAGCAGATTTGTTTCTTTAGTTTTTTCTCTTTAGTCTAGTCTAGACAAATAATGTGATACTTAAATTACTGCTATACTGGTTCAGGAAAACTTAAGCTGTTAAAATCCTAAAAGCTGCATTGCAGTCATTTGTGGCAGGTATTCTTAACATAAAATTGACATTAAAGCCATAATGTATGATCTTATAATATAAAATTGGTTAGTTCTTTTCAAAACTGATTTTTTGTTGTTGCTATATGTGATGTAATCTAGCAAAATCAGTTGGAAGTCAGAACTATTGATTTTCAGATACAGCCAAACAAAGGAAATAATTTCTTTTGCTGTCTTTTGTTTTGGAAATACTTCAACTGTTCATATCTTTGGAACTAAATGTTCAATTTCAATGGAGTTTTCTGCAAAAGATAGCTTTGCAAATGCCTTATACAATAATGTAGGAAACTGAAAATTGAAAGTGCCTGACTTCAGACTGATTTTGCTTCATCACACCACATATTTGTAATGTTTACATGTGACCCAACTTAAATGGAATCAGCCAAGTTTATTGTGTTTGTCAGGTCAACATAGCAATTTCCACATAAAGTTGTTTTACAACATAAAACCCTCCAAAGAGTTCATTAGAGGGTTTTCCTACAAAGATATAAACCCTCCATGGAACTCCAGTCAAATGGTCACTTTTAACCAGTAGTGTTTCCTTCACATTACCTCACCATGCTGGCTTAAATTAAATAAGGACAGAAACCCTTGCTGGCAGTTACTACCAATTTTATTTCAGAATAAAGAAATTTAAAATTTACGAAAATCATATATCATTGTTTTTAGTTTATGTTATTGCATGGCCAATTTCAATTCTGTTTTTGCTCTTTGAAGCATTCGTACAGATCTTTCATGTATAAACCCAAATAACTTATGAGTACATTATCATATTTACATTGATATTTCAAACAGTTTATATTCAAACTGTTTAACACAATACTCTTTTCTTTTATTTATTGCAGACCTGGTGATCAATGCACATGTCCTCATCTACAACATCAACATCATCATCCACGACATCCTGCCAATCGCCGACCTAAATCCCACACTTCACCAGTACACCATTCCCACCACCATGGCCCCTTCCCACCCCCAGCTCCATCTTCATCCCCTCAGCATCTCCTGCTCAACCAGCAACAGCAGTAGCTGCAGGAGCAGCAGGTGGTCATCAGCATCAGCAACAACGCCCTATGCTACATCATCAGCATACAACGGGACATGCGCCACCTGCTGTGAGACCAGTTGTAAAACGACGACCATTCCAGAAAGCCTACAGTATTGATGTTAAGGATATATATAACATGCCGCCACAGCCTAAGCCACCCATGGATGATTGATGTGATGTAAACAGTATGTAAATATTGGCATCAAGAGCAAATAATTAGAAGATGATTGCTGAAATGTCTTTGATATTGACTGAAAAAGTGTCCATAGAACTAAAATTCAAACCTCAAATGCAGCTTGTGCTCTTGAAGGTGGATTCTGTGAATAACAGGAAAATGAAAGAAGAACCCAATAACAAAGGGAATATTTTATGTTTCACAATTGCAAGTTTTAAAGAAAAAAATGGAATTAAGTCACAATGCATGCTGGGAGGTTGAACCCACGATTTCAGGTTCACAAGACCGCAATGCATGCTGGGAGGTTGAACCTACGATTTCAGGTTCACAAGACCGCAATGCATGCTGGGAGGTTGAACCCACAATTTCAGGTTCACAAGACCACAATGCATGCTGGGAGATTGAACCCACAATTTCAGGTTCACAAGACCTGTGCCTTAAACAATCAAGATTTGTGGATCGGATTTAACATGAAGTCACCGTGACTCAAATGGTGATTGCAAGCAAGGACTTTACATTCAATAATCCAAGCTGAAGGAGTATGGAACTGGCTTGGTTTGTGGATTGGACGCCCTTCAAGTAGTGAGGATGATTTGCCAGCTGCTGCAATGCACTACTGTATTGGCTATCTTACCAGCGTTGCCAAAAAATCCAGCCTGGATCATGTGTCAAATAATCGAAAAAGCCGCCCAATTTATCTCTTAATAATTTATCTCTCAATGGTTTCTATACGACAGGAAACTACCTGAAGTCACAGGAGCTAATGTTCAAAAGTCACCCATTTTTTTCTTAACCATTAGTTTTTATGGGACAAGCCTCAATATTGATGACATATTTCTTGGAATAAACCACAGGATTTGAGCAAATTTCATGTATATATTTCTTGTAAGGAATTGGATAATCACTCATACTACTATTCTTACTATCATGAATATTAATGTTACCTGACATTTTAAATGATCATCTGAAGAACCACAATATGTTATTTGTGGACAATGATCATGAACAGAACACTGAAGGAGTGTTTCATCTCTTAACCATTTTGTCACTGGAAGAACACAACTTTAGAACCAATTTTTTTTCCAAATTGAGTGAATTCGTTTTTGGAATTCTTGTTGATAGAGAACATCAATGTGATAATTGTAATGTTTGAGCATCAGCATTGTGTATTAAATAGATAAATTTTGGAATACTCTAAACATTGGAGGCATTTGTGGATGAAATTTGCATATCCAATAGCATCGGAGCTCTTATTGCAGATGGAAGTTCATAATATTCATGAGGATTTGTTGTCTCAGCAGGTACATTGGGTGGATTATTTGAAGTTGTACTGAAAAAGACTAAAATAACGCAGTGGAGCAGTTCCCATGGTTACGGGACAAAGTTGTACAGATGTTTTGGAACATTGTTGTAACCAGTGTATGCAGACTCTATCTTTACCATGTTTTTAAAGTATTTTATCGAGTGCTGTATGAAGAATTTTGATAATCATTATTTGAAGAGCCTTACATTGAATGTTGTCTGAACTTTGATTGGATGTCTGCACAGTAATAGCCTCATTCAAGATGGCTGCCAAAGCAGAGAGTTTGTTGGGCTCATTAGAATGTACCTAGATTCATTTGACATATTTGATATCATTGAAACTGGGAATGAAACTGTATTTTGTATCAGATTTGGAATCTATTTGTATTATCATGTTTGTATAGGAAATTTGATGTCTATGTGTTCAAAGGAAAGTTGATGTCAGCTCACTATGACCATGACATTATTGCTGATCCGAGTACCAACGTACTATTTTCAAACCAAATTATTTTTTATCATGAGAACACAATTTTATTGAGAACAATTAAAGTCAAGCAGAAGAGACAATTACACATTTTGAATGGGAAAGAATGCCTACTTTTCTTCAAGGAATGCTAACAGACAGCCCCTGCAAGATGAGAACTCAATTTGTGCACAATTCACCTCCATAAATATACATGTAGTTTGACAGGGAACTACAGAGCATAAAAAACGATTACACTCTAAATAAGCTTTGCTCAATGTTCATTAACAATTAACAACTTTATCTGTGGGGTGAAACCTTACACATAATTGAGTAAGCTCTTACTATTTTTGTATAATTGGATACAGCTTTTTGCAAATTTTGGTATAATTTACTCAACAAGAAAAAGTGTTCCCTACTCAATGTTGAGTCAACTTTTTTCAGTGTGTATCAAGATAACAAGGGAATAGGACCCTTGTTTCAGTCATCATATTAGCTCCTTTACAGCTGTCAAATCATGATGAAGGAGGAAAAAAAATCGGATCATGCCAAGATAATGCCGGTTCTTATCAATGAATATTCACCATTATTATCTCCAAGGTGCCTGCTGTATAATATTGCACATTGCCAAACAGATATCAGTGAACTGACTGATAATGCATATAATTATGTCGGATTTCAAAATATTTGTATGCATAGAGGTTGTTCATGTTATGGATTAGGGGCCATCTTCTCTGTATTACTAAAGTGTGTTTAAAGTTTTCAGAAAGAAGACACATCTGTTATGATATTTGTTGGTAGCACAATTCATACCATATGCTGGAGGTCATGCACCAACTCAATTGAATGTAGAACAGGACAGGTTCGAATCCTGTTGAAAACTCCTTTGTAGTGAGTTTCATCTAACCTGTGTTGTCACATTAGTATGATCCCTACTCTGCATGATAAGTAGCTGCAATTAGTTATAATTTGCCATTGTAGAGTTGAATGCAGGAGTCATTAAATGGGCTTTCAGGGATATGTCGTAGACAAACAAAATCTGAACATTTTTCTGAAGTTGCCTAAAACGGATTGATACATCAGGGAAATACCCTTGAACCATTTTCCTTTCAGAAATATTGACAAATTAACATGACCAGTGGGTGTCTTGGGGATCCAGTCCCTTCAGTTTTATGTAATATCAATCATTAAAAGTGACTCCTATACATGGAAATCATTTTACTGGTATCTATGTATCCCATTTATATTAGATTAATATTTTCAAAACACGGCATTTTCTACTTAATCAACACAAGAATGAAACCAGGAGCGGGGATTAACAGTCTCATATCAAATAATGAACATTTCAAAATGTAAATTGATAAAAAAAATATTGACTTTGAATGATTTTTTTTCTATCCTACATTCCCATCCATGAAGTAAAATAAAAATGGGAATGTCACCATTTCTCTCAACTTGAAAATGTTGACTTTGTCAATTCAAACATTCTTGGAAATTTGTTTAGGGATGGTGGTACAGTATGTTGGATAAGAACCTGAGAATGGAAAGAACCTGAGAAAAAACTCAAGTCGCTGGCTGTAGGAAGATATTTGTATAAATGCTTAAATGCAGAACTCAATCAATTCTCTTGGATAACAATGACACCTTCATACTTGCAAGCAGAAATCTTGCGGACTGTGTAGCAGATCAGCGATGATTATTATCGTCAATGCTCCACCATCAATCCAGTGCAAGAAATGCAGACCATGACCCTGTTCACATTAGAAAATTTCTTCACTCAACGAAGATAAGTTAATCTTGATTAACTAATTAAGCATATGTACACATTACGCTGAACGAAGATCGAACGAAGACATTGCACTATACATTTCATGAAAATTAATAAAGCTGGAATGAAGCGATTATCGCCCGGCTCTTATTAAAGCCGGCGAGGGTCACTTGTCACATGATAATTGATAAATTTCCTTTGTTGAAAGAAGCAAACGTACAAATTACAAAATTAGCTTCGTCAAACGAAGAATTCCTTTGTTGTAACAACCTTTTTAGCTTCTTAAGCAATTTTAATCTTTGTTGAAGAAAGAAAAGTGCGTACACAATTTTTAATCTTCGTTCGAGGTTCATCGAAAGAAGAAAATTTTCTAATGTGAACAGGATCACTGAAACAGTGCTGTGTAAGCCATCGCCACTCTGTCACTGTGTGGTAACACAGTCAGGATTGGAAAGTTTTAAGAAGATGCAATTTTACCAATTTATTGTACTTCTTCAGGTGCTATCAACTTCAATAATATCTTTGGAATATTTTCTTATCTTAATTGAGCCTCTTATCCACTGTGTATGATGATAATAATGATGAAACTCATTTGAGATAAAGTTATTTTGTAATAAGCGGAGCAACACTCTATATGGATCCAAATATTGTCGCATCTTTTATGTACATAATATTTGTAGCTTTAAACTGTCAAAACACTAAACAATTTCAGAGTGTGCAAACATTTTACACAAGTTGCTTAATTTTCATTCAATTTTTAAAATGTTTTTACAATTACAGGTTTTATTTCAAACACAGTTGCTGATTGGTGTCACCCCAGCAAACACAAAACTTTTAACACAAAACATTTAAATGTTATTAAGGGTATATAAAGGATATTGAATGTCTTGATGACCTGAAACCTTGCTGTAAAGTGCTTATAAAATACATTACTTTGCAAAAATGTATATTACATTTTGATGATATTTTTAAAATGTTGTTGTTGTTGTTGCTATTGTTGTTGTTGGTGTTGAAGTAGTTTTTTTTCATATAGAATGCTTTAACATTTTCATGACCTTTATATAACCTCACAGTTTAAAACTGAAGGACAATCATTCAAATTGTTATGAAGTATTTTTGAAATGAAAATTTCAGTGAAAAAACAAAACAAAAAACAGCAGCATTGACAAAGTTGAAGCCCCATTCAAATACATGTAGCTAATTTCTCTACTTTTGTAAGAAATTCCAGATTCATGTAAAATGTCTTGTTTTGTCTTTAATACACAGCTTTCAGCTTAAACTCTAGCATGCTATGTTAGCACTTCTATGACACTAACAAAGGTTCCAAGATCTGATTTGGATGATTTTTATGATCAATTGGATGAGAAAATCACTGAATGGGTGTTTAAATGTTATTAAAACATATGACTGGAACCAAAACACAGTTATACCGCATTTATGGTTTGAAAACATTTTTTGTGTTTGCTGGGACCATGTGTAAAACATTATTTTTTTAACAGTGGAATAAGAAGCACATTTTAAAGATGGCCGCCTCTAACAGCCTTTAAACAATACTGCCAAGAAAGAATACTAATATATTATACGGTTGTCATGGAAACTTGAAAAGATGTTATGTTTCAACAAATTCTTAAAAGTATAGTATTTCAAAGTAAATATACTAGATGTGGTAATGTTTGAAGAGTTGGGGATATTTTTTTACAATTCTGAAATGTATAACATTGTTGAAAGGAGTAATGTTTTTAGACATTTTGAAAATGTAATGTTTCATACATCTTCAAGAGGTGTAGTATTATGTTAGGTTGATATTAATATGGTCTCATTCAGTATTATTTTTCAGGTTTCAGATAAAATGAATATGATATATTATAAAATTGTACTTTAGAAAACTCAAAGCAAATTTCAGAGTTTATTGACTTACATCCTGGTTTATTTTTCAGGTGCAAGTTGCTCAAAAATAAAGCTGGTACACAAGAAGGATGGCATAGGTTCTATACAGATCTCAAGGCTTGGCCCATGTACATGATTTTTCTCAGGAGGGGAAAATGTCTATTACTTAATTGAAGAGATTAAAAAAAATAATGCATATTACTTTAATTTAGATATACTATTGGCCTCAAGAACTGCCAGACCTATGAGAATATAACTGCAATTATTGGCTTTAACTCAGTTCCTATAAGATCGATATATTAAAGGAGTATTTTGTGATCCTAGCATCCTCTTTTTATGACATTTTTCAGTACATATCCACGAAAAAGCATATTCCCAAAATTTCAGTTGATTCCGATATTATTTGCAAGTTATGCATGATTATGTGTATTACAATGCTCCATAGACAATACGTTGTAATTTCGTTCTGGTGCACCAGAACGAAATTCAAATTTCGCGATATCTTTGCTAAACGAATTAATTTGCAAGAAATATTTTGTACATAAACATTATGTAGCCAGAGGTTTCCAGTGATATAAAAATCTCAACTTTTTTTGAGAAAAGTGGGGATGAGGCTGTGGATCACGAAATGCCCTTTAATATTAAGAATTACTCTGCAGTTTTTGTCTAAATGGAAACATATGTCTCCTGCCATCCACTTGCCTTAAATCCATATGTTATTGACATAATTATAAATAGCTTAAGTCAATTGTTTTTGTGAATAACTTGTGTTTTACCTAATTGTACTTCCTGTAACCCAATTGATGAGCATGAATCAGCAAAATAATTTATTTGCTTGTGAATCAATTGGTACAGATTTTGTTCTTATCAGTCAAAACCACAAAGATCCATGATAAGTTATGATGATTTTCATGCAGATAAAATTGTAATATAATATGTAGCAAATTTTGTGGGAGGCATGATGTGCACTCTGTGTAAAGCTATTGTAAATTCACCATATTTGATTTTCACACATAGGGGCCAAAATAGTGTAACTCTGGTATTGTTTGACAAAAGCCCAAAATCACACAATAATTTTGAGTCTTGCAGCATATGCTTTAACAAAGGCTTAGTTTATGTACCACCAACACATGTTAAGTGGTACTAAGTCAGAGGTACTAAGCAGTAAGCACAATATGTGTATTCCAAAGGGATGGGCAAAGTGCCACCTTGACAAAATATTGGGTAAAATTAGGATGGAAATAACATAATTTTAGTCCAAATCTGGCACTTTTGGACCCGATTTTCCCTCCGAGTCTCTGATAATCCCTAAGTCCCTTTAATTACTGGGAGCATTGAATAAATTATGATACAGTTTTGAACACTTTTTTTTTGCAAGGGCTGTTATAAAACTTAAGATCAATCATAGTTTCTTATCCTGTATTTATTATCACAATACTGCACTTGAAACCTAAGAAGAACTCACTTAACTTAGGCGCATTGATATGCATGAGTTCTAATGAAAGTTGATCAAGAAGGATACCAGATAAGTTTCAATCAGGTGTGTTTTCATTTGCTATTGGCATATTGATTTTAACTGAATAACAATAACAATATCAGAAACACCTGTACCCCTTTTTGAAATTATCCATCTGTGTGTGGATGATAAATGTGTCCAACAAGTTCAAGACATTTGTAAATTTACAAATTGTAGAAGTTTAATATTTTTATCACAACAAAAATTCATCAAATATACCTAGCATTTCTTTGGTGCATTTCTTTGGTGACTCTTGAGAAAATTTTTGTATTATTGAAAGAATTTCAAATATTTAAATGTGTGCAAATTTGTTTTGGAAACAGTTTATGAAATATGACAGTAAGTGCATCATGAGAAACTCACATCTTCCTATCATCCCTTTTTCATAGTTCTTATAACCGGCAAACCAGAACATAATTGCCAAAGTAACCAATTATTCCAGCTATGATGCCAGGCAAACACAACACATTTTCAAAAACATATTCAAAAGGTTGTTAGATTAAGTTTAAATGTCAGGTTGTATAAAGTATATTTCAAACTTATTAATAACATTCAAAAACTTTCTGCACAACATTCTGACATAATGTATCTAGGTGTTAAAAGATGATTTGCAAAAGGTATTTTACAATAACATTTCCACAAAATTTAAAAAATGGTGTTTTGTTTGTTTTCCCTTCAAAACATTTTAAAATATAACCCAACATTTAATATCAAAACATTTCAATCAAAACCAAAAATTTGTGTGTTTGCTAAAATGTTTATGGTAGTAATTTAAAGATGTATCATTGTGACTGGACACCGCAAATCAGCCGTAAAGTCGGCCCGGTCAATTTTGTTTTATTTCGTGTTTAGAAAATAATATCATAAGCTTTAAAATAGTATATCATTTGACTTCAAACGATATCCAGAAGCGGGTTATGGTTTGTTGAACTCTGTTCCTTCAACAAAATTGTACCTTTTTTCGGTTCTACATATGTCTCTTTTTCCACATTGCTGGTTTAAAGTCATAATTGGCGGTCATTTCAAATCATCCCCAAGAGGTTCATGAATGTCCTCTCATTGTTAATTGTTGGTTATACATACCCAGACAAAATACAATGCTTTGTTATCCACCACTTGAACAGGATTTAGTCAAAGCAAACAAAGACAAGAACTCTATAGAAATAGGTAGAAGCATGGAGCTCCATGGTAGAAACTTATTATCCTCTTCAGCAACAGGATTATTGATTAGTTTAAACAGCGTTTGATGAGATACTTGTTTCACCAAATTGAGGTACCTATGAATACGACTGTCACACACAACTGTAACTCAGAATACAATTTGCTGACTTTACGGCTCATTCGTAGTGTCCAGTCACAATTGACCTTACGGATGTTCTATGAACAAAAAGAAATATAAGCGGTGTTCAGTGCCTACGTGTGATGATAGCTCAGTATCATGTACTTTGCTGCAATGCATGATGGGATACCTCGAATAGCTGCTGTGGATTGTGGGGAAGCTTGACAGTATGTCAACGTCAGCCTTGGACAATTATTGTCATTTTATAAGTGTTAGAAGCCCTTTTCACTATGAGATACACTGTATGAAAGAAATGTGCCCAATATTTTTGTATGAACCTCACGTAGCCAATTCAAGATAGTCATTTCAAGTGGTGTGAAATTCACCGTGTATGGAAAACCTCGGAGAGTTATGTCCTTATTAACGGTTCTAAAATTTCCATTTCTTTTGATGTAGCATTATGTATCATACTACATAGGCATCTCTATGGAGTGTGGTCCTTGTGGCTCACATCCCGGGGGGGGTCACTCCCATTGTGGCCTGTACACCATCCGCGATAATCAACTTTTGAAAAGCACCCTAAACAAGGATTTAACCCTTGGCTAAAACGACACCCTAAACAGGGATTTCATTCCTAACATCAAATTTCATACCCTAAATTTCATTTCCACGTATTTAGCAATTGCAATTTTGCTACCCTTTTTTTTTTTTTTTCATGTTTTTGACACCCTAAACGCGATACGCGCCGCTCGTGCCTACCCACGAAAACCGACCCTTTTTACGCGTTTTCATTATCGCGGATGGTGTACAGGCCACAATGGGAGTGACCCCCCCGGGGCTCACATGGATGCCAATCCATACTTAAGAAAATATAGAATCTCTCTGTGCCTACTTAATGCAGAGGCATAATAAAGTAGATTTTGAAGGTAAAAACTCCATGTAACAGTAGATATTGGTCTAAAATTGGCTACAAATTCAACAAATTGGTTGATTTTGTTGCAGTGCTTCAAGCTGAATCGTGAGAATATGACCTTAGTAAGCACATACATCGTATGGTGACAGCCATTTATAAAAGCCACTGCCTCAGTATTTTAAGTTTGAGAACCACATCAATTGTTTAATTGACAATATTAACTGCACAAAAAGTATTGTTATAATCAGTGAGGAGGCAATTTCTTGATGAAATTAAGACTGGATAAGAAAATCAATGGGGTCAAGAGATAATTGAATTGTTCTGTATAATTTGATACCACACTCAGATTAATTTGACCTGATTTCAACCAGTTATGGTAACTAAGGTAAACGTAAATTGACCTGCTTTCAACCACAAGGGCAGATCCAGGGGCCCCTCCTCCAAGGAAAAATGTTAACAATTTTAGGTGATTTCGGGGGTGATTTTTACAAGTTTTAGCAAACCAGAATGGCCAATAAAGTTGCATTTGCTGGAAAAAAGGGTGAGTGAAACAAGCTGGCAAAGTGTACAAAATCCTGGATCCACTACTGCAACCATAAATGTCATGAATAAAAGTTAAAATTCATAACTAATAAATTAACTTATTCACTTCTGTAAAGAAAGTACTTTCCTTCAAAACAGGCTCATACTGGCTTGGCGTGATGGTTCAAAAGGCTTTGTCATTCAAATGGATATAGATTGGGTCCATAGTCATCCTCACAGGTTTTTCTCCAGGTGCTTTGGTTTTTCTCCTGCTTCTAGAATGGGACCTCTTCCCATATCCCTGTCCTATCATATTTGGTTGGCATCCCTTGAAATTTGTAACCTCTGAGCACTGGGCTTTGCCTGGCTTTGACTGAATGTTATAAATAAATAAGTAAATAAATAGAGGGAGTAGCATTGAGTCAGTTACCTAAATACATATAAATTATTCGTCCATTGCACTTCTTTAAAAAATTCCTCTTAAGTGTGACAAAATCGTTTGTGTGCAATCTGTCATTTCATTATGATTATATGCACCCAGCAAGTCCATATACACCCTTCTTGCCCATCACAATATTCCTGGCGATATTCTCTCCATATATACCAGATTCCAATGCGTGATCACTTCAGTACACACTCAAAACACTTGTTATTTGGTAAAATTTAACCAATAGTTGGTTAGAATTTATTGGTTAGGTAAAATTTAACCAATAGTTGGTTAGAATTTAACCAACATAGGGTGAAATTATGTTAAGCAATCATTGTGTTTTTCTCCCAGCAAACACAAAAATGTTTATAAAATGTTCTAAACATGTTATAAATGTGTATTGACTTTGGTCAAAATATAGTTTTTAATCTTTTAAATGAAAAAACACTACCGCAACATTTTAAAAATTGGTGCAAAAATGTTATTGTAAAATATTTGTTGGCAAAAAACTTTGTCAACACTTTCAAAAAATAATATTATGTTAGAATGTTGTGCAGCAAGTTTAAAAAAAATTACAATGTTATTAAAATGTTTTATACCAGTTATGTAAACCAACGTCTAAACATTTTCTGTAAAATGTTTTTTGTTTGTGGGGTACTTGCTTGCCTAAACTTGTCAAAAGGCTAAGTTAGTTAAAATGTGCCTTTATAACCACTTGCTGATTACCAGGTGAGCAACACAGAGGTTGGATCAAATAATTGTACACAATGTTGGTTAAATTTTAAATAACCAACATAAATGTAACTAACAAAAATTTGGGTAAAATGTTTTAACCAACAAACAGTTATATTATAGAGTGTATAAAGCTTATACACCTGTGTAAGAGACACATATGGGTAAATTGCTGATAAGCATGGTTGGTTCATGGTTGCTAAGCATAATCACACCTCACAATGACAACCATGTCATCCATGCTCCATTGAAATGGCAGATTACTATCATTGCATCTAAGAAAAAAGGTCCGATAAAGAAGTTCATGTTTGCATGGTCTAATTTTAGTACCAATTGTAACCAGTTTTTATAGTCACATTTATTGAGTATGGGTAGTACATTTTTACAATAATATAATGAAACCCAAAAAGATAAGCAAGTAGAGAAGCATAAAGAATGCCAATTTTGGAAATTGTTATTTAGCCTTATTGCTCTAAAAACTGCAGAGAAAGGTCATTTCACTGTCTGGGACTCTGTGTGCGGATTAAATTATATGCATCAAAAATTGCCTCATGTTTGATGCATTCTGCCTGAAAGAACATGATAATAGTTGCTGAAAATGGATATACTTCATTTAATTGGCAAAATAAATTGATGAGGACAAATCAGATATGCCCTTTGAAATTTTTATCAGAGACAAACTAGTTTCATTTATTGCAAAAATATAAAATTATGGTATTTGACACATGGACAATTGTGACATGATCAAGGGGAATGAGTCACATGTCGGCAATGTTCAATTAGAAGTTTTTTACATCATTTTCTGGCAGTTTTTGAATGCTACATTTTGATGCAAACCCCATCAAAATTGGACATCTGGTTACTAGTTTATATGAGTAATTTATTAATGGCTAAAAACAATATAAAACAAAAGAATTTAAACAATGTTTTTGCTAATAATCTCAAGAACAATTTTAGCGACATCCGACTCATTCCTCTTGATCATGTCACAATTATTTATGATGATATTTTTTCAATATTTTGTATCATGCACATTTCAGTTATCATAGATAGCTATTCAAACTATAGTGAGTAGAAAAATCTTTACTGGTCAATTTCGCTAGCCAAAATCCTAATTCAATCATGAAAAATAAAATTTTGATTAAAATTTCCATCACTCAAGTATTATGATATCACTTTCCCGAAAGGGACGCTTGAATATTCCATGGTAAAAGACAAACCCGATAGCTTAAGATATTTAATATAAACAGGTTTTTGATGATCAAGTGTCAATCTTCAAGCCTTATTTATCACTCAATAGGAAATCTACATTCGATACTAAAGCAGTATCAAATGTGGCACTTCGCAAATCCGGATGAATCTGGACTTGTGTATTGGGTGGTGCAAATTTTGTCCAGTAACAGTTGCGGTAGAGACATTTTAAAATATTTGTAATACACAGGCCAGTTTGATATACTATAGGCAACAAATTGACAAAAAATTACTTGTTTTAACATTAACTCTCTCCATGTGGGTGTCGACTGCAGACGACAAGTTAATTTTTTTTGTTTATTTCAAAAATTTCAGAATTGAACATTTTCATGGCCATATTTGGAATCAGCATGAAAAATGTATTAAAATGAGTGAAAGCAGGTCAGTGAGAAGCCTTTGCATTATGTGCCTCTAAAATTGTGCTCAGTGGCATATACATACTAGGCCAAATTGATGCACACCTGACACTACACTGATAAAAGTTAGCTTTGCATCATGCAGTATCACGGTATGCCAAATTGCAAGTCATATGGAAACACATTACATGATGAGCAGTAATCAGAATAATGTGGATCTGTTCGCCTGTGTGCATGATCGCAATAAGCTTAAGAAAGAGGAAACTTCAGTAACAGTATCTAGGATTTTTATTTGGGGTTTGGATGGGCCATTTAGTGCATGAGAGCAGGTTACAGGTGTAGGAGCAGGTTGCAGGTGGTTTCAGTTTGTCGCAGGATGTCCAAAATTATTGCATGGCAAAAGATAGATGTTCAGAAGATACCTAAAAGACCCTTACCCTGCTGAAAGGAATGCATCCCTTGAACAGGATGGGAGCAGGCAATATATAAGGCACTTCCACCCAAATAATTTCTTGTGGGTTAAGGTTTATCAAGGTTTCACCATGCAGGGTTCTTCCAATAAGATGTGTTGAAAGAATAACAAAAACTTAGGATTCTATACAGAAGAAAGAGCCTGTTTTCCAATATGATTCTTTTTAAAACTGTCAGTACCAGATTTACCCTGCTCTGAAGCATTTTGGTATGGCATTCCAAATAATAGAGGATTTAAAAGGTTGCGGTTAGATTACTTTCTTAAAAGTGTATTGTTTTGTACAGTAATAATAATCCAATACACTATAAGTGTGAAACATCAGGAATAGTATTCTCCCGTGGTACTATGATATTTACTATCTATTCCTAACTGAAATTGAATTTGGCAAGACCAAATGCTACATTCGTTTGCAATTAGCCCAGAAATCTACTTTTGTGTGTTTGATACCATTAAGTCAAACAAGTCTGTTGTCGGGAAAATCAATTTAACATTGGCCCTGTTTTTCATCAGTGTTTGTGTACGACTACATGGTACTGAAAACTCGGATTTAAATTGGGGTTGCAGTTCCGTTTCTGTGTTGCCAGACAAAACAATAAAGATTCAACTGAAATTGAATGCTTATTTGGGCTCTATTTCAAAATCAATACATCCAATATGTGATGAGATCAAGCAATATCAGTCTGATGTCAACCCAAATCAAATTCTACGCTTTTATACTTCTGATATTAGGAATTTGTTGGCTTGATTTTATAGAAAATTTGATATTTCTATCATATATTGTTGCAAAGTTTTTGAAAGTTTAGTCATCACAAAAACCAATATATTACATAAGAAATACTGACACATTGTCTCCCGTATCTGCAAATTAGAATTCTCGACTTCCGACTGATTTTACTTGATCACATAACATATTATATATAACTGTGTTTGCTACATGTGGTATTGTCATGGGAAATTATGTAGGTAAGGAAGGAGCATGCATCTTACAAATTGCTTTTAACTTGCTTTTTCATTTTAATAAATTGCAGATTAATTTTTTTATCATAACCAGAAGATTGAAATGTTTTGAAAGCTGTACTTTTGTAATGCGCAATCAATTTCAGACATATTCACTTGTTTTTTAATATTACTAATTCACATGGTATGATGATGGCAAAATATTAGGGGGTCAATCTGCCATGAAAGATAGGGTGATAAACTTGTTGTTAAAAACAGACTTTGGGATGTCAGTGCCACATAAAGGCCATGCTAGAAGGATTGATATCAATATTGCAGACTTTTACCACTGTGTTACGCCTGGGCATTCTGAGTTGATTCGCCTTGGATCTAATCTCTGTGAAGAAGACACATAATTGGGCTATTCCAGTTGAAATCCATACACCCCTATGGAAGACATGACCTTAATCTCCCACACAGGGAGTGTGAATTTCAAATGGGGTTGCTCCAATGGATAACTATATTTGGAATCTACACCCCGTCTGTGGAAAATTAAGGTCATGTCTTCCATGGGGGTGTATGGATTTCAACTAGAATAGCCCATTGTTTTATC
The DNA here is from genome assembly GCF_039555335.1 of Amphiura filiformis. Taxonomy (NCBI): domain Eukaryota; kingdom Metazoa; phylum Echinodermata; class Ophiuroidea; order Amphilepidida; family Amphiuridae; genus Amphiura; species Amphiura filiformis. The sequence goes on from NC_092631.1 coordinate 78,717,137, forward strand.
CACAATGACAAACATGTTGATAATTCGTCAAAATGAAACACATACTTTGCAGGTCTAGTTGAACCAGTTTCATTTTGTGTTGTATGAAGAGTTGATGATCATGATGCAACTTAAAACCTCAATGAAGGAGTCATTAGAAAGAAGGATTTGTTAGACTGAAATCTCATCTTTAGCTTGTGGCACTTGTCAAAGTGTTTGTGACTAAGCATATATGTCACCCATTACCACAAACACGTCAACACTTAACTTTGTTGTATTTTGATACAGTTGTAAAGATGGCTAAATAAGCTAAATCATGTCGCATTTGTGCCATGTAGATTTCACAAGATATGATACAATTTACTAGGGGGGAACACAAGTTTGGGTAGGGATGTGCTGCTGAGAATTTTTTGAAAGTGGATCCATCAATATATCACTTCAGTTTTCAAGAAATTTGGACGTTATACCAAAAGTCTTAATTTGCCAAATTAAATGCAAATTAAGTTTTTACAACTGCTCCCAAAGATCAAATATATATAAGTTATATCAAGTCTTGGGCTCTCCTTTATAAAACCCATACCATTCCTCTTGTGTGTCAGCTTTGTTTGTCTCAATATTTTAGTGTAAACACTGCTAGGTCATACTCCCCACTGACCCACTTTAAACTTAAGTCTGCTGACATGTTTCCATAAGAAAATGGGTCACTACGTAGTCTTATGTGTAGATTTAACAACTGTAATTTATCAATGTAGTGCCTTGGTAAAAATAAAAACGAACCAAGTTGTATTGTAAGCTTAATGAGCTATTAAAATCATTTCAAGTTTCCAAAACTATGATGTGATGAGAATATCCCAGCAAACAAATGTTTTTTAACATGTTCTGGTTTTGGTCCAAATGTTTAAATAACATTTAGCTGTTGGGTTATATACAGGTTATTCCTAGTAGGTTTAAAACGTTTTATATGAAAAAATACTTTGACAAGATTTTGAAAACATTGTCAAAATTTTATTTTTGCACAATGTTTTGTCAGTACTTCAAAAATATTTTATTAGATTGTTTTGCAGCAAGTTTTCAAAATGTCAAATTTTTCTCATTACGTTTTGTTACCTTGAGAGATTTGATCATGTCTCACCTCCTTTTTCAACTAAATCGATGGTAATAACTCTTGTAGTGAGGTATCAGCATTAAACCACAAATTGCCTCAGACAAAACTCACATCCTGGGAACCAAATACCACACAAGGTCATTTTTATGTAACTCATTGACCCATGTGTGCCATATACTGCCTCTAGCTATAATGACAGCCTGGTGATGTGGTCAACTCATTGACAGATACCAACCTCAGGAGAGAATTCAATTTTTGATCAATTCTCTTCAGGTAGTGAAACGTAATGTGATATTTATGGTAACATTTTATACAATATATAATCTGACATTTGAATGTTTTCTGTAAATGTTTTGGGTTTGCTGGGATGTAAGGGAAAGCCTTACAAAAAGTACTTTTAGTTTGTTTTAATATGAATATAACCACAGAATTTTGTCATGTTTTTTGTGGAAAAAAGTGTCAATAAATTGATGTAGCAGACTGGTAGATAAAGTCCTATAAATGAAACGAGTTTGATTAGGGAGGGTTAAAATGTTGATTACCTTTCTCGTATCATGTCATAAAACATTGATGTTATTATGGTTTCTTACAGACTAGGAGGGAGGGGTTAGCTATGAAACAAAACTTGTTACATTTATAGGACTTCATTCAGTAGCGTAGCCAGCGGGGGATTGAAAGAGAAAAGTGCCCCTCTGACACAAAATGAAAAAGAAAATCAGAAGGACAGAGGAAAAGAACAGAAGCAAGGAGCCTGTTTTCCTCCAAAACCTACCCGATCATGGGCCAAAATAGTGTAAAACACAAAAATTTTGCACGCTATGTGTGCATATTGGCCCTTTTTGCCCGATCATGGACAAAAAATTATGTAAAATACTAATTTTTGCACACTGCGACCATGCATTGTTAAAAGCTCGAAAACAGTCTCTCTCCAAGTGTAGGGCCTATATAGACTACTGATAATACCGGGTTAAAAATGATGCAACCGGGAATTTTTTCATCTTTGCTCCCGAAATTTTTATTTTGCACCCCGACCAAGAAAGCTGGCTACGCCCCTGACTTCATTGATCTTTTGATTTGGCCCCTAATAGATGGAGGACTTGGCCTTAATCATATACTATGATATGATCTCTTACTAGATTTTGAATTTTCATAATAAAGTTGTCACTTTAACAAAACATGTACTTCATGAACTTATAACAAATATTTCTTGGGGAAAATATTTTTGCATTTGATGTGAACATACTGGTATATTGAGTTGTTACCAGGTCAAAATTGTGCTACATTGTCATAGTATAAATTTGTAATGAACTTTTTATCACAGTACATGAATGTTGTTATTATACTCAGACCTATAGAGTCTGTATGACATTTGTAAAGTTTTGTAAAAATTCTCCCGTTGAAAAGAAATTCATGATGCAAGGACATGTCACAATATTTCCAAGACATAGCTGTCATATCACACATTTGTTGAATCTCAAGTTATTCGTTTTTTCATTCAGTAATGGCTGTTATTTCAGGATCCTTTAAATGAAAGTGAACTGGTTTGTATGCAAAGCAAAATTTATCCACTTTCAGTGGTGGCGCTAAGGGGGGCATGGGGGCAAATGGCCCCCAGACAAGCTCTGCCCCCAATTGCCCTCCCCCCTGCCAGAAAAATTGAAAAGAAGGATGAAAAGCCACTTTTTAGCCAAAATAAGGGGAAAATGCCCCCCCCCCCCGAAAAAAATTCTGGCACCACCACTGTCCACTTTATGGAACACCTTTGGACATTTAAGTAGAAGGGAAAATGACTATGGCTTTGGTTATATCAGCCCTTATTACACAACTTCTCGCCAACTAGGTCAAATTCAGTGGTGGCACTAGGAATTTTTTGACTGAAGAGGCCAACAGGAGGGGGGCAAAGCCCTAGTTTGGGTGACAAATGTCCTTATGCCCCCTTCCATAGGTTTTGCAACTGATCAAATTTATCCATGACTGTAATTTGTCGCCTGGCTGGCCACATGTTCTTGGAGAATGATGTAATTTTTAATGTACCCTTTTTGTCATCTCCAGGTGAAAGCCTAAATTACATAAGCCTTTAATTGGCATATATTTTGTAGTTCTCAACAATTTTCTGAATTTATTAAGACTTGGCAGCAAATTGTGACCCCAACATTGGGTCATTTTAATTGAAATCTGCACACCCCTATATGCATGAGCGCCAATCCGGCTTGAAATGTGGGGGGGGGGGGACACCCAGCCAAAATTGTTAAAAAGTGGCTGAAAAGAAGGTTGGCAAGTTTTCTCAATAGTATTAGGAAATGCGGGTGCTTAAAATAGAAAGAGGAAAGAATGAATAGAAGGCAGCTAAAGAAAGTTGGGAACCTTCACTCCTGCAAGGGGTTTAGTGTTCAACTTCACATTCAAATGTAAGATATCAATTTGATCTTCTCAAGTTTGTTTTTGAAACAGTAACCAATATTAGTGACGCAAGTGCATTACACGCTAACAGTGCTTTCATTTTTTGCTACTGCTTTTAACTTTTTTTTGTATTAACATTGACTAGTGGTCAAGTTTATTGTGCAATTAATTTCTAAAATCTTGCTTTAGTTTGATATTCTACATATTTGTACATGAAAATACATATTTATAAATGGAATAGTTAGATCCATTTTGTAAGAACTGTTGGTCACCATTTTGTAAAAATGCATATGTCAAATTCATATAACAATGTAAATAACAATGTTGAAATCTTGAATGCTGTAAATCAGTTGAAATTGGACGGACACTGTCAAAAATGTGATGAAGAACATGCAGTTTGATATTTATATAACTATTTGTTTACTATTGAACAAGTTACATGTGTAGTCGTATTTTAGATATTTAATGAAATTGTATTCAACATACTATACTCTCTTCTTGAGTTCTATCATCCATTTTATCTGTATGTACCGTAAGTAGAGGTCTTGATTTTTAAACATAGTAAATGTTAATATTGCAAGGTTTTAGGATGCAATTTGTTGTATTCCTAATATATGCATGGATGGTTTGGCTAATGGGCTGTATATCATAAAACAAGTGGTGTACTCATATTTGAATAATCTTATATTGCAGATGGGTACCAAGGCAGCCAGCCAGTCACGCAGACTTGCAAGACTCTACCAATTGCAGACAGACACAGAACTTCAAGTTTTCTGATTGAAAATGTATTGTTTACCAGATGAAATATAGCTCAATCTTTATCCTTTAGGGAACAAACCAAATGATCGATGACGTCCTATAAACGTAATTGTTTCGTTTCTCAGCCGACCCCCTCCCTCCCTGCCAGAAACGTAATAGTGAAATGTTGAAAATTTTGACATAATAATAATAATGACACATTCTTCAGACCGATGTTTTTGTACAAATGTAATCGAGTATTTTACCCCCTCCCCCCTAAACGAAACTAGTTTCGTTTATAGGACGTCATCGATCTTTTGGTTTGTTCCCTTAGTTTGACCTATTCTGTATTCCATCCCTTGATAGAAAACTGGGCCAAAGATATGCCTTTTTAGTTATTTATGTTTACCCCCAGCAAACACAAAATGTTGTACAGCAAATGTTAACATATCGGGTTATAAAGGGTATAAAAACACTTTAAAAACATTCAAAAAACATTTTTGAAAACTTGAAAAAACAGAATGTTATTTAGGCCTAAGTGTTGACAAAATATTTTGCAGAATCATTTGAAAAATGTTTTCATGACTTTGATATAACCCAACATTTAAATGTTCAGTATGAAATATGTATTTTGAGTTTTAGTAAATATGCTTCATATTCTCATTTATAACCTGTTAATGAAAACAAAAATGCAATTAAGAGTGATATTTACCCCGGTACCCCAGGTCAACATAAAAAGTGGTAACCATGTGTGTTCTAAATTTCGCGGAAAAAGGGTATTTTGTTGACTGAAATCGCGGACCGCGAAATCGCGAAAAAAGGGGGTATTCTGAGCATTGTCTCCGCGAAATTTTAAAAAAAGGGGTATTTCACAGGTTCGTTCGATCGATGTCTTCAGCCCGAGTCTTCAGCCTCCATCCTCTGGCATTTCATTGATTCCGCCCTCAATCGTCACAGCGAGAGCGTCAGAAGGCAGCTTTTTTACTATTGGCACGGCGGTTTCCCGATATAGTTGTCTAGTGGGTGTTGCATGTATGCTCCCTTGCGTTTTGAAGAGAGCTGAATGAGCGACGCGAACATCGATGGTGTCAGATGTAACCGCTTTGGCTGCCGTATACACTTTTCCATGTGGTGAATTGAAAACATTGCGGGAAACATTGGCAGTGATTGGAGCGAATTCTACGACTACCGACCACAAAACTTCGAGGGATTGTTCCTCTTTGGTTCATTTTCAATTAAAATCAGTATACAGGCATTGTAATTACCCCAGTTAATAACACAGGATCATCTGGGAGTACAACAGACACAAAGTAATGTTCATACTTGCACATTTTGTAATTAATATATTAAAATATTTGGAGTCATTGAAAAGGGGTGTCTGGAAATCTTCTCATTGAAAACCTTGAAAAAGGGGGTATTTTTTACCCTGATTTTGTCAGTGATTTGGCAAAAAAGGGGGGTAAAATCAATGAAAAATCAGTGAAAAGGGGGGTTTTGAAAAAAGGAAGAACACACATGGTTACCACTTTTTATGTTGACCTGGGGTACCGGGGATATTTACCCAGTATGCAAGATTGGTGATATTTGTACTAAATCTGTGAATTTAGTGCCAAATTATGCAAAATACAAATGTTAACCCTTTTTCCTAACAAAAACTTTTGTTCTCTAAAAGGTCAAATAAAGGTTAAGTATTGAGTATGTTTCAGCTGCAAAACAGAATTATATTTTTTTATAGTTTTTCTGACATGGGGTTTAGGCCTAATAAGGGGGACATGTGACTTACAGATTTACCATTGTGTACAGTACACAATTGCAGGTTATTGAAAAAGTATAATGACCGCGTTCAAACAATTTATGTGGGCACTGACCACCGTATTTGGACGTCACATGATTCTGTGCTAGTGTGATTGGTCCCTAGCAGTATTTCCTTTATTTGTTTTTACAGGGAAAGTTAAAATTATATTTTGTTTTCAAATTTAAGGAAGAAAATGTGATGCAGATGGGATTAAAAACATGAAGAAAATGACGGTTATGAATGAGGTTAATGATTTTGATCAGTTATTTTTCGGGTTTTGTAAAAAACTTTGTTTGGAAAAACATAATCCTCAGATTCCATAGGTTCCAAAGCAAAAAGTTTAGATTTTTCACAATACCCTCAAAACAACTGATGTGCAGTCATTAACCTCTAATGTGTGTTGAAAAATTGTTGAAAAAATATTCCTTGTTTAGATTATTGAGTGCTTTGGGCAAAAAGAAAAGGTCAAAAATTCACAATTTTCATCGGCAAAAAATATTCCTATTGGTCCATTATCATTATCAAGTTTGTGCCACCTCCCTCCAGTTCCAAAAACCTGGCTATGCCACTAGTGGTGTGTAGTCTCTGTGGTCCTACTTTCAGAAATGAATGAAAACTTGCAGGCAGGGTGCAGCCAACCTATTAGTGTGTTAGGGGTAGAAAAGCCAAATTTTGTCCCCATTTGTCAATTTTGTTTCCCATTGTGGCATTTTTAGTTATTTTGATGACACTTTATTCTTTGCTGTACCCATTTATCTATGAATATTTTCTGTGGGGGGAAATTTTCTCCCTCCCCTGACTATGTCACAGACTGCAATTGTGTGCATGTTCACTGTGGATGACTTGATAGAATTATGGTCAAATGTTTGTATGTGGGAACTAACTTGTGTTATGATCTATTTTTAATGTAATTTATGTAATTATTAGTGATGAGTACAATATCTGTGTTTTATATTGAAAAAGATACTTGGTGGTAGTAGCAGTATATATATTTACTGATTTATATTTGAATGTTTTTAATCTTTCTGTCTGATACATGCTGGGCATTCTATGTAATGATATTTATCATGTTTATTCGCTGATCGCACGGCCATCTCATAATAAGATTTTATCCGCAAAAGTGCGTGCTGTGTATGTGCGTACGCATTACAAAAGCCTTCTGGCATTTTGCTAGAAAAGCACAAGAAACAAAAATGCACATTTTGTGCATGTGTTTGCAGGGAGAACCTCGTTTTGGTAACAAGATGGCGGATCTGTGCAGAGGGCGAATTACATTTTATGTTGTAAACCTATTCAAGAAAGTGAAAAGGGGATCATTGGCAGGATGATACCCCAGGAATGATACCCCACTACAATTTAGTATGATATGCTGATAGATGAAAATATAATGTATTTGCCTTGAAAATCCAAATTTGATCAACTGTGTGTCTAAAGTCAAGTTGTGCACTTTGGGCAGTGCAATTCTTATGTTCACCAATAGTGGGTAGCATGGGCATTCAATCTATCTTTAAATGAAAAAATGGGTCATTTTGTACCCCCAGGATTGACACCCATGAATATTGGTAAGGGTGTCCTGTCCAAGTATTATGGTAAGTTGGCAAGTCGAAAGGGGAAAACAAAGAATGCAACTTCCCACCCTGTGGGATTACTTGAAAATATGAAATATGCACCTGAGACTGTTCCCTATTAATATAGGTCTGGTGCATTTTTACACAATTTGATATAATTTGCCATTTAATTAACATTAGTCACAACAACCAGATTTGTTGGCATCTGCATGGACCATTTATGCTGATGTGGTGCTTGTTATTAATGAACTACCAACTGATTAATCAGAATTATTGGTGAAATTTGCATTGTCAATATCATTACTTTACATGTGTTTTCACAATTGACAATATAATGGTCAATATTTGATTTCATAAATAATAAGGATCAACCAAGCATCGATGGTCCGTTGAAAGATCAAAATAATTAAGCTACATGCATGGTTCATGCATTATGCACTATGTGCGGGAGAGCCTTGTACTGGCAGCGTATACATGAATGGAGGAATTACATAACATTACACAGAAAGTTGTATGATATGACTAGTTCAATTCCCATTCATGTATACGCTGCCAGTTCAAGGCTCTCCCCGCACATAGTGCATAATGGCGGAACCATGCAAGTAGCAAATTGTGTTATATTGCCTTATAGGGTTACTTGAATAAAACTTTTTCAAGGTATAATACTTTATAAATAAGATGAATTATTGATTGTTCTACATCCACAACATGAATTTTGATGGAAACTGAAACTTTTCCCTTCAGAAAAAAACACTACTTCCCCATGATGCATAAGCTTACCGAGAACATAAAATGTGCATTGAACAGGATTTATAGATGTTGGATTTATAGATGCTGTATTTATATAATTTGCATTAATGTGTCTTATTCTTGTTATTCATGAACATTGTATCAATTTATAAAAGTTGAGCTGAAGACATAAAAATAAATATTTGCTTTGCATTTATTGATGAAAAAGTCAAATACTGCTGCAACATAGTGTCATTGTGTGTGTCATTTTATGTAGTTAGGGACTGCTCAAAAATTATTCGGCAGGGAAGGAAGAATGGATTTTTGAGGGAAATCCAAATTTTTTGGGATCTTGAGGGGAACCTGAATTTTCTATTTGAACCATTAGGGAGGAATGTTAAGTTTTAAATGGAGAAAATTGGCAAGACAAGGGGGAGTCATAAATGAGAAATGAGACAATTCAAAATTACTGTCACATTTTTCATTTCTCCCATTGCCCCCTGTCGTAAATGTTGAGCGGTCCCTTACATATTAAGGTTCAATCTGATTAGATTGTTTGTCTTTTCCAAGTACTTTCTCAAAATCAATATTGAATTTTAAAAATCAAAGTACATTTTGACTTCAACCTTATTGAAGAACTCTGCTGCTTTGAAAACAAATTGTTTACATTTGTTGGCATGTTTGCCATGAGAGACATATGGCCCATTCTCCGATAAAGCGTTCAAGTTTGGTCTCAGGAATGACAAAATGCCAACCACAAAGAATTCATAAAATTCATTCAGAATCGTAAACTTTAATAGTTTAAGAACACAAAACAATGCATGGGTGATTTTTCAACAATACTTCATTTTTGAGCAATATTTCTTGTACGTATTAGGGTATCAGTGGTAACGTATCTGTGAAACCCTTTCCCATCTTTGTCTTAATCGTGCAAGTGTAAAAACTGACCGACTTACTTGATCAGTCATCACCCAATGTACTAAAGTCTGGTATGGTATTTGGCTTCATTTATCACAGCGTTTTTTCTGAGGGGAGTAGAATTTAGGTAACGTATCTGTGACGGCATGAACGTAACGTCAGGACTTTTTGCCATTAATAGACGTAATTTTTTTTTACTTTGTGAAAATTATTGGCTAGATGAATGTTCTCATATGTGATGGATCAAGCAGGCTCCATATAGTTATATTATATATATGGAACATAACACAATTTTCACAGATTGTTATCCATTAGAAATATGGTAACGTATCTGTGAACAATATTGGTGACATAGTCTGAAAGACCTGTTGGAAAAATTTAATAATCTGTGTTGTGATGATTTATACTTTATAATTAGGGCATGATACCAGCTAATGAAAAGTACCTATAATCCATTATATGCACGCATGTTTAGAGAGCAGGGACACATTATACGGAACACACCTTGGCTGGCGACATAGAGGAAAACAATGGACATGCATAATCAGCTTTATTGTTTTATACTTTCTAGGCATGTTACAACCTCTAGCCTCACACATTTTAAAAAGCAACAAGTCTGAATACGACTTGAAACTATGGGCGATACATATTTGGCATTTTCAACACTTTATCGGAGAATGTGCCACATACAGATCAGTTTATAAAGGAGGCTGCTCTGATTTGTTCATGTATGTTGTTCTTAACTCAGTGTGTTTGAATTCTGTAAAAGTGGAATTTGTTACGCTACATTTATTTATGTGCTGTTTTGCACTTCAAGCAGCTACCACAAAAATGAAAACATGGCAATATATTCACATAGAGGTTATCCACTTTACTCATGTGTGACTTCTAAAAAAGGTGCTAGTTCCCGTAGTATTCCTCATTCAAACCAATTCAATGCATGACCGGCATGACTTTGGCGGGCTATTTTGAAACAGCCATGGTTGTACATGCAGGTACTTCTTTTGACAGGCCTAAACAAGGTATAGCAGTCGTTGATAGGATATGCAGCTTATAGAACATGGATAACCTCTATTGTGTAAAGATGCTTAGAATAGTGAATTTAAAAACCAGAAAAACAGTTCACATTTGCAAGTTGTGAAATGCTAATTAGACAGGTGACAAAATACCCACTTTTACAGTACACATGATCCCAGAGTTGTGAGAGACAAAACTGTACATTTGAAGATCCTTTTAGTAGGTTCATCCATTTTTGAGTACATGGTTAATGAGAAAATTCCACTCATCATTTTTGTGATGACAAAGTGACTTATATTATGTGACTTATTACCGGTAATAAGTCACTTATGTCCGACTGTGTTAACACAACTTTATAACTGATCACATTAAATCTTGTACACCGAACAAAGCTAACCATTGTGTTCCTTTGTCATTACAGGCTTGAGAGTTTTGTCCACATATCTATACAGGTCCACTAATTTAACCGAACATAGCTAGAGCTAGCTAGAAGCTTTCCTATGTTGCCATGGAAACCTATTATCTTGTGATTGACTGTAAGACTGGTTAGAAGGTGTCCAGTCTAGTTTCCATTGATCCTTGCCTAAAGCATTATGAGTATTGAGGAGACTACAGTAGGTTGCTAATGAAATGGCTGCCAGTTAGCAGGTTGATTAACCATGGTTACCATGATGGTTTCTGAACCGTGGCAGAACCAAGAGGGGCATTGGAAATCACAGAAACCGACTACCCCCGGGGTTTGGAGTGAAGCTACAGAAGCTGAGTGGATACCAAAAAACCGACTTCCCCGGGGTGCACCTATATGGAAGCTGAGTGGTTGAAAGTTACCCATTATAGAATGATTTTGCAATGGTTTTTCACAAAACCCGGGATGCAAACCCAGGGTGCCAGCGCACCTTCAGCACACCCCTGGATACGCCCCTGACTATAAATAACTATAAAGCAGAAGTATTTACGGCTTTTATCTTTCGACCAATGTTAAAGGATTTGTATTTGTTCGTTTAAGGGTAGACTAGGTATTGTTGGTCGAAGCAACCAAAAAAAATCAATTTTCATTTATCTAAATCAATATATTATTGAAAAATAACATTTTGATGTTTTGCAAAAGTTCATTCTACAAATCATATACTTTGAATTCTTAGTCAGTGGGAGTGGTCTAGTTCAGAGACACATTTTGATTGGACAATCGCAAGATTTCGGTGCCGTTTATCAGGCCGTGACGCGACCCCACATCATCATGCGTCTTGATAATGCCTTACACGCTTGTAGAGGTGCGCGTATGTATTGCGCTCTAATGCGTGAGACTAGTGCGGAATACGCGACGCTAGCAGTACTCGCAACAGAATACGTGAAGTTGTAAACAAGTTTCGTTCATTTAATAATGAGGGGAGTTTTTATGACGGTAACTTAGTTTTTGCTTTAAAAAAATTGTTTACAGTTATTAAAATAATATTTAACTGACTATCGTAGTGGATACCGGCTGCGCCGGCATCCACTACTCAAAATATTGGACCTGCCTGTCGTCTATCATAGGTAGAGGATAGGCAAAATAAAAATTCCTATCGTTTATTCTCTAAATCTTCATTGATTTAATGTTGTTAATGAGTTCTGTACGTTTTACAAAAGTGTTGTTGTTTCAGCCCTCTGAAATAATCACTGCAATTTTTGCCAAAGCGCACAACCATTTGTAAGATGCTGTGAACTACCAAATCGCAACAAATTAAACATGACTGACTTTTCAACTCACACACACCCCTACAACTACAGGCAACCATATACAATGCCATTTTACCCACTAGTTTATAACCTAGATGGACACAGGGCAGCTTGTTTGTAGGCAGAAACAGTGAAAATAGATAGTGGTTAACAGCAAAATATCTGACAATTAAGTTTGTTTGTAGCTAAACATTGTTACAGAGTTAAACCACCTCAGGATGGAGAACAATCAATTTAGATGTCACACTCAAGTGACATGTTTTAAGTGGGTGTGCGGTGAGTGTGCGAAGGTATAATAATCACTCCTAAATGATACATATACTTGATTTGTTTTTAAAAACAAAACAACTGCTAACAGACAATGGTAGAAACAAAGCAATCATCCACATTCGGTGATACTATTAAATGGCCTTAGCTTATCATTGGTTGTAGGTTCTACTGTCATCATTGTACCAATGGGTTGTGTATCATGAGTCTTGAAGTTCTCATTATAGGTCGTGAGTTGTGCACACTGATAAGTGACATCAGTCAGACTCGGTAAACTCTCATTCTCTACATTTCATGAATTACCTTAAAGAGAATATTCAGTGGCCATGAAAGAAGTGGTAAAACTGCATTACCTTGAAGAGAAGTATATTCTGTGGTATTGTAAGAAGTGGTAAAACTACGTTGTCTTGAAAGAGAAGTATTCAATGGTTATGCAAACAGTGATAAAATTGCATTACCATGAAGAAAAGTATTCACTGGTAATGCAATAAGTGGTAAAACTGCATTACCTTGAAGAGAAGTATATTATGTGGTATTGTAAGAAGTGGTAAAACTACGTTATGGAGGAAAAATATTCCATACTTGTGCTAAAACTGCATTACCTTAAAGAGAAGTATTCAGTGGTAATGTAAGAAATGGTACAACTGCATTGTATTGAAGGAGACATATTCAATGGCAGTGCAAAAAGTGGTAAAACTGCATTTCTTTGAGAAGTATTCAGTGCAATGCAAAGACGTGGTAAACTACATTGTCAGGAACGAGAAGTGTTCAGTGGCAATGCAGAAAATTGTAAAACTACTTTGCCTTGAAGGAGACATATTCAATGGTAGTGCAAAAAAAGTGGTAAAAGTGCATTACCTTGAAGAGAAGTATTCAGTGGCAATGCAAGAAGTGGAAAAACGTTATTGTAAAATATTTTGGGCAAACAGTTTTGCAACATATTTGTCAATAATCAAGTAACATTTTCTTAGAATTGATTTGCGTCACTTTTTTTATTTGAAGGAGAAGTATTCAATGGTGGCGCAAAAAGTGGTGAAACTGCATTACCATGTTTTGCATCACGTTTTTTTGTCTTGAAGAAGAAAAAGTCTTGAAAAAGTGGTAAAACTGCATTACCTTGAAGAGAAGTATTCAGTGGTAATGCAAGAAGTGGTAAAACTGCAGTTTTTTTGAAGGAGACGTATTCATTGGCAATGCAAGAAATGGCAAAACTACATTATCTGGAAGAAGTATAAAACTATATTATTTGAAAGAAATATTAGTTTTGTTTTTGGTAATCATGATAATGCAGGAAGGGAAACTTCAATATCTAGAAAAAGTATTTCGTGTAATGCAAGAACAGGTAAAAATGCATTATCTGGAATGAGAGGTGTTGTATAAAAGAGGTAAAATTACATTTTCTTTAAGGATAAGTTTTCAAGAGTATACCGTATTACAAGAAGCGGTAAAACTATGTTACCTGGAAGGAGAAGTATTCGTTAGCAATGTGAGAAATGGTAAAACTGCACTATCTGGAAGTAGATGAATTCATTGGTGATGCAAGAAGTGGTAAAACTACATTACCTTGAATAAGTTTCCAATGGTAATGCAATGAAGGGAAAGTACTCAATGGTATGCAAGAAGAAGTAGAAATACGTTGTCACGAAGGGGAAGTATTCATTGGCAATGCAGGAAGTGGTAAAGCTGCATTACATTTATTTGGAAGGAGAAGAATTCGGCGGTAATGCAAGAAGTGGTAAAACTACGTCATCTGGAAGGATAAGTATTCGGTGGTAATGCAAGAAGTGGTAAAACTACGTCATCTGGAAGGATAAGTATTCGGTGGTAATGCAGATAGTGGTAAAACTACGTCATCTGGAGGGAGCAGTGTTCACTGGTAATGTAGGAAGTAATAAAACTACCTTGTGTAGAAGAAGTATTCACTGGTATTGCAATAAGTGGTAAAACTACATCATCATGATCATAGGATACGTATTCAGTGGTAATCATGGTAATGCAGGAATTGGTAAAACTACGCTGTCTGGAAAGATAAATTTTTAATGGTAATGCAAGAAATGGTACAATTACGTTATCTGGAAGGATAAGTGTTGAGTGGGAATGTAAGAAGTGGTAAACCTGCATTATCTGGAAGGAGATGACTTCAGTGGTAACGCAAGAAATGGTAAAACTACATTATCTGGAAGGAAAAGTGCTCAATGGTACTGCAGGAAATTGTAAAACTGTCATCTGTAAAGAGAAGTATTGAGTGGGAATGTAAGAAGTGGCAAACCTGCATCTGGAAGGAGATGACTTCAGTGGTAATGCAAAAAGTGGTAAAACTACATTATCTGGAAGGAAAAGTGCTTAAGGGGGTACTACACCCCTGCCCAATTTTGTGCCTATTTTTGCATTTTTCTCAAAATTTATAGCGCATTGGTGACAAGTAAGATATGTATATTATAGGGGCAAGGACTACAACTACTGCACTGGAAATTTTATTTCAGCACAGACAACAGTTGTGAAGTTACAGTCAAAAATGAGGGAAAACTTTATTTGATCAATAAATCAATAACTACTTGCCTTGAGTTGTTGAATTTTCAGTGCAGTGGTTGCAGTCCTTGCCCCTATAATATACATATCTTACTTATATCAAATGCGCTATAATATTTTAGACAAATGCAAAAATAGGCACCAAATTGGCCAGGGGTGTAGTACCCCCTTAACGGTATTGCAGTGGTAAAACTATGTCATCTGATCTGGAGAGAGAAGTGTTGAGATGGAATGTAAGAAGTGGTAAAACTATGCATTAACTGGAAAGCGAAGTGTTTTATCTGAAAGGAAACTTATTCAAGAGGTAAAACTATTTTATCTATTATAAAAGGAGAAGTGTTTAATGCTAATGGAAGAAGTGATAGAACTACATTATCAGGAAGGAGAAGTATGCAATTTTGCAGAAAGTAGTAAAACTACATTATTTTGAAGGGGGTGTATTCAATAGTATTGCAAGAAGTGGTGAAGCTACATTATCTGGAAGAACAAGTGTTCAATGGTATTGCAAGAAGTGGTAAAATTAATTTGTCTGGAAGGAAAAGTGCTTAATGGTAAAGCAAGAAGTGGTAAAACTATATTATCTGAAAGAAGACGTTTTCAATTGTATAGCAGGAAGTGGTAAATCTACCGTATCTGGAAGAAGTGTTCAATGGTAATGCAAGAAGTGGTCAAACTACATTATCTGGAAGAAAAAGTGCTCAACGGTACTATAAGAAGTGGTAAAACTACGTTGTTTGAAAGGAGACGTTTACAATGGTAATGCAAGAAGTGGTAAAACTACGTTGTTTGAAAGGAGAAGTTTACAATGGTAATGCAAGAAGTGGTAAAACTACGTTGTTTGAAAGAAGTTTACAATGGTAATGCAAGAAGTGGTAAAACTACGTTGTTTGAAAGGAGAAGTTTACAATGGTAATGCAAGAAGTGGTAAAACTACGTTGTTTGAAAGGAGACGTTTACAATGGTAATGCAAGAAGTGGTAAAACTACGTTGTTTGAAAGGAGAAGTTTACAATGGTAATGCAAGAAGTGGTAAAACTATGTTGTTTGAAAGAAGACGTTTACAATGGTAATGCAAGAAGTGGTAAAGTTACGTTGTTTGAAAGGAGAAGTTTACAATGGTAATGCAAGAAGTGGTAAAACTACGTTGTTTGAAAGGAGAAGTTTATAATGGTACTGCAAGAAGTGGTAAAACTACGTTGTTTGAAAGGAGAAGTTTACAATGGTAATGCAAGAAGTGGTAAAACTGCGTTGTTTGAAAGGAGAAGTTTACAATGGTAATGCAAGACGTGGTAAAACTACGTTGTTTGAAAGGAGAAGTTTACAATGGTAATGCAAGAAGTGGTAAAACTATGTTGTTTGAAAGGAGAAGTTTACAATGGTAATGCAAGAAGTGGTAAAACTACGTTGTTTGAAAGGAGAAGTTTACAATGGTAATGCAAGAAGTGGTAAAACTACGTTGTTTGAAAGAAGAAGTTTACAATGGTAATGCAAGAAGTGGTAAAAATACGTTGTTTGAAAGGAGAAGTTTACAATGGTAATGCAAGAAGTGGTAAAACTATGTTGTTTGAAAGGAGACGTTTACAATGGTAATGCAAGAAGTGGTAAAACTACGTTGTTTGAAAGGAGAAGTTTACAATGGTAATGCAAGAAGTGGTAAAGTTACGTTGTTTGAAAGGAGAAGTTTACAATGGTAATGCAAGAAGTGGTAAAACTACGTTGTTTGAAAGGAGAAGTTTACAATGGTAATGCAAGAAGTGGTAAAACTACGTTGTTTGAAAGGAGACGTTTACAATGGTAATGCAA
Source organism: Amphiura filiformis (assembly GCF_039555335.1). Classification (NCBI taxonomy): domain Eukaryota; kingdom Metazoa; phylum Echinodermata; class Ophiuroidea; order Amphilepidida; family Amphiuridae; genus Amphiura; species Amphiura filiformis. The sequence continues at coordinate 78,733,700 of NC_092631.1, forward strand.
GAAGTGGTAAAACTACGTTGTTTGAAAGGAGAAGTTTACAATGGTAATGCAAGAAGTGGTAAAACTACGTTGTTTGAAAGGAGAAGTTTACAATGGTAATGCAAGAAGTGGTAAAACTACGTTGTGTGAAAGGAGAAGTTTACAATGGTAATGCAAGAAGTGGTAAAACTACGTTGTTTGAAAGGAGAAGTTTATAATGGTACTGCAAGAAGTGGTAAAACTACGTTGTTTGAAAGGAGAGGTTTACAATGGTAATGCAAGAAGTGGTAAAACTATGTTGTTTGAAAGGAGAAGTTTACAATGGTAATGCAAGAAGTGGTAAAACTACGTTGTTTGAAAGGAGAAGTTTACAATGGTAATGCAAGAAGTGGTAAAACTACGTTGTTTGAAAGAAGAAGTTTACAATGGTAATGCAAGAAGTGGTAAAACTACGTTGTTTGAAAGGAGAAGTTTACAATGGTAATGCAAGAAGTGGTAAAACTATGTTGTTTGAAAGGAGACGTTTACAATGGTAATGCAAGAAGTGGTAAAACTACGTTGTTTGAAAGGAGAAGTTTACAATGGTAATGCAAGAAGTGGTAAAACTACGTTGTTTGAAAGGAGAAGTTTACAATGGTAATGCAAGAAGTGGTAAAAATACGTTGTTTGAAAGGAGAAGTTTACAATGGTAATGCAAGAAGTGGTAAAACTACGTTGTTTGAAAGGAGAAGTTTACAATGGTAATGCAAGAAGTGGTAAAGTTACGTTGTTTGAAAGGAGAAGTTTACAATGGTAATGCAAGAAGTGGTAAAACTACGTTGTTTGAAAGGAGAAGTTTATAATGGTAATGCAAGAAGTGGTAAAACTACGTTGTTTGAAAGGAGAAGTTTACAATGGTAATGCAAGAAGTGGTAAAACTACGTTGTTTGAAAGGAGACGTTTACAATGGTAATGCAAGAAGTGGTAAAACTACGTTGTTTGAAAGGAGAAGTTTACAATGGTAATGCAAGAAGTGGTAAAACTACGTTGTTTGAAAGGAGAGGTTTACAATGGTAATGCAAGAAGTGGTAAAACTACGTTGTTTGAAAGGAGAAGTTTACAATGGTAATGCAAGAAGTGATAAAACTACGTTGTTTGAAAGGAGAAGTTTACAATGGTAATACAAGAAGTGATAAAACTACGTTGTTTGAAAGGAGAAGTTTACAATCGTAATGCAATAAGTGGTAAAATTACGTTGTTTGAAAGAAGACGTTTACAATGGTAATGCAAGAAGTGGTAAAACTAAGTTGTTTGAAAGGAGAAGTTTATAATGGTACTGCAAGAAGTGGTAAAACTACGTTGTTTGAAAGGAGAAGTTTACAATGGTAATGCAAGAAGTGGTAAAACTACATTATCTGGAAGAAGTGCTCAATCGTAATGCAAAAGTGGTAAAACTAATTTTCCGGAAGGAGCGGTATTCTATGGTAAACCTATACCGTCTGGAAGGAGAAGCGTATTCAATGCTAAATAATAATCGACTGACACATTTAAAGGCATTGCAAGCAGCTCAAACGGTCTTTACGGCACGTATCCGACACTTTAGTGGAACCCTACTTATAATCTAAAACTGCGGCACTCGCTATTGTTTGTATTGGAACATTTTGAACTGCAGTTTTAACTAAAATGTTTTCTCTTTTGAAGTATGTGTTTGTAGGGGTGTGTATGGGGGTGTATAGGTAGAAAGTCGGGGTGTGTATGTTCGTGGGTGTGGTGCGTGTGGATAGGTAAAGTAGGGGGTGTGGGGGTGTGGTTGTGCTTGATTTGACTGATTTGAAATATGATGAGAAGAAAATTAAATTTTTTGTAATAATTGCACATTCGGTGTATTTTATCTTTGCCATTTCCTCACACCTGGATTTGATGTAATGTCGTATCCTGCGGCTCTGCTGTTTGATAGGTTGCCACATAATACGCTAAAAGGTTTTTCTTAAATCTCACTTTTCCAGTGTTATTTCTCTCCGATTGACAATTACGTTCGTCGTGTCAGTATTGCACGCAGCTAAAATCGTTACAATAAGTCAAAGCTCCTCGGGATGTGGGACAATCAATTGTAGATGTCAAACTGGGATGTACTCTCCTTTTAAAGTGGCTGACCTGTTTGAGATGACATTACGGATTTTGATAGAGGAAAAAGTATATAATTTTTATTTTACGTTTACGTAATTCAATGTGTTATATCTTGATAGTAGATATGGGTTGATTTCAGTGAATATTTGTGGAGTTGTTGCTTTCAAACTTGAGTATGTGAAGGATCATCATAAATGTCAAGGGTGTTTTTTTTTTCATTTCAAGGGGACAACCTGTTGTCTCTTGCTGGCGACACACGCTGCTTTCATTCATATGTATGCCAAAAAGCCACTCTAACCGGTACATTTGATAGTGTTTCTGAAAGGTGCATTTGTCCGATTGTCACACATTGTGTTTTGTGCCTCACAGAGGGGCGTAGCAAGCGGGGGACAGGGTGGACGAAGTCCATGGGCCCCGAGGGTTCAGGGGCCTCGAGCACAAAAGCGAAAATTAAATAAGGGCTGATAATGGAGCTAGAGCTGGGCCGGATTTACCATTGGGCCAGATGGGCCCGGGTCTAGCGCCCAAAAATGTGAGGGCCCCAACATTGCCCTGTGCATCTTTCTTTTAACCCCAATAACAGCATGTTTTTGGCCAATATAGTGCAAAATTGTAAAATATTCCACGCTTCGCGCGCATTCAAATAGCAAAATTCATGTTGATCTGGGACTATAGTCTGAAATTTATTTTTTTAGTAACATCGGAACAAAATATGTTAGTCCCCCTCTATATTATACGTAAACCAAAACTTGGCCACTGACTTGAGTGCACATGCTTTTCCGAAGGGGAAGTATTCATTGACAATGCAGGAAGTGGTAAAGCTGCATTACATTTATTTGGAAGGAGAAGAATTCAGCGGTAATGCAAGAAGTGGTAAAACTACGTCATCTGGAAGGATAAGTATTCGGTGGTAATGCAGATAGTGGTAAAACTACGTCATCTGGAAGGAGCAGTGTTCACTGGTAATGTAGGAAGTGATAAAACTACCTTGTCTAGAAGGACAAGTATTCACTGGTATTGCAATAAGTGGTAAAACTACATCATCATGATCATAGGATACGTATTCAGTGGTAATCATGGTAATGCAGGAATTGGTAAAACTACGCTGTCTGGAAAGATAAATATTTAATGGTAATGCAAGAAATGGTAAAACTACGTTATCTGGAAGGATAAGTGTTGAGTGGAAATGTAAGAAGTGGTAAACCTGCATTATCTGGAAGGAGATGACTTCAGTGGTAACGCAAGAAATGGTAAAACTACATTATCTGGAAGGAAAAGTGCTCAATGGTACTGCAGGAAATGGTAAAACTATGTCATCTGGAAAGAGAAGTATTGAGTGGGAATGTAAGAAGTGGCAAACCTGCATCTGGAAGGAGATGACTTCAGTGGTAATGCAAAAAGTGGTAAAACTACATCATCGGGAAGGAAAAGTGCTTAACGGTATTGCAGTGGTAAAACTATGTCATCTGCTCTGGAGAGAGAAGTGTTGAGATGGAATGTAAGAAGTGGTAAAACTATACATTAACTGGAAAGCGAATCTGAAAGGAAACTTATTCAAGAGGTAAAACTACTTTATCTATTATAAAAGGGACGTGTTTAATGCTAATGGAAGAAGTGATAGAATTACATTATCAGGAAGGAGAAGTTTTCAATCGTTTTGCAGAAAGTAGTAACACTACATTATTTTGAAGGGGATGTATTCAATAGTATTGCAAGAAGTGGTGAAGCTACATTATCCGGAAGAACAAGTGTTCAATGTTATTGCAAGAAGTGGTAAAATTACTTTGTCTGGAAGGAAAGGTGCTTAATGGTAAAGCAAGAAGTGGTAAAACTATATTATCTGAAAGAAGAAGTTTTCAATTGTATAGCAGGAAGTGGTAAAACTACCGTATCTGGAAGAAGTGTTCAATGGTAGTGCAAGAAGTGGTCAAACTACATTATCTGGAAGAAAAAGTTCTCAACGGTAATGCAAGAAGTGGTAAAACTACGTTGTTTGAAAGGAGACGTTTACAATGGTAATGCAAGCAGTGGTAAAACTTCGTTGTTTGAAAGGAGAAGTTTACAATGGTAATGCAAGAAGTGGTAAAACTACGTTGTTTGAAAGGAGAAGTTTACAATGGTAATGCAAGAAGTGGTCAAACTACGTTGTCGGAAAGGAGAGGTTTACAATGGTAATGCAAGAAGTGGTAAAACTACGTTGTCGGAAAGGAGAGGTTTACAATGGTAATGCAAGAAGTGATAAAACTACGTTGTTTGAAAGGAGAAGTTTACAATGGTAATGCACGAAGTGGTAAAATTACGTTGTTTGAAAGGAGAAGTTTACAATGGTAATGCAAGAAGTGGTAAAACTACGTTATTGGAAAGGAGAGGTTTACAATGGTAATGCAAGAAGTGGTAAACTACGTTGTTTGGAAGGAGAAATGTACAATGGTAATGCAAGAAGTGGTAAAACTACGTTGTTAGAAAGGAGAAGTTTACAATGGTAATACAAGAAATGGTAAAACTACGTTGTTTGAAAGTAGAAGTTTACAATGGTAATGCAAGAAGTGGTAAAACTACGTTGTTTGAAAGAAGAAGTTTACAATGGTAATGCAAGAAGTGGTAAAACTACGTTATTTGAAAGGAGACGTTTACAATGGTAATGCAAGAAGTGGTAAAACCACGTTGTTTGAAAGGAGAAGTTTACAATGGTACTGCAAGAAGTGGTAAAACTACGTTGTTTGAAAGTAGAAGTTTACAATGGTAATACAAGAAATGGTAAAACTACGTTGTTTGAAAGTAGAAGTTTACAATGGTAATGCAAGAAGTGGTAAAACTACGTTGTTTGAAAGAAGAAGTTTACAATGGTAATGCAAGAAGTGGTAAAACTACGTTATTTGAAAGGAGACGTTTACAATGGTAATGCAAGAAGTGGTAAAACCACGTTGTTTGAAAGGAGAAGTTTACAATGGTACTGCAAGAAGTGGTAAAACTACGCTGTTTGAAAAGAGAAGTTTACAATGGTAATGCAGGAAGTGGTAAAACTACGTTGTTTGAAAGGAGAAGTTTACAATGGTACTGCAAGAAGTGGTAAAACTACGTTGTTTGAAAGGAGAAGTTTACAATGGTAATGCAGGAAGTGGTAAAACTACGTTGTTTGAAAGGAGAAGTTTACAATGGTAATGCAAGAAGTGGTAAAACTACGTTGTTTGAAAGGAGAAGTTTACAACGGTAATGCAAGAATTGGTAAAACTACGTTGGTTGAAAGGAGAAGTTTACAATGGTAATGCAAGAAGTGGTAAAACTACCTTGTTTGAAAGGAGAAGTTTACAATGGTAATGCAAGAAGTGGTAAAACTACGTTGTTTGAAAGGGGAAGTTTACAATGGTACTGCCAGAAGTGGTAAAACTACGTTGTTTGAAAGGAGAATTTTACAACGGTAATGCAAGAAGTGGTAAAACTACGTTGTTTGAAAGGAGAATTTTACAATGGTAATGCAAGAAGTGGTAAAACTACGTTGTTTGAAAGGAGACATTTACAATGGTAATGCAAGAATTGGTAAAACTACGTTGTTTGAAAGGAGAAGTTTACAATGGTACTGCCCGAAGTGGTAAAACTACGTTGTTTGAAAGGAGAAGTTTACAATGGTAATGCAAGAATTGGTAAAACTACGTTGTTTGAAAGGAGAAGTTTACAATGGTACTGCCAGAAGTGGTAAAACTACGTTGTTGGAAAGGAGAAGTTTACAACGGTAAGGCAAGAAGTGGTAAAACTACGTTGTTTGAAAGGAGAAGTTTACAATGGTAATGCAAGAAGTGGTAAAACTACGTTGTTAGAAAGAAGAAGTTTACAATGGTAATACAAGAAATGGTAAAACTACGTTGTTTGAAAGTAGAAGTTTACAATGGTAATGCAAGAAGTGGTAAAACTACGTTGTTTGAAAGAAGAAGTTTACAATGGTAATGCAAGAAGTGGTAAAACTACGTTGTTTGAAAGGAGACGTTTACAATGGTAATGCAAGAAGTGGTAAAACCACGTTGTTTGAAAGGAGAAGTTTACAATGGTACTGCAAGAAGTGGTAAAACTACGTTGTTTGAAAGGAGAAGTTTACAATGGTAATGCAGGAAGTGGTAAAACTGCGTTGTTTGAAAGGAGAAGTTTACAATGGTACTGCAAGAAGTGGTAAAACTACGTTGTTTGAAAGGAGAAGTTTACAATGGTAATGCAAGAAGTGGTAAAACTACGTTGTTTGAAAGGAGAAGTTTACAATGGTAATGCAAGAAGTGGTAAAACTACGTTGTTTGAAAGGAGAAGTTTACAATGGTAATGCAAGAATTGGTAAAACTACGTTGTTTGAAAGGAGAAGTTTACAATGGTAATGCAAGAAGTGGTAAAACTACGTTGTTTGAAAGGGGAAGTTTACAATGGTACTGCCAGAAGTGGTAAAACTACGTTGTTTGAAAGGAGAAGTTTACAATGGTAATGCAAGAAGTGGTAAAACTACGTTGTTTGAAAGGGGAAGTTTACAATGGTAATGCAAGAAGTGGTAAAACTACGTTGTTTGAAAGGGGAAGTTTACAATGGTACTGCCAGAAGTGGTAAAACTACGTTGTTTGAAAGGAGAAGTTTACAATGGTAATGCAAGAAGTGGTAAAACTACGTTGTTTGAAAGGGGAAGTTTACAATGGTAATGCAAGAAGTGGTAAAACTACGTTGTTTGAAAGGAGAAGTTTACAACGGTAATGCAAGAAGTGGTAAAACTACGTTGTTTGAAAGGAGAAGTTTACAATGGTAATGCAAGAAGTGGTAAAACTACGTTGTTTGAAAGGAGACATTTACAATGGTAATGCAAGAATTGGTAAAACTACGTTGTTTGAAAGGAGAAGTTTACAATGGTAATGCAAGAAGTGGTAAAACTACGTTGTTTGAAAGGAGAAGTTTACAATGGTAATGCAAGAATTGGTAAAACTACGTTGTTTGAAAGGAGAAGTTTACAATGGTACTGCCAGAAGTGGTAAAACTACGTTGTTTGAAAGGAGAAGTTTACAACGGTAATGCAAGAATTGGTAAAACTACGTTGTTTGAAAGGATAAGTTTACAATGGTAATGCAAGAAGTGGTAAAACTACGTTGTTTGAAAGGAGACATTTACAATGGTAATTCAAGAATTGGTAAAACTACGTTGTTTGAAAGGAGAAGTTTACAATGGTAATGCAAGAAGTGGTAAAACTACGTTGTTTGACAGGAGAAGTTTACAATGGTAATGCAAGAAGTGGTAAAACTACGTTGTTTGAAAGGAGAAGTTTACAATGGTAATGCAAGAAGTGGTAAAACTACGTTGTTTGAAAGGAGAAGTTTACAATGGTAATGCAAGAAGTGGTAAAACTACGTTGTTTGATAGGAGAAGTTTACAATGGTACTGCCAGAAGTGGTAAAACTACGTTGTTTGAAAGGAGAAGTTTACAATGGTAATGCAAGAAGTGGTAAAACTACGTTGTTTGAAAGGAGAAGTTTACAATGGTAATGCAAGAAGTGGTAAAACTACGTTGTTTGAAAGGAGAAGTTTACAATGGTAATGCAAGAAGTGGTAAAACTACGTTGTTTGAAAGGAGAAGTTTACAATGGTAATGCAAGAAGTGGTAAAACTACGTTGTTTGAAAGGAGAAGTTTACAATGGTAATGCAAGAAGTGGTAAAACTACGTTGTTTGAAAGGAGAAGTTTACAATGGTAATGCAAGAAGTGGTAAAACTACGTTGTTTGAAAGGAGAAGTTTACAATGGTAATGCAAGTTGTAAAACTACGTTGTTTGAAAGGAGACATTTACAATGGTAATGCAAGAATTGGTAAAACTACGTTGTTTGAAAGGAGAAGTTTACAATGGTAATGCAAGAAGTGGTAAAACTACGTTGTTTGAAAGGAGAAGTTTACAATGGTAATGCAAAAAGTTGTAAAACTACGTTGTTTGAAAGGAGACATTTACAATGGTAATGCAAGAATTAGTAAAACTACGTTGTTTGAAAGGAGAAGTTTATAATGGTAATGCAAGAAGTGGTAAAACTACGTTGTTTGAAAGGAGAAGTTTACAATGGTAATGCAAAAAGGTTGTAAAACTACGTTGCTTGAAAGGAGAAGTTTACAATGGTAATGCAAAAAGTTGTAAAACTACATAATGTGGAAAAAGAAGAATTGCTCAATGGTAATGCAAAAGTGGTAAAACTAATTTTCTGGAAGGAGCGGCATGCTATGGTAAACCTATACCATCTGGAAGAAGAAGCGTATTCAATGCTAAATAATAATCGACTGACACAGTTAAAGGCATTGCAAGCAGCTCTAAAGCTCTAATGGTCTTTACGGCACGTATCCGACACTTTACTTGGAACCCTACTTATAATCTAAAACTGCGGCACTCGATATTGTTTGTATTGGAACATTTTGAACTGCAGTTTTAACTAAAATGTTTTCTCTTTTGAAGTATGTGTTATAGGTAGAGGTAGAAAGTCGGAGTGTGTATGTTCGTGGGTGGGGTGCGTGTGGATAGGTAAAGTAGGGGGGTGTGTGGGTGTGGTGGTGCTTGATTTGACTGATTTGAAATATGATGAGAAGAAAATTTAATTTTTTGTAATAATTGCACATTCGGTGTATTTTATCTTTGCCATTTCCTCACACCTAGCATTTGATGTAATGTCGTATCCTGCGGCTCTGCTGTTTGATAGGTTGCCACATAATACGCTAAAAGGTTTTTCTTAAATCTCACTTTTCCTGTGTTATTTCTCTCCGATTGACAATTACGTTCGTCGTGTCAGTATTGCACGCAGCTAAAATCGTTACAATAAGTCAAAGCTCCTCAGGATGTGGGACAATCAATTGTAGATGTCAAACTGGGATGTACTCTCCTTTTAAAGTGGCTGACCTGTTTGAGATGACATTACGGATTTTGATAGTGGAAAAAGTATAATTTTTATTTTACGTTTACGTAATTCAATGTGTTATATCTTAAGATATGGGTTGATTTCAGTGAATATTTGTGGAGTTGTTGCTTTCAAACTTGAGTATGTGAAGGATCATCATAAATGCCAAGGGTGATTTTTTTTTTCATTTCAAGGGGGCAACCTGTTGTCTCTTGCTGGCGACACACGCTGGTTTCATTGATATGTATGCCAAAAAGCCACTCTAACCGGTACATTTGATAGTGTTTCTGAAAGGTGCATTTGTTCGATTGTCACACATTGTGTTTTGTACCTCACAGAGGGGTGTAGCAAGCGGGGGACAGGGTGGACGAAGTCCATGGGCCCCGAGGGTTCAGGGGCCCCGAGCACAAAAGCGACAATTAAATAAGGGCTGATTATGGAAAGCTGGGCCGGATTAACCATTGGGCCAGATGGGCCCGGGTCTAGCGCCCAAAAAATGTGAGGGCCCCAACATTGCCCTGTGCATCTTTCTTTTAACCCCAATAACAGCATGTTTTTTGGCCAATATAGGGCAAAATTGTATAATATTCCACGCTTCGCGCGCATTCAAATAGCAAAATTCATATTGATCTGGGACTAAAGTAGTTTGAAATTGATTTTTTTAGTAACATCGGAACAAAATATGTTAGTCCCCCTCTATATTATACGTAAACCAAAACTTGGCCACTGACTTGAGTGCACATGCTTTTCTCGGCACGTGAGTTCGGGGCCTCCAAATTTTGGCCTGGGCCAAGGCCCCCATAAGGTAAATCCCGCCCTGGTTAAAAGGGCCCGTAATGCTCTTGCTACGCCTCTGATCTCACATCGAGGCCCGTCACCCAAACATTCTTATTCCACTGAGGTCAATTGAGGTAACAAGGTAACCACCAAACTATATAGTGTTTAATTCATACCGCCTGGTTGTGAGAAAAATAATAGCCTTCACATGATACCAAAATCTGACTGTTGATGGGGTTAAGTGTGGAGGGGGCTTACAATCTAGTCAAGCACATTTAAAATACATAGATTTGATTTGGTTGCATTTCTTCTGTATCTCAACGCACCTTGCTTTTCATCCATTTAGATCTGTTTCATATCACCTTCCTTCAGTTGTTCTTGCTTATTATACTGAAGAAGCCGATTTATCTTAAGCCGTTTTATCCTCTGCAATTTTGTAATGGTTCTTGATGCAGAATGATTTTTGATCATTTTACAGTACACCCGTATTTCCTTATCTGGCATACTTGTTCAAGTTTCGAATACACCCGTATTTCCTTATCTGGCATACTTGTTCAAGTTTCGAATTAATTACCAGGTTATAGCCCTCAATTTTAAAGTCTGCATAAGTTATGCAGACTTTAAAATTGAGGGCTCTGTTTTAAGTGAATATAGGAGATTCCAGTCTACATAACGGGTTTCGCACAGACACAACGCCTAAACGTTGATCCACAAGCCTCGGCACACTTTGTTGTCAAGGGTAATATAAAACCTGGCTCAGTAAGCACCATTATATTGTTGACATTTTGGTATATATTGCTAGCGACGCGTCGCGACGGTTAGAATTGTGAAGGTGGTGAAGGTGGTGCAGCCTACAGCGATATCGGGGTTTTTTTCGATAGGGAAGAAACGGTAAACAACAACCGAAATGTCATATTAGAGATTTTGTTTATCTCTAAATGGAATACGGATAAGACAGGATTATGGTCTATGTGGGTAGCATCTGTACGGGGATCAGGCACGCTGGAAATAATCATATCTGTCCATTTGGCAATTATTTAATGAAATGATCACCTGCGTCGTGGCTTACAAATGTAACATTATCAGGGCTGTTGCTTCTCGAACTGAACAACGTTAACTTTTGGCACGCGCACGTTTTATATTTGAAATTGGTAACATTTAATAATTTGATGTGAAGTAAATTTACTGTTGCATCGGTGGAGTTGGGAACAATATATTGGACGGAGTATTGGACTTGGAGTATTGCTATCTACGCGTCTTTTCTTTGCGCGATTTTGCGGCAACAAATATTGAATATAAAAATACCACCAATTGATTACAAATCGATTTGTACGGGTAATCTTCCTATTTAATTTTGAGATATAGCCTATGCGTTTAAACAGCGCCTTCACCATTTCCGACCCGTTTAACACCGGGCCGTTTCTGGCCATTTTTCAATCCGAGGGCTACAGATGTCAAGAATTGTTGCAACGCGTTTTTGGCGATCCAAGTTCATGTATATTATGAAAGCTACAACATGCTTTCTGTTTGATTGCAATTCCACAGATAGGCCAATATATCTCAAAAGAGATTTATTTTGTACCGGAACTCATATACACCGCACGAGGAGTACATCATTAACATGTGCAGTACATAATAGAGGTAGATTATTACTATACATAATAAACAACATTGGTCCAAGAATGGGGCCTTGAGGAATGCCGCAAAAACTATTTGCTGACTTGGACAGATTAACTTCAGTGTTATGATGTGTTATGACTTTTTCTAGTCAACTTATGCTCGTGTTCTAACCGTTATTCAATATATTTCAATTTATTTTTATCTTTATCTTCTAACGATTATGTTGACGACAAATCAAATATAGGCCTATTTGATATCGACTCTCTGGTGGGAATATATCATAGATTTTACGTTAACAAACATTCGTTGATCATGACTGGAAATAAATGGAAATAGATTGAAGAACAAATACCCGTTCATTATGTTCGTTGAATAAAAGGTATACAGCCCTAGTCCAGTCTTATATATTCTCTTTCAAACAATCGCAAAAAGTGATTGGAAATTATCGACAGCAGCATTAACATCATACTTTGTTCATTTTTATTCATTTATTTATTATACGTCATCGCTGGTACATACAGATAAAATTATTGCACAACAAAATATTGAAATATAAAACAAAAGTTTAAAAACAAAACAAAAACAAAACATCAGCAAACATCAGAAGACCAGCAAATAGGCTGGGATAAACAGGTGTAAATTCACCTCTAGAACCACCCCACCTACAAAATTGATTGGAATGCCAGGGGCAAAACCTGAAACGGGTATTTTCTCAAAAAAAAGTTGAGATTTTTATACCACTGGCTACATAATGTTTATGTACAAAAGATTTCTTACAGATTCGTTTAGCAAAAATATCGTAAAATTTGAATTATATTCTGGTATACCAGTGGCCCACGGAGCAGTGTACCATGCATAACTCGCAAAGGCAAAATCGAAATCAACTGACATTTTTGGGGTCAACTTTTTTCGTGGATATCGTGAAAAATGTCATAAAAATAGGATGCTATATGATCACGAAATCCTCCTTTAAATGGACGTACAATTTGGGCATCAGCAAGCAGAAATCAGGTGCAGGTATCAGACGGAATAAATTTGGAATAAAATAGAAACTTCCAAAAACCCAGAGCTTGATAGTTGTAAGAAGAAATGGAATTGGACAATCTGGTTTCTATAGGCAGCTGGTTCCACAAGAGAACATTACGGTTACAGTATGATTGTTTGCGGGATTCCGTTTTACACCTCTAAAACAATGTGATACCGGTGTCCATAGATGATAGCGACGACGACGACGACGACGACGACGACGACGACGACGACGACGACGACGATGATGATGATGATGATGATGATGATGATAATGATGATCCTAGTCAGTCGTCATCCTATTATACCATTATGTGACTTCTTCATATTCATTCTCCATGGTAAATTCTCCGTATGATTTGGGAGAATCATCATCAATGGGGACATATTTGGCGCCGTCCTCCCCGCCAGCATTCTGAAAAACAAACAAATAATAGACAAATAGTGAAAAAGATGCTGCGAATGCAGTTTTAATTATTAGTTTGTAAATCATTTCACTAATAAGTAATGTTATTAATGATCATTACTAATTTTGTGCAACACTCCACAATTCATTTAAAAGAAGAATCTGACGGATGAAGCCGGATTATATTTAATTCCAGTATAAGATCTTTTGCTTTGGTCACCAGCTCGGTTCATTGTCAGGGCATGTCATTGTCAGGGATTCAAGAAAAGTAACAATTGCAACAATACACGATTCGCGAACTTGACATTGGCAAAATGACACATACAATTACAATAGATGACAATGATGATGACGATGATCATTATTACAATGCCGACGGTGAGGATGACGACGATGATGATGATGGTGAGGACGATGATGTTGATTTTATAATGATGGTGAAGATGATCCTTGTCGGTCCGACGTCAGTCTATACCTACCATTGTACTTTTTTCATACTCTGTTCCTGCGTACTCGTTCTCCTTGATAAATTCGTCCATGTACTCATTTTCACTCTCCTCTTTGATCTCGTTCCTCTTTTCATTCTCTTCATTACTCCTTGTAATCCTGACCTCGTAGACACCTTCAGTCTTGTTCTCCTCTTTCGCTGAAACAACAAACGCGTGTAAATTTTTGAGAAAGGTGAAATAAACTATTCAAATGCAACGTATATGACGAGGGGAGATTTTGGGCGCCTGCTTTGTGGATGTGGGTATGGCAAGGAGCAAAAACAAAATGAGCAAGCCGGGTAGGCGTTTTGGCTCACGACAGGGTTGCTGTTTTGCAGTTATATGGTCAGCCCATAGTCAGTAATTGATGGGATTTCAGCCATTTCCACCACTGGTTCTGATAGTCGTCTCGAGTATTGGTGGTCTGTATGTGATATGGTAAATAGATTATTTTCTATTCTTTGATTTAGGGCTCCAAAGAGCCATCAACATCTACAGCTTTCTTGTATGTAAGAACGCTCAAGAAAAACGTACGTCCGCACGTAGCTACCTGCACCATACAAATCCACTTGAATTGCCGCAAACGCAGTGACATTATCAGCATCGGGGAAACAACCCCTAGAACCGAAAATCGCAGTGTGCAGCGAAGAACCGACAACCATAGTAGAGAACCGAAAATCGCAGTGGAGAACCAAAAACCGCAGTAGAGAAACAAACACCGCAGCAGTGAACCAAAAACTATAGCAGAAAACCGAAAACTGCAGCGAAAAGCCACAATTCGCAGTATAGACCCAAAAACCGCAGTAGAGAACCGAAAATATCAGCGGAGTATCAAAATCGCAACTGAAATCCAAAAACGCATCGGTCGTCGCGAAAAATGCAGACTCCGGAGTATGTATACTGGGCCTAAATGTAACTCCTATTCTTGGACTTCACAATCTATTTAATTTTGCCACATACTTGTACGGTTTACAATCTTTCTTGTTCTACTAAAACCCACCAAAATTTATACTAGCATATGAAGTATATATTTAATAACATTTTCAGTTTGTTACAAGCTACTTGCTATACAAATAGCTGCGGAGCAAGTAGGTAGTACTTCACCCTTATTAAGATTCCGATGGACATTTCCGCCCGATTAGCGATATAGTGTATTACAGAATTTCGATTTATACTAACCACCAGATCCTTTGATTTCGTCTGTTGTCAGCAAGGTTGTCATGCCTTCTGGCTGTGACGACGGCAAGCCGATGGTACATTCTGCGGTGGGAACGCTGGTGCTTCGGTCGAGCCTTCTCAGTAACGCCCTATTCCTAACCGGAGTGTTCTCTTTGGAATCTTTACGGGACGGCTCTGAAATAGTACGTCGTCGTGGTCGTCGATGGAGATCTAAAGAACCGATAGATACATTGAACAATTGCTCCACCGGTTTACACACAACAGGTTTGTTCCTTCCTTTGTAAATCAAGTTCTCCCGTCGGATTATGCCTACTTCATTATCTCCGCGTTTCATACGAATACTCGTTGCAGATCGCGGTTCAAGTTCAACCTCTGACTTAGGTACAAGTTCAATCGTTCTAGGAATGTGAAAACTCACGTCGGCGTCTACATTGGCAACAATGCCATTCTGTTTACTGGTATCCTCGCCAATGATATACTCCTCGTAACTTTCTCTCTTCAGTAAAAGGTGCATCAACTTGGATTCCTTTGGTGATGCCAATTCCAAGAGATTATCACTGTGTTTCTCTGGTCTTACCAATGCTACTTTTTGCGGGAGAGGGAAACGTTCGACTATTTCTGTCAGTGTGTATTCTGTGTCATCTTCAACGACTTGGAATTTGCCTCCACAATCGGGATGGAGCGAAAATGGACACATTGAATTTTGTAGCCTGCAAAAAATAAAGACAAAAGGAAGGAAGCGGAACATATTAAATGAATTTGCCTCACAGCAAAAGGAAATGTATGTTACGTGTAAGTTACAATTACATACCAATCGGTGCGCGCTACGTAGCGGCAAAGGTTTCACGTCATATATACTAAGCGCATAAGACTTCAGTTGTCCCGTCAGGCCTAGCAAGAGCAGCAATTTAGTTTATAGAGATTGAATGACAAGGATGAGGCCTGAGAATGATTAGAGGAGTAAGAATTCTAACGGATCACAAATACAAAGTAGGAATATAAATATTAAAGAGAAGCAATATCCATATTAGCGTGAAGAGTATACTATAATGAGGCTTAAGTCAGATTAGGGAAACCCGATATAAAAACTTTTTCAAATTGACAACACACCTAAGAATCTCTATCGGGCCACTTGTACTAGCTACCACTTTGGTCCCCATGACTTCCAGCTCACAACCGTGGTCCAGATTAATCCAAGCAGGAGCGCGTTGCACTTTGCCTACCACCTTGATTTTCCTTGGTGTATATGCGAGCATCTCTGCGAAAGTCACTTCGTCACACATATGGTCTTCAAATGGCAATACCTGCGAAATATTTAATAATAAGTACGGATAAATAAAGGGACTGTCTCTGTTTCGCACTCTATTTCTTCTATTTACTTCACTTCTCTCTGCCTTTCTTTGTCTGGTCTATATGTCTGTCTATCCTCTTTGTTCTCCCTCCGTCTCTGCGTGCCTCCACATAAACGACCTCCTCATCATGCCTACACATCTTTTTAAACACAGCTTTTATGTCATGTAAGACTATGGTAGAAATTAAGATTTTGCAAATTTTCAGGTGCGCGTAAGTAAGGTAAGCTTCCACTTATAATTTATACCCACAGGGTGAATGTTGTAACGGTTTTACGGTTGTACTTTGAAACCATGTTGTTAAGCCCTATGACTATCGCATTACAAGAATACCAACCTTCCAAGGTCCTCTGTAAGCTTTTGGTAGAATAATCGATTCCCCGTCTGATGGTAGCAGCTTATACGCAACTATTGTCTGAATAGTTTCCACATGTTTCAAATGATAGACTATCTGATTCCCAGTAGAGCCCTCGCTATTGGAAGTGTTAGCGATCGTAGCGTAAATTGGCAAGGAGAACTTGCTTGTCAGATCCTTCAAGGGGTATTCTTCTGAAGCGTCAGTACGTTCATGCGGCTGAAAGGATGCACCCTCATCGGTGTCAGTACGTTCATGCGGCTGAAAGTATGCACCTTCATCGGTGTCAGTACGTTCATGCGGCTGAAAGGATGCACCCTCATCGGTGTCAGTACGTTTATGCGGCTGAAAGGATGCACCTTCATCGGTGTCAGTACGTTCATGCGGCTGAAAGGATGCACCCTCATCGGTATCAGTACGTTCATGCGGCTGAAAGGATGCACCCTTATCGGTATCAGTACGTTCATGCGGCTGAAAGGATGCACCCTTATCGGTATCAGTACGTTCATGCGGCTGAAAGGATGCACCCTCATCGGTTTCAGTACTTTCATGTGGCCGAAAGGATGCACCCTCCTCGGTGTCAGACGCTGCTATCAGCTGTTCGGTGGAATGGGAAACTGTTTCATCACGTTCAGGTTGTTGTCGTTGAGGGAGATCTGAGGGATTGATCGACACATGAAACAATTGCACCAGTGGTTTACATACAACAGGTTTGGCATTTCCTTTGTAAATCAAGTTCTCCGGTCGGAGTACTTCGTGATCATCGCGTTCCACAAGAGTAATCGCTGCAGGTGGTACATACTCAACCGGCTTAGGTACAAGCTCAAACGAGTTATGAATGTGAAACTTCACGTCGGCATCTACATTGGCAACAATGCCATTTTCTTTATTGCTGTCCTCCCCTATGATGTATTCGTCGTGGCTATCTTTCTCCAGTAAAAGGTGCATCAACTTTGATTCCTTTGATGATGCCAATTCCAACATGTCCAAAAGATTATCACTGTGTTTCTCTGTTCTTACTAATGCTACCTTTTGTGGGAGAGGGAAACGCGTTACTATTTCAGTCAGTGTGTATTCTGTGTCGTCTTCAACGACTTGGAATTTACCTCCGCAATCGGGATGGAGCGTAAATAATGAACATGTTGAATTTTGTAGCCTGTAAAAAATAAACACAAATAAGGATACCGTAATCAAAATATGAATTTGCCTTACAGCTACAGGACGTGTGTAAGGTATAAGTTATACTACTGACCCAATCGGGTTCGCAGCACAAGTTGGAAGTCATATACGGTACATAGAATATTAAGCAGTGGCGCAGCCAGCAGTGGGCTGAATGCCCCGAAAAAATGAAAGAGAAAATCGGGAAGGAAAAGGAAAGAAAGGACATGAAAAGAATTAAAGATGGGGAAGGAAAAGGGGGTCGAAGCTCCCCACCGTTGTCCGATGCATCCCGTTTCCCGTCCATCCCGTCTGTGCCTCCCGTTTCCCACCAAAATTCACCCCAATCATTGGCCAAAATAATGTAAGTTTTACTCGCTGTTTGGAAGCTCGAAGACTTTACATGTACATTCTCTCTTAACAAACCGGCATTATGTATATATAAAATTGAATACATGAATCCAAAACCCACCCAAGTCCATGGGAAGTGATTTTGAGAAAAAAACTGTTCTGTCACTAGCAGTAGGTTCCCAGGTGACTCAGTTCATGACAAGCGCTTTCGTGTTACGCTTACAGACATCTTTGAAGCGAATTAGTGACCGGCCCTTCCTCCTGTGTCCTGAAGACAGTTCTCCGTAAAGGAGTTCCTTGGGAATGCGACCATCTTCCATTCGACTCACATGGCATAATATTTTGTTGTCTGTAACTGAAGAAGAGCAGTATATCTACTCGAAACGTCGGGTTTTTTTTCATATGTTTATATGCACAGTGATTTTCATCACTGGTTCTAGCTTACTTTTCGTATTCCCATTAATCCTTGTTGTATTTGCAGGTTTAACACTTAGTGCCTTGGAACTAGTGATTTTTGGCTATCGAACTTCACCTACTTCTAATACCTACGTTTACTGTTTTTGTCCACCTCTGTGTACCGTCTAGTCTGTATTTTACTAGCTTCCCCACGTCAAGTCGGTGTACCTAGCACCTTTTCTTTTTGCGACGTTGACGTAGTAGCGTATATATTGATGGGATATCTGGCTGCATTAGATAGGACTTCATTGTTTGTGACCTTGTCTTTCCAGGAGATTCCAAGAATTCGACGTAGACATCTCAAGTAATTCACAGAGGAGCGTACTGAATACACAATACTTCAATACTTTCTTATTTAACCTAGTACCTGGAGAGTGGAGGCCGTCTTGCCGATCCTTTTGTCGAGTTCAGCATCCAGAGATACATTGTTTATGGTAGTAGAGCCTACGAGGGGAATTGGTGAACTACCTGAAGTTGCTGGCCACCGATGTGGATTGATAGTGGAGCTGTGGTGCCATGCCATGTCCTATGATTTAAGTCTTCTACATATTCATGGTTAGGCTGAAGAGTTCGCAGGCTGATGCGAAACGATCCGTCAATTTCTATAGCTCATCTTCAGAGTGGACCGCTATCGCATGCAACATCATCAGCTATTACCATGTCTCCTCATTAGCACTTGTTTTGGTCTTAGCCTTCAGGCGTGCAATGTTAGAGAGTTTACCTTCAGATCGTAAGTAAAGGAACACTCACTTTGTGGATGATTTGAAGGCTTGCTTGAGTAGCAGTACAAAGAAGATGCCAAACATTGTTGGTGCTAGTACACAGCCTTGATTTACTCCACTCTTGTCACCAAATTCTTCAGACATTGAGCCATCGAACTGGACAGTACTCTTCATCCCATCATTTTAAGTTCCCGGAATTAAATGCTTGCTGCATCTTGGTACTGGAATATGTGTATATCCCACCAATAATACAAAGTCAAAATGATGCAACTGGGGATTTTTTTTTAATTCAGGCTAAACCTTTTCAAGTTAGCAACATAGCCTACCTAAGAATCTCTCGCTCTCCACTTGCACTGGCTACCACCTTGGTCCCTAAGACTTCCAACTCACAACCATGGTCCAATTTCGTCAGAACAGGAGTGCGTTGGCCTCTATCTACCACCTTAATTTTACTTGGTCTATATGCAAGGATCTCCTGGTAAGTCACTTCTTTATCCCGCATGCGGTCTTCAAACGGCAATACCTGCGAATATTAAAATATTTAACCAATAACTGTGGGATTTTAAGTAATTCGCCACCTATAATCAAAGACAAAATTAACAAGACTGGTTTGCGTCTGACGTCAGGGTAAATGGGCGGCGTGATTGGTTGCTAACCTGCGCAGTATATGGCATTTCGGTCTGGTTGACAGCAGGATGTCATACGCAAACTATTCTTTTTAATTCGGTCTCGAATTATAGTCTGTCTCCGGGCGGTGTCCCTGTTTGTCTAATCTGCCTGCCTGTCTCTCTATTTGATATCGTTTGTCTGATCTGTCTGTGTCTCTCTTTTATGCCATAGACCTAAAACCTTCTACCTTTTTGCTCTTTCGCCCTCTGCACCTGTCTGGATAGCTCTGAATATTAATACACAATTTAGTTGTTCAACACTGACTCACATCCAGGTGTGCAGATAGCCCTACTATAGGGCCTTTTAAACACACTATATCCGAGAACTGCTCAAACCCACCACTCGAAGGGGAATAGCAGTCACATGGTTTAGCAGTTCTCTATATATAGCCAGGTTTTATGATATAGCATGGTTTTGGATCACCGCAGTCAAAAGGCCATATACTAGTAGGGCTATGTACCGAGCTGAGCGCCAATAGCTACAAACTCTACACACTATGTGAGAGCAGCATTCTTCACATTACTCATAACGCCGTTGTTTTATTTTGTTGTATGCTTTAACACGTTAAAAGTCATGTCACTATCGAAATACAAGTAAAAATAACAACCTTGAAAAGTCCGGTATAACCCTTCGGTATAGACACCAAAAACGTCTCCCGATTCTGTCTAATTGATTCCCCATCTAAGCCATCGAATGGTAGACTATGTGCGGTTATCGTCTCAATAGTTTCCATACGTTTCAGTCGATAGGCCATCTGATTCACAGAAGCGCCATCAAAACTGTAAGTGTTAGCTATCATAGCGAAAATCGGCAAGGAAAACTTGCTTATCATGTCTTTCATGGGGTACTTTATTGAAGACCATGATATGGAGTCAGTATTGCTGGATGCCACTAGCAGTTCAGTGAAATGGGAAACTATGTCCTTACGTTGAGCTTGCGGTTGCGGAGGAGGATATAAGGGATAAGGATCGCTAGACGCACTGACTACTTGCTCTTGCTCCGGCGGTTTACACTCAACAGGTTTGGCCCTTCCTAGAATCCAGTTTTTCATGTCCTCGCGTCGAGCATGCGGTTGCGGAGGAAGATATAAGGGATCAGGATCATCAGGATCGCTAGGCACACTGACTTCTTGCTCTTGCTCCGGTGGTTTACACTCAACAGGTTTGGCCCTTCCTAGAATCCAGTTTTTCAGTCGGAGTAAACCTCCTTCCTGATCATCGCGTTGATCAGACGCCGCCATTTTGGGTATACGTACAACCTTTGCACGTACTAGTACTAATGATTCTCGTCATGCTTTCATGGTTAAAATATTTGGATATAGGGTCAGTCCATATCAAAACAGATTGAGTGTACACCCACCCTCTTGGATTTTGCTCTCCTTTGGCTCAGGGGTACCTTTCATGGACCCCTAGGTGAGGTCTGAAAAAAAAATTCAAATTCAATTTCGTTTCGAATGGCGGGCCATCTAAGTTTGGCGACCTTGACCAAAATTGGGAATTTAAGGTGTCCAAATGACAAAGCGCTCTCTTTGAGAGGCATTTTCTTCTTAATTAAATCAGTTGTGACCCTCTTTTGAATGTGGTCACTCACTGGCTGTGTCTGAAATGCCTAATGCCAAAAAGATTGATTTCGGAATTTCGTTGGGATTTCAGGGGGGTCAAAATCAGCACTTCGTACTGTTCAATCAAATTATCTTTGATTTTGAAGGACCCATGATAATGTCACAGTGCACTTATAGGTCCTAATTATGTTCAGAATGGATTAACCATGTGCCAATGTCTATGAGCAATTCAAAAAGAGAAATTTCTTGACCCCTACAGAATTTTAGGCCCCCCTAAAGTGGTTCAGCCACAAATGGCGCTTAAAATCGGCAAATTTTGACACCTAATAACTTTAGGTGTACACCAGATATGAATTTCTAGTCTTTTGCATCTGAAAGAATGTAGTCTAATGTTACTAGGAACATAAGATTTGTTTTGTATTTTTTCTGTTTTGATAATAAGCTGATGGTCCCAAAAATCCCAATTTTTGACTAATAATGCACAGGTTATGGGTACAAAATGTCAATTTCAACATACCCTTTTTTCTATTTTTGATCACTTTATAGCAAATTGTCTTATTTATCCTGTTATTACATAGTTAACAACGTCCGATTTTGGTGATTTTGGTGTGTAATTATGTTTTCTTGCATGAGAATACAACTACGCAACTTAAAAACTGTACAAGGAACCAATGACCTCCTTATTACAATATGGATGCTTTGGGCAGCCATGTTGCAAAAGAGGGTCATCGGTTCCTTGTATAGTTTACTAATTTGCTTAGTTGTATTTCTCATGCAAGAAAACATATATAATTAGACACCAAAATTACCAAAATCAGACGTTGTTAACTATGGTCAGAATTCAAAAAGGTCGTTGACCTATGAACATTTGTCGTCATAGCGCCCTCCTGAAAGGTCTGACACATAACAACTATACATTTTTGGAATCCTCATGACCATACGAGTAATTTGATATATTACTTGACATAATTGGGAGCATTCTGAACATTTGACCCCCTAACCTGTACTTTGCATGTGCATCGTTGCCAGGAAGTGCATTTTTGACCCCCTTAAAAATCCATACAGAGGATTAGAAAGTAGTTTTTTCTTATTACTTGACTTAAAAGCAACTTGAAATATCAGGATAAATAATACAAATGGCTATAAAGTGATCAAAAATATAAAAAAATATTATACTAAAATTGGCATTTTGTACCGTATCCTGTATGCATGGTATGTTAGGCAAAAATGACTATTTTTGAAAGCGTCAACTTAATACTAAAACACAAAAAATACAAATCAAATCTTATGTTCCTAGTAACATTAAACTACATTCTTTCAGATGCAAAAGACTAGAAATTCATATCTGGTGTACACCTAAAGTTATTAGGGGTCAACATTTGCCGATTTTAAGCGCCATTTGTGGCTGAACCACTTTAGGGGTGGCCTAAAATTCTGTAGGGGTCTAGAAATTTCTCTTTTTTTTAATTGCTCATAGACATTGGCATATGGTTAATCCATTCTGTATAATTAGGACCTATAAGTGCACTGTGACATTATCATGGGTCCTTCAAAATCAAGATAATTTGATTGAACAGTACGAAGTGCTGATTTTGACCCCCTCTGAAATCCCAACGAAATTCCGAAATCTATCTTTTTTGGCATTAGGTATTTCAGACACAGCCAGTGAGTGACCACATTCAAAAAAGAGGATCACAACTGATTCAATTAAGAAGAAAGTTCCCCTCAAAGAGAGCACTTTGTCATTTGGACCCCTTAAATTCCCAATTTTGGTCGAGGTCGCCAAACTTTGATTGCCCGCCATTCGCAAACGAAATGGAATTTGAATTTTTTTCTTGTGACCTCACCTAGGGATCCATGAAAGGTACCCCTGAGCCAAAGGAGAGCAAAATCCAAGAGGGTGGGTGTACACTCAATCTGTTTTGATATGGACTGACCCTAATATATACCTGTCTTTTCTCCAAATGCAGTATAATTTACATTAACTAGTGTAAGCCTCAATTTAAAGTTAATCGCGAGCGATATACGATTACCACCGGGGATTCCCCACGTACTCCGACCAATCAAATGGATGGCGTTACCAGGCGGCGGATGACATGATCGAGCCGGCAACTCGTGAAACCCCCGGCCGTATGGCATTTTCCATATACTCGGTTAGTTTTGTGGGGTTCATTATCGAACCCCAACGGTTTTAGCTTGTATTTATATTATTTATCAACATAGGCCTATTTGTTTGTGATATTTCATGCGTTTTAAAATTTCAAAATAATCCCATTCAATTACACGGTTGACGATGAAAATTTACTGAATTTAGGGAATGCACGTCATCCACCACCTGGGCGTTACTTGATAAGCACACGCGCAATACGACATGGTCCATTCGTAAGCAACTGCTTATAAATTATATGTCAGTGGCCTACCAACCGTAGCAGAATTTCTTTGTGAATTTCCGAAAGTAAATTATGGTTCAAAGGTCCTGTCACTGCTTGTGTAGTTTGATCTATTGCCGTATCTCTGTATTAGGTTCCTGAGAGACAATTTCCTATTTATCAGATTTATGCCTATTATTCATATAGACACATAATTGTATTTTACGTTATTGCATGCTACAACTTGTCCTTTAGATATTGACAGAGAAATTGAAACTTATTATGCATTCTGTCTTTTAAAAATCAAACGTCTGAATTGGGTCCCCAAAAGTTTTAGTGAGAGAGATTAATATGTATATTGTACGTTTTTTATTATTGAAAATGTCAATATTAAAATAGCTATAACTCCTTTGAGTAGAAAAGGTTCTCTTTCAGATCCAAAAACCTGATAACTCAGTTTTTTGGAGTACCATTTTTTTTTGGATCTGAAAAAGAACCTTTTCTATACTTAAAAGTGGTAGGTGTTTGGGGGAAAAACGTATATCTAGTCTTTTGTTATTTACTAATATTTTGAAGCAAGTGAATTTCAGTTTTCGTTTTGGTAAGTTATGTTAATTTCTGACATGAAACCTTGAGATGAGAGGGTTGGTGCTAATCTAGACAAAAGATGAGTCTACTTTTACGGCCCTTAATTCGCAGTAAGTTGTACGGCTTCAATTGACTTGCGTTGGTGTATATACACTTACGCCTAGGCGTGAGTGACTCGTAAAAATAGTCTAACATTGAAATATAAACTAACCATGTTGCCAAGTTATAAGCAAATGTCTTTCATATTGGCGATGAAACGAGCGTCTGAAATAGTCAAATACCCAGCAAACGCAAAACGTTTTCGACATCATTCGCAAAAGGTTATAAAAGGTTGTCAGAAAACGTTTAAATGTCGGGTTATATAAAGGGTATATTAAGAGTATAAAACGTTTTCATAACCTTACAAACCATTTTTTGATAATCAACAGCTCAGCAAACAAAAATGTTTTACAGAAAACGTTTAAATGTCGGGTTATATAAAGGGTATAAAAACGTTTTATTAACATTCCAAAAACATTCTTGAAAACTTGATACAAAACATTCTAAACAAATGTTATTTTGGGGTTGAAAAAATATTTTGCGAAAAATGTTTGTCCAAAATATTTTCAGTAACGTTTTAAAAACGTTTTCATGACCTTTATATAACCCGACATTTAAATGTTATTAAAAGGTTTTGAAAAAAAAAACATTTTAAGAACATTTCTGTGTTTGCTGGGTTCAAATATTTTAACATAATGTTATTTAAGTATTGACACAATATTTGGCAAAATGTTTGCAAAAATAGTTTACAATAACATTTTTTGAAAACATTTAAAAATATTGTTGTAGTGTGTTTTCATACAAAACGTTTAAAACGTTATCATGACCTTTATATAACCCGACATTTTAATGTAATTAAAACGTTTGTACCTAAACCAAAAGCCAAAATATAACTGATTTAAAACGTTTTTAAAACGTTTTTGTGTTTGCTGGGTATCTCCCAATGAGGCGCGTACAAGTGGTGATTTGGTAATCATGTTTTATATTGAAATGCAATACAAAGGAATAATTATTGCATTGGAGCAAAGATAATTTATTTTATTCATTCGTAACAATGGCAAGCTAATCTGATAATTGGTTGGGCCAAAATGCAAGACTCGGGTTAGACTGGCCCCCAGTCTCGGTTCGGTTCCATCTCTGGATAATGTAACAATAAATAATTACATAATGCCCTATGACAAAAATGCCAAAGTCCTGTAACCCCCCCCTTATTTTCTTCAATGCCAAAACCCATTCCTCTTCATCCACAAATCGACGCCACTGATTACACACACAGTCAACCATGCAACAATATACTCGTATTATAAGTGAACGCGAAAGTCCATTGAGCTGTATTGGGTTGCTTTTTAATGCTATGTAATCTACACCAGTCGTTCTCCATGGACCCGAGGGAGGGTCTAGACTCGGGTTTATTTTAAATGTTTATTTTTGCAGAGCTTATTTTCAGTCATGGATCATACTGATAAATTTGGTAAAGAGGGGGATACTTGATACTGAACAAGTGAGAGTGGGAAGGGCGAGGAAGATAGAGAGCAGAGGGAGAGACGGAAAGACTAGAAAGATTAGAACTAGAGAGGAGAGAAAAGGGACCGGGAGGGAGCGGAGAGACTGATCATTCGGAGGGGGGAAGCAAAATAGGGAGATAGACATTGATACGAGGGAAGGGCGACACTGCGGCCCTGCACAGGCCAGTGGCCAGGATTTATTGGGGTGCGACTGGCTCATAAGCGGACCTTTTGTGATTTAAGGGCTTATTTTCAACGGTTTTACAGAAAAAAGTGCACCTTTTCATTCGGAATGGTATTTTGTCATATCAATTTAACAACATCAAAGACGAGAGGGCGTTAGACCATTAAAACACCGGTGTTCCATAATCTTGCCTCTCCAGCCTTTATTGACACAGGCATCCACCTCTATTGAAATAAGCTGATTCGTACTTCAAAGTTAACAATGAAGTCAGATTACAGTAAACTTACTTAATCCCTTGCGTTTTCGTATCTTAACAATAGACTTACGTAAACTGAAAAGATAAAACGACCCTTACTGTCTATAAGCTGTTATGGCAGCGTAGAGGTGGTCACGTGCGTATTTATAAAAGCGCATTTATAAATATAACCGAAGTACACTGATCATACTTACATCAAATATTCTACGTCGAATACGCGGAGTCTGCGGCCCTTTACTAACAAATTTCGCTCGTTATATAGTCATCACACACCCCCACACACAAAACTACAAAAGTCTTTAAGTTCCTTAGCATAAAGTTATAATACATAGCAATTGAGAGTTATCATATAAACTAAGAATAGCAATTTTATAATATTATTTTGAAGACAATTAGTGCGTTTCCACTACCTTTACAAAATGTTGACCTTGCAAACAGAAGCAAATAATGTGCTATTCCAGTTGAAATCCATACACCCCCTGTTCACACTCCCTGTGTACAAGATTAAGGTCATGTGTTCTGCATTTCAACTGGAATAGTCCAATTATAGATGAACCCATTATTCCCATAACTTTACAGTATTTGTCATTTTAGACTTCTATATTTATATCTCAGTCCTGCATACATCCTCAACAGGGTCCTTTTTTAGGATGTGATCGGTCACACATTTGTTTTGCTTCAATATCGGAGATGAGATACCCATGTAACCCTCAATTACTGATTACCTCTCTTAGACATGTTAGACATGAGATAGCTTGCGTAACAGTATTGTTAAAAGCGTTTCACAAGTTGGGTCGATCGCTATCCATTGATGAATTTATACAAGATCTTGGTAATAAATTTTGTTAAAGCTGGAAGCTCTTCAGTCAGATAGCAAAGCACTAATTCGAATGCTTGAAATATCGTCAACATGAAGTTCTCCTGGAACATAGGTTGTTTGCTAACCAATATGTGGTGCTATGCATGCATGATATTTATTTCGGAAAGCTCCCGGAGCATAACATGCTCAAGGAATCTTGCTTTTGCAGCTTAGTACCCCGCTTAGTACTCCATGATCAACCTCGACTGTCTGTAGAATTGTCTCAACTAATGGAGCATTTGTGAGACTCGTCTTTATTTCTTGCGAACTACAAGTAAGAAAGCGTGAGAAGATGAGCAAATATGATAATGTGAGAAGATCAGCAAGTACGAAAATAAAAAGTATTGCAACATCGCTGAAAAAGAAGAATTCGGCAAACTGTAAATTGA
This sequence comes from Amphiura filiformis, assembly GCF_039555335.1. NCBI lineage: Eukaryota > Metazoa > Echinodermata > Ophiuroidea > Amphilepidida > Amphiuridae > Amphiura > Amphiura filiformis. The sequence goes on from NC_092631.1 coordinate 78,760,978, forward strand.
ACATTCATACAATGTCCTGTCGATTTCCCATTACGTACTAGACGGCAATGATCTTTGTATGAAAGCTCGTGAAATAAGCAAGATTATGAAGATCAATGGGATGCAAAGTGTCACATGTGCTGACATCATGTGCGTATTATAGTGCTTACAATGGCAGAAAGACGGGAATCTGCTTCATTGCAGAAACGAAGAAACTTAAGTCCACAAAATGCCCAGATGCATTTACAATGGTCACCAAATGGTTTATAGCTTTCTGCAAGGTATCAAAATTGGTCGTGTGATAGGATCATGGGTGTGTCGGGTCAGGTTTATAGGCAAAGGTCCTTCAAGGTCTGAGGGAGTAAGAAAAGAGTCACGTGGCTATCTCAAAGCACTGGTTGACCTTAAATTACACCACGCCAAAACATTGTCGTGTGTATGTTTATTATTTGTTTAAATGTCATTATGTCCCATAGAATACCCACGTGACCTTATTAATGAAATAACCACAGAGGAGTAAGATATCTTACTCCTCTGTGGAAATAACAATTCATGAGTTCCTCAAACCTTTCAAGACATCGGCCATCTTTGACTTTTATTTTCATCCAAGCACAGATTCCGTGCGACTAATTTCCTGATACCTTGCATAAACCAAATAAACCAATTGGCGATCATTGTAAGCATCTGGACATTTTGTGGATTAAAGTTTCTTCGTCTCTGCGTTCAAACGTATTTCCATCCTTCTGCAATATTGTAAGCACTGTACCGTAATACTCGCATAGTGATGTCAACACACCTTGTATCTCATTGATTATCCTAAGCTTATGTATTCACGCAAAAATCATTGCCATCTCAGATCTAGTACGTAATGTGAAATCCACGGGATATCAGAATGTTCAACTTACAGTTTGCCCAATTCTTCTTTTTGCAGTGATTTTGCAATACTTTCATGAAACACTCGATCCAGCAATGTTCACGCAATACGCGTGGCTTTGTGGTCAAAATGTGCAGTTCTAGAGGTCCGAAGGCCACTGGTCCGCACGAGCCGGCAGACTGTGCACATAGAAGTGTTTTGTTGTCTTCAAAATGTGTGTGCACATCACTCTCTCTGGGGAAATATGAAATTTATAACCTAATAATCTGTTAGAAAGAAGTTCCGATTCCATGAAGTTAAAAAAAAAACACACAAAAAAACCAAAAAAAAACCCACCCAAACAACAACAACAAACTCGGTTAATGGTGATTTATCATCCCGATTACACAATTATGTGACGCAGCATTTTACACTGCGGTCTACATGTATAATGTCTAAACTATAAGAACATGAATCATGTAATAAGGAATTTCGCGAAGTTGTCTATTCACGATTGTTTGATGTGATACCAACAGCAATCACATTGGTAATATACACATATTTATTAGCTATATTTTTAACTTAAAGTTTCTTTTCTTTATCACATTGTTCATCTTTTCCTGCCTTTATGTGGTAATTTTCATTCTATAAACTGTACATTTGTGTGGAAATTGAGGGCGCTATTTACATATATTTTAAATTTGAGTTAGCCCAATATGAATTATTCCTTTCATTTCACGATAAGAAGTAATTTGAAATTATGCTATATGTTACTCATTTTTATGACGTCTTAATGTCATTATACAAGAGTCTACCCCTTGCAAACAAGCAAACAGGATTTAAGATAAATAGCGCCATCAGTGTTCAACTTTGCTTAAAAATGAATACAGTTCTACAGGCCATCAAAAAAACATGTCTATACAAGCTTACCTTTGACTTGTTAGTTGCCAACCCAGCTGAGTTGGATCTGTGATCATTGGAAGCAGATTCTTCGTGTGGATTAGGAGAGTAATAATCATTGGAAGTGGGTTCTTCCATTGATTTGTGAGAGTCATAATCATTGGAAGCGGATTCGCGAAGTGATTTGGGAGAGTAATAATCATTGGGAATGGCTTCTCTGTGTGTTGTGGGAGAATAATAATCATTGGAAGTGGCTTTTCTGTGTGATTTGTGAGAGTCGTAATCACTGGAAGTGGCTTTTTCCTGTGATATGTGAAAGTCGTAATCATTGGAATCGGATTCGCGAAGTGATTTGGGATAGTCATAATCATTGGGAGCCGGTTCTCCGTGCGATTTGGGAAAGTCATACTCATTGGAAGCGGAGTTTCCGTGTGATCTGGGAGAGTCATAATCATTGGAAGCCGGTTCTTCGTGTGATTTGGGAGCGTCATAATTACTGGAAGCCGGTTCGCCGTGTGACTTGGGAGAGTCATAATCATTGGAAGCCGGTTCTTCGTGTGATTTGGGAAAGTCATAATCATTGGAAGCGAGTTCTTCGTGTGATTTTGGAGAGTCATAATCATTGAAAGTGGATTTTCCGTGTGATCTGGGAGAGTCATAATCATTGGAAGCCGGTTCTTCGTGTGATTTGGGAGCGTCATAATTACTGGAAGCCGGTTCGCCGTGTGACTTGGGAGAGTCATAATCATTGGAAGTCGGTACTTCGTGTGATTTGGGAGAGTCATAATCACTGGAAGCCGGTTCTTCGTGTGATTTGGGAGAGTCATAATCACTGGAAGCTGGTTCTTCGTGTGATCTGGGAGAGTCATAATCACTGGAAGCTGGTTCTTCGTGTGATCTGGGAGAGTCATAATCATTGGAAGCGGGTTCTTCGTGTGATTTGGGAGAGTCATAATCATTGGAAGCCGGTTCTTCATGTGATTTGGGAGAGTCGTAATCATTGGAAGCCAGTTCTTCGTGTGATTTAGGAGAGTCATAATCATTGGAAGCCGGTTCTTCGTGTGATCTGGGAGAGTCATCATCATTGGAAGCCGGTTCTTCGTGTGATTTGGGAGAGTCATAATCATTGGAAGCCGGTCTTATTATTGTCATGGTAGAGTGATAATCAGTGAAAGCGGAATCTCCGAGTGGTTTGGGAGAGTCATAATCGCTGGATGTGGATTCTCTGTGTGATGTGGGAATCTCATAACCACCAGGATCAGCAGACTCATCCAGCTGACGGTTTTCCCGTTGTATCACAGCATAGATTGGTGAACATTCTTTGTTCGTGTTGTTGCAGACGCCGTCCTCACCCTCAGCCTCCTGAAAAACAATTAAAATAATTAGACAAGCAGTATAAAAGACGTTTCGAATGGAGTTGCAGTTTTAATCATTACTACCACGTTCTCGTTTTTAGAATTGAATTACTAAAGTTCGAATAATAATTATAAGCTGGTGTACGATTAACATCTGAACATAGCAAGAATGCAATTTGCAAGAGCATCGCCATCGCCTCTCCTATTTTGATCGCGAAATATTTCCAAACTCGCATATTTATTACAGATTATAAAAATCAAATATGATGATGATGATACTGATGATGATGATGATGATGATGATGATGATGATGATGATGATGATGGAGTGACGACGACAACAAGAGTTATCCCTACCATTGTGTTTTTTACATCAAGTTCATACTCGTTCTCCTTGATAAATTCGTCCACGGATTCATTTCCTTTGTCAGTTTCTTCTTCGATCTCATTCTTCTTGTCATTATCCTCATTATCCTCTGTTCTATCCTCCTTTATCTTCACGACTTCGTAGAGACCATCAGTCTCGCTGTCCTCTTCCACTGGAATAGCAAACGTGTGTCATTTTGAGAAATATGAGTGTATACATGTCACAAACAGATTATTATGGTCATGTTGCATTTGGAAGAAACAAGCTTTTCATTAACCATCGAAACTGATGGGTTTCAATCATTTTGATACAACTTGTATTAACACGATTAAGCATTTTGGGTAGTCCAGTTCAAATTCACCCCCCCCCCCCTCCATGGAAGACATGGCTTTAATATCCCACAGGGTGTAGATTTCAAATGGTGTCACCTAATCAGATAACTCCGTTAAAATTCACACTCACTGTGTGGAAGTTTAAGATCTTATCTTCCATATATGCGGTGTACATACACTAACCTGGTAAATCCCACTCATCGATATTTGGTGTGATTTCTATCTCTGATTCCGACATCCGTCTCGAGTATCGATTATCTGTATAAGGTGACATGATAAATACATTATGTTCTGTTCTGGATTAGGACTCAAAAGGCCATAAGTATACCGCTTTCTTGCAAGTACGCTCAAGAAAAACGTACACGTTGACACGTAAGACTACTTGCTTCCTATACCAATCTATTTGGTAAAATCACCACTTCGACAATGGCCCAATAGTCATGTGGTAGTGTCATCGCTGATAGGACATGCAGCTAACACGGATAACCTCTATTATAAGAATACGTTAAGAAATGAGGACCTCTCTGACATTTCTCATGTTTGTGATTGATTTTAGCAGCGTTGTGCCGCTAGACAACACTTCAAGAAGAACAACAAGAAGACCACAGCCCAGAACATTAGAGCTGAAGCAGAGAACCGAAAAACGCATTGCTTGTCGCAACGGAAAAACACACGCTTTGGATTATAAACTTTTCTAATCCCATTTATTGAAGTTCCTTAAAAACATTTTCAGTTTGTTACAGTCTATTGGCTAACAAATGCACATCTTCAGCAAAAAGATAAAACTTAATTATCAATATAATTAGAAGATTTCAGGTTCTATTCATTCTACCCACCAGCACTGAATATCCGTTTGGTTTCATCTCGTGTCAGCATCTTCATCCTGCCTCCCGCCTGTGGCCGTGACGAAGGTAAGCCGATGGTACTGTGCGCGTTGGGAACGCTAGCGCTTCTGTCGAGCTTTCTTCTCGGTATCATATTCATGACTGGAGTGTTCTCGAAAACTTCATTATCTTCACGGGACACCTCTGCAATAGTATTACGTCGTGGTCGTGGTAGTCGTGGAGGAAGTTTCGAGGGACTGATAATCACATTGAACAATTGCTCCAGTGGTTTACACACAACAGGTTTAGCCTTTCTTTTGTAAATCAAGTTCTCCGGTCGGAGTACTTCAGGATCATCGGGTTTCAAACGAAGACTCGTGTGCGGTATACATTCAACCGCTTCAGGAATGTAAAACTTGACGTCGGCATCTACATTGGCAACAATGCCAGTCTGTCTACTGGTATCCTCCCCTATGATGTACTCCTCCTGGCTTTCTCTCTTCAGTAACAAATGCATCAACTTGGATCCGTTTGGTGATGCCAGTTCCAAGAGATTATCACTGTGCTTCTCTGGTCTTGCCAATGCTACTTTTTGCGGGAGAGGGAAACGCTTTATTATTTCTGTCAGTGTGTATTCTGTGTCATCTTCAACGACTTGGAATTTGCCTCCACAATCGGGATTGAGCGTAAATGGGCACGTTGAATTTTGTAGCCTGTAAAATAATAAGCAAAAAGAAGGAAGGAGAATAGAATTAAATCAAATCTGCCACTCAGCAATATGTGTGTAAGGTGTAATTTGCAATACAGATCTAATCGGGTTCGTATCACGTCGCGGTATAGATATTAGAGAGTTTGTGATGTGACGGGATATTGAATACATGTATATAGATAGTATGATGTGTTGAATGATACGGTTGGAAATCGCAAGCTCTCCATTAAGCACATTTATAATACTTCAATGTACTTCAGTGTTTAAAGTAATGGTGTCCCTTCAGACCTAGCAGACGTTTGGTTTGTAGAGTTTGATTGACAAAGCTGAGAGTAGTATGATTAGAAGAGCCAATATCAAGTATAGAAAATCCATCATCAAGATAACATAGACATATTCAAATTACGCAAACCCGAAATTAAACTTTTTCAAGTTTGTTGTCGTGGTAGGGCAGTATTATTTAAATCTCATTGTCATAATCTGAATGTATTTTTGTATCTATCTGGGTTACCGTAATTAAAGGAGTATTTCGTGATCCTAGCATCCTCTTTTTATGACATTTTTCAGTACATATCCACGAAAAAAGCCTATTCCCAAAATGTCAGTTGATTCCGATTTTGCGTTTGCGAGTTATGCATGATTATGTGTATTACACTGCTCCATAGACAATGCGTTGTAATTTCGTTCTGGTGCACCAGAACGAAATTCAAATTTCACGATATCTTTGCAAAACGAATTAATCTGCAAGAAATATTTTGTACATAAACATTATGTAGCCAGAGGTTTCCAGTGATATAAAAATCTCAACTTTTTTGAGAAAAGTGGGGGATGAGGCTGTGGATCACGAAATGCCCCTTTAAGATGGGGTGTGGTGGACCATGTCTGTATGTTCTTTTCCCCTTCCACCAGGCCCAAGTACAAGTGAATGAAAATGGAAAAACAAAAACAAAACTTTTTCAAGTTGACAACACACCTGAGAATCTCCCGTTTGCCATCTTTACTGGCTACCATTTTGGTCCCTAAGACTTCCAGCTCACAACCGTGGTCCAGTTTAATCCAAGCAGGTGCGCGTTGGACTTTGTATATCACCTTGATTTTCCTTGGCGTGGTTGCAAGGAGCTCCTCGAAAGTCGCTTCTTTATCCCGCATGTAGTCTTTAAATGGCAACACCTGCAAGATATCGATAAAATAGTTGATAGCTTACGAATAAAATAAGGTTTTTTTCCCCCTCCCTCTGTCTCTCGCCCCTCCACCCTCTCTTCTATTTAATCCACTTCTGTCTCTGTTTGTGTAATCTGCCCCCTCTTTCTCACATTTTTTATCTCCTCTTTCCGCTACACCAATCTCCGCCTGCCTCATAAGTCCATTGACACGTACACCAATCCCTGACAAACTTTTTCAACACAACTTTTAAGTTCTGACTGTCGTAGAAATTTAGGATTATTCCAATTTTCAGGTGTGCCGAAGTGAGTTTAAATACTTATTACACACACATGAATTTTGTCAAGCTATGCATTACACACATAACGCCGTTGTTTATCATGTTTATTTTGTCATACTTCATGAACTTCAAAAAAATCCTGCGACTATCTAAGTACAAGTAAAAATACCAACCTTGAAAGGTGCTCGGTAATCCTTTGGTATAGTAACCCAAACACCAGTCCGTTTAACCGATTCACCGTCTGGTGGAGGTAGCTTATAGTACGCAACAATTGTCTCAATAGTTTCCACGCGTTTCAGTTGATAGACTGTCCGATTTCCAGCAGAGTCCTCGGTACTGGAATTACTTACTATCGTAGCGAAAATCGGCAACCTATTTTTCAAATCACTCAAAGAGTACTCTACTGAAGACCATGTTATGGAATCGGTGTAAGACGCGGCCATTTTGCACTATAATGTGTACCTTGTTTTGATGATTTCTGTCATGCTTTTCATGCTTAAAATGCGATTTATTGAATTGCCACTTACAAGGTGAGTAGTTTACCACCTGTAACTTGAAGCGCAGGCTTACTTTGAAGTCTCTATTTAAAGTTCGGTCTCGCGAGCGATTTCACTAACCAAGCAAATGGATCGGTTTTTCATATTTAACAAGAATAGGTCTTTACGTAAGTGTTCATTGCATGAATATTATACAATAACTAGACAAGCCCTACGAACCGTGACGGGAATTTGGGACTAAATTGGCGCTAAGTAAAAGTAATTCGTGGTTCATGACACTTTCGTGTACACTTGATTTATTTCGCACAATTTACAGACTGGCTTTTTATATTCTTTAAAAAAAGTTATCACACAATATGTTTTTTTTTAAATAAAATGTCTGAATTCCACCAAACTTTTGAGTGGTAGGGTGGTCATTGGTGGTAGAGTGGTATTTAGGGATTCAATCATGTTTCACCGTTGTTCATCACCGTTTAACAACGATGCGGCCGCGTCGTCTGCGTGGTTTACTTCGCGAGGGCTGCTTTAGCTGCCCGAGTGAAGTAAACCACGCAGACGCGCCGGACGCGAGTTGTTAAACGGTGATGAACAACGGTGAAACCTGATTGAATCCCTTTCAACAACGAAAAGAAGCTAAAGATCGTATAATTCACGATTATTTCACGGGGAAATGTCAGTTAATCATTGTCACTAAGCCTTACAAAAACGTCGATGATTTCTCTGTTAATATCATCAATAAAACTACAGAATAAAACGGCAAAATTTAGCCGCTATTTGAAAATACTGAATTCAACTTGTAAGCTTGCATACGCACAAAGGTTCCAGGCATGACGAATTTTACGCGCTCTCGCGTAACGCGTAGTCTCGCTCGCATTCGCGTATACGCTACAGTAAAAGTGTGGATTCATCACGGATTAACAACGGTTGGCTCCTGTACAAAGGTATAGGAAGAGTTGTTGAATCCATATTCATTCCTTTCGTACGAAATAAAGCTTCATACAGTATTGGTGTTTTTTCTCTTATTAGTTAATTTATTGTTCTATTCATCTACATCTAAAGATATTTATATCAAAGAAGAGTGTCTCAAAACTATTGTATGATATCCAAACTATTATCCAACTCCAAAAATGAATGTGATTCAACAGTACCTCTATAAAAAAGAAAAGGCGCGTCAGCAGTATAGCAATATTAGTATGTCATCCATGCTTCTATCAGCAGTAGATAACAATAATAGTATGTCATCCATGCATCTATCAGCAGTAGATAGCATTAATAGTATGTCATCCATGCCTCTATCAGCAGTAGATAGCAATACTAGTATGTCATCCATGCCTCTATCAGCAGTACATATAGACTATGACATAGTCGAATTTTGATTTAAAAATATATCATTATTATTTAATCATGATGAACGCACTCCGTTGAACTCAAAATTATACTGTTTATTAAGCATGTTAAAATTAAAGTGTTCAATAGAAAAATGGTTCATGAGAGTTTATATAATTAGACGATTAGTGACAATAAAAGTTATTGAATGCAACATATCTTGTATAATTATAATGGTTCACTTCAATACTAAACAATTCTGATTTTGGAATCTACCAGTTTATTGATCGCGAAAGCCCGAGTAAATGATAGTCAGAGTATGCAAAATGGGCAAGTGGACTACGGAGAAGTCTACAGTAGATAGTAATAATAATATTGTATCATCCATGCCTCTATTAGCAGTAGATAGCAATACTAGTATGTCATCCATGCCTCTATCAGAAAACGAAAGCAATACGAGTATGTTACCAGGCCTCTATCAACAGTAGATAGCAATACTAGTATGTTATCCAGGCCTCTATCAGCAGTAGGCAGCAATAATAGTATGTCATCCATGCCTCTATCAGCAGTAGATAGCATTAATAGTATGTCATCCATGCCTCTATCAGCAGTAGATAATAATACTAGTATGTTATCCATGCCTCTATCAGCAGTAGATAGCATTAATAGTATGTCATCCATGCCTCTATCAGCAGTAGGCAGCAATAATAGTATGTCATCCATGCCTCTATCAACAGTAGATAACAATACTAGTATGTCATCCATGTTTCTATCCGCAGTAGATAACAATACTAGTATGTTATCCATGCTTCGATCTGCAGTAGACAGCAATACTATTATGTCATCCATCCCTCTATCAGCAGTAGGCAGCAATAATAGTATGTCATCCATGCCTCTATCAGCAGTAGATAATAATACTAGTATGTTATCCATGCCTCTATCAGCAGTAGATAGCAATACTAGTATGTCATCCATGCCTCTATCAGCAGTAGATAGCATTAATAGTATGTCATCCATGCCTCTATCAGCAGTAGGCAGCAATAATAGTATGTCATCCATGCCCCTATCAGCAGTAGATAGCAATACTAGTATGTCATCCATGCCTCTATCAGCAGTAGATAGCAAAAAAGTATGTCATCTGTGCCTCTATCAGCAGTAGACAGCAATTATATACTAGTATGTCATCCATGCCTCTATCAGCAGTAGATATCAATAATAGTATGTCATCTATGCCTCTATCAGCAGTATAGATAGCAATACTAGTATGTCATCCATGCCTCTATCAGCATTATATAGCAATACTAGTATGTCATCCATGCCTCTATCAGCAGTAGATAGCATTAATAGTATGTCATCCATGCCTCTATCAGCAGTAGGCAGCAATAATAGTATGTCATCCATGCCCCTATCAGCAGTAGATAGCAATACTAGTATGTCATCCATGCCTCTATCAGCAGTAGATAGCAAAAAAGTATGTCATCTGTGCCTCTATCAGCAGTAGACAGCAATTATATACTAGTATGTCATCCATGCCTCTATCAGCAGTAGATATCAATAATAGTATGTCATCTATGCCTCTATCAGCAGTATAGATAGCAATACTAGTATGTCATCCATGCCTCTATCAGCATTATATAGCAATACTAGTATGTCATCCATGCCTCTATCAGCAGCAGATAGCAATACTAGAATGCCATCCATTCCTCTATCAGCAAACGAAAGCAATGCGAGTATGTTACCAGGCCTCTATCAACAGTAGATAGCAATACTACTATGTTATCCAGGCCTCTATCAGCAGTAGATAACAATACTCGTATGTAATCAATGCCTATATCAGTAGTAGATAGCAATACTAGTATGTCATCCATGCCTCTATCAGCAGTAGACAGCAATAATAGAATGTCATCCATGCCTCTATCAGCAGTAGATAGCAATACTAGTATGTCATCCATGCCTCTATCAGCAGTAGATAGCAATAATAGAATGTCATATGCTACCGGATCAGTGAATAATTTATGGTGGAACCCCTTTGTTCGAAACAATGGTACCATTTTTATGAAAAGCCTGTCCGAAAATCAAATCGGCATCAAAGGAGCAATGCGTTACATAATCTATTGCTTCTTGTTCTATATCAATCCTCCTTGGTGTTATCAATATCGTCATACATTAAAAGATAACAACAAAGGAACAGTAATCATAATATTCAGCTAACAAATTTTGACTGGCTATATTTTATTTCATATTACATTTTATTTTCTTGTTTATAACAATTGTAGCATTTATTACACATTTATCAACATATTTATTACATAACAGGACCGTGGCAAAATGTTCATGGCAAAAAAAAAATCCAGTATGAATTTGTGTATGAATCAGTCTTTTATCACAACTACATTTGTTTGAAATGGCAGTACATGTATATTTCCATGTTGATTTTTTTGTTGAATTCTTTCAGGACCTGGAGGTATGTGACCCCTATTCAACCAACCATGCTACATTGTGACCAACAATACAGGTCACAATGGCCTCATTGTCATGGCATAGTTCAATAACCTACAGTTTTGAAAGCTCCAAAAGATCTTGCATTGTCAAGAATGAGTTTCAGTACCCAATGTGTCCCAAGGTCATTGTATTTGTATGGAAACCTATTGAGTTTTATGAACTGTGACCTGACGGAATGTAATGTTAGAGATCATGGGGCTGACTAAGTCATGGTTTGTAAGTATAGCATTCAAAATTTGGAATTCCATAGAAATTTGGATTCTACATATTTGCTGTGGTATATTTTGGATAATAATAGAGGCTGCGTTTGTGACTACTGCTGCAAAAGTAATTATCTTTTTTCAAACTGACTATTCAAAAATTCAACACAAACTTCAATATTGAACTGGTGAATTTTTACATAGTTTGTTGGGTAAACTTATTCATATTTATTCTTTTAATGTAAAAATAACTGTCTTATAGATATTAGTAAATTGAAAGAAACACATTTAAAAATTGCATGAATATCCAAACAACCGTTCCTATGCTCACGATGATTTAACTTTTGCTATCAATTATTAAATAAATTATTTTGCCATAAACTAATTAGACTCTTATTAAATGAGGATGGAACTAGTGGGGACTTTTCAAGTTGGCTGTGTTTATTAGTAATAACTGCCAGGAAGACTTTCTGTTCATTTTAAGCTTAAATAACAAGGGAAAGTGAAAGAAACCCCACTGACTATTTTGGTCGTTTAACATGGAGTTCTAAGGTGAACATAAAGTCATAATTATGACTTCATGTCAAAATTGCTCTGCTGACCTACATACACAGCTCATTCGGCTAATTCCATTTAGGTGCAAGTTTGGACATGTGTAAACATTACAAATATTCCAAAAAAATCAGGTTTGAAAAAAATTAACTAATTTCATATTATAAGATTGTACATTATAGCTTTAACAGAATAATGCCACACCTAAATGATACTTCTTAAAGAGTTCTACATATAGTTGTCCATAATATTTGTCATGGAGGTTTATTACACACTATCTCTTTGCACATATACAACTGTCTTCTTATGATTATATATATCATATGTTGTTTTTGTACAATACATGAGTTGTTAGTCTTGAGTGGGTGTATATAGATTTGTATTTCTCTCACTACGATCTCAAGACGATCCCATCATCCAATTTGCAACAGATCTATTTCATATGACCTTTAAAATAATAGGTTGATAAAGCGATTTATTTTCAAGTGTTCTGTATTGAATTGGAACTGGTAAATCCACAATTAAAGAAAATAATGTTGCACACTTTCAACGTTTTGACATCAATTGCTTCTTACGTCAACCCAATACAATGATATGTCTGCAGTAGATCTGTAAGAACATGCAACATTGATTGCTGGGGATGGGATAGTGTGGAATAAAGGGGGAAGTGTCTGCTTCAAATATACAGCAGAATTGTTTAACTCAACTGCAGAGTAAATAATTACTCAATTACTGAAGTATGCTGACTATATTTTCTTAATTGCAGGTTTCCAAATAAAACTGTGCTTCATGTTGGACTCACTGAACAACATGTAACACGGGACAACCAACATCACATGCAGATTAATAGATATTGATAAAGACACAAGTTTTGTTTCAATCAAGAGCGGGGCTGGGTCATCTAGCTTGGGGAAACAGAATATATCTGTATGGTTATTTGTAAAGCACACATCATAATAACACTTTCATCTATTTTATTTCAAATCCATAGACAACATGACCTTAATCATCCACACTGGGAGTGAGAATTTTGGTTGACTCCATTTTAAATCTACACCCCCTGTCTGGAAGATTAAGATCATGTCTTCCATGGGGGGTGTAAGGATTTCAACTGGAATAGCTCAATGACATTTCACTTCTCATTTAATTTGCCAACAATTCCACTGAAGAAATCTTACATGGTCGCCTGTCCAGTTTTTGGAACAAACTTGAGGATACATCTTACAGGGTCGCCTGTCCAGTTTTTGGAACAAACTTGAGGATACATCTTACAGGGTCGCCTGTCCAGTTTTTGGAACAAACTTGAGGATACATCTTACATGGTCGCCTGTCCAGTTTTTGGAACAAACTTGAGGATACATCTTACAGGGTCGCCTGTCCAGTTTTTGGAACAAACTTGAGGATACATCTTACAGGGTCGCCTGTCCAGTTTTTGGAACAAACTTGAGGATACATCTTACAGGGTCGCCTGTCCAGTTTTTGGAACAAACTTGAGGATACATCTTACATGGTCGCCTGTCCTGTTTTTGGAACAAACTTGAGGATACATCTTACAGGGTCGCCTGTCCAGTTTTGTGGAACAAACTTGAGGATACATCTTACAGGGTCGCCTGTCCAGTTTTGTGGAACAGACTTCAGGTCACATCAGAGAGGCCTCATCTGTTGCTGTTCCTCATTATTACCCATATCAATGTTCTTGCTTTGTTTCTTTTTTATATTTCTTGCTGCGCCTTCATCTGTTATCCAAATATAGAACTAATAAGTTTCCAGATTAAATTGTAAAACTGAGACATATCAAAAATTGATACAGTAATTCTATCGACTGTCTCACACTCATGCCACATGAGAATATATTATTTGCAAACCTATAAAAATATCATAAAGTAACAAAACTAGAGTGGTTTAATCTTGGTTGACATTTCAACAAGTCATGTAGGGATTGAGTATGACTTATGCTTTCAACCAATGAATCATCAGGTATTAGGGATACGCATGGAATATCAAGATGGATTAGGTGTAGTTCAGCAAAACAGTAATACATTCAGTACAGTAGCATAAATATTCAGTTACAATGATATTATTTGTGACCCACTCCCACAATACAAGCAACATGTCAGATCTTTCTTTATTTTTAGGTTTTAATAGCGCTGTAAAGATTATAAAATGTGATGCGATCAAGTAAAATAAGTCAGAACTTGGAAATATTCATTTTGAGATATAGCCAAACAAAGGGAATATTTCCTTTTGTTTCTTCTTGTTTTGGAAACTCTTTTTAAAATTGCTCATATCTTTGGAACTGGTTGTTCAATTTCAATGGGCGTTTCTGCAAAATGCAGCTTGGTAAATACTTTTTACTATCATATAAAAAACTGAAAATGTAATATTTTTGAGTTCCGACTGATTTTGCTTGATCGCATCACAAATAAAATTTCTATATCATCTATTTGGGTTCCTACAGAGAATGTCACACAAAGACTTTGCGCATGTAACAGATGTACCACTATGGATGTAAACACACCAATCTTTGAGACAACATGCACAATTTAATATAATGGGCACTGCAGTATACACTACTGACATAACTCTCTGGAGGAAGCCAAATGGACTACAGGCACCAAATTTACCATGTATACTCTTTGAAGATACGATACCATTTGTCAAGGTTTTTAAGTAAGTGTCAATGTAATTCTGACAAAGAGACCAAAGAATTTGTTCAAAAACACAGCAATGAAATGGGATTAAAAAAAGGACTACAGGTACTGATGAAACAATCCTAACTTATTAAATAATTTTGGCAAGCGATATTGGTGTCATACCCAAAAACATTTAATTTGATATATTTGACAAATATGAATGGTATGTATCTATAATGGCATAAAGACATAATCCATGTTTTGTAGGAACCGGTCACATTAATGCTTACATATCGTCAGCCTATTGCCCGAGTCATTTTTTGTCATTTTGAGAACATAATACAAAATATGGTTCAAGCATGCATTTAAACATATTATTCACCAATCATTGCACAAAAAATGATAATGAGACATATTAAAGGGAATAACCAGGTGATTACGTAACTAATGCATGCTTGAACCATATTTTGTACATTGTTCTCAAAATTACAAAAAAATGACCCAATCAATGAAGCAAAATGAGGACAATATTGCTAACGTTGTTTTTGAGTTCTGGGCTGATCTAGCAATCAAATCTGTATGTTCTTTATTGTTTAATGTTTCCAACTATACCTAGGACTTCTTGTGTCATATTTGGATGGTATTTATGCCAAATTACAGCTAACAACAGGTTTTTGATCATGGTGCATAAATCTTATTGCTGACTTTACACAGTCATGTCCTTATTTTGCTTGATTTGGTGCCACTGTCATGACATCTACATATTAACAATAACTATAGGCAATAACAATAACACTTCATCTCCCACAAAGGGAGTGTGAATTTCAAATGCGGTTACCTGAATGGAACCAGTAATTGGGCTATTCTAGTTGAAATCCACACACCCCTATATGGAAGTCAAAACTGTAATCTTGCACACAAGAAGTGTAAATTTCAAATAGGGTTAACTGAACAGGTGATTCCATTTGAAATCTGCACTCCATGTGTGGGAGATTCAGGTCATGTCTTCCGAAAGGGGTGTATGGATTACAACTGGAATAGCCCATATCAATAATAATAAATGAGTGGGCCTGGCTTATTCAATTCATTGTTGTTGTGTACAAAGAATCAGGTAAAATAAATGAAGCATAACAATAAATGTCCCACATATAAACTCAATTCATAAGGGTCAGCTAAAATAGTTGTAAACAAAAAGCAAGACACATAACAATAAGTCTGATTTATTCATTTTTGTTGGAACCAAAAGATCAGTCACAGGGCAATACAACATGCTTACACTTTGCCTGTACTATATAAGTCAAAACCTGATGCAATAATGACAGGACTTTTTGCAGACAGCAAATACAATATATTTTTAACACTTCAGTTAACTTTGAGTCTATCAATATTGTACCATGTTTGGTTTGTTTTATGTTTACAAATATCAAGACTCACACATCCATCAGACAGCATTTTGCATAACATTCTATGTCTTTAAGGCATGTCAGAGAGCAGTATGACCTAGCGATGTTTGCACTCAAACATTGAGACAAATAAAGCTGACACACAATAGGAATGGTATGGGTTCTACAAAGGAGATCCCATGGCTTGATATAAGAGGTATCATTTTTGCATGATTTTTCTCGGGAGGGGAGAAATATACACTTTTTGATATATTATTGGCCTTAACTCAAGAACTGCATAACCTATGGAAATATAAATGAGATTAATGGCTTTCTTGACTCATTTCCAATAAGATCAATGTATTAATATTAAGAAGTATGCTACAGGTTTTTTTTATTTCAATGGCTAAAAGTTAAAGAATATGGCTAATGCCATCCACCTGTCTTTTATAGAAGTTCTTGAATTAATGATTTATCCTCCCAAAATTGGCACATCATGTGGACTTTTTCACCTTACTCCTGCTTAAGCACCCCTTTCAGTGCAATTTTGAATGCAATTGGATAAAAAAAATATTGATTAAAATACAGGAGAACAACCTGCACTTTGAGTTGTCCTGGTAATCACATATTTGTACAGTTCTTATGTCTATAATTGTGCAATATAATTACAGCAGCATTTATCATGAATAATATCCCACCAAATAGCCAAGTGTATAAGCACCTATGGCAAGTGATTTACACAATAAAAGGGAAAAACCTGTTTTCTTTGCTGATAAATCATGTTCTTGATCGAAAAACATACTTCCTTGATCGAAAAATCTGGTTTCCTAATTGATTTTTCACTTGCGCTGGTGTTTGGTCAACCATTCATCACCCTTCCACTGTGGAGCAGGTGACTACAATTTTTTTTCGAACTACTTCGATCTTGGGTAATGGCTGGATAACTGATGTTGGCCTGTAATTGGATGGTTTTCACTTTTCTGTGTCTACGCTGATATGTCAAAGAAGTGGTCGATCTGTGAGCTCACTTGTTCTGGAGTATATTTGATATATTTCTCAGGATTCTTTGTGAAACTTGTCACAACATACCTACAAATAACAAAAAGACAACACAAAATGTATTATGGAGAGAAAGTAAGGCTAAAAATAATGTCCAATTTTTTTCTGTGAGTGACGATATTTACAGATATGCTAAAAAAATTAATTATTTTCACTTAAAATTAATATTTGGTTGAAAGGCTATTCATTATGTAACAAGTATGCAGTAGTCAAAATTGACAAATGTCCCTATAAGTGGGAGAGGCAGTACTTAATATATTGTACTTGTGGGGATTTTTCAACCGACCGACCCAACCTTCCTTTTATTCCCACTTGAGGGCATTACAACAATTTTTGTCTATCCTAATATGTTTAATGAACTACTTCACTGTATAATATTCAGAATTCTTCTTTCTTAAGTATGTGTACTTTGTATAAACCTACCTATCTCTAAACATCGTATATTGTTGCACTATCATCTGTTTACTCTCCCTTCTTAAATCTTCCCTCACTTGTGGATCTGGTACAGCATAGCCTTTGTGGGTCTTGAAAAGATCTTCAAAGTCTTGGTTGAAACCCTGTGAACACATAAAGGGTATAACATATTTAGTGCCAACGGTACTGCCATCACATTAACATCCTTTCTGCAGTCTTGATTATCATGTTTATTGGAGGAGCTTCACACAGCTGGGATATATAAACAAGACGTAGGATGAATAGTGATATGCACACAGTTTATACGTCAAGACGCAAATGAATAGTGATATGCTCGCAGTTTATATTTCAATGATTCAATGATACACAGGCATGTGATGTGTTTAGCCATCACTTGATCGGCGAACTCAGAATAAAAGTTTAAAACCGGAGATCTCCACATTAAACATAAAAACTTAAATTTTACTGTAATTAAAGCAATTTTAATTAAAAGGCTTAATCTTTCACATGGTATTTTAGTACACCACTTGGCATTACAATCATGCAAAAAGTAGAAATATGAGAAAAATTGAGGGCTTTGCTGTGGAGCAAACCACATATTATGGCTTTAAATAAGCCAGCCCTAATGGAATCAACTAAAGCAGTGTGGTTTTGTAAAAATACTTTTTTGAGGGGGTCCAAGCAATTGACATGTTTAGTAGCGTATCAGAGTCAGTTGTCTGAGGGACAAAGACAAGTAAATAGCTGGTGGGTATCATTATGGTCCTGTGTTACTGTGTGCGAAGTGTAAATATTTTTCAATTACACAATATTTTGGCCCAAACTTTAAGGTAAAATTATGTGTTTACCATGCCAATTTTCAATTTCACACAATTTTTGTCCAAAAGAATTGCACCGATATTTTGAGGCCTTGAAGGATTCAGGCTACCACACACCCAATTCCTATCAAGAGCCAGTTTATACCTATTACACAGCTAACCAAGATAATTGAAATGTCCAATGTGAACCTGAAACCAAAAGAAGTTGATTGATTGATTGAGACCCCCAGAAAAAATAAATAAAAAATCTCCCCAAAAATCCACCATGTATCCAGGTTTCATAAACAGTCTCTATTGTTGGGCAAAATATATTATAGCATAGACCCTGGATAATTATAGTATAATAAAAAGTCTTCCATCCATGTCTGCAATTTGAATTTGTATAAAACATCCGACTACTTTCACAATGCAGGATACTTGTCCGACAGAGGCCAGCAAAGGGTAGTAAACGTTGCCGTTTCTGCTTATTTTTATTGCCAAGAAGCAATGGTAATGTGATTGTCGTTTATACATAGATTACCTGACCGGGGGAGTTTTTAAACTCATAGCTCGACCAATAAATATGGGCTAAATCGATCCAATTTGATATCAATATCGCGATGACTTTACTTCCCTCCTTGCCATCAAAGTTTTTCCCAAAATACAAGCTCAGATTTCTTCCCTATTCTGATGATTTCGCGGTCTGCACAACTGGTCAACAGTTTTTTCCATGATATTTGGGAACATGCATGGTTACCAACTTTTGTGTGTGTGGGGGTATGTGCGCGCGTTTGTAAATGCCAGCAAATGAGGACCCGTACCAGAGCACACCCTACACAAACGAGGACGCACACCTACCCGAGGACGTCCTTGGTTGAACTGACCTTACCAGGTCTCAAATAGCATAAAAACACGTTTAAAACCGGTCCTCTGTTGGGGGGTTATGGACAGGTCCACGGATGTAAGTATCCAATCCCCCCCAACGTGTGTAAATGAGGTCTACAGTATGTCGATTAATTTGTGCGTCCTCGGTTAGATAGGATTTAGCAAAAGAGAGGGAAGTTAAAAGTCAAGGTCCTCGTTTGACAGCATTTACAGACAGGGGTGTGTGTGTGGGGGGGTCAGTAATACTACATTCTAACTTGACATTTGCAGCGGTGTGATTCAAAGCTTATGAAATATCCAGGAAAAAGTAGAAAATCCTAAAAAGGCTAAAATACCCCCCAAATGGGCCGAAAATCAATACAAATGCTTAAAATTTGGGCTTCAAAAAATCCAGGAAATCTGGATAAATCCTGAAGAACAGTGGCGTAACCAGTGGGGGGTCAAGGCAAGCCCCCGCACAAAAAAAACTGTGAAGAAGAGCAAAAATTGGGAAGGGCGGAAAGGGGGAAGGAGAGAAAAAGAGGGAAGAGAAAGGGGGAAAAAGAGGGAAGAAGAAAAGGGGAAAGAAGAAAAGAAAATAGAGGGAAGAAAAAGGGAAGGGAAAAGAGAAAAGGGGAAGGGGGAAGAGAAAAGGGAAAGAAAGAGGGCAGAAGATATATACTACTTTCATTGTGAGATTTGTACTCTGAAACACTTATTTTTTAGCTTCTAATATGCAAAAACCAGGAGCTTCAGGGGGCTCCCCCCCCTTGACCCCTGCTGGGTCTTTGTCCCTGCACCCCACCAGGGGCCCTAAAACGGGCCCCTGGACTCCACCCGTTTAACGCTTCGCGGCAAACCGCTCGCTAAGCTTTCGCTCGCACATAAATACTACAACTTTTGATCAGAAATTGGGAAATTTTTCAATCTAGCCCCTCCCAGAAGGTCAGGTGTGGTTACGCCCCTGCTGAAGAATCACACCCAACATTTGTCTGACAGTGTCCCTTTAAAATCATATTCATGTCCTAATCCCAATTGCAACACACACAAACCATCCCTCCAAGCTAGACAACTAATTCTCCTTTCTTAGGACTCCCTAGCGAATCTCATATTTTTACTAATAACAGATTGTAATTTTCAAGATTAAGAATGGCATCATTTGTATTCATAACTATGAGAAAGTTGATTGCATGCCACACATGATAACATCAATCTATCTTATTTGCAGGGTTGCCATAATACCCGCCCAAAATCACAGGACATATCACTGAAAAGCCACCCAATTTTTCTGTTAACTATTGATTTCTATGAGACATGACAATTCGTAACATCAAAGAGGCCAGTGTCAAAAAATCACCCAATTTTGTGTCAAGCATTGGTTTCTACAGGACAGGCTGGGTGCCCGCCCCCAATATTTAACATCTTCCGGGGAGCCTCTGCTAACTGCAAAGTTTCGGTAATTGAGTTGTTTGGTGTGGATTCTAATTTGAGTCAAAAATAGTAAGCAATTTTCTTCAAAATTTAATATTGTCTAAAAATGATACAGACACATTTTTATTGGGTAATCATGCAACCAATTTGATTGCAAGGTTTATGATTAAACTAATATTAAATAATTTGTGGCTATTTTGCTTAAGAGAATCATATACTAGTACGTATGCTGACAACATAGCCAATATCAAGGTTTTCCAATGATAAAATATAAATGAATAAATAAATAATTTGGTAAAATATTTGGCAATTCATACAGTCCAATTCCCAGGACCAAAATTTACCAAAGGTTGAGAGTGGTTTAACATTGTGGTTCTGTTCCCATTTAGCAGCACTGAGGTCCTGGGTTCAGACCCAGATGTTTAAGAGTCTTAAGGATATTCACAGTTATAATACTAGAAATAAGCATAATTACCAACTGCACAAAACAAGTACTGTTGTCTCCAATGGTCCAAAAATTTGGAATCAAATACCTTATGAGATTAGACAGGCTACCAACATTTCTCTCTTTAAGAGAGGAGTACATGCCTTACTGAATGACAAGTAGATCCAAGCATGTTTTGCTTCATTATTATAGCGTGATATTTCTGTTAATCATTCTATTAAATCATTGCCTCCACTTAACATGTCATCTCAAAGTTGTTTATCATTGCTTTTATGCTTTATATCAGTGTTTGTAATTTACTAAATGTTAATGTTAAATACTCATGATTATAGTACAATATTATATTTAATTTTTTATTTTTTTTATTCCCTGTTCTTGGAACTGGTGGAGGGAGAAAAAACATACACAATGGGCCACCAGTTCCCAACGATCATGAATTAAAACATAATATTATAGTCAAAAATTGTTAAGAACAGGTACAAAGGGCAATCACAAAAGAGACAAAGACGATGGACAAAGAGAACGTTCACTCTTACAAACAAAACACAAGCACCAGTCTTGTGTCAAACAAGTGCACACATTACTTGGTTACGCCCATCTTGATCCTGCCATAATCAGTTTGAAAATAATTGAAGAAAAGGAAAACAAATTAAGATGCTTCAAGATCAATGGATATTATATTTAAATTGATTGATTCATTATATTTGTGTTTAAATTTTTTGGCTACAGATCCTCGTTTTGTTTTTGTTCTGTTTTAATTTGTGTAATTTAATTATACAGGGGGTGCAGCATTTACAGGCTTCGCTTATCGTTGTACCTCCTCCATCGTGTTGTACTTTTTAAAATTATTGTATTTTGTTGTAATTTTTGATGGAAATAAAATAAATCTGATTGACTGATCATTTGGATCACTCTTGCAGGTTTACTCCAGGTGCTCCGGTTTCCTCCTGATCTTTCTTCCGTGATTGTAAAGAATAAACTGAGCAGCGAAATGTGCCAACAAATCCAAATCCAAACAAAACAAACAAACTACCAAAAGGTTACCCAAAGTCAAATTTTCACTGTTCACTGGTTTGGAACACTAATAACAACAAACCCATGAACCAGAACAAAGCAATACATAACAAAACAAATAACAAAATGAACTGACAGTGTTAGGAATTCAGACAATTGTGTAAAAGTCAGGTTCCATTCGAATGAAAGTTTGGAGACATGCCATAAAATAGCATAACAAACCTAAACAGAACAAAAAACACCCAACAAAACTAAAAAACCCAACAAAACTAACTGTCATCGTTAGGAATCCATCCCAATGTGTCAGAGTCCAAGGGAACCTAAAAAAACCCACCTATCTGACAGCATTAGGAAACCTGCCAAATGGGTTAAAAGTCACATTCCAGGGAAGTTTTGAAGAAGTGCTGTAAAAAAGACCAAAAATCCTATAAATGTTAAGCCACATCGGATATAGTCTTTGAACATGGCATGTATCCAAAACTTTACTTGGAACCAGATTTTCACTTTTACTTTGTGCCAATGTTTGGAGACATGGTGTAAAAAGACAATAAAACCTATAAATGTTAAGCCACATCGGATATATTCTTTGAACATGGCATGTTTCCGAAACTTTACTAGGAACCAGATGTTTACTTTTACTTTGTGCTGACATAGCAACCTTGATTTGGACAGCCAAATGTGTGAAGGTACTATTAGTAATTCCCTAAATCACAAAATCTAAGTATCATCACATTTTTTGCATTATTGTAATGAATATTGGCAAATTTCTTTCTTTATTAAATTTACTTTAAGCCTATTTACTCCAAGGAAAGGTCCCCCTTTACATGTACAATGTCTGTATTTTGGCAGAATGATTCTGTATTCTGTAATTTGTAGGCCGGCCATACAAATCTGCCCTCCTGATAAAAATACAGTACTAGCTTTCTTAATAACTTTCTTTTACTTTTAATATACCATATAGACCAATTCAAAACCATCATAGTAAAAAAGGGAGTATTTCACATGTTATTTAAGTGTAGATACATCTATTTTACTTCTGGTGTAGGAGGATTTAATTCCCATATCAAT
Source organism: Amphiura filiformis (assembly GCF_039555335.1). Classification (NCBI taxonomy): domain Eukaryota; kingdom Metazoa; phylum Echinodermata; class Ophiuroidea; order Amphilepidida; family Amphiuridae; genus Amphiura; species Amphiura filiformis. The sequence continues at coordinate 78,783,922 of NC_092631.1, forward strand.
ATACAGTACCTGCTTTGATATCTATTTGCAGAAATAGTATTTTTAGTTGGAAATACAGAGAGATATCCTTGGTTCATCCATCCATAGTCTTTATAGTTGTTAGTACTAATTAAATTAGCCATGCAGTCAATGACTTTAGTGAGACAAGCCAATACTTGCTTCCTCTCCCTGAGATTGATTGCATGCAAATAGAAGAGCAAAGGCCAGAAATACACAGAAAATTGACTAGAAGGATTTAAAGGAGACTGGTATAACCTCCATCTCCATCAATTGTAGATTATGGCATCAGTGGCATACTATTCTCATTGATCCTGTCAAATATTAGGGTTGAAAGATGTTTCATTACGATTTCATAAGCCAAAATGCACGTCAAGCTTTGTTAACCCACTTATTTTCACACAGTATCTTATGGGCCTTCAAATGCATATTTTAGCTTTCATATAAGAGGGGTTGTTATACAAGCATGAACCTCTATGTATAAAATGTGGGGGTTGAAGTTAATCAACTATGGTGGAGATGTAATGAGATTGGCCCATCTGCCTTTAAAGTAGGAACATTTTATCTGAATAATGTAAAATGTTGAATTACACATTATATAAGGAACTCACTACAGTGAAAAACTAGCCAATGCTTTCTCCCACTCACCAAGATTGATTACATGCAAATTCAAAAGCAAAGAGCAGAAAACTACAGAGTACATTGACAAAGAGATGACTTTAAAGGGGATCTTTAATCTGAGTGATGTAACATAGGGGGGGGGGGGGGGGGCTAGTGGAAAGGTGACTACAGGGATGTGCGGCAGATTTGAAGTGCATTTTCAGGCTCTTTGACATAACTTTGAGTCAATTTTCAGAAAAATCTCTTGGTTTATCCTTAGTGTAAGAGAGCACGAAATACTAATAGAATTAGAGTTAGGGTTAGGTTAGGATTTAGGGTTAGGGTAATGGTTAGGATAAGGGTAGGATTAGGGTTAGGGTTAGAGTTAGGATTTGTTTGGTATTCTCTTACATGAAGGATACACCAAATTCTTGGGGGGTTTTTTTGGCAAAAATTGGTGAAATTTGTCCAGAATTGGGTAAATGTACCATAATTATGAACAGAAATACGGTAAGTGGAAATTTTTGTGCAACATTTATTTTCGAGCTTTTTGTGTTTCAAGCAGCTGCCACAAAAATAACAACATGCAAAAGTATTCCATTTGTCCATAGTTCGATGTAATCGAAGCTTAGAATTGCCAATTTAAAACCAAGTGAAACAGTTCATAATTCGCAAACAATTGCACACAAAAAATTCCATTAATCACAAATTTGGACATTTTTGGTATCTTTTTCTTGACATTTGATATATTTGTGGTATACATTTTCAGAATCCCAGTAGTACATGTGTATCCAGTCCAAAATCAAGTAAAAATGCAATGAAACATTATATTTTGTAACAGATATTATAAAAATTTCTTCTAGTTCTTCATAAGCTATGTAAAAATATGAAAATTTTCCAAATCAGCAATTGAAACCAAGGAAATTTCTAAGGTGACAAAATTTATGACAGCAGACTCACCATGCTTACTCATTGCAAAAAGTGACTTTATCCAAGAAAAAGATGAATACAATTTTTTACAATGAATGCATCTCATAATGAAGTGATGTTGGTCAAATGGACATAATGGATGATTTATTTTGTCTTGGTATTTTGAACCAGAAGGGGATAGGTACCCCTGTTTACATGACTGTGACTTTACCATTGCAATGTTGTCCAGATACAAGAACAGGAACTTAAAAATGGAATTGACTTGTTTAGGAGTGAAATAATACAGAGTTGGCAGGCTAACAGGTGAAATGGATCACTACTGACAATGACATCCTTTTTGTTATCATTTGATTAATACAGGCAACTAACAACACAGACAGCAGGTGCATTATGTGGAGGGGCACTCACTAAAAATGGGTGACAGGATGTGCAGCCACATTGACCCCCATTTTTAACTCCCTCTCACCAAATGACCCCCCTTTTTTGTTTTTGTTTTACTGAACTCCTCTCACCCAATGACCACATTTTTTGTTTTCCGGTCATCAAAAGTCCCCCTTTTTTTTCAAAAACTTTAGGAAAATTTCAAATAATCTCTCACTGAATCACCCTGTTTTTTCATTATTTTTCTGAAATTTTTTCAAAATGTTTGAAAATTTGGATCAACTTTTATAATTGGACACAAAATTGTCCCCAGTCTCACTGAATGACCACCTTTTTTCTGGATTTTCCCCAGTCTCATGGAAAGACCCCTTTTTTGGTGTCTTGGCTCTCACCGAAAGACCCCTAGTTTCGAACTGCTGTCCGCACATCCCTGTCACTTCTAAAGTCAAGTACCCCATAGGTGGAACACTTGCTTAAAAGTAGGACTGTTTAAATAATGTATGCACCGGGTTTTATTAACCTAATTTTAATTTTTGAAGTTGACAGCCTTTGTATCGGGGCACGGAATAAAAATTCCAGTTTCTTATTTCTCGACCTAAGGGCTAAGAGTAAAATTGTACAATTGATTAGTTGGGAGTGGCCTTTCTTTTCCTTGCTCTTTTTCTTCATTCTGTTCCTTTCTATTTTTCTCTTCATACAGGCCAGCATGTTTATAAGCTTTTAAGCCTGGCTTGAGCATTTTGCTTGAGCCTGGTCCCATCAGGACCCAAGCGTATGTCCACCCGGACCGACTGGTTAACCCCCTGAGCACTACCTGCCAATCTAACATTGCCTCTGATTGGTCAATTACATGATAACTTCATTTTAATCACCAATCAGAATAGAGCTTTGCAAATAATTCACCCTAATTTTTTGCATCGTGAAATTATTCTAACAATGTTGCTGATTAGTCCAATTGATAATGAAAACTTCTTTTTGGCCAATCGGCAGGTAGTTCTCATGGGGCTAAACAAGGAAGTATCTGTGTTACACAGTGTTACACATGGCAGCTATTATTACTCGTAAGCAATCACAGTAATGAGAATATGTTAACTCTCAAGACACCAGCAGGACAGTGTCTATGGAAATCATTTTATATCAACAAAATAATTGATTGATTCTATTCTGTGATTCATTTTGATAATTTGTTGTGAATTTCCAACTCTTCATTCCCTTGTGTGTAGTTGCATGGTTCTAAATAGGTCACTGACATTTAACATTCAGGCTAAAAATGGATGAATTTGATGGCAGATAGGATGAATTTCAATAGAAATGACCATGAAAATTTGTTAATAATTGTAAAAGAATGTGAAAACATGCAAATATAATGAAATATTCCCTTTTTGTTGCGATATTTCTGGATAAAAAGTCACTTTGATGTCAATTGAAGACAAAATAGTAATATAACAAAATCTTAAAGTGCTACAGGTAATGCATGTAATTTGCCTGAAAGCAGGATATTCTTAGCAACTATTGCATATCAGAAAATAAGAAAGTAACTTTTCCTGGAAAATTTTACCCCCTGGAATGAAATCTACATCAATTTGCAAACCAAATCCATGAATATATTTGAATCCAGGAATAAGCTATCGAATAAGGGTAAGGACGGTTTTCAGCAATATCAATGTTGGAATAGTTGCATATTATTAACCTATAAACACTCTTCAGTGAGGTTACAGCAAAAAACCCATAGTGATCATTGCAGTTTAAAAAAGGTCCATAACTTTTCCAAAAAGTCCAAAACAAATGTCGCATACAGGCAGGTTGTGTCATGATGACTGTTAAATGAAAGGATAACTTTATGATTCAAATCCAAAAATCTTAATTACATCAATCATACAATTAATTGAATTAAAATTCTTTTAGTTTTGATTCAAATAATGTATAATTATTGCATAATTGTAAAATTATACCAATCATATAATTATTCAATTAGATAAGGTAAGTCATTGTTTGTGCAAGTTAGTCTGCATTGGGTGACTGCATAGGTGACTACATTTGAAATATACTCCCTGTGTGGAATATAAAGGTCATGATTTCCATGCAGGGAGTATAGATTTCCAACTGAAATAACACATTATTGGCTCATAACTAAGTAATTGATAATGAAAAACAACAAATTGTCTTGGTCAAGAATAAAAGCTGTTGTGTGCGTGTCACTAAGTTTCCAAGAAGAGGGTTGGCTGCTCAAATCTTTTTCGCCTTTCTTTAAATTTTTCAATTGAAGTCCAAACCTGTATGATTGGTTCAATAAAAACCTAAATATGTACAAACAGAGATATTTTTTAAATATTTAAAAACTACTTTATCACATTATTCAGGTTTGAACACTTTAGAAATGTGAAGAAACTGTTTTGAAATATTTTGGTTATTTTTCAGGATGTCAAAAGTCTGAAAGAAAAAAACTAATTTTCTACAACTTCCAAAATAATTAAGTTCAGCATTTTTTGGACAGTTAAGTACCTTTACCCTAGATTTTCATGATAAGGATCGGTAAGGCATGAACAAGCAAATGACCTTTTTATTTAGTTTTGAGGGGCCTAAAGGGGGGAATAGTTAATCTCAAAGCTTGCAAAAAAGTAACATATAATACTGAATATATCAAAAATATGGAAGCTGTTAAGTTGCTGGGGTGCAGTTCTATCAACTATCATGCCAGGGGTGGGTGTGTGTACTATATTATATTCTTTTATTAATATTAGTGATTTTTATTTCTATTTCTTTTTAAGGAAGTATATTTAAAGGCAAATATATACATGCTTTTATGATGAAATAAGTTGATTTCAAACAAAAGATAAAAAAAACCCATTATTTGTAAAACAATGGTAATACACACAATGGTCAATACAAATCTAATTTCATACAGTAGGAGCATGGGAATGGTAAAATGTAATGAGTATTCAGAAACACTTGATTTTATGTTGGACAAAAAATCCAACTCTTCACATACTTAAAGCCATATTATAACATTTTCATACAAAATAGATTAGCATTTCTTTGCCATAAAATGTTAGTTTTTATTGTCAGATATATCCCCTTTTATTTTTGAGCCGAACAACTACGGCAAAGCAAAGAAAATTGGAATTTACTACCAGCACACATGTCGCCAATACGTACCACTCCTTCGGTCATGTTATGGTACGACCCTTTGTTGTGTAGATCACCGTCCCGCACGCCGTGTACATACTGTGTGTGATGAACATCGTGTATGCGTTCGACTAATAATTCCATCGTAATAATAAAACGCCGGTTCCATCATTTTATTCAAAATCTCGGATCTTGACAAAACTACAGCACCTAGAGTCTTGATTTTTGCAGGGTATATTGGTTTAATAAAGTACAATATAATCGTGTAAAAAATGAATTTTTAAAAATCAGTGAGGGCGTCCTCCTCAGCAAATGTTATAATATGGCTTTAACCATAGATTTTTAATAATTAGCACTGTGTTAAAATTATAAATTATTCACTAATGGCAATGGCCAATTTGTTAAGTGAGCAATTTTAAGCATCAACTCTGATGTCATTAAAATACATTTGAAGTAGAAATATTAATAAAACATTCAACTGTACTCACCAGGTTATTTCTCTCAAATAATTTCAGAATGGTGATTACAGTTGAATGTTTTATTTTTTCCACTTATTATTTGTTACCTGCACGTATGAACTTACTCAACTGTAAAATAAAGTTGGGTTAAATTAAAATACTTGAATTAAAATCACCCAGACCTATTGTCTGATGTGTTGTAAAGTGCAACAACCTAAAGTTACTTCAAATTCAATTAAATTACACAGCCATATTGACCTACATATATTGGGCCATTCCATTTAAAATACACACTCCCCCTGTGGAAGATTCTGGAAATATCTTCCACAGGGGGAGTATGTTTTTCAGATGTAAATGGTCAGGGTTAATCATTTTGAAACCCATACTCCCCCTGTATTATGGCTTTACCCATATCTTACACAACTGGAGTGAGTATTTCAAATGGAAGTTACCTAATTGTATTCAAAACTCATACTCCCTCTGTTGAAGATTTAAACCAAATCTTCCACAGGGGTAGTGTGGAATTTAAATGGAATTGCCTATTCTGTTGGTCTGTGTGTTCTCTTAACTTGGCTATTCCATAACATCCCTCTGAACACTGGAGTGAACGACTGCTGTTGTGGGGAATGGGAAAGCTAACAGAAACAGCAGCCTAATGCTTTCATGAAAAAAGTCGAACTTGTAAATTATTGTCCACTTTAATATTCTCTAAAAAATTGACTCTGTTCACTAATATATTTGGGACCACTTCCACAGCAAATGATAGCCTCCTAATTCAGTAAGATATATGTCCAATGATGTATTCAGGTGATTCTGCATAAGTCAATAACATTAATTTTTTTTCTGTTGTTGCAAATGTAAAAAAACATATTGAATTCATGTTTACCTAATGTAACAAGATTCACAAGGAGATAAACAAATAAAACCAAACATTCCAAAATATAACGCCATGGATCATCAAATCCTTTGTATTAGGGCATGGGATCAGAATGCCAAATTTGTCATTTCTCTACCCAAGTGCTAAAAGCAAACTTGCTCACTTGATTTGTTGGGAGCAATTTGCTTGAGCCTGGTCCCATCAGGATTCAAGCGTATGTCCATCCAGACCAACTGGTTAAACAAATATGCAAGCAAACAAACAAACAACATACACCATGTACTGTGTGTATCAGAATGTCAGTGCCCTAACATTTCTTCTTCGTACAGTGCAGTACCATCCTCTCTACGAGAGTATTGTCATACCGTGTGCAGCGCAAATGTGGCGAGCAGGAACACGACTTCCAGAGATGCTCTTGGAGAAACTATTTACAGGTGCAAAGTAAGGTGCAAGTAAAAACCGAAACCACTGAGCAGTCATGCTAATGTACCACACTATTATGGCAATGATTAAATACAATGTTATGCATGGCTTGCACATTATGTGCACCCACACAATATAGTGAATGTAGTATCGATACTTCTAATAAGTAACCTCAAAATGGCATGGTGGCATATACACTCATGATCATCATGAGTACAAAGCACCAAACTATTACATGTGAATTATATTTGTGTCATTAATCTATACACTGTACACTTTTTCTAAGTTATAAAACAGTATGTACCGTATTCATTTATTCTACATTTGCATCACATTTGATTTGGTTACTTTGTGAACCTTCATGTTAGAATTTAATTGAACTAATGTAACACAATCAAAAGAAATGTGTCTAATGTCAATAATATTAATTAATATGAGTTGTTGATAACTGTATCACAGCATATTATACAACAGAATCTAAGTATGACCCATCTGTATTGATTTATTATGTCAATAGAGGGCAATATCACTGATGTTTGTACCACTGGAAAGCCATTTTTGCCTTGACTGCTACTTGTGCACACTGGAAGTACTGTATTCATTCCATATAACCACCCAGGGCGCTTAAGTCTTTTTGGGTGGGCACTTAGTTTTTACATTGTTTTTATATTGGTTTTACATGGGTGACTTGGAAGGCGCTTATAGGGGCATGGGCGGATAATGGAACGAATATGGTACTTCATGATAGTACTTGTTAGATAGGGATAGTTTATAGTAAACTGTTACTTGGCATTCTGAAAAAAAATACTAATAAAGGCACTGTCACTATCCCCTTGGAAGCATAAATATGAAAAAAATGACAAAAAGAAAGAAAATACCAGTATTGACAAAATATGAGATTCCATTCAATTGCATGCTGCAGTAGACGCTGTCATACATAAAGAATTCGCCATCAATGACTAAAAATGTCCAATTGTATCCGTATTAGATTGCTTTTTAAATTGTCACTTGCAGGGTATACAAGGAACCTATACTTTTTTCCCAAAAAAGTCAATTGATATATTTTTGTAAATTTTCTGACTTAGCATATCACTGATAATGCCTTCTATCCAGACTTGTACCTGAGTCCAGCTTGTCCGAGTCCTAGCCGAGCCGAGTCCATTTGTATCCAAGTCCGAGCCAAGTCCGAGTCCTTTTGTGTCCGAGTCCGGACTCGAGTCCAAGTCCGGGGGTGCCGAGGCCGAGCCAAGTCCGAGTCAACAAAAATAAGACCCAAGTCCGGCTCGAGTCCGGACTCGGTCAGAGTCCATGCCCGGAGGAGGGGGGCGGGGGTCATTCAACTTTAATGTGACAGGTATCTGCCTACTGACATTGCTTAGTAGGAGCCTATTTGTATAAAAATGGGTCATTGGGTACAACAAAATGAAAAAGGGGTAATTGGGTATAAAATTTTTAAAGAAGGAGGTCATTTGGTATAAAATTTTGAAAAAATGGGTCATTATTTAAAAAAAAATGGAGCAAAATTTTATATTTTGTTTCTAATTTGAAGATTTTTCAACCCAAGTATCTCAACCTGCATCTCTCACTGCAGGCCGTCAAATGCTAGCCAGGTAAAATGAAAAGAACATATTGTGTAGATCAATTTTTAAACACCATTAGAACCTTCGTCCAAAAGCTGCATGGAAATCTTAAATATAGAGGATGTTTTTCAATGTGGCCTACCTACTATATCAATCCGAGTTCTTAATGTCAATGCCGGCATCCACTACTCAAAATATTGGCCAGCCCATCCATTATGACACGATATTGGATAGGCAAAAGACAAAATCCAATCTTTTACTCTCATTCTAATTCAGTTTAAGTATTAGTTTTATAAGTAAAAGTGTTTTTTTCCAGATAAAAATCACGTTACTTTTGTGAGTACATCCCCGTTGTTTTAAATGAACGAAGCCATTACAAACATTAAAGCCGCCGAAATCGCATTCTTAATTCGGGCATGTGTATTACGCGAACGCATTATCACATGATCATTGAAGATCTAAAAGCATGCCGCCATTGTGTGTTGGCGTGCTCACTGTCTTATATGACTATCCACTATCGTGTCATAATGGATAGGTGAAAACCAATCAAATTGCGTGTATTCTTGACAAGATGCACTAACTGAATTAGAATAGGGTTTTATGACGTGAAGCATCTTACCTTAAATCTATCCTTAATTTGTTGCCTTTCTTTGTCCTTCATTTTTGATGGATCTAAGTTAACAGCCATAGGCTTACTACCATCTATCACATGCTGTAAAACACGACTCCAGCTGAGAATCAAACCAAAAATCTTGAATTAGAATCACAGTTTCCTTCCTTTACAAGTAGTACTAGTACAGTGGCGTCAACAAGTGGGACTTATTCTTGCTGAATATTGGTAGATTAGGAGAATCAGCTCATCAGAGTAATTATGTATGGTAGGCTTATCTAGCTTATCTAACTAGCAGTCAAGTTAGCTCAATCGATAAGGCGTTCGACTATGGTGCGAGAGGTTGCAGGTTCGAACCCTGGCGGTGCCTAGTACCTTCTTGTGGAAAAATTGTAACCTGTAAAGTGTGCTGAGGCTTGTGGATCAACGCTCTAGGCATTGTGCCTGTGCGTAGCGCACTATAAAGCACTGCGCTTTTTTTATCTTTTTTTTTTATCTGGGAGCAAGCTTTATGATTCAAAGTTTTCCACAATAATCATGTACAACACCCAGTGTCTTGAGTTTTGGTCACTTATCCATATGTGTGAAAAATCAATACTGGTATTTTTTTTTACTTACTACTACTACTACTACTACTACTACTACAAAGTTCTTAGGGCGCAATTCGCAAAGAAAGCATCGTTGCGCTTACAATAAAAAACAAATACATAAGAAAACCAGTTCACTTGCCGACAGCATACAGAAACAAATGCCCCTTTTTGCTAAAATATTTCAACTTTATTGCCAATTAATTGAACTAAAGAATAATGATTGGGGTGTGTTTAATTTGGTAAAATAGGAGAGTATTTGTTATTCCATCCATAGCCAAACATGGATACTCACAATTTCATTTAGTGCCTGAATAAATGTGGCGGAGAGTATGATTTCTCTTCATTTATTTCTGTTGTTTAATACTTGGCGTGCTGGCAATAGGCTTCAACATAAAAGTTTTGAGATATTTTCTCAAAATATCAACAGCTATCTCAAGAACCACTGAGTGTATTTCTTCTCATTCTAATGCCTGTTTCATGCTAATTCTGACATTTTTAAAATAAAATTTGGAAATTGACACCTGCAGTCAACACCTGTGCAAGCACTAATTTTCTTACCTTCTTGAATATTCTGTCTTTTGTATCCTTATTTTCTCTTCATAATCTCTCTCAATGTCAGGTTTACTGTGCACTACCAGACTAAGAAGTCCAGATCTAGAAGGGGAAACAAAATTACATAATGATTTGTTGTCTAATGCTGAATTGATGCATAATAACATAACACAGAATTGTTCTTCTGGACTTGATTTCATGTGAGAGTCAATGAGGGTCTTTTCTAGCCAAGTCACAGATCAAACCTTGTCACAAGACAATAATTCAGTGACAGACCATTTGACTTGATGATGTGTCTCGGCTGAGATGTGATACTGCAGCCATCAAAAATAGATGATATGGTGTGCGTTGTTTGTTTGTTTGTTTGCTTGCATGTTTGTTTAACCAGCTGGTCCGGATGGACATACGCTTGAATCCTGATGGGACCAGGCTCAAGCAAATTGCTCCCAACAAATCAAGTGAACAAGTTTGCTTTTAGCACTTGGGTTGAGAAATAACAAATTTGTCATTCTTATCCCATGCCCCAATACACAGGCTTTGATGATCTAGACGATTGAGAACATACTTTTAAGTACTCTTTAAATATTGCAAAATGTTATAGATTTAGAGAATAAAGGTATTGTTTTTAGCCCCTGGAGTGCATCTATCGTCTCATATAACACAGGCGACATCATTATTTTAAGTAAAACAACGAGGCGAAGCCAAGTTGTTTTACGCCAAAAATAATGATGTCACCCGTGTTATATGACTATGAGACGATAGATGCACGACAGCGGCTAAAAACAATACCTTTATTCTCATTCTTAAACACTTCAATTCAAATAAAAATATTATACAAGTTTTAATCAAATTAAATCCTACATTTTGCAAGGAATTACCTGGGGCTTAAAATCGATCAGTCCCGTTGTTGCTATGCGCCTCCGATTGGTCCAAATAGCGAGTACGCGTATCGTGTCGACGCTAACACGCCGACCCGTGTGATATCGTGTCATATCACACAGGTAAAGCTGGGTAAGAACCAATAAGATTGCAAGAACGTTCTCAAGTGTTTAAGAATGTGTCAGAACAATTCACAAGAGAATACCATTCTCAGGAGATTGTTTTCTTTCTCTTGATACAGATTTAGTCTTACCTCTGTAATGATTTGAGTATGTAGTTGAGATTGTTGAGCAGAAAGATGACACCCAGATATTGGTCGGAGTAACTTTTGGATTTCTGGTCCAGATTCAGACCAACAGCACCTAAGATTTTGGCTGTAGAAGGAGTAAATAAATAATTAACGGTTATTAAGATTTAACAATGGTGTAATGTAGGATTTGATACAACAAATTGGTTGGGAAATCTTTTAAGAGATCTTACTGAATGCTAACACACACAAAGGTGCCATGACTACCTGCTGCTTTGAGAATTCTTTTGTTCATGGCATGGGTAAAATGGGTGTTAATTCAATGCATGCCTTCCTAAGATTCCAAAACTTGGTCTTGACCTCAAAAATGCTATGTTCATGGGCTGAGAAGCCCAACCGTCTCCAATTTAACTTCCTTGATTGGTTGGTACACATTGAGTAGCAATGATGAGAGGGCTGAATGAAAAATCTATTGGCACTAATTCTATTGATTTTAACAGGAAACTTGGACAATCTCACACAATTGAGAAAGAGAGGGAAAAAACCAGTGGGGATCAAACCAGCACACTTAAAGGTCTACCACCACATCTGGAAAAATGGAACTACATAATTTGAGTTATGTGGCCCAGGGCATGTCAGTCCAGACACCACATAAGTCCAGACAAGTATACAGGAGTGTGATCTAAAGCCAAGGTTATCAGTTGGCCTGGCCAACGATTTTGGGCCTTTAAGATCATCCAGCTGTATGACATGATGTAACCATATTGGTGGCTGGTGAATCTTACTGCTAGGATGAAGCATGTTGACTGCCTTCTTTGATCTAATTTTATTCACTTACCGACATAATTTGCTACTCTCTTCTTCTTATTCTCCATGTCATTCCCTTTGTTGGAGATAGCAAAGGCAGGATCTATCAAGAATAACAAAGTGAAAAAAGTGAGTTTCAAACAAGAAAAAATGTCACTTTACAAGTGAAACTTTAGTAACACTTTTCCTGTGAAGATTATGACTCCATATATGGACACACATTTGGATATTCTGGTTGAAATCCATACACCCTCTATGGAAGATTTGAGCTTAATCTCCCACACTGGGAGTGTAGATTTTAAATGGAGTCACCCATTCAGGTAACCCCATTTTAAAATATGGTCATGTCTTCCATAGGGGGTGTATGATTTCAAATGGAATAGCACATTAGTTTGGCTTAGTATCAACTTAGGAATTGGAATGAGGATTAGGATTAGGGCTCATGGTTAGGATCAGGGCTGAGATTAAGGTTAGGATAGGAAGTTTATAACAAGCCACAAAAATTGACATTTAAAATCTATTCAAAACCTGTTTACACTAAGCTGCATCACGACAATGCAAGCAATGAAGCAAGACATCACATGGTTAAAAATGAGCCATTCTCCTTATAGTGGAACATTTTCAAATGCAGATATCATATAATTCAAGTCTTACAAAATAATAGCATCATATTCTGCAAGTTGAAAAATGACTGTGTAGGTGCTTATTGGGGAATGGGCGTTTAATGGAATCAATATGGTGTTATAGATAATTATATAATATGAAGTTTTCAGCTGTACCACAAATTTTCAATACTGCAAAGGGATACAGTGCAAGATATTTTGGTACTGAATGAGCGCACACATTTGTGTTGGCATGTGCAATTCATACGTGTTACCCGGCATAGGCCTACATAGGACGTGCGGATAGACCAAAGTAGGTGTAATTGATTGAGTTACACAATTTGTTTTGTGCAGATGGTAAACCTGATGAAAGTGATTATACCACTATATGACTGGCTTCAAAATGGCACCAACATGTTTATGTTGATACTTTGGCACTCAAAAAGCACTGAACAAGCTTCATATTATATAACAATATTGGATGGCTTATTTTCATGGGATATGCGAATATACCGCTTGGTCCATATTTTCATGATTCATGTGGTATATTCCAATATCACGCTCAAAGCCATCCAATAATATATAAATTGTACCACCTGTATAATGTATGTAATATTAGTTTCCCTTGAATATGCAACAATTGAACAATTGCAACGACTTAATGGAAAATGAAATTAAAATGCCAATAAAACCATCTTGTAAAATGATTAAAGAAGTAAAAACAAGAAAACTATTAAAAAGAATTTTCTGAAATTACCCAATTATGTAAAATTTCCCCTATCAACACATCAATTGATATCAATAGATAGTACACTTATATATTAGTTAATAAATTGTACATTAAGACATCTATGCTACAGCTGTAACTGTTTCCTTACAAGGCAGGAATGCTATAATTATAGCCTTTATAGAGCTACTGCTAACATATTTTTCTTTATTTATGAGAAGTGATCTTCTTTCATTCTCTATTTTCATCTGTCCCTCTTTTGATTCTTCAAAGATCTATGCATTTCCCACTGATATTGGTAATTACAGCCAATACTATAATTGTTACATATTTTAGTGTGTGTCAAACATTATCTTCATGCATGCAATGTGTAATCAACTGCTTTACCTTTTTACACACGAAAGAACACAATTTCATATAAGTTGTAATGCTGTGTTTAGTATACATATAATGTATACCACATTTGGGACATAAATCCATGATTGCAGGCATTCATCAGAACTGTACAAATGAATACTACCTTCACAAAACTGTATACAGCATAAAATATGATCAGTACAATAGCTTAAAGATGACATTAAAAATGAGCACACTTCTTTTATAAAACACACATGAGAGTGAGAGAAGCATATGCTCTATGGTGCCCATACTAATGTAAGCCATGATCAAAATGGAGCAAATAATGAGAAAACCATGAAATGATATACTGCTTGTTGTTTGATAATAACAATCATGCACACTTTGTTTTCATTCAGCAGACGACATCATGACATATTGCCAGCAGACAACATTTTGATGCATTGCTGATCATCAGCAGACAACATTTTGATGCATTGCTGATCATAATGAGCAGACGACATTTTGATGCATTGCTGACCATCAGCAGACAACATTTTGATGCATTGCTGATCATAATGAGCCGACGACATTTTGATGCATTGCTGATCATAATGAGCAGACAACATTTTGATGCATTGCTGATCATAATGAGCAGACGACATTTTGATGCATTGCTGACCATCAGCAGACGACATTTTTATGCATTGCTGATCATAATGAGCAGACAACATTTTGATGCATTGCTGATCATAATGATATTGCTTCAAATCACTTACACTATTCGAATCACAACTCAGCATCACATAAACAGATCAACTAAACAATATTCTAGGAAAAACAACTGCAATAAGTTTATGAAGTTCACCATGAAACTACGGCATAGCCAAAAGGTGCAAAGGCTTTGTGAGCACACTACATTTTGCACATTTTGATACTTTTATTTTTTATTTTCTGACTTGTGAAAACAAATACACTTACTGCAAAGAAGCACATAACTAATTTGATGTACTGAGAAAAAAAAGCATTGATAAGAAGCTGCGGTGTTAGTGAATATGCAAAATGAAATCAGTGAAGATAAATCATTTTACAAATGAGTGAATTAAAAAGTACTTAAAGAAAACATTGTAAGCACTTAATTTAAAGCAAGAAAAATAAGATTCACAATATGTTTTGTGATAATTAAAAAAATAATTTAATCATAAATTAGATCAATTAAAAAGCTAACATAATATGGGGTAAGTTAAACATTATTTCATAATTTCTGAACATTTATGTCAAACTCAGAAAAGGTGACCAAGTTTTGTCCTTAAGATGGCTGTGTACATACATTGCAATGATGATGGCATGTGAATATTGACACTCCAACCAGCTTGAAATGCATCACCACAATGCGGGCGGCTTGATATGTATATAATGGACGGTGGTTGGCATACATTGTTGTATAACTTACAATTGATAAACAAACCACTCATATTGCCTTCAAAACCTGTCACCTTTTCATTGGGATATATGTTAATCATGGAAGCAGCTACAAAGTAAGAAAACATGTTAATAATATTTCTACAATAAACATTGAAAAATATGATCAAATTGTGTGAGTTAAAAGGAACAAATGATATATACCAATGGTATAAATAAGACTGGGAATGTTTTGACTTTGCTGTTTTTGTGTCACTCACCATGCAGGGAAAACAGGCTATTCCAGTTGAAATCCATACACCCCTATGGAAGGCATTATGTACATTTTGCATACAGGGAGTGTGACTTTTAAATAGGGTTACCTTTAAGGTGAATCCACTTGAAATTCACACTTCCTGTTTAGTAGAGTAAGGGCATGTCTTCCATAAGGGGTGTATGGAATTCATAAGGAATAGCCCAAAACATCCATAGTGTTTTGCCATACAACCCAAAAAACTTTGTGATCTGTTAGTAAACAGATTGTGTCAATTACACCCACTGAGTATTACATGCTCAAAGAGATCAATTTTGCTTCTTTGCCAAATGATTGACATTATATCAACCCAACATGGTTGATTTCAAATCGTGTTAATAGGGCTTCAGGACTCTCCACATTTTATCTCTTTGGTTTGGACCTGAGACGAATATACCTTCGTCTCAGGTTTGGACCGAAAAGAAAAACCAATAACATTAGGCTTGCCAAAAGCACATAAAGGTTATTACACTTGCAGAGATGCCACTTGCTTGTTGAAAAAAATCAGGAGGTTGCAAAGCGTAGCCACTCATGCATTGCCATAAAAATCCTGAATTTATGTCTAAAAATGACAAAAATCAGGAATTCCTGATAAATCAGGAAAAGTGGCATCTCTGCACTTGGAATGTAAAATGGGTTAGCTAGCATATCGAGATAAACATTTTAGCCTATTTAAGTTCTGTAATCTTAGGCAGTGGTGTCATTTTGAATTTTAGTTGATGCCAAAAAAAATTGAAAAAAATTAAAACAAGCAAAAAAGAAAAATAGTTTGAACTCAAGTAAAATCTTGCAAATAAATGAAGTCATGAATGTTTAAAAATACATGAACTCTGTGTGAATGTTAACAAGAACACAATTAAATATTGATGCTGTAAAATAAAACATCAATTTAAATAACAATGTTAAAGAATGAACAAACAATCCAATTAAGAATGAATTCTCCTACAAACTACAATAATTCATTCATTTACAGAAGTTTCTCAAGGCATACAATTTCTCTTTTGTTTTACCATCAAACTGCCTGAGAATTGCTTTATGTTTTCAGATTTCAAGAATTGTTAAAACACCATCTAGAGATCTAGAAACACTAAATCGCAGCAGTTTACATAATCTATTAGGCTATTCCAGTTGAGATCCACACACCCCCTATGGAAGACATGACCCTGAGTTCAAATGGAGTTACCCATTCAGGTAATCCTATGTGAAATTCACACTCCCTGTGTGAAAGATTAAGGTTGTGTCTCCATATAGGCATGCATGGATTTCAAATGGGATAGCCCATTAGCCAATAAAGAGACAAATTGTCCTCAAAATATCTTGGAAAATAACCAATAAAGGTTTCTAATTGTGTAAACTAAACTTGCTCATATGAACATAATATTACCATCTAACGATACTTTGTGCTTACATTTCTTTATTTTCTTCACTACAAAAGAAATAATTAAAGAATATGGAGATAAAGTTACAGGTGGCAGAAATGTGTAAGGAAATGGGCACTGAAGAGGAAAGAGATAAAACTACAGACCTGAAACCGAGGTTTTGTAAAAAATGCACAAAAACTTACTTTTTAATTTAAAAGGTTACCACTAGCAATGTCACACAGTGCAAGTAAATCAGCGCTGCTAGTCCACAACACGTAAAAATTTGCTCTAATTCCATTAATACTTGAAATATTTTGCTGTAATTTCATGCCAGTGTTCTTAATTAACCGGTAAATTATAAACGGCGGTTAATTAACCGGTTAATTAACGTTAATTAACCGGTAAGATTGGTTAATTATGGTTGGAAAATATATAAATCCGAGCTTGGAATTCACTATGCCATCATACTGAAGAACATTGCACAAGCATAACATGAGCAGATGAAGTGTTCTTGTCCACCTTTAGCTTTAAAACATTCCATTTGAAAATTGAACCCCGGTCGCGGGACTCCCTAATGTGAACTCTGGTTGTACAGTGGTAAAGCTCTGGACCGGTAATCCAGCGACCGGCGTTCAATCCCCGCTGAGTCCTGATTTTTCTCTCTCAATATTTTCATATGCCAGTTTGCTCGAGCCCCAATCACGCCATTTAAATTATAATTTCTCGGGCTTGCATTGTTTATTTCCGATCCTCGCATATATTAATTTGTGTTTCGCATTGTCTTACGCCCTGCCAGGGTGAAGCATATAGGCCGCCTCCTTCTTCATTATTTAATATATAATTGGCCGCTGAGACACAATGAGAGAGTTATCATGGGGACTTAAGTTGAGATTGCCCGAGTACCTACTGTGAACTCAGGTTGTACAGTGGTAAAGCTCTGGACCGGTAACCCAGCGACCGGGGTTCAATCCCCGCTGAGTCCTGAATTTTTCTCTCTCAATATTTTCATATGCCAGTTTGCTCGAGCCCCAATCACGCCATTTAAATTATAATTTCTTGGGCGTGCATCGTTTATTTCCGATCCTCGCATATATTAATTTGTGTTTCGCATGGTCTTACGCCCTGCCAGGGTGAAGCATATAGGCCGCCTCCTTCTTCATTATTTAATATATAATTGGCCGCTGAGACACAATGAGAGAGTTATCATGGGGACTTAAGTTGAGATTGCCCGAGTACCTACTGTGAACTCAGGTTGTAGAGTGGTAAAGCTCTGGACCGGTAATCCAGCGACCGGGTTCAATCCCGCTGAGTCCTGATTTTTCTCTCAATATTTTCATATGCCAGTTTGCTCGAGCCCCAATCACGTCATTTAAACTTTAAAAAGTGTCAGAAACTCAGAATAATTCAAAATTCATAATTAACCTATTTTACCACCGGTTAAATATGATGCGGTTAATTAACCGGTTAATTAACCGGTAAGATTGAGGTTAATTAACCGACTAAGAACACTGTTTCATGCTAGTGTAGGTAAAAGTAATTCTCTGGCCCGTAGTCCCGAAGCTTTCCAGAATGTCCTTTGGGTTGGATCTGAAATCCATCTTGACACAAATAATCTGCACTCACATTTCTGCAGCGAGTGAGAAATGCCACAATTTTCCACAAGGTTGACATTACTACATGACACAATGACTCAAGTTTATCACTGGGTATAGAGCTAGTAATGTCAGTAATTTGTTTGAACTTTAAAATAAAACTCCAGACAATGTTTCAGGTCTGAAACTAGAAAACTTGCTTCTTAAATGAATTAAATAGAGTAGATGAAATTAACTCAGGGCAAGACTTACGAGTAATGGAATCCACTCAAGGAGATGAGGATTAGGGTTAGGTTTAAGGTTTAGGATTAGGGTTAGGATTAGGGTCAGAAAAAAAGAGATTTGATGACAAGCATTAGGGTTAGAGGTGGTGACCACTATTCTTATAAGCTACTCATTGAGTACACATAACAGCACATTGATCATAGATACATATTTTGGGATCCTAATGGTCACAGTACACTAGAAATACGATTAGTGCACTTGTTAAAACAAAGTTGTGAATGTATGCTCACAACTTCCATGATAATTGACAACAGTATTCAACCTTATTTGTGCCTCTTTCAAAATAATGTGTAAAGTCAATACATTGCATGATACCTACCTTTCTGTGCCATAAGCATAGCTGAGGTAGTTTCAACATAATCAAGAAGATTCTCCAGGAAGATTAAGGTCTGGAAAAAGACAAATATTTGACCATTATTATTTAAAATTAAAGATGTGTGACCCGATTGACAGCCTTATCCATCCCAATTTACCTCATCAAAACTGAGAAACACACCCCATATTCTCCCTACATAACCATTGGGCCCAGATTGCACCTCAGTATAATATGCTGTGGGCAGATTGGCCACACCTGCTGTATATACCGAGTCTACAACCGTATTTTGTGGGATAGTCACCCCGGGGACTTCTGGTTCACTTTTGGGCTTACGATAAGATTTTCACCAACTACTGACACCATGTGTGCACCTTGGTAAGATACACAAGATAGCATGGAAATATCAGCATTTTTTAAACATATTGGTTGTAAAAAGTGGTGGGGCGTTTATTTGAAGGGGTGCAACTATTTGAGGAAATACGGTATTTTAACCCAACTCCTGTTTTGTTTTAGATGAGAAGGATAGGGGCAGCTTTGTGACAACACAAGTTACATTTAAATGACTTCATCCACTTCTCAGTTTCTTACCTAATTTATTCCAAAAATGTCAATTGTTTAATACTTACATTACTTGTCAATTCATGCACTGTGCCATCCTTTGGTAGATTCGACTTCTCTGGATCATTCTGGAAAATGAAAGAAACACAAAATGTCAAAAAGTTGAATCTATGTCCTTATTACAGAACAAATGCTGAAATATTTTGAGAAGAACAAATTTGCCATTTTGCTTTCTTAGTGTACATAAAGTAGCTTGGGCATATATCCTCAATCCTGGAACAATGACACAGTATATTGTATCACCAGTGCAAAGGCAACCAACAGGATTGGTATAATAAGCTGAGATCAGAATGCAGTTTACAAAATATGTCACAGCTGAACAAGCAAACAAGAGAATAAGCATTTTGTATTACCGTATTACCTAAATACGGTAATAAGGTCCATTCATACTACACCACAATTGCTTAGCGATGTGGTGCGTTGCCAATATATATCGATTACTTTTTGCTGCAACTTGTCGCATTTCCAAGTTAAAATGTATTTAACTTTATTGCGGTACAGTATGTTGACACATCGCCATCGCAAGGTAATTGCGGCGTAGTATGAACAGACCTTTAGCCTAATATTAAGACAGGGATTATACAGCTTGTGGAAAACAGTGATCTAATGTTGCAATGAAATCATGACAATG
Organism: Amphiura filiformis; assembly: GCF_039555335.1. Taxonomy (NCBI): domain Eukaryota; kingdom Metazoa; phylum Echinodermata; class Ophiuroidea; order Amphilepidida; family Amphiuridae; genus Amphiura; species Amphiura filiformis. Next base: position 78,804,161 of record NC_092631.1, read on the forward strand.
GGCTAATTTAGTGTAGGCTTACATGAAGGATAAACTGACTTGATATTTACCTTGACAACATCATAAAACTCATCCAAAGCTTTTGCTCCGGTAGTTTCCAGACTTGCTATTAAAGTTGGAAGTTTTCCTCTTGTACCAGGTGCTGTGCCCTAAAATAACATCACAAAATCAAATTATTAGAATGATTTATGTGATAGAAAGATTGGATCAGGTTTTATGGTTACAATTATGATTGGATAGCATTCAGAAAGTCACACCTTTTGTTGCGATAACACCACAAAATTTATATCTTTCATTTACAGTTGTAGTATTCTTGTGAAAATTGTGCAATGTTCTCGTTTATACCAAATTTGACTCTATTTACCAATAAACAAATAAAAAATGCTGATATTTTAAACATTTTTACACCATTTTCAAAACTGCCTGAAATCTTGCATCATTCATACAAAATTAGATCCTTTCTAGTTACTTCTAAATATACAAAATGTGTGTGAAACCTGACATCTTGATCCTTTAGACACTAGTATAGGCTAATGAAAGTTGATTCCCAGTTTCCTGTTACCCGACTCCGGTCAGAAAGAAATGCCGATCAAATATTTCATTATTTTCCATTATTTCACATTTTTCAAGTTTTTAATGTCATCTTTCACGTCCGAGACGTATTTTAAGCACTTTTACGCCGATCCTGGCCGGCAGATTGTATCGTAAAACGCTGATTGACCAACCCGTACCCGAATAGTCTTTGCAAACGCTGGTTTAAACTATGTGGTAAAATGGCGATGTCATACGGCGCATTTACTGGAGACTGCGTCTAATTTTCTCCTACCACTGAAAATGGATAGACCGAACACGAAGAGAGGCAGCCAAGTTCGTGGGAACCAGCGTATGAAAAAATATGAAAGCATTTCTACGTGTATTGTGTAACACGCTATATATGGACAACATCTAAATTAATAAAGTTTTGAAAGTCAAATTATTCTGTTTTTCTTACAAATACATATATATGTAATTTAAATAAACAGCTGTTTGTGCAAGAAATTAAACAAATTCAATGTATAAAAGTTTCTTCCAAAAATGTGCTTAAAACTAAAACTTGTTGAAGACTAAGTTGGTATATTGAGTGAAGCGTGGTCATTACTATACTTTATTATTCCGTAATTAACTTTGCACCGATAATGAAAGTTTGAAAATAATGAATAATGAATAATGAAACAGTCACCTACCCAGTCATGAAAAACTATGTAACGGGAAACTGGGAATCAACTTTCATTAGCCATATAAACGAGCCTGATATTTTTAAACAATTTTTTTGCAAAAGTGCTCGAAATCCTGCAACTTTGCATCTTATATACCAAATACTAAACACTCAAAAGCCTGATATTTACTATCTTTCTATTCTAAACATATTTTAATCCAGAAAATCCTGGAATACTGAGAAAAGACTAGAAAATGTAAATATCTGAATAAAGCAAAAATACAGATAGATGCATAACTTACTGAGAGCGTTTCTTCAAACTCTGGTTTCACATTGATGAGATGCTTCAATACAGGGAAGATGCTGAGTATAGCTGTGTAGTCATGCTTGATCACTGCTCTCTTGGCTGTTGTAGCAATTGCCTGGAAACAAAAACATTTGAATCTTGCTGAAAATACAGAAACTTTAACAAAATAGTGATCTTCCAATTCTTTTGAAATAAGATGTTTGATGCCTTTAATTTGTTCTCTTGGAAAAATTGAATGAAAATAATACAATAACACAACTTCCACCATGACTTACATATCTTTAGGTTAAAAAGTGTATGTTCCTTATTGATAGATATTTAGAGAAATGAATGAACCCCATTTCTAAGATACTGATATATCGATAGTCAGTATTAGCCTACACAAATTTGTCAAATTTAATCCAATACATGTTCCTACCCACTGGATTGGTCATGTGATACCTGGGTCAATTGCTTGAAGAATTCTGATGGTATCAGATGTAACATAGCAAGTTGCAAAACCAAGGAACTTCAAAAAGTATTTAGATGCAACAAATTAGTGATTTCAGTGACTGCATGACCGAGAACTTACCTCGCCATCCTGACTGACCATTTCCAATGGTTTCTCTATGATTTTATCAAATGTCTTCCTTTGATGTTCCTCAGGAATGATGTGGGACATTAGTTGGGCTTCACACTGCAAAAATAACATGAAAAACAAATCAAGAACATGAGAATAGACAAAAGTGCAGACATATGTACATAATGAGAAAAGACACAGGACATCATCAATGGTGCAGCTCAGTCTCTCTCTCTCTTTTCACTCTCCTCTATGAAAATATATAAAAGACAAGATATTTCAGTGCCATTATCTAAATGACTTCATAAAATCTCTTATGCATGTATGGATGGTAGCATATATACTCTCTTTCTCCCTCACTCACCCTCTCCTCTTGTGTTTCTGCATCTACTATTGTCTACCTGCACATTCTTGCTCTCTCATATTTCACTCCCTTCAATTAACCCCATGAGCACTGCCTGTCTATCTAACATTGCCTCTGATTGGTCAATTACATGATATCTTCACTTTAATCACCAATCAGAATGGAGCTTTGCAAATAATTCACCCCAATTTTTTTGTGTCGTGAAATTATTAAACAATGTTGCTGATTGGTCCAATTGATAATGAAAACTTCTTTTTGGCCAATCGGCAGGTATAGTTCTCATGGGGATAACAGATAGATATATATATATTACCTGCATGAGTTTCAGAAGTCCACTAATACAGTATAGATAAGATTCAATGGCTGGGTCTACATGCCCCTGACTCTCAACACCTTGGGAGCTTGGTCTACGCTCTGGAATGAAAATATATATGTAATTTTTAATTAATTTTTAAAGTCAACATTTTATGGCTGGGTCTTCATATTCTGTCAGGTTTGCATGTTGCTCAAGGATGTAAACATAATATATCTTAATTAGTGGGTTTTTAGCGGTTTCACCATCGGACAAGTTTAGAACTGTCAAGCTTTCGTCAGGAGTAGGTCTACATGTCTCATTCTTAGGTACTTTGTCCTGAAGAAGTCAGAGCTACTCCTGACTAAAGCTTGACAGTTCTAAACTAGTCTGACAGCGAACCCGCTAAAAACCCACTAATTGTTGTGAATTCCTGTCGTAAAAGCCTATCCCAAATAACGTATCTTTAGATATTTCAGCATGAGTACAGCAGACTTCATAATACCAGTAATTAATTGAATCTTATGGTTCCAAAATTTGTAAGTTTCTGAATCAAAGAATATTCCTCAAAAATCCATACACCATACAATAGAATACTGTACTCTCCTCATGAAGGTATTCATACCTTATCCAGTGTTCTAAATAAGCAGGATCCAGGAGCAATTTTCCTCTGCTAAACCAGCACTGGGCTATTCAGTTGAAATCCATACACCCTCAATGGAAGACATGACCTTAATCTTCCACACAAGTAGTGTGAATTTCAAATGGGGTTTCCTGAATGGGTGACTCCATTCCAAATCTACACCCTTGTGTGGGAGACCAAGGTAATATCTTTCATAAGGGGTGTATGGATTTCAACTGGAATAGCTCATTTGTCCCTGGTTACCATCAAGAGCCCTGCATTCACCATAGGTTGATGTGAAACTGTCCCATATACAAAACGTTGCCTCTGATATCAAATTTGTTGCTTTAACCTTTGACCTTACCTGGATCTAATTTATTAGCTGCTCCTTTTCTAGCCATCCTGTAAAAATAAGCATCAAGTAAATTATACATGGAGTTATTTTGATTATTATTCATATACTTTATATTTCCAGTATTATTTATATTATAACAAACTCAATAACTGAAAGTGACAAAATATTAATACATTTATGTACACATACACCCCCTGTGCTTTACATATTAACACTAATATAAACATGTGATGCTACTGAGGAAAATTAGTTTGATTTTAACTTTTATATAGCTCCCTATTTATAGGTTGAGCACTTTTCCACTGGATGGTTTTAAATCTTCTTGGATTATATTTCTAACATTAGTATTTTTAGCTTCATTTCACTAAAAACAACATGTTTTATATCACCTTTAAAAAAACAAAGGGATTACATAGGACATACCAAGATATATCTCTGATATGTATCTGCATTATAGTATTTGTGACTGCAAACTCATTTTACTTGATCACATCAAATACATGCACATCAACATACATTTACTAATACACATGTTACAACATTTTCTCAGGGACACCAAACTTGAAACACCTGTCCTCAGCATGATGATCTGTTTTAAGTGTCCTCCACATGACTGTGTGTGTTTAACACATGGTCCTATAAATAATAGAACATGAAGTGTGAGGGAGTGTATGTATGATACAACTCCATATATCTAAAGAAGTCACCAGAAAAACTGCTGTGCTTTCAAGTTTAGGTCCTTGAAAGTAGAGTAAAAACCAATGGGCTATTCCAGATGTATTCCGCGCCCCCCTATGGAAGACACTTCCGGAATTCAGGGCAAAATTGACAGCCGGAATTCACATGTCAAGAAAACCCCATGGAAGACACTGGCGGAATTGTGGTAATATGTCTAATATGGCCAGCCGGAATTCACGTAAATGTAAATGTATTCCATAGGGTTCCAGCTGGAATTAGAACATTTTTTGTTTCCAGCCAGAATTCAAGTAAATGTCTTTCATAGGTTAATCGAGATGGTGATCATAAGTGAAGATTCTGCTGGAATTGGAGCATTTTTGACCATTTTCCAGCCGGAATATTAAGAAATGTGAATGTCTTCCATAGGCACATCATGGCCTTTCCTTTGTTTTGTCGTTTATTTTAGCAGCCGGAGTTTCACCTAATCTCAATGTCTTCCATACCCTCCAGCCGGAATCTTTGCTAAAAATGACTGCTGGAATTCTAGACACATCTCAATTCCAGCTGGAATTGTATTTTTTTAAATGTCTTCCATAGGCTATATATCTGGAATAGCCCAATGTGTGCACCCCACACAAACATACACTACATGCTCCTATGCATGCATTTAATCAAGTATAGTTAAACTAATGTGTGCACCGCACATACAATACATGCTCCCATACATGATTTCTTCTTTGGCTGCTGTCACTACTGACAATTGGCTACCATCTGGCTGCATCTCCTTCTTCCAAGCTGTTCTTTGCTAGACGCTTGGCTTGCACTAGGTTCCTTCCTGTCAATTCTTTGATGTTGTCAAACCACTGTTCCTTTTGTCATTCTCTCTTCCTTTTGCCTTCAACTAATCTGTTCAAACATTTGCATTGGATTTTCCGGTTGCATCAAATTCTCTAATCTGCTTACATTTTGCTTTGAACCATATTGTCTTTTCTCTTCTGATCCTCCTCTAGATTTCAGCACACAGTTCTTTGTATTGCTGTTTCTGGGTTGGCGGGTGACTTTGTTTGCGCAACCTGCTCTTTTCCTCAGCTAGATCAAGTACTTCTTAGCAAATCCATGGCATTTTGGGAACTCTTTTGGCTCTCCCAATTGTTTGCTCAGCTGTCTGTGTCAATATGGTTTTGTATGTTGACCACAAGGATTCAGGTTTAGTTTCAATTGACGTTTTTCGGTTCATTTCTGAACTGCTGTTTGGTTCATGCTCAAACTTGGCATTGATGGTGGGGTCATTCATCATGCATTTAATCATCTCTATTCAAACAGTTTACACATACAAATTCAAAGACATAAAGAAATCAACAAACACTCAAGACAACTGGGGCCTTTACTGACCATCAGACATGTCGTAGTCAAAATACACACACATACATATTAAGACACCTAAAATATGCAATACATATAAATATATTAACAAGCACATTGAGCAACAGGCAACAGACACGCCACCCTGATAGGCTATCTGAGGATATTGACATTCCACTCTTTTTCATGCCTTGCCTAAAATATGGAAAAAGAAGACGTGAGAGCCTTTTTGGAAATGTCATTCTTTGTATATGATATGCGACTTGGCTACATGCAGGAGGTGGTTAAGGCGAGTCTTATTCGATTTTGTAATAAGACCTCTTGAACTATCCTAAAAAGGAATATGACTGTAGTTGTCGCTCAGCAATGTTGTTTACCAGGGAAGCATATCTGTTTAGGTGGTACTACACCCCTCGATAAATGTGTGTCTATTTTTGCATTTTTCTCAAGAACTAATAACATACTGGTAACAAAAGTTATGTATATTATTGGGGCAAGGAATCCAATTACTACACCGGAATCTCAGTGACCTAAGACAAGCGGTTTGTTTTTTATGATAAGAAATAAGGTACCGCAAGGATGTACCTCATTTTCTATCATATATACTGAACCGCTTATCTTGAGTCACTGAAATTTCAGTGTAGTAATTGGATTCCTTGCCCCAATAATATACATAACTTTTGTTACCAGTGTGTTATTAGTTTTGAGAAAATGCAAAAATAGTCACAATTTACGACAGGGTGTAGTACCCCTTAACCTTATAGATTGTGTGACATCTCAACACATTGAAACAGAAATAATCATTATGCACTAAAGTGGCAAAAATTCAAACACGGTTCAAACACATGCACATAGGCACACTCAAACTCACGGTCTAAGTAGTGTTGAGGTTCTTTTATTTGGAGCGTCTTTACTCTTATGAAGCCTGCCTGAAGTCTGCATAACCAGAAACAAGATATACATGTTAGATCAAAGAAATATAGCAATTTCAATCTGAACATAACCATCATCATACAAATTCAAGAATAATATTTTCTCAATTGCTAAAAATTGAGTGGGAGGGAAAGAGAGAGAGAGAGAGAGGGGTTAAGACAGGGGAAAGAAAACAGGAGATGGTGACAGAGAAATAGGGGAGGGGAGGAACTTAGAGTACAGTATTAACAGTTTTAGCATTATTAGTTTATGAACAGCTCTTCTGTTTTCTTTCACTTCTTTCTTTTTTCTCAGCTTTTCAGTTTTCTTTTCTAAATCTTGTGCATTTTTCTGTAAGCTGGAATGTACTACATCTAATTGTCAATGTCATCTTATTATCACCACTCTTTCCAAGTCATAGCATCATAACCAGGGTGCCCGCACCTTGAAGCCTTTAAAATTCAAGGACTTTTCAAGGACCAAAAACATGATTTTCAATGACTTACCACAACACAATAATCATGATGCGGCTCTCCATGTGGCACGTATTAACGAAAGTGACAGCTCCTCTCCACTCCCCAAATTTGGTCAAAATTATACTTTAGGTAAAATTCCAATTTTCAAGGACTGTCAAGGACCTTGTGCAAATTTCCATGACTTTCAAGGACTGTCAAGGACTGCGGGAACCCTGCATTACTCATTTAAAAGAGAAATGTACTTACTAGGGGCGAGTGTGATCCAGTTGATCTATTGAGATGGTCCTTGAGTCCTCCAATTCCTTTCATCAGTGTTTTGTTTAGTATGGGTGAAGGGTGTGAAATGGAGGATGTAGGTGTCAGGAGGGTAGTATTAGTACTTACAATGAGGGGTGAATATGATCCTGCAGCTGAACCAGAGGACTTCTTGGACAGATGATCTTTCAGGCCTTCCATGGATTTCTTCAGGGTCTGTGCCCGGATTTGATAGTAGACGTCCATGAAATCATGTGTTTTGCCTGGACCTATTAACCACTTGGAGATCTCGGAGAGTTCCTCTAGGGCTTGTTCTGATAGAAAATGACAAGTAAAATTTAAAATAATTAATTTAATAATTTGAAGGAATATCAATCCAATTTTTAAAATCAAGATTGAAGTTTGTGTGTGTCCATATTTTAGGTCACCTGATTTGTAACAGAAAACACACTGCATTACCATATTAGCATGGACATGGTAATAGGTAAGCAACCACACAACATTATATTGCCACTATTTTTTCCACCCAACATTTTCAACACAAGTCTTTATCTTTTCATCAAAAGTGCATACATTTAATTAGTCTGTTCATAACACTGTGACCAGGATTTCATAATTGGCAGTCCACTCCTTTCCCGATGGATAAAGAAAATGGAATCAGGAAAAAATGACTACAGCTATTATACTGTCTGTAATTTGTTAGCTATATTTGATATGCCTATAAATTGGCATAAATAAGCTTATTCCACAGCCCCAAGGAAGAACAACTTTGTTGAGTTGGGCCTCCATGGTGAAATAAAGCTTTCTATCCTATCCTATCTTGTTTCCTTTTTGACTGTCATTTTAAATATCCCTTATCTAAAAGACAGGTGGACATTGTTAATACACAGCTAATAAACAAGAAACTTTATGAAATTCAATTATTTTGTCCAAAAGTAACTCTTACCTGGGAGTTGATTAAGACTTGTAACTGAAGCTGAATCTGGCAGTTCTGAAAGATGATTTGGAATTAAACGCAGGTTACAATTATATTATTTTACATTATGCATACTATAATTTGGTCCACCTCAAGTTCGGTAGTGATGTATGTGGGTATTTTGCTGGTCGCAGTATTGAACCGTGCACATAAATTTAATCACGTAGAGAGTACATGCACATGTGCAAGGGTGGTTTGCCCGTACAATTATGGCGCAACTGCGAAAAAGTATTGATGTCACTACCAAACTTGAAGCAAACCAATGTATAGTTTGCTTATGGAACAGCAGTTTAAGGGCGTACTACACCCATGTATTGGTTTGATTGGTCTAAAAAAATATTTTTCCATTTATAGCTAGGCGATATATGCACGGATCATGTGAAATAAAAAAGATTATGAAAACACATCGTGAAAGTGTAATTTTTCACCTATTTGTCTTAAAGTTGACAGGTTGTTAAGGACGCTTATTTTTGTAGCGATCCACGTAGTCTTCTTCACAACCGGTTTCTGCCGTTACTCACACGTATTAGACTCGCTCCCAGTCCTATAATACGCCTATGTCAATCTCCATAGGGATGGGCGATACCAGCTTTTGTTACCGATTGTCGATCCAGAGCAGTCAGGAGTGGGGCGAATTTTTAGAAAAATAAAATAAAATGAAAAAAAAGAATGGTCATGGAGCGCTTATGCCGACGCAGGGGGTTGTCTGAGGGGGGATGTTCCCCCCTCAGAAGTAAGAAACTTGTGCAAAATGAAGATCTAATTGAAGCGATTTGGTGGACAATTTTAGCAATTGTTTTAAACATAAATCGCTAAAAGCCCCTTCTCTTCTCTTCGGTTAGTCGGCGCTCCCCTGAATCCGCGCCTGAAATGAGTCGGGATGTGCTTGTTCAGGGATGCGGGTACGTGTGGCTGTAGGCATACCACATTAACGAACTAAACTTACTCTTCGTGGGATTACGAATCGTAAACACAACACAGGTGATAATAAAACCAGTATAGCAAACATCACTTTAATCAACTAGATGCAACAAGTTTACAACTTTCTTTTTAATTAAAGCCTTAATGTACGATCGTTTTAAATTTTTAGATTTTTCTTTTTTTCTTCCAAAATGATAAAATAATTAAAAGGCCCATTCAGTGATTTGCTCATCCAGACGATCGTAAAAATCATCAAAATTCAGATTTCGGTACCTTTGTCATTGTCATAGATGTGCTAAACATAGCCTATGCGAGTGGTTCAGCCGAAAGACATTTTACACGAATCTGTAATTTAGATACTGATAGTATCTAAATTAGCTACTGTGTATTTGAATGGGGCTTCAACCAGTGGCGTAGCTGGGATTTTTTCCAGGGGGGGGGGGGGGCAAGCCTGTATGGGGCGGGGGCCCAAATCCACCAAACAAATATTTTGCTGCTCCTTCCTCTACAGCCCGAAAAGGTTGACCCAATTTTTTTCCGGTGGTTTGAGAAAGTGAAGAGAGAGAGAGAAAAAGAGATTATAGGTGCTAGCGCCCTAACACATTTTGATATTATATAGTACGCTTCTCCCCCCCCCACTCCTCTCCCTTTTTTTTCCCTCTCTCTCTCTCTCCTTTTTCCTCCTTGAGCTAGGGCGCGAGGGCCCAAATAGCGCCAGGGGGGCCCAAACAGGCAATTTTGGCAGCTACGCCACTGGCTTCAACTTCGTCAGTACTGCTGTTTTTTTTTCGTTTTTTTGCCAAATTTGTCATTTCAAACTACCAAATGACAATTTGAATGACTTATCCTTCAAACAATTTTAATTTTTTTACACTTGCGCTGGGATCACTGAATGGGTCTTTAATATGCAATCATTATGAAAGTTCCCAAAACATTTGGAAGCGAAAAACATTGGAAGTTTGCAAAAAACAACATCATAAACTTCACCTCTATCACTCAAATATCTCGCACATATCACGCATGGTATGCCGCTGAGTAGATCCCATAGACAAGCCCGGGGACAATCCATTGGAATTAAATCACTATACCACACAATTTATTCGCTACCTGAAGTCCCGGGGGGCACTTCAATATGAAATGGATTATAGGTGTAGGGCTGGCACTTTCGCACTAAGGGGCATTCGGTGAGAGCAAAATGTAAAAAATATGGGGTCATTGGGTGAGAACATGACCTTATTTTTAAATGGAATATTTGGGTGAGTTTTTTAAAAGCGCTGCAAAAACCTCAAAATCGAATTTCTAGTTCTAAATGGCTTCAAATTTCATTGTTTTTTTTTTCAAAATAAGTAACAAAATCAGTGATAAATGAAAGTTGCTGTTCAAATTGAACTTGTAAGGGTCTTTGGGTGACAGATCAAATGGAAAAATCAGGTGGTGGTCGCATTGCATTCTCTAAATTCAGTAAATTTTCATCTTCAACCGTGTAATTGAATGGGATTATTTTGAAATTTTAAAACGATTGAAATATCACAAACAAATAGGCCTATGTTAATAAATAATATAAATACAAGCTAAACCGTTGGGATTCGATAATGAACCCCACAAAACTAACCAAGTAGCGGTATATGGAAAATGCCATACGGCCGGGCGGTTTCACAAGTTGCCGGCTCGATCATGCCATTCGCCCTGCCGGAAAATAGGGGTCTTCGGGTGACAGAGCATGTGTTTGTAAAAAATATGGGGTCTTTGGGTGACAGCGATGCTGAAAAAGGGGTCTTATCCAGCCCTACAGGCGCGTCACCTCCAAAGTTGCCGAGTGCCCGCCTCACGGCGTGAAGTCGAGAATGAAAAAGATTAGAATATTTGCTTATAATTATTTGTTTTCAATTTTCGAATATTTTTGTTTTCAATACGTTTCATAATAATACATTTTATTTTTTATATATTCTGTCAAAAGTAGCTCATCAGTATCGTATGGCGATACCAATTAATCGTGTCGACCAACAGTACCGATCGGCGGTATCAAAGTATCGCCCAACCCCAAAATACAAAATTATAATGGCGACCTCCACAAACTCGGAAATATCATCTGGCAGGAATTGTTTCAAGTGAAATATACAGGATTGTCTTCTCTGATGTAAGTAAAAATGGTGGCATATTAATTATGCTCCAACATACATTGTGAACGTTCTCACTTTAGTTGATTTTGTGCAACAAGTTGCGACAAATTAACATTTTTGTGCCAAACACATGTACTTGTGATAGCGTTTACATTGTATTCAGTGTTTGTCTTTTACTGAGATGGCGACCTAAAAATTGCCTAGAACTAAAAAACAAGCATTATCTTATCATTAAGATTTTACTGTTTCAAACCTGAAACAGATGTGCTGGCTAGCTTAACACAAATTTTGCATATCATTGTCAACTGGAAGGGGAAAAAAAGTTTATTTTCTTTAATAATGATAAGTGATGCCAAGCATGTGTTTTCAAAGCTGTGCATAATTAATGCATTTCCAAAAAATATATATTTTGGTACTTTTAGGGTCTGACATTAATGCTTAATTTGTGCGTGTGACTGGTTTCACGGTAGCAATTCTGAAATTTTAGATATACTCCAATTTGTAAAAGTGCCCCCATGTACCGCTTTTGGGCATGTCCCTTTAAAAGCATGTAAGCTACATCGATACCGATGCCACCAATAGAACGAGAAGATTTGCCCATTCATTTTGCATACCACTTTGACCAATTTTTTTTTCTCATTTCTTCACAAAATGCAAAAAACCCGCAAAAAAATGCGATGGGTGTAGTACCCCCTTAATAAACTTGATTTATTTATTCATTTATTGTGGTTCACATGTTCAAAGTCTGAAGAAAATAGTAAAAATAGGCATATTGTATATTTCATTACTGTCAAAATGCAAACAAGAATTAAGATAATTCATTCATTTCATTCATATTTAATTCATCAAACAATATCATCAAATACATTATAAACAATAAACATAAAACGATTTATATTACATAACAATTGTAGTAACAGTAAATAGCAAGATTATTGATAATAGCAATTATTAATGCAAGGGTGACATTACTGAATTGCCGTTGACATTGGTGGTCGACATAACATGACTATTTTGAAAATGTCAGCCCTGTGTAAAACATCTTCCTGGGCTTGCAATATCCAAAAAACTTTGACTATTTGCATTCATTTTTGAGCTGGTTGTGATTTGTAGCTTTCCTGACCACTTTACTTGCTACAATGAGACCTTTAGCTTACGCAAGAAACTTTCTACTCTCAAAAAGGAACCTGCATGTGGATGTGAAACTTGATAATGCAGTATGGAAGACCATAAATGGCCTTGGGATTAATAAACTGCATCGTAGACGGTGTCGTGCTGGTCGCAAGATTCAAAGAAAAATTGGCACCTGCACGGAACAATTACAGCGTATTCCTAATGACAATTCTACCCAAACTGGGTGTAACAGTGCAAACCTTATTTACATCCCACTGCTGCCATTGGAAAACACAAACGTTCCACAGGCTTCAAATAATCGTTCTGCGAATCACGCAAACCTGGTTCAAATCCCCTTGGTTCCATTAGAAAACAAGCGTCATGCATTACTTGTCAAATTTGCAGCATGGAATGCGCAATCGATGAAACCTAAGACTGCTTCGGTTTGCGATCTCATCATTTCCAACAAATTAGATATTCTTGCTATCACAGAATCATGGCTGACAGGGGATGACCGATCAAATCGGGCACTCGCTGACATTAAAAACACCTTGCCAGATTTTGAACTCCATGAAATTCCAAGACATACGAGAGGTGGAGGTGTCTGTGTGATCCTCCGACGCGGATTTACCATAACTGTCAACAGTAGTCCTGCGTACTAGGCTTGTGAACACATGGACCTTACCATCACAGCTAAGTCCACATCTGTGAGACTTTTTATTGTTTATCGCCCGCCATATTCCAAAAAGAACAAACTCACTGCACGAATGTTCTTTAGAGACTTTTCATCCATGTTGGAGCATGTTAACAACATTCCCGGTCGTATTTTACTCGCCGGTGACTATAATCTGCACATGGATGATATTTCTGATAGGGATGCTAATACCATGAAGAACATGTTGAATCTAGCTGGACTAAGACAACATGTAAACGGGCCAACTCACAAAAATGGCCATACGCTGGACCTTCTAATAACTAGGGACAGTGATGACACATTATCTCGTGTCAGAATTCAACGAGGCTTACCATCAGATCACTTTGCTACACTATGCCACCTCAATATCACTCGCCCCGATCCTGTGAGACATAAGACCAGTTTTCGTAAATTACGCCAAATTGACATTGAGCAATTTAAGTGTGATATTAATGCGTCACCTCTTGTTGTGGATCCACCTTCTCATGACTTGAGATCGCTGTTGAACAGTATGATCTTGTATTATCTGAGCTGCTGGACAAACATGCACCAGTTGTGACACGATCTATTACCCTCAGACCACATGCGCCATGGTATAACGACATGTTGCGTGAGAAAAGCGAGAGAAACGCCGTCTTGAGCGTAAGTGGACATCGCCTGGACTTGAAGTGCACAAACAGCTGTACCAAGAAAAATGCACAGAGTACAAGGAGGAGCTTGAGAAAACTAAGACCAATTACCACAGAGCTCAAGTTAGTGACTGTGAGCAGGGCAAATTGTTCCATTTCATCGACAAGCTCTCTAGCGCTAAACCAGCTAAAGTTCTTCCGGTTCACGACTCTGCTCATGATCTTGCATGTGATTTTGCCACCTTCTTCACAGGCAAAATTGAGAAAGTGAAGAAAGAATTGGACAGTCTCTGTGACGCAACTCCTGTTCAGGATGTTAAAAGAAACGTGCCCCAATTCTGCAAATTTCAGGAGGTGTCACACGATGCGATACGCAAAATCATCATGGACTCTAAGTCTAAGTCTTGCCCTCTTGACCCAATTCCATCCTGGCTGTTAAAGAGGTGTCTAGATGAACTGGTGCCTACTATCTGTGATATTGTGAACTGTTCTATCACATCTGGCGAGGTCCCTAGTTGTTTCAAAGAAGCCCGGTTGACTCCACTGATTAAGAAGCCAACGCTTGATCCGGAGTGTTTAACAAACTACCGCCCGGTATCAAATCTGTCCTTCATGTCTAAGATCACTGAAAGAGCAGTCGCAGTCCAACTAAATAGTCACCTTGACACGCACAACCTACAAGGCTAACGACAGTCTGCGTGATCGCAAACACCATTCCACCGAAACCGCCCTATTGCGTGTGTCAAACGACATTCTTCGTGCAGTTGATGTACACGGGAAGTTGCGCTTGTTTTATTAGATCTAACAGCCGCATTTGATACCATTAACCACGACATCCTCCTGCAAAGATTGCCAAACCGGTACGGGGTGAATGGTACTGCACTTCGTTGGTTCCAGTCATATCTCGTACAATCAGTGGTCATTGATGGAATCCAGTCTGGACATTCTCCCCTTCATGATGGTGTCCCACAGGGCTCTGTACTTGGGCCAGTATGTTTCTCAATGTATACTGCACCACTGGAGGACGTTATTAGATCATTCGATGGAATTGAGTTGATGGTGTATGCAGACGACACTCAATTATACATGGTCTTCAATCCTTCTGAAAGAACTGCCGCGATTTCACAACTCGAACAGTGTGTGCTTCAGGTTAAATCCTGGATGACAGCAAACAGGCTGAAACTGAACAGTGGAAAAACAGAGATTCTGCATATCACATCCAAGTTCCTAAGGAGTTCATCACCAGTTCAGGCAATTCAGATCGGTTCAGAGGAAGTAAACACTGTGTCTTCTGCTCGGAATCTGGGAGTAATCCTTGACAACAATCTCACCATGATCAAGCATGTAAACAACATCTGTCGGGCTGCGAACTTTGCACTATATAAGATCGGTCAGATTCGCAAGTACCTGGATCAAGTAACAGCGGCAAAGCTTGTACATGCATTCATTTCATCACGATTGGACTGTTGTAACGGACTGTTATTCGGCTTACCAGAACGCGAGCTTGATAAACTTCAGCAGGTTCAAAACGCTGCAGCGAGAATGGTTGCTTTGGTAAAGAAACGGCATCACATCTCCCGGTACTACAAGAGTTACACTGGCTGCCAGTTCGGAAGCGAATTATGTTCAAGATCCTGCTCCTGACTTACAAGTCACTCCATGGGCTTGCGCCGAATTACATCTCGGAATTACTGACTGAATATAAGCCCACACGCTCGCTAAGGTCCGGTACTAAATTCTTGTTGGAACCAGTGAAAACATCCACATCATACGGGTATAGATCGCTTTCAGCAGCTGCACCAAGACTATGGAATGAACTGCCTATGACAATCAAATGTGCAAAGACTGTACTTAGTTTCAAATCTATGCTAAAGACGCATCTGTTTAAGCTTTGATTCCAATCCATTGTGTGCCATGACATGTAGTTAATTGACTGTGTTATTAATCAATGATCATGATTATTTGACTTGTATTGAATTTCTGTCTCTTACTCCATGGATGTGAGGTGCACTGACTGGCTCCCTGGAGCCATGTCAGTGGGTCTCACATTGTTTGGTCTGTGTGCTCGCAGTCACTTCCTGGTTGGGAAGGGGCTGGGTGCACTCAGTCGGGTCATCTATGAGGTAATTGTGTAATGTACTTATTTATGACAGTGTTATGTACAGTAAAATTATGTTTGATATCAAAATGTTCATGATTTACACTGAATTCTACTTTGTTTTTGGTCCCAGCTCCATGTGAGGTGCACTGACTGGCTCCCTGGAGCCATGTCAGTGGGTCTCACATTGTTTTGGTCTGTGTGCACGCAGTCACTTCCTGGTTGGGAAGGGGCTGGGTGCACTCAGTCTGGCCATCTACATGTAGTCTATTTGATTATTATTGTACTGTATTTATTTATGACAGTGTTATTTTTCATCATCATTATCCATGATATAATATGTATTTATTTATGACAGTGTTATTTTTCATCATCATTATCCTTGGTATAAAATTATGTTGGTTGATTTGTATTGAATTATACTTTGTTTTGGCCCCTGCTCCATGTGAGGTGCACTGACTGGCTCTCTGGAGCCATTTCAGTGGGTCTCACATTGTTTTGGTCTGTGTGCTCACAGTCACTTCCTGGTTGGGAAGAGGCTGGGTGCACTCAGTCTGGCCACCTAGTCTATTATTATTGTACTGTATTTATTTATGACTGTGTTATTTTTCATCATTATTATCCTTCACATAATTTGTTGCTTGATTTGTATTGAATTATACTTTGTTTTGGCCCCTGCTCCATGTGAGGTGCACTGACGGGCTCCTTGGTGCCATGTCAGTGGGTCTCACATTGTTTTGGTCTGTGTGCACGCAGTCACTTCCTGGTTAGGAAGAGGCTGGGTGCACTCAGTCTGGCCACCTAGTTTATTTGATTATTATTGTACTGTATTTATTTATGACTGTGTTATTTTTAATCATTATTATCCTTCGTATATTAAATATGTTGATTTGTATTGAATTATACTTTGTTTTGGCCCCTGCTCCATGTGAGGTGCACTGACTGGCTCCCTGGAGCCATGTCAGTGGGTCTCACATTGTTTTGGTCTGTGTGCACGCGGTCACTTCCTGGTTTGGAAGGGGCTGGGTGCACTCAGTCTAGCCATCTATTTATTATGCAATGTATTGATTATTATTATCTCTCGTGATGTGTCTGCACGCAGTCGCTTCTCCGTGTGGGAAGTAGCTGGGTGCACTCAGTCTTGCCGTCTTATTATTATCTGAAATTTATTTATTTTGTTATTTATGAATGTTGTGCTATTTTATCATGTTTGTTTTCTTGTGCAATTCTGTAATTAATAATTGTATTCACAGCCGGTCTGTTTTTTAAATATTTATATTTTATTATGCTTATTGATGTATAGGTGTAGTATTTTTAAGGCTTTTAAAAAATGTTATATTGATTTCATTATATCTCGATGTATCATTATTTTGTGATTATTTCGTTTTACTGTAAAGCGCATTGAGGAATCTGCGATTCACAATGCGCTATATAAATGCTGTTTTATTATTATTATTATTATTAAGAATTAATACAAGTTGTACACCAGAAGCAATGTACTATACAATAATACCTCAATTTCCAGTATTGCTGGAAAATACAATATGAATTTATGACATGATCTACGCATACAAATGAGATAATAAAATAAATACTCAGTGAAGCAGCATAATTAAAAGCTGAAAATTGAGCTTTATCATGCTAGTTATCATGCGCCATCAGCGTTCAACTTTGTTGAAAAATGAATACAGTTCTACAAGCAACCAAAGAAACGTGAGTGTATGTTTAGGGACTGTGGCACTAACTCCTAGGCCACTGCACTATGCAGAATATTGTTTTTCTTTGTACAACCTAAACCAAATACATTGTGGCACTAACTCCTAGGCCACTGCACTATGCAGAATATTGTTTTTCTTTGTACAACCTAAACCAAATACATTGTGGCACTAACTCCTAGGCCACTGCACTATGCAGAATATTGGTTTTCTTTGTACAACCTAAACCAAATACATTGTGGCACTATAACTCCTAGGCCACTGCACCATGCAGAATATTGTTTTTCTTTGGTACAACCTAAATCAAATACATTGTGGCACTAATTCCTAGGCCACTGCACCATGCAGAATATTGTTTTTCTTTGTACAACCTAAACCAAATACATTGTGGCACTAACTCCTAGGCCACTGCACTATGCAGAATATTGGTTTTCTTTGTACAACCTAAACCAAATACATTGTGGCACTATAACTCCTAGGCCACTGCACCATGCAGAATATTGTTTTTCTTTGGTACAACCTAAATCAAATACATTGTGGCACTAACTCCTAGGCCACTGCACCATGCAGAATATTGTTTTTCTTTGTACAACCTAAACCAAATACATTGTGGCACTAACTCCTAGGCCACTGCACTATGCAGAATATTGGTTTTCTTTGTACAACCTAAACCAAATACATTGTGGCACTATAACTCCTAGGCCACTGCACCATGCAGAATATTGTTTTTCTTTGGTACAACCTAAATCAAATACATTGTGGCACTAATTCCTAGGCCACTGCACCATGCAGAATATTGTTTTTCTTTGTACAACCTAAACCAAATACATTGTGGCACTAACTCCTAGGCCACTGCACCATGCAGAATATTGGTTTTCTTTGTACAACCTAAACCAAATACATTGTGGCACTATAACTCCTAGGCCACTGCACCATGCAGAATATTGTTTTTCTTTGGTACAACCTAAATCAAATACATTGTGGCACTAATTCCTAGGCCACTGCACCATGCAGAATATTGTTTTTCTTTGTACAACCTAAATCAAATACATTATCTGAATAAAAAAACATTCATAATTAAATGATACACAAAATACACTATAATGTTTTGCAGTAAACCTCTGACGAGCGCGAACTACCGTGATGATGCAAAGCCGGAGCTAACAATATGTACGGCGCAAAGTTCATTCATAAATTTCCATTCGGCAACAGCAGATCATCTCAGCAGCCAATCTGGGACAAGTGTGTTTCAACACAGTAAAATGCGATGTATGCTTAAAATAAGCTCTCTTCAAAGCTTTACTGCAAAATATTATATACAACGTAACAATATCTCAAACAATTGTACTACTTACCATCATCAGTGCCAAGCATGTCTAATATCTTGATGGCTGGAACTGGATTGCAATGTCTAGTAAGAAGGTTACGAAATTCATTCTGTAAAAGCTCTTTGCCAGTTTTGAACAGTTGTGTCTGTAACAAAAGCAATGGAGAAGTAAAATGTCTTTCTGGGAGTACAAAAATATGACTTTGTTTAAAGGAACAGAGCATCATTGACCGCAACATTATATGTGTAGGAATTATGAATCAAAGAAACTGTAAAGTCTTGAGGTAAAAACCAATTAGATAAACAAAAATGTATGTATCGTATCTCATGATGCACGCTGCCATGTTTATTCCCGATGGTCTCTTTCTTACGCTATCACAAACCAGAAATCGGAAGTCACCAAAATATATACCACATGACATGCCAAAGTTTGCCACAGATTTGCAGCTTCCTTGAATCGCCAACTAGCGTAGATTTTTTTCTCCAATATTCGTACACAAATGGCAGCTTCAATTTCCACATGTTTTCTTGATATGTATATAATATCCTTTGATTGTCCAATGCTGGTCTGTTCCTTTAAATTCAAGGTTTTCCTTTCATTTTTTGATTCAAATGTATCAATTCAAATTTGGTTCATTTAAGGGATCTAAAATGAGCATTTATTATGTTTCGACAGTATTTTTTGTGGGACATGAGAGCACCTCAGACCTATCGAATTGCATTCTGAATACTGAAGCATGTCTTTCTGATATCAAATAATTTTCATTTTTGAAAATCACAATATAATACAAATTCTATGACAAATTATAAAAATTTGATATTTTTCAAATTTTGATATATAACAGTCCTCAAGTAAATTATATAAATCTAATGACATATTCTTAAAGTGTATGTAGCAGGGAGGAAAAGCCGACGGTCAATTGAAAATTTTGACCTTTTATATTGAAGATATGGATTTTTTTCCCAAAAAGACCTAATTTTTTGTGTGTTTTGGGAAAAAATCCATATCTTCAATAATGAAAGGTCAAAATTTTCAATTGATCGTCGGCTTTTCATCCCACCTACATACACTTTAAGTATAAATCATCAGATATATAAAGTTTACTTCAAGTACTGTTAAATATCAAAATATCAATTTTAATGATTTGCCATAAAATGTGTATTAAATTGCGAATTTCAAAAATCAAAATTATTTGATATCAGAATGACATTCTTCGTATTCAGAATGCAATTCGATATGTCTGATGTGCTCTAATGTCCCACAATAAATACTGTCCAAACGCTCATACCCCAGCCCTTAAGTGCACATACTAGTTTACTATATCCAAGAGTTTTTCTTGTCATTTTTTAAATAAGTTTTTCCCCCATCACACAACCATCCTGCTAAACAGCTGCCGGGCATTAACATTGTTTTGGACTGGCTCTTGACCAATCAGACGGGGTATTAGATAATATGCCGATAAGTACATGTATAATGAGATAATAATACTTACAGCTTTTGACAGCTCTGGACTACTAGGATTGTTTTCTGAGAAGAACTCTAAGGCATCTTGTATTTGCCCCATATGACTAACATATTGCTCTAATTTGCCACCACTGGGTCTGAAAGGAAAGAATTAGTTTAAAAAAATATTATTTGATTTACAATGCAGCTGAGTATCACAACAAGTTTTGTAACAAAAAAGAAAGGAATGACGAAGATGGCGAGATGACTGAACAGCATATAGAGGCACCACTTGGGTAAGGGATGTACAAGACAGACAGAAATGGAAGATTCTTGAAGTGGGCTTCATACAATACAGGATAAAACATGCTAGGTGAGGTGAGATGGAGGACAGCGGTTTTGAATTATACAGCATACAAAGTGTAAAAGAAACACACTACAGAATTGGCACAAAAATCTTACCCGTCTCTAATTACTGCATCTAAATCTCTGACTGCATCATGATAATTTAACACATGATCTAAAGCTGCTTGTGTGTTTTCTATGTCTGTGGGAGGATATGTGTCAAGGGAAATGTACATGTACAAAAGATATTATTATTTGCAGATGTCCAGTAATTGTGGGATTATTCAAATATAAGCAACGACAGAGGCTTGATCACAGAAAATGATCTTATTGAGCATGCAGTATACCAAATCTTGAGATCACTCTATCAGATTAGTCCTTTATACGCTAAATTGAACCAGGGATCAAGTCCAGTTGAAATTGTAATCAAGTTTAGTTTTTTGGAATAAGGAAAGTTTGCATAAGGAAAGTTTTTATGACGGTAACTTCATTTTTGCTAATAATATTATAAGTGACTAAGAATAAGAATAAATTATGCCGTATAAAATCAATGTTTTGGTTCTCATCCCCTCTCTCCTCAAGTACGTAGGGTCTACTACAGTACAAAGTACCAACGTGGATGCACACACTGTGCTGACTTTGAAGGTAAGCATACCTGCAGCAGAGACGCAGCACTGTTTATGCGCTGTATATGTGCGAGTTGTCACTTTGTACTTCAGAGTGGACAAACTGTATGACATGATTGAGGATAGTTTTACTGTTTATTCTATAATTGGATAATAATTGAAATGCTGAAATCCGACAACCCACCTTTAATACACAGGCTGTATAAAAATGATTGGTACTCATCAGTCTCCAGTGATATTAAATGGATAAGACCACCAAATCAAAATGCAACATAAGATCGACCAGATAAATTATGTTATAAAATGCAAGTAAACTATATACATTCTAGTCAATTAAAGAGGATCCAATGTTGCATTTGGAATTGACTTTTAAAGCAGACACCAAATCTGATTATCATTTTGATACAGCTTACAGATTTCATAAATCAATCAAGGATACTTTCTTGCAGTTTCTGTAATGTAACCGTTTCCTTATGTACAGGCAGAATTGTCTCCTCAAGCTGTCGTAACCGGTTCTCAAATGATGTTAAAATTGTCACCTGCAACACAAAAATGATATTACAGAAATAACAGAATGATTTAAAATTAGCTACAAAGAATTAATATGACCAGTCAAAATATTAATTGAAAACATGATTTTGCTGTGAATATGCAAACTGCACTGCAATGATTGGGATGGGTCAATCACAGGTTAACAACCTCCTTTTTGAGGATACACTACATTCGGAACCTTTTTGTACAAAGTATGAGATAAGGCTGTTGGTTTCTGTTTATTAAATAATTTTTTGGACCAAAAAACTAACTATGTATTGGTCTTCCAAAAGCAGTATGGTTGATAACAAAGGCTGGACCCTTACAGACAATTATTAAAGAAAAGTGGACACAAAATTCAAAAATTGGACAAACAATTTACACTGAACAGTCCGTAATCTAATTGTTTAAAAATTGTAGTGAATGTAGATGTTAAATATGCATTGAATTTACCATAAGATACCAACCTCCGTAACCACCCGGGTATAAGCCCACCTTTGGGTTTAAGCCCATCCCCTACATGTGTAGATGGCAGATTTCACTTCAAAAATGGGGGTGGGCTTATAACCGGGGAAGGGCTACATGCAGGGGGCGGCCAAAATTAAGGGGCGGCGGTAGAAGAAGGGGCGGCAAAAACAGGGACGGCAAAAACGAAGGGGGCGGCAAAAAGAATTAGTAAATAAAAAAGGGCGGAAAAATTTGATAAAGCTTTAAATGAAATTTTTTGAAAAAATGGTACTATACATGAAAATGTGCTGCTTTTAGGGTGCTAGCGCCCAAAACCCTTTTTTTTCTTTTTTTTGCTCTTTTGCTCACTTTTTCAAACGACCGAGAAAAAAATTGGGTCAACCTTTTTGGGAAGGCGGTAAATTGAATTTTCTTCAGCCCCCGGGTTGGGGCGGCCATAGTACGCCACTGGGCTAGTGCATGAATTTAAAAATAAGAACAATAATCTCCCATTTGTATATGCCCAATGTACCAGTAATTTCTATCATCTATGTCAATTTCTTAAAATTATAAGTGTGGAATGTTAATAATCAGCTGATAATTAACATTCCACACTTATAATATACATAACTTTTGTTACCAGTGTTTTATTAGTTTTTGAGAAAAATGCAAAATAGTCAGAAATTTATCAAGGGATGTAGTACCACCTTAAATAACTCCCAAATACTCAAACAGTTTATTCATAACTCCTGACGGTTCACTAGTTCCCATTTGTTTTTCTGTTTGTGATATTTGATGTGTGATTTTGAAATAAAACAAACAATCTTACCATGTTGTGAGTGAGTTGGCTGCTTTTTTCCAGACTGTCTTTAATGAACATCAGATCATCAGCATCCTACAAAAAGCAAAAAAATGTTAGACACAAATATAATTAATAGTGTTCTCAAATTATGAAAAGTAATCTCTTCAAACATACATGTATACATAAAAAATGCAGTAGCCACACATTTTGAACTCGCCACACAAAAATGGTGGTTTTGTTACGCTTTTCCAAATCCAGATTTTGTAGCTAAATGAGTGCCCTAACAGACCTCCAAAGTAGAATTGTTTATCAGCTAAGATAGTGGAGTTGTTGTAAATATTTAATTACTTATCCTATCATAGTCAAAGTATACATTTTCTGAGAGGAAATTTGACGAGGAATCTAAATATGGACTTACTTTTTCTGTTTGGGTTAGGGGTAAAATGTTTCAGTTCAAAATATGTTGAATTGTAAAAAAATTTGAACATATTTTGGGACACCCTGTATTCTGCAATTACCAAACAGCTGTGATTTTTTTTCTTCCCAAGTCAGTAGGCTCCCCTATACATGTACCTCTAACCAAATCAATGTTGTTTACTTTCAGTTTATAACTGCAAGTTAGTAATAAGCAATGCATCAAGTGACCCATTTTTTATTTGGAATTTTTTTATTCCACCCTGTATAACTTCAAGGTCACCCTGTACAATGAGTTGAAATGTGTATATTGGAATTGCTTATGCCTTCAGCTTTTCAAAAATGTTTACTTTTGCTAGTTTAGGGTTGATAGTTGTGTAGATACATGTATTCTAATTTGAAACTTGATTGGTGTAAAATTCATAATATTTGTGATGCAACGCTAAGGGTGGCGAGTTCAAAACACATGGCCAGTAATTTCTCAAGAATAAAGCTTTCGCCATCTTGGATCATGGGCGCAATCAAGTTCCAATAATAAATAGTACTTCCAAAATTTCAGTTGATTCTGATTTTGCGTTATCGAATTAAGCATGATTATGTGTACATGTATTTACCTGCTCCATAGACAATGTGTTGTAATTTCGTTCTGGTATACCAGAACGAAATTCAAATTTCACGATATCTTTGCTAAACGAATTAATCTGCAAGAAATTTTTTGTACATAAACATTATACATGTATAGCCAGAGGTTTGCAGTGATATAAAAATCTCAACTTTTTTTTAGAAAAGTGAGGGGATGATGCTGTGGATCACAAAATGCCCTTTTAAAGGTCCGTAACCCAATCGACAACATCATCCCCACGATTTTTTTCATTGTCGATGAATTTTTGGTATCACACAATAGATAATATTTTTCTCATTACTATCCTGAAATTTGACACTCATGAGTCGATGTATTTGCGGAGAATTCACGCAAAAATTGCTCAATTAGAGGCTACCACTTCGGACTTCTGGGCAGGCATTATGAATGAAATCGTAATATTCCGTCTCCTCAACAGCTAGTTTGGTTTCGCGTCATTTACATTGTATGAAAAGAGCGAACCGCAATAACTGCTGAGGAGACGTATGGTACTACAGGCCTCCCAGAATGATCTGTACCGTGTTTGAAAAAATTCTTAAAAATACATAGTCAAGAGTGTATCTAATTTTGATAAGTGCAATACAATGGCACACATGTCACCTACTTATTCTGTGATTTTTAGGGAAATAGCTTGATGCGTTTTGGTGTGACATTGATATTACTGAAAATGGACACAAACTACATTTGTGTAATTTACAGCAAAGGCATCATAACACATGGATGCTTTATCACCATCGTCCAGCCGTTGGAGAAATCCTACATTCTTTTGCAGGAAATACATCTAATTTGGCACAGCTGTAGAGCGTACAACGCTGAACAATAATATTTATTCTTGATATGGTATTAAGTGAAACATTTCAATATTTAGGTTAAAACATACTTTTTATGTAATATTTTTACCACAATTTTTACCCAAAAATGTCATTATTATAGAGAATTTAACTTCCTCAAGGATTCCCCGCAGTCAATTTTAATATTCTCCTTTACGTAGCTGTCGATTTGCCAATATACTGTGGACATAAATAAATTCTACGACACTAAGGACAAACATTCTCTATACTTTCATGACAAACCCACCTTCGCCGCATTTGAAATTATGAAACTCGGACACCGCAGTAATTATCTTTCAAAACTGCCAACAAAGAAGCGTAATAACTTCATAACATCATAAATAATCGATAGTTATCGACTATTTAGGAAAGTAAGGACAAAAGTACATATAACATTTTACAAATAACTTTGTGTTGAACAGTTGGTAATTTTACAGATTTTCAAAATAGGTTGATTTGTGAAAACCCTAAATTCACCATTTTTACGCAATATCCTGTAACTTTTATTAGAAACATCCAATTACCCTCAGACCGAGAAAGCCAAAAAGGACAAGGACACAAAGATTTTGCTAATCATGGATGGCACTCCATCAAGTTGCCTTTTATTGAGCGTTTGAATTTGTTTCAGAATTCACACCAATTACCTTTGATCTCAGCCGAAATAAAATTAACAAATATATAATATTCTCATAGAGAAAACGTTATTGGACACATTTGGAACACGACAGCCGCCATCGAATTCCCCTTACCCCAGTGACCCTGACTTGAGTAAAGTGTTACACTTTGTACTATTGAAATCAGATCAAAACCTATCCTAGGGTAGACCTACCCCCCTAGAATTAAATTCCCGAGTGTACACTGACTCTGAAACCGTTGATTAACATAACATATCATGGCTGAGACCCACACAAGGTATATATACTACTGGTGCATACAATTCAAGATCTCCGAGGGGGGCTGTCCCCTGGGATTCCACCAACAGGTGTGTAATTGACCTGAAGGTTACAATGGATAAAAGGATTATTGTGACTTACTCGTCTACCTGTGCATGTGTATCATTATAAAATAAAAAAAGAATATCTAAAAATCCCAATCTTCAACAATTACTAATGTACTATACTCGAGCAACAACCACATTTTTGCACATATAACTCTTTTAACATGTACTGATTATTGACAGCTCTCCATTTTCTAGAACTGATATATATATAATTTATAGAAGGGGGAACAATATTATATTGTGACCCTTATCTTTGAAGATCTTGTGCTTATTTGAAGATCTCTGAAAGCCTTTCTCTCTGTTACCTATGGCATCTGTGATAAACACATTTGGAACTTACAGGCTGGTTAATTTAAAATAACATTCTGAAAATTTGTACCATTTTGCTTGTACTCCTGATCTATTGAGACTTTCTGCTTATCCAGTATTTCTCTATATTGCAATAATATAATTTATATAACATTTAACGATAATGTCCTCACTACTTTACTTGCAGCTATTTCTGTAAAGGATTCCTCTTCGCGTATGTGCTGATTTAAGCCCTTAAATCACCTAAGGACAATTATAAATAACCATGCTAAAGCAACATAATTGACATATCATAATACATTTCCTTTGTTTGTTATTGAGCTGTTAACTTCTCTCTATTCCCTTTACTTCATGAGAGTGAATTATCACTCTTAATTATGTGTTCACTAATATATACTTTTCATTGCCCCCCTACCCTTATTGGGAGTGGTGGGTAGTGCTGTAATCGATAAGCTTTCTGGGTATCGATATGTCGGGAGGCAAACATCCGACATGTCGATACTATTATCGATACTCACGCAGTTTGAAACACGGATTTGAGTTTACCAATTTTATTATCAGTAAGTTCCAGAAACAAGTTAACAACAAGTGTATTGAAGCCTAACAGCTAAAACTAAATTGGGAGACGGTAATTTGAGTATTTGACGGTAATTTGAGACCTGATTTGAGATAATCTAAGCATGTGTGCCATGTCGCTTTGTGTATCGATACTGACATTGAGTGTTTCGACATGTCGGAAGTCTATGTATTTTCCGACTATCGATACTTACGACAATCGATTACAGCACTAGTGGTGGGTGGGGAAATTTCTTTCCGATGTTTACTTGATGGAGAGACATTCATGAATGACTCACAAACTCAATCGCGCACTACATGTAGATGTTTACAAAATCGATGTCACCTATTGATCCCCATGCCAACACCACAACACACCCAGCATGGAGCTAGCATGACCATACCTGGATCGACAAACACAATAGGGATCGTCCATTTCTCGCCATGGGTAAATTTGTTTTCCTTTCGCTTTGCTCGTAAAACATTATTTCTAAAATCTAAAATTTCTAAGAAAGCTAAATATGTGTAGATCTTAGAATTTAAAACAATAGTACCATTAATAATGCCATTCATACCTAGAAAAATCAAACTTTTCCGGTATAGATCATTCTGGGACACCCTGTATAAAGCTTTAAAAATTCCGATGTACTTACATGTACAACTGCTTCAGTGGCGCAGTTGGTTAGAACTAAGAGCATCATATTTTTGTACGAGAGGTCCCCGGTTTTTTTACTTCTCCATTTTTTAAACCCAAACTTTTTTACATTCATTTGAAATGTACATATTGCAAGGGGAAATATATTTAGTTTCTTTTTTTTTCTGTACCGGTACGAAAAAGAGTTTTTAAAAAATCAAAATTTTCTGTTCAATACGTGCATTTCCAGCATTGTCGTCAGGGCATTTCTGTTTTGCTTTGCTAGCTATTGAGCTCTATTGCCATTATGCCATAATTTATACACAAAAATCTATCATGAACAATATACAGACAGACGAACATGAAAAAACTGGATGTTGGGGAAATGTCACCGTAGTATCGGAACGCAGAGCCTAGTGGAGTGGAGCTCAGTGCAACCACGCACGCACGGCACATGATGAACGGGAATTACGGCACATGTTGTTGCTTGCCTTCCCAGAATGCAATTCACACATACCAAGAATTGGATTGCAAATTTTGCTATTTATTAGAGTCACGCGGTAGCCGTGACCAGCAAGTTTTGAAAAAAAAAGACTGATAAAGAAGACTAATAACAGATGCTCCTGCGAGACTATATTTACACCTAACATTAAAACACTTGACTTCTATTGTTCGATGTTATTTTTCGCTGGGTACAAAATGTATCTAAAACCATGCTAAATGTTATTTACAGTCCCAGGTGTAATATCTTGACAACTCATTAATTCCAAAAGGGCCACCAATCCTACAGTCAATCATTGTTCGTAATAAACAAATATTTTTGCTTCCATTTCACGCGGTATTTCATAGCGAAAATTAGTTGCAAATCATACTGATCCAGAATTTTTAGACACTGCTACAGGTCTACCTGGTTATCACCTTCACACTACTTTTTCAGATTCACTTCCAAATATACCCTAGCAGTTTCTGAGATACCCTACATACAAATTCTGAGCCCCATTTGCCAAAAAATCAAGTTTTTCATAATTCTTTTGTTCTTATCGGACGACGCATCCATTTATATAATAAATGCTGTATTTCGACACAGTAATTTACAGCAGAGGTCCGTGGCCTAATGGTTAGAGCGCTTGACTCCAGATACACTATCCCAAGTTCGAACCGGAGTTCGAAACCCGGTGACCAACTGATTTCTTTTTTCAATGTTTTATAAACAATTTATTGTCATTAATCAAGGATAACATAATTTTAAACATCCAGTGCTATTGTGATATTATTTTTTTTATTAAAGCAAGTTGTTTGATTCTCAGGGAAATTGTTTATTGTGTTAAGGGCCTATTTATAAAAACACAGCATAGTGTGATACAACACCATCAAGGATCAAAAGAAATCTGAATAACACAAGAAACTAGATCAGGTATTATAGGGTATGCAATACGACGTTACTCATTGTTATTCTCATTTAAATATATTTTGTCCTACCACGGGCAAATTCGCATGATAATAGGACAATAAAACATGATTGTGATATGTATGTATGAATGGTTGTTGAATCGATTTAAAGACCTGACTCTCTGTCATCTTCAGCTATCATAGAACATGACAATTGTCATACCGTCCCGGTAGGTTGATTACAAACACTCTGTAGGTGTGGAAAATTGTTCCGCTAGTATGGAAGGCCAGCAGGAAAAAAAATATCCAAATAACATTTTATCAAGCATATATAGTACGGAAGCGTCTATGTGACACAACTTGACAAGATAATTATCTTGCCATGTCGACTTATTATCAGCATTATGTCAACATGACAAGAACAAACAAGTCAACATGGCAAGATAAATTATCATGCTAAGTCGACATACCAAAAATGGATGTCGTCTTCGCGAAATAAATTATCATGCCAAGTCAATTTAGCAACAAATTAATGTCTACATAGCAGGATATTTTGTCACGTCCAGTTGACTTAAAAAACAATATAAGTCAACATGGTAAGATAAATTATCATACCAAGGAATAGTAATTTTTGACACCGTATAATTTTAAATTATTGAAAAGCATCCTCGGGATGTAGAGGAGGGGGCGGCCCGAAATTAAAGGGAAAATTACATCTCAAAAGACCGCCGACAACCGCCGCTCAATAGGGATATCCAACTAGAATGCCTTCAAGAGGGCTACAAAGAACCACAAACCGCGAAATTTGGATATCCAGCTAGATTGCCCAAGCAGGACTCAGGAACCACAAATCTTGAAATATGGATATCCTACAAATTAAAACCACAAACCGCGAAAACCGCCAACAACTGCCGCTCAATAGAAATATTCAACTATATTGCGCCGCAGGGCTACAAAGAACCACAAACCGCGAAATTTGGATATCCAACTAGATTACCCGCAGAAATATAAAGAACCACACACCGTGAAATATGGATGTCCAACAAGTTTTAACTATAAATTAGCCCTCGATAGAGGGCAAGGCTTGAAGGATTAGGGAAATTATAACCACGGACCGCGAAAGTTGCCTTAACAAGCAATATAAGTCAACATGGTAAGATAAATTATCATACCAAGTAGCCTAATAGTAATTTTTGACACCGTATAATTCAAATTATTGAAAAGCATCCTCGGGATGTAGAGGAGGGGGCGGCCCGAAATTAAAGGGAAAATTAAAACCACAAACCGCGAAAAACCGCCAACAACTGCCGCTCAATAGAAATATCCAACTAGATTCCCCCGCAGGGCTACAAAGAACCACAAACCGCGAAATTTGGATAGCCAACTAGATTGCCCCGCATGGCTATAAAGAACCACACACCGCGAAATATGGATGTCCAACAAGTTGTAACTATAAATTAGCCCTCGATAGATGGCAAGGCTTGAAGGATAAGGAAAATTATAACCAAGAACCGCGAAAGACCGCCAACAACCGCCGCTCAATAGAGATATCCAACTAGATTGCCTGCAGGGCTACAAAGAACCACAAACGGCGAAATTTGGATATCCAATTAGATTGCCCCGCAGGGCTACAAAGAACCACACACCGCGAAATATGGATATCCAACAAGCTTAAACAATAAATTAGCCCCGATAGAGGACAGGGCTTGAAGAATAAAGGAATACCACGAACCGCGAAAAGACCGCCAACAACCGCCGCTCAATAGAGATATCCAACTAGATTGCCTGCAGGGCTACAAAGAACCACACACGGCGAAATGTGGATATCCAACTAGATTGCCCCAGAGCTACAAAGAACCACGTACATTTTAGTTATAGGTCTAGCTACATAATCGTATTTTTTATTGTCATAAATCAAGGATAATATTATTCAAACTTCTATTTTTCGCTTTATTCGTCTTATGGAGTACTTCGTAACCGGATGACTTTTCAAGCTTGGAGCTACTCGGCTTCATTCATAAAAAGAAAGGAATCTACCAAAAAAACGCTGATAACGTAAAGCAGCAAGTTCAAAAGCCCCACCTCGGCTCACTTTTTGAAACTTGGTCCCATTTTGAACATGAACAGCAAAATCGGGCGCTTTTATTTTATTTTTTAAAAACAAAATACAGCGTTTCCAACAAGTTATAACGTTTTAATAATAGCATGACTGGCATTATATGCCTACTTGTTATTCATTTAATTCGATCATTAATCATGAAATTAATATTATAAAACAAAACATATAGGATGTTGGCTTACCATGCAAGAGCAAGATTATAACCTTTCTGATCTTACAAATTAATATCGCATCGGCACGTTAAAGACACATAACACATCTGGAAATGTTTGAAGTTGATAATATTATGATCAAGTTTAAATCAGTCCCAGGAAATCAGTACGCTTTACAAATGGGACCAAGTTTCAAAAAGTGAGCCGAGGTGGGGCTTTTTGAACTTGCTGCTTTCTTTACGTTGTCAACGTTTTTTTTGTAGATTCACATTTACGCAGAAAATCATAATGCTCTGGTTTTTTTCACAAAACTGTATAAAGGGGACAATGAAGGGGATTTGATATTATATGTAATTTTAAAGACAATCCATATAAACTGCTCCAAAAAAGAAACTTACCAGGTAAGAAATTTGTCTGTCAAATTCAAACGACAAATTGTGTTACACTAAATGGGATATGAGTGGAAGCAGTGTTAATTGACGCGAATTTTTACACCTCATTTGTTGCAAACGGATGAGTATTTTTGAAGTTATGCTTATTTAACCGAACCTATCCACTGGAATGAAAGTTGCACTCATACCACTTGAGATGGTTGGCAGTATACAGGTGTAATCAGTGCTCTCCTCTTCTTCTTTGCATGACTAACTTTCCTATTGCTTCTTGTGAGGATGAAGAATGATCAAAGTTCAATGACAATTGTCCTTATTCAATCATCTGAAGAAATTAAGTCGAATGAAAGAATCAATATGATGACCAGGGATTTAGGGGACCTTGGTGTGTCCAGAGTATTATGCGTCATGTGGTCGTTGGTTCAAGACCTGACAAGACCAAGCAATATGCCTAAGACAAAGAATAAAAGTTCTGAACATCCTTTCATGTGTCTGTTTATTGTGTGAATTCATTGGGGCGGAACTGCAACTTTCAAATTTGATAGTAGGCTTGTTCAAATGAGCATAACTTCAAAAGTTTTGATCTGTTTGCGACAAATGAGGTGTCAAACTCACAGTAAATGTACACCGCTTCCACTTTCATATGCTATTCAGTATAATACGATTTGTCGCTTGAACTTGACAGACGAATTTCTTACCTGGTAAGTTACTTTTTGGGACCAGTTTATATCCAAAACCAATAGGGTTACCCCCCTTTAAATTGACCGGTGTTTTATTGTTTTCCGAGCGAGCTATCGTATCAATTAATTATGCCCTGTCTGGACACATCACACTTCATGTGTGATGTGTCCTGCTATTCGCCAAACTCCGATAAGCAGTTGAAGTACTTCGAGGACGGCCCGTCACTTTAAGCTTCCTGAGAACACCTTTGTACTTAACTTACGAAACCACAAACTCACTAACTTCAACTTGCACTATAGATTCATAAAATAAACATATATTACCGTATTCGTCCGAGTATAGTCCCACGTTCGAGTATAGTCCCACCCCCCATTTTTCGAGAAAAAAATTTCAAGATATTTTGTATTTTTAATATGAAAATTGATACTTTGTTCTCATAAATATACTCTATTAATGATTTAAAATGCATTGAATTTGAATGCATTTTGAAATCATTAATAGAGTATGACATGAAAACAAAGTATCAATTTTCATATTAAAAATACAAAATATCTTGAAATTTTTTTAAAAATTTTTTTTTTTAGGTCAACCATGAATGATCCTAGCATCTAGGTCTAGGTCCAGGGACACTCCAAAACCGGAAAAAAAAAAAAACTATACTCGGACCAATACGGTAATTATTACCGATCCTGCAGAATAACTTGCATATATTGTCAATTTTATGGAATCCCGTTGCTGAGAATCGACTATTCCACAGAGAAACGTCAGACATGCTTCATAAATCACAGCTGTTACGCCGAATTTATACCACTCGCTCGTTTTTACAGAAAAGCGATGCAGCATGGCACCGCAGTGCACCATGGCGTGTGTAAAATTTCTAATGGGCGCCATAACCCGTTTTGTGATTGGTTCATTGGTTGTATATTAACCATTTATCGCGATCGTGAAGCCAATCAATGAACGCGACGGCCTTCATGGGTAATGTAGATCCGGCCACGAGCCCGATTGGTTAAAAAACCTACAATGTACTTGGACCAGGGTCTTAGCTAGCCATCCGTCTGGCCGTCATTTCAGACGGGGAGTTTGCTCCTGGGACGGGCAAAATTAATGCCTTTGACAGATGCTAGATTATAAATTGTATGTTTTGTGAAGCTAATTGACCTTTTTAGTAGACCCAATTTGTAGAACAAGGCCATATCAGCACATATTTGAACTCTTTGAACCCCCAATGGGCTACATGTAGATGTCTGGTAAATGTTTTTAAAGGTCAAATTAGGACAGGCAATTTTATTCAAATGACGGGCAACCCTCAATTTCTAGCTATTAGACCCTGATTGACCAGTCAGCGTGCTCAGTCCAGTTCTTAACAGCCACGGGCAGGTGATTTCCATGTGGTGTTTCAGCGATGGAGTATAAATTCAGCTTGACAACTCATCTGGCAGGTGCAAGGACAATACACGGAGACAATCACTGACACTACAACAATGAATCTAATGGCTTGTTTATGACATGCATCGGGTGGATTTTACGATTGAGGTAAGATTTTCGGCCTGTCCCGGCATGAATATTCACATTTTTCTTCATCAAAAATGCTAGCGATGACCAGTTTTTTGCTGACAATTTGATAACAAGATACTTTCATACGTCATAGGGTAGAAAAGATAGCTGTACAATCGTCCAAAATATACATTTTGATATAGGCCTAAAATTATCTGCACAAAATCTTTGGTCCATACATCGCCAAAAGCTTGGGATGTTACGTATATCAATTAATGAGGTGTCAAAATGCACCGAAATTGTGCTTCCAACACATTTTACAGGTCACTTGTAACATTAAACATACCGGTAATAGCCCATTTTTGAATAATGGCCATTATTTAAGAGAGAGAGAGTTACTTTTTTGAGATGTTAACTTAATAAAAATTAAGTAAACAAATTTCTTAACTTAAAGCCATATTATAACATTTGCTGAGGAGGACGCCTCACTGAATTTTTTCAAATTCTTTTTTACACGATTAAATTGTACTTTATTAAACCAATATACCCTGCAAAAATCAAGACTCTAGGTGCTGTAGTTTTGTCAAAATCCGAGATTTTGAATAAAACGCCGAATCCGCGCTTTATTATTACGATGGAATTATTAGCGAACGCATACACGATGTTCAGAACACACAGTACGTACGGCGTGCGGGACGTGATATACACAACAAAGGGTCGTACCACAACATGACCGAAGGAGTGGTACGGTACGTATATTATTATATTGGCGACATGTGTGCTGGTAGTAAATTCCAATTTTCTTTGCTTTGCCGTAGTTGTTCGGCTCAAAAATAAAAGGGATATATCTGACAGTAAAAGCTAACATTTTATGGCAAAGAAATGCTAATCTATTTTGTTTGAAAATGTTATGGCTTTAAGCTTACCTTGTCCAATTTTTCGGATATCTCCCGCATCTTTTGCGCCGTGTCATTCATTTTGCTCACTTGAAATACTCGAAAATACTACAACATAAAAATATATAATTCAGAGCGATTTTCTAAGGATTACTTTCCAGTGGGTGTCTCCCTCCGGAAGAAAAAATTAGTCACTGTAAGCAGCCATTGCATTTTAAGTTGTTGTTGTTTTGAGAAATTCCTTTCCTTTCGGAGCACCGGGTGGGAGCCCATTTTAAAACAAAAAGTTTTGGCTGAAGCAGAGATGGAAGGTTTTGGCATCCAAATTAGCCAAATTTAGTAAGTGCATTTAGTATTTTGATGTTAACTTATTAGTTTTTTCAATGATGTGGCTTTGTTGATTCTTCGTGGGACTTAAATTTCAGAGATTCTGGCGAAAATTAATTGACCAGACAGCCCAATACATTTTATGAAAAAGTTTTAAGCTTTACTCAGCTCAAGCCATGATATAATATTCATAACCTCATTTAATGCACCAACTCTGTAAATAGAAGAGGCTGAAGAGCACAGAGCACATTTGTCCACTGCTAGAAGCACCGCACAGCAGTCCCTCATCCAGTTGCTGAACAGGCTTTTGATGAGAACATGCATAAAAGTAGAAGAAATTAGGGGTTCATTCATATATTTTCATGACTAAACGGTTGTTTATGCCCGAGGAGCCGCTTGCGTTCATACATACAAGAACATTTTCTAGTTCTTATTTCATCAAAATAATAACAAAAAATTACAAGTAACATTATTAAAAGTCATGATTTTCCTTCATTTGTCCTACCCGGCGATCGCACATCCGGGACACCGGGCATAAACGCTGTTTATGCCCGGCTCTCGACCAATCACGCGCGCCGTTACATAGCGTGTATGTATGAATATATATGCGATGCGTGTGATCCAATCTTATTTTATCTTAAATTTGCCTTATGTTGCGTGTATGTATGTGGCAGTGTCCGATTTACAAATTTTTTCCTACCTGCACTGGTGCATGTAGCCCAAAATTTTTACATGCACAGCAAAAAGTGTGCATGCACCAAAATTAAAGCAAACATAAAATCACATTGAATCACGATCATTGTCAGTTAAGCTTGTAATAATATTCCCGGCTCCACTGTCATTGTCATTTTTATGCCGATCACTCGCCGAATTCTTAGCCAAAACACTGGATGCTGTGGCATCCAATATCAATTTACTGTTCTAGAACTAGTTGCCGACGAGGTGCACGATTTCCAGAATGATGCAAGTGTTTTTTGAGCTATTTCCTTTTTTGCTGGACATTATTATGATTATTTTCCGTACGTAAACAAATATTTCCCACGGTTTAAATTCCGGTTCTTTTTTTTCAATGAAATGAAAATGACAGCTTCTACATGTGCGAGGGTATCGGGAATTGGTGGATGACGACACATTACGCTAGCCCCTCTAAGGGAAGTCATAGTCTCGGACCAGACTGTATGTGGCTATCTCGAATGTTCGTTAGGATCGACAAGTATCAGACCGACGCAAACTGGCTGTGTAGGCGACTAGGGAAGTCAATGAAAAAAAGTGACAGTTCTCACGTGATAGGGGTATCGGGAATTGTCAATTGCGCGATTTGCGCCAGCCCTTCTAATGAAGTCAGGATATTGCGCTAAAAATAGATTGGGTTTTTCCAAATCGGACTGACTGCTTGTTTACTTTTGTATATTGCCTTGTCATATCGCTAGCGCTAAAATCGTACATGCACGCGTGCAGGCAGGTAGTGAAAAGCTGCATGCACAGAGAGAATGTTACATGCACTGGTGCAGGTATGCAGGTGGTAAATCGAACACTGGTATGTGGGTAAAAGGCTCCCTCAGTTTTGATCCGAGCCTCGCCAAATTCGCACGGGGGATGCAGAAAAATACGGGGAGTGTCGTAAGCTACCTTCGGTCGAGCGATTGGGCTGTAACTCGATGGGTGGAATCCTTGATGCGAGGGGAATGCGGAGGTCACATTTGGTTGAGATCGGTAAAGAATTGGGCTCAAAATCGGTGAAAATGTGAATTTTCAATTTGATCCGAAATCCACAGTGCCACCCTGTGTGCACTCTCGGATCTGTTCATTAAATAGCTCTGATGCATTTTGATGGCACTATAATACATGTATGTACTTGCAGTAATGTGGTGTGTGTTTAAATATTAAACCCTAAGGAAGAAAGGGAGTAGTCAGTAAAATAAATAGGCCTACATGCATTAATTTAATTTAATTAATAATAAATGTCATCCAAGGTCAAAGGTCATCCAACGGATCGTCCGGGTCTAAGGTCATATGGGGTCAATGGGGTGAAACAGTATCCTATCAGCTGGATTGGGCTTGAACTTGGTAAAATCTATAAAGCCAAAGTCTCCAACTGTGGGTTTTTAATATATTAACCCATTAAGGTAGCTGTGTACTCTCAGATACGCATGTAGTAAAAGCCCAAAAGTGCCATAACTTTGTAATTATTCACGCAAGATGTATGTAAAAGTATACATTTTTATAAAGGCAAGACATCAATGAATCTCAATATAACGCTCATTCTACAAAATCCGGTGCCAATCCACTATAAAAATTGAAAAAAATAAAGTTGTTCAAAATTACCTGCTTTTAGTGTTTTTTAAGAGTAAGTGTATCACTACTTTCAGATGTAAAAAATTGCCAACACCACTTGCATATATTTTTCTTTCAAGAAGTCATGATGTTTTTAACACTAAAACTCAATGTAATGTGAGCTACGTTACCGACTACAAAATGGGCTGGTTTT
This sequence comes from Amphiura filiformis, assembly GCF_039555335.1. Classification (NCBI taxonomy): domain Eukaryota; kingdom Metazoa; phylum Echinodermata; class Ophiuroidea; order Amphilepidida; family Amphiuridae; genus Amphiura; species Amphiura filiformis. The sequence continues at coordinate 78,841,646 of NC_092631.1, forward strand.
ACTCAATCCAAGGTCATAAAATGCAAACTAAAGATCACTTGAGTGAAATGTAAAACCGATTTCACCATTTCATACAAGTTTTGAAGATGCGTAAATGAGTTTGTAACATAGCTCACAGTAACGTAGTTCACGGGTTTTTAATGTTTTTAATGTGATTTGCGAACGTTAGAATGTTATGTCGGTTAATTCTAATATAAATGGGGTTTGACCACTGGTAGCTTTCACATATTATTAGGAAGTACGTGTAATACAAGTGCATACTATAGAATCCTGGTAATGTAGCTCACCAATCTTAACATGGTCGGTCGAAATTTCAATGTTTACAACATTTCTGTGCCAAAAATGCTACAGCATCATGATTTTTATTGTGATTTTTAAAAACCTATGAGTGTTTCCTTTCAAAAACCGCAAATTACATTGATACCTCTGTTTTACTTCTTTCCAATAACGTGTGTTAAAAAAGAGTAACGTAGCTCACAGCATTTTGGTGGAAAGTGCAATTTATTTTAGAATTACACAAAGACGTTTTAATCACTAAAAAATAATGTTGATAAACAATATGATGGTGCGTTATCTAATTAAAAACAACAAATATGTAAAGAAATCGCATTTATTCAAAGAAAATATTCAGGGTCAGATATGACACTTGAGCAGTGGAAACGCATTTTTGGCGATTTTTGAGCCTTTGCAAGGGTTAATCAGGCTGAAGAAAGCATTTAAAGTATGGACAACTATATATGTCCGTGTAGATCTCGTTGAGTTCTACCAGAAAAACAACATATTTGATGCCCTAAATGCTCGACAAAGTGTTTGTGGACCAAAGAATGGAAAAAAGGCTATTGGCACCGGATTTTGTAGAATGAGCGATAAGTACAGTTTTGGTGTAAAAACAACAATTATGAAAAAAAAAAAAAAAAAGTGAATTTTTGGCAATTTTTGTTCGGTACATAATAACAAAAAAAACACTCTTTGTTTGTTTTGCTTTTTTCTTAATCTTGAGGCACCATTCCAAAAACGTTTTTTTTAGTTTTTTGATATTGGCCTTATTTGTGGAGATTTTGACCATATAAGGCATCAAAATGAACTTTTAAAATTCACAACCGCCTATTTGCACAAAATGATGCCTAAAATTGGAAATAGACCAAAATATAAAAAATGAGAAAACTGTTTCTTAAGTCAATCATGCTTTTTATGATGAGCATAATTGCTTACCTATAGATGCTGTATTTATTGAGTTATCTTGTACCTAAATCGTCTTTTTACCGAGAAAATGAACATTGAAAAAAGGCCGTTGAAGTTTAAAGTGGTCACATTTTGCACTTTGATCGAAGCTTACAGGAGAATGCGGCAGTTCTCGCTTTTTCTACCTTACATTACGTGAACATCGGGTAAATCTACAGCCCCTTGAGAAGTTTGGGCTAAATCTATTCATATCTTGATGTTTAAATCGGGGGAAAGAACTTGAAAAAAATCACATTTTATCAGCTAAAACGGAGCCATTTGACTGCTAGGTGTTTATGAAATCAGTGCTTCCGCGGTGTTTCCATAAGATGCGCCACGCATGCAGATAAGCGTCACGTATGATGCGTAGCGTATCTGTGCGCGTTACCAAATTGACGATACGCAACGCGATGCGTTGTTATGCCAAGCGTGTACCCTGCTGGTAAATGTACAACAGAGATTTTCTTTCCTTTTAGATTTCAAAGACGAGTGGAATAGTGAAATAAAATCCTTAAAATATTGCAGTTGGAGTTTATAAATCTGGATTTTCATTCCTTGTATTTATAAAAAACATAACAAAATACAAACATATAAAAAAAACTCAATTTCGCGAAAGAAACAGTGTCTACACAGCCGCGTTAAATGAAGGAAGAAAGAAAGAGTAGTCAGTAAAACAAGTAAATATATAAATCAATTTATTTGATTAATTACCGGTAATTAAGTAATGTCATCTGAGGTCAAACCCTGAAGAAAGAAATGGTCAGTTAAATAAATACATTAATTAATTAATTATTTAATGTCATCTGAGGTCAAAGGTCATCAAACAGAGTCAAAGGTCATATGGGTTCAGGCTATGTTGCTGTTATGCATACGGCATATTGAGCTTAATAATCATTTACGCATACGGGTATAGCTCTAGTTATTTGTAAAACGTGAATGCAAATTGAGGTCATTAATATCTCACAATTGACCGTAAAATGCATAATTGTTTGAAATTAAACATATTGGTTATAGACCTCCGCGTGTGCCGTATAAATGCGTTGAACAAACTGCGCGCGTGCTGGCTGCCGTATTTGGATTGGATTGCAGGCTACCATATTTACACAGATTGTGATACACATTTTTGTTATTGGTTGTCCTGTTTTACTTTAACCTGATTGATGTTTTGGAAAATTGTTTATCAAAATTTATTGCAAACTTTTGAGGAAAAATTTGTGTTATTTTGTAAAGTGAAGAGATGAAAGTGACAGTTATGAATGAGGTTAATAACTTTGCATGTGTAATAATATGTCAGGCATTGTGAAAAATCAAACATTTGCTTTGGACCTCTGAATAGGAATATCTCTCGGTCGGGGTATTCCTTGGTTTATTTGTTTGTTTTAAATGATCTTCTCGTAGGAACTCGACAACGACCCATAAAGCAAAATGTTTAGATTTTTTAGCACTTGTTCAGTGCCTGTATAGGACCATGACAACCCCTCTCTGACATTACAAAAATCCACAAGCGCCTCGTTGGCAGCTTCATGGCCATGCACGCTTCAAGACACCCCCCTCGAGGAACTAGAACTAGTTCTAATTAAGATTTTTTACAATGCCCTCCAAATAACGGTTGCACAGTTATTAACCTCTAATTTACATGTATGTCCATTTTAATGTTTCACATGGATGGTTCTTGAGTAAGTTATCATCTGTTCCAATTTCAGTGACACCTGTCACACTTCTCATGAGAGAGTCGAGAGGTACATACATGTACATGTATTGTATTGGTTTGATGAGACATGTGCTTTTCAATTCTTCGCAAATCAATGCTCTGTATTCATTACATGTTTATTTGCTCCATTGCATTTTAATAACACCCACCAGAGAAGACCTCCTCTGACATTGTTCGAAATATTCATTGACGCAAAACAGAAGTTGCGTTTTGCTTCAGAGCCCAAAATTTCCGAAAGGCCCGCCAAAAATCGCTTGCTCCCCCCTCAGCCTGTTCAAAATCGCTTGACCCCCTCTCAGCCCGCCAAAAAATCTTTGCCCCCCCCTTTACACATGCCAAATTTTTGGGATCCCAATTTTCAAACTTGAAATGGTCTAGATATGTCATATCGTCGTCCGTATTCCATAGTGGCGTATATAGTGGGCGCCGCGAATAAACAACTTTTCGAGAAAATCGGGTTTGAAGAAATGCCAATTTAAAATCGAGTTGTGTAAATCAGACATTCATTATATTTTGTAAATGATGTGAAATTTCTGTAGTAAACTAAATAGATTTTATTGTTATATATTTTTCAAAAGAAATAAATACATACTATTGCTGGCAAACTGACAATAAAACTATACGTCACTATGGAAAACGAACAAAACGCAATACCCTAACCTTACGTTAACCGTGACGCCACCTCGGTCGCCGCGTGTAATCCCTATGGCGTTACTTTTCGTCGTTCAGATTCCATAGTGGCGTATAGGTCCGATCTGCTGTCACGCCACTATGACATACGATGTTTTTCATTTTTGCCGATATTTCATAATTATAAAATGTGTGTAAAAAGTGGCGTATGGTCGATACGCCACTATGGAATACAAAAAATGTCACTTTGTAACTATACACCACATTTAATTAATTAATTACTAATTAATTAGCTAATTTTGCCTGATGAGACTTAGAAAAAATGAAAGAGAACATCATTAAAAACATATGTGCCAATTTTCAAAAAAATGACCAAAAATCACTATACGCCACTATGGAATAAAGCCGACGATATGTGACACTATCAGGAGAAATGAGTCGGATGTCGCTAATATTGATTTTTAGATATTGGCAAAGAAAGCGTTGAAATTCTTTTCTTTTGTATTGATAAATTGATGTAACTTTTGAGAAATGACTGATAAGTATCTTGTTACAGTTCTAAAGTCTCTTGTATAAATTATCTTTACGTTGGGCTCTACTTGAAGGGGTACTGTTCTTGACTAATTTATCTACTGTTCTTGATTACTCATGCATCACTAAACCCCACCAGATCTGTAAGAGGGAAACACATAAGATACTTTTCCCTGTAACCAGGGGGGCATTCCCTATCTGAAGTGACAGGGATGTGCCTCGGCCATGTTTTAGTAGTGAGCTTTCAGGAAAAATGTATACAATATATGGGGTCATTTTGAATAAAAATGGGGTCAGTTGGTATGAAACTTAAAAAATGGGGGCTATTGAGGTAACACACTGTCAAATGGGGGTCATGGACCGTACAAGATTGCCAAGGGTGTTATTGAGTACACATAATTAAGTGTCAAATTGTAAAAAAAAAAACCTGGCCACCTTACCTTAATTTGAATCAAGCAATTGAAAGGAAACAGTTCTGGATAATTGATTTCAGCAGGGATTTGAGAAGTGCACACCAGGGGGGGGGGGGCATTTTTTTGGTAGGGTGTGCCACCGCCAGCTTCAAACTTGAGGTCTAGGGAACTGATCGGCCGCTCAAAAGGGAGGTCAGGGAACTGATCAGCTACTAATGCGGGTCTTTGGAACTGGTCTTCACAAGACGGCAGAAAAGTGGTTTATTTTAGAGAAAACTGGAGCAAATTTGATCATCATTTCGATGTGACACAGAATCATTTTGTTGTGAATATTCATAAATGGGGATATCCCCTGATGACCATTGCATTGTGGGTTTAAATAGTTCCATTAGGAAGCTGAATCAAGCTGAATGAAACGTCAAGCTAAAATTAAAAACAAAACACTACATCATTCTTATGACATCATCAAGATTCCTGGATGGTGATTGGCTGAAAACGTGTTGAGTTCCTTTTAGCGGTGCTGATTTTCTCTATCGATGAAATAGGGGATCGTCACAATGGCACATACATGTAGCTGAGTGCTGGCCACGTAGTGCAGCTCTTCCTTACATCTTACAACATGAGAAACATTAAAATCGATACAAATAATTAGGCTGGGTACTTGCAATGGGCCAGGCGCGGATTCAGGGGGGGGCCTCCTCCAAAAAAAAAAAAAAAGAGGAAAGGAGAGACGCGAAGAGAATGAGGAAAAAAGGAGAAAAAAAGAAGAGAAAAGGGAGAAAAGGTGAAGGGAAAAGGTTAAATTGCACATTAGTAGGCCCATGCCTAAATCACAGTCGGGTCAATCTATATAGGTCTGTGATTAGTTTGCTTGAAGGCGGGTCCTCGGCCCAAAAGCATGTGAAAATTACAGCGGGCCCGCCAATATGCAGGGCCTGTCACATTTTGTCACCAAATTCAGTAGGCCTATTAAGACGGACTCTGTGCTACGTGCTGACTTCAATTTAAAATAGATCCATGTATGCTTTAATTGCGAATCTCAAGTCTTTAAGTGTCAGTGTAACATTTAAAATTTTACTAATTGAGTTCGGGCCCTTGTAAAGCAATGAAATATAGTGTGGAAATGACGCACCAAATGGCTTCAATTGGACCATTTCCAAACTTCTCAGGGGGACACCCCCCTCAGACACCCCCTGCGTATACAAACAAATGGCTTCAATTGGGCCGTCATTTCGCAAATTTTCGGCCTTTTCAAACTTAAAATTTTACACAATAATAGTGCAAAAATAGTCCACCAAATGGCTTCAATTAGGTCTTCATTTTGCACAATTTTCTCACTTCTGAGGGGACACATCCCCCTCAGACACCTCCTGCGTGCACAACTTTATAATAATTGAGACAATAAAAGTCAACACTTGTCCACAAATGGCTTCAATTGGGCTGTCTTTTCGCAAATTTTAGGCTTTTTCAAACTAAAATTTTACACAATAATAGTGACAAAATGGTTCACCAAATGGCTTCAATTAGGTCTTCATTTTGCACAATTTTCTCACTTCTGAGGGGACACATCCCCTCAGACACCCCCTCATGCACAACTTGATAATAATTGAGACAATAAAAGTCAACACTTGTCCACAAATAGCTTCAATTGGGCTGTCTTTTCGCAAATTTTAGGCTTTTTCAAACTAAAATTTTACACAATAATAGTGACAAAATGGTCAACCAAATGGCTTCAATTGGGTCTTCATTTTCCAAAAGTTTCTAACTTCTGTAAAGTCTGTAAAAACACTACCACATTAATTATACAATACAAACACAAGACTTCATATTTTACAGTATCCCTTTTTAAATCCTCATTTCAGAACATGACTTCCAGAAGACATCAAAACTTGTTCAACCTGAAGCCTCACAAATGTATATATTGCAGAAGGCATTTCCATGACACTTGTCTATATCTGAGTCACCTGATCAAACACAAGAAGCGGATTAGACCATATTGGTATGAAGCAGACACCAAAGAGAAGCTATATGAATGTCAACAGTGTAATAAAGACTTCACAAGAAAACAAAATTGGATAGACCATGAATGTACTCGGACCATTAGAAAAAAACACTTGAATAGACATTCACCAATTAACAGCAAGCCTCATGTATGTGAAGTATGCAGCAAAGGCTTTAAGCTAGCATATTATTTGAAACGGCACAAACTAAATCATAGCACAGAGAAGCCTTATGTATGTAAAGTATGCAACAAGGGCTTTAAGCTGGCACATCATTTGAAACAGCACAAAGCAATTCATAGCAATGAAAAGCGTTATGTATGTAAAGTATGTAACAAGGGCTTTAAACAGGCATATGGTTTGAAACAGCACAAAGCAATTCATAGCAATGAGAAGCCTTACGTATGTACAGTATGCAACAAGGGCTTTAAACTGGCATATGATTTGAAACGGCACAAAGCAATCCATAGCAATGAAAAGCCTTATGTATGTGCAGTATGCAACAAGGGCTTTACACGGACATATGATTTGAAACAGCACAAAGCAATCCATAGCAATGAAAAGCCTTATGTATGTACAGTATGCAACAAGGGCTTTACACTGGCATGCAACTTGAAACAGCACAAAGCAATTCATAGCAATGAAAAGCCTCATGTATGTACAGTATGTAACAAGGGCTTTAAACAGGCATATGATTTGAAACGGCACAAAGCAATCCATAGCAATGAAAAGCCTTATGTATGTACAGTATGCAACAAGGGCTTTACACTGGCATGCAACTTGAAACAGCACAAAGCAATTCATAGCAATGAAAAGCCTCATGTATGTACAGTATGTAACAAGAGCTTTAAACAGGCATATGATTTGAAACGGCACAAAGCAATTCATAGCAATGAAAAGCCTTATGTATGTACAGTATGCAACAAGGGCTTTACACGGACATATGATTTGAAACGGCACAAAGCAAGGGCTTTACACAAAGAAAAAATTTGAAACTGCATGAAGCAATTCATGTTACCAATTTTTTCTGCGCATGTCACTGTCCGAATCAGACGTGCTTTACTAAAGCTCCGGCAAAAAACACCAAATTTAATTTGTTATGATTTATATAATACTCCACCAAACTGATTCTACGTGGTAAATAAAGAGTTGCTGAGCAAAATGAGCAGTAAAAGAGAGCAAAACAAAGGTGACAAAAAATCTCATCGAGTGAAGATGAACATGATAGATCTACAGGTGGAATGCAAGATGGCGCCGACCAACCGAGCAATGGGCAGCTTATGCAAAACTTGAACGATATGACCTCATTGATAAATACAGTTCTCACACGCCTGGAAAAGGTAGAAATGGAACATAAAGTGCTAGAGACTAGAGTTACACAATTAGAAGCTAGTGCAGAGAATGTAGATTTTTCTTTGGGAGAAATCAAGACACAGCAAGGGAATTGTGCAAAAAAGAAAGATATAGAGTTTTTAGAGCGTCAGCTGGACGACTTAGCCAACAGATCCCGCCGTAATAATGTTGTGGTGTGGGGTATTCCAGAAAACTGAACATTCATCTGATTGCCGGGATTTCATAGCGAGCTTTCTTGATTATGAAAATAGAAGATGCAGACAAGATAGAAAGAGCCCAATTTTCAAACTTTAAATGGTCTAGATATGTCATATATGTGACACTATCAGGGGAAATGAGTTGGATGTCGCTAATATTGATTTTTAGATATTGGCAAAGAAAGCGTTGAAATTCTTTTCTTAGGCGAATCAACATGGGGTTTTCAGTATCTGAATGCTCTAAATGTCCTCTTTAGAAATACATGTAAAAATCATTTTCGACCAGGGTCGACATGTGACTCATTCCCCTTGATCATGTCACATATATGTTGAGAGAGCAGCGAGCAGGAAAATTTACATATTAAAGCGTTTCCGTACTGTTTTCCTAAGCCTTTTAGAGCGTTATATTGAAAAAGCGCCCCATGAATGTGTGCCAAAAATTGCTTGCCCCCCTCTCGGCTGGTCAAAAAATAAATTGCTTGTCCTTCCCCCGGGCTCATAGCACAGCCCCTTAGTACACTAACAACCAATTTTGCTGAACCATGAAATAGTATCAGCCTATATGAGTTTATGTTACTTACTTACCAACCTTTTGGTCTGAAATGGACATATCTTTAAATGCCACGAAGGTATGAACCCCAAGTGGTGTCAAATGAAAGAGGAAGAAGTAAAGAATATAATAAAAATATTTTCCCACCCGGGGGTGGCCCTCATAATAAGCCCTGGGTCAATATTCATATGTATTATTTTCATATCTCAAAATGCCAAGAAGGTATGTACCCTTGAGTGGTGTCAAATGAAAGAGAACAAAGTAAAGAATATAATAAAAATACTTTCCTCACCGGAGGTCGCACTCCTCATAAGACCTGGGTCAATATTTATATTTTGGGTCCTTTTCATATCTTGATATGCCAAGAAGGTATGACCCCCGAGTGGTATCAAATGAAAGAGAAAGAAACAAAAAATGTATCAAAATTATTTTCCTCACCGGGGGTGACACTCCTCATAAAACCCGGGTCAATATTCCTATTTTGGGTCCTTTTCCATATCTCAAAATCCCAAGAAGATATGACACCCTAAAGGGTGTCAAATGAAAGAGAAAAAAGTAAAGAATAGAATAAAAGTAATTTTCCTACTGGGGTGACACTCCTCGTTAGACCTGGGATAATATTCATATTGTGGGTCCTCTTCATATCTTGAAATGTCATGAAGATATGACCCCCGAGTGGGGTCAAATGAAAAGATAAAAAATACAGAATATAATAAAAATAATTTCCCCACCAGGTGCTACTCCTCATAAGAGTGGTAAATATTCCTATTTTGGCAGTGTTGTAGTCAAGTCCTCAATGTCCGAGTCCGAGTCCTTGGTGTTCGTGTCCGAGTCCGAGTCCCTGCCAATTTCTGATGTTCGAGTCCGAGTCCTCAATGAACGAGTCTGTATTAAATTCAAGCCCTTGGCTTTTCACCAATTATATTAAAGGGATCAGCCGGTCATGTATGTTTGCCCTATTATCATTGTTTATGAATTAATAAACGTACTTGGTTCATTTAAAGTACAAAAAACCTCTTCGTTATAAAGAAATAAAATTAAAACAGCCCAAGTATCGATACAGTCAAGTGCACGTGGGCAATGCTAGTTTTTCCTATGGAGGTTATCCACTTCACTCATGTGTGACTTCTAACAAAAGGAGCTGGTTCCTGTAGTATTCCTCATTCAAACCAATTCAATGTATGTCATCGGAGGTAACTGCATGACTTTGGCAGGCTATTTTGAAACAGTCATGGTTGCACATGTACGTTAATTGTTTTCACTTCTTGTTCCATTTCGCGCTTATTTCTGTGTTGCCAATATCCCTTATCACATGACCTACTCCATATTCCAGAAAAATACAAAACTAATTTTTTGGGATTAAAAAATATTATCCTGTTTTGCCAAATGAAACATAGCTAAATCCTAATCCTTTAGTTAGTCCTAACTGGCAATATTAGTCAAATTTTAATATTTGGTCAATTTTTGGAAATAAGGGCCAAAAACATGCGTTTTTAGGGTGTTTTTCGTATGCTGTGACCAGTGGCGGCGCCAGGAATTTTTTTCGGGGGCATTAGGGGGCAAAGTGAATTTCAGGGGGCAAAATCAACAAAGTTTGCGCCAAATTACCGTAAAAAGTGGAATTGTTCGTAATTTTGGGTTTTTCTGGGGGCAAGATTTCTGACTGGGGCATTTGCCCCCCCCCCATGCCCCCCGTGGTGCCGCCACTGGCTGTAACAATCAAGCCCAAAGACTTGCATCAAGATTAATTTCAGTTTATGCAGTCTAATTTTTGGAAAAGACTTGTTTTATTCTGATAACCAATCATTTATTTAAAGAAACAAAAAAAATGAAAATTATAGCAAAATTGAGCATATACTCAAGATTTTGAATGCTTAGACTTGTTCTAAGTCTTTGATTTTTGTGACTCAATTGTCAGAAAATATGCCGAAAATGCATGTTTTTGGCTCTTTTTTCAAGAAATGAGTAAAATAGTGATTTTGTTCTTTTATTGCCAGTTAGGACTAACTAAAGAATTAGGATTGAGCTATGTGTCATTTGGCAGAACTTGATAATACTTTATTAATCCCCCAAAATTAGTGCTGTATTTTTCTGGAATAGGGAGTAAGCGCCCACGCAATGTGTGTAATATGACGTCACTACAGCCCAAGTATCGAAACATGGCGATTTCCACTGATGACTTTAATTAATTAATTACACTAATTAACAAAAGTGTTTGATTCTCACAATACCATCAATTTCGTACACAGATATTTCCAGCACAGCGAGTCTGGTCTCCACGCAGTCTTGTGTTATATTGCACGGTTGAGTGCATAACATCATAAGAACTGTGTGAGATCTAGTGGAAAATAGATATCTGTGATTGGTTTTTGTGCAAACCTCAAGTGTTCCCTTCATCCAATCAGAAATTTTGTTATATCGAAAGCTAATACTTCCCCCCTAAAACACTTTTTTTACATTAGGTCAACACCCGGGTCAACAGATAACGCAATTCAATGTTATAGCAAGGCGAATGTGGTAAATCTGTTGAAAACTACCTAATCAAAGCACATTTTTTGACAAAAATGTAGGTTTTAAAAGTCAAAACATCAAGTTTTCCTTACAATATTTTTCAAATTTTATGTCATAAAATGAGAGAGCACACTTATATTGGCCATATACTAGCTTCATTAATAGAATGAGCAATTCTCGTGCAAAAAGTTACCGATTTCGCCTGTTTTGTCATACGGTTGTAAATTCAATGAACTATGACTTTGCTAACGAGCGCTTACAAATTGATATGATTCAGTGGGGCTGTGGGGGCCCCAAGAAAATGGGGGTCATTATGTGTGGGAATGCTAAAAATTTGGTGTCATTACCATGAAAAATATCTTTCTGGACAAAAAGTATGAAATCTTTTGTTAAGGTTAAATACAATTGATTTTCAAGGCTTGATTCCAGAGGTGCGTAAGTTAATAATGGAAACAGCCACGCAGAAAAGAATAAACTCACACGTACAATAGTGTATCAATCTGAACTAGGGCCACTGACAAACCATGCTCGTGAGTCATCCTATATGTTACAAGGATAGGGAGGGGCGACCATGATAGGACCATATGGGCTGATGGGGGGGTTGATTGTGGGCAGCTGTTTTCGGCAATTTTCCTTTGGATTTTCTAAAATTTTCAATTTTTAAAATTATCCTGGATATGATATTTGTCGTGAAATAAATCAATGCTTCTATAGGCTATAATAGGCATAGTAGGCCTATTTATACCCTGATTATGCAATATATAGGCCTACAATAATAACTACAACAACAATAACAAAACCAACAACCAATATTTTGTTAATCTAATTTGTAAAAATATATTCATTGGCCGCGCCTATTAGACTAGGCCTATAGTATAGCCTAAAAATTCCTGAATTATATAATGAAAACGGGCAAAAACAATCAATCGCTGCAGTCAGGAAGAAAGAAACGAACAAGAAAAAAGAATAAAAGTGAGAAAAAAAAAAAGATAAAATGAAAATAAATGGAATGGACCACATAGGGACTCGAACACGTACCAAAGTTTTCCAGCTCAAAACTATAGTATTATATAGTCAAACATGAGTCCTGCGCGCTAACCGATTGAGCCACTGTGGGAGATATGAAATTGATTGATCTCAAACTGACTATTATGGATCGAATAGTGCATAACAGGCTCTTATGATAAACAAGCTTATCACCGCTGTAAATGTCGGAGGTATCGATGGCAAAAAACCTCGTTTTTTGCAAAAGTAGCTTAAATTTGGAGTGAAATTCAAATGGTAAAGTAAGCGACAGACATTTGAGAAATAATGTAGGCAGTTAGAAATCAAAATTAACGTTCCACAATCCAGATATCGATAATGTAACATAACAGTGTTTTGTGGTACAAGATTCTCGAAAATTGTTCCCAAAAACGGGCTAATAAAATTTAATCGGTACTGTATTTGGTTCTTCCCCATGGCAACATTATTTCTTTGGTCAATTTGTAGTACAATACAAAAAAGGAGAAAATAATCACTCTGCGTGGTTTTATACGGAGCGAACATTTGAAAAAAACTGCATGGAACGTGTTTTTGATCTTGTGAACATGGTGCGTAAAAATGATTTAAACGAAGGATTTTCAAACGGATTCTAAAAATTTGTATAAACACACAAAAATAATGTAAAGATACATCCATGCACCAACATTTGACTCAATGCGATATTTGATTGCTGAGAAAACGTGGTTTTAGAGAACAACGTTATACGTCTTTTATACGTTTTTTATACGTTTCTTCGTGTAACCTTAAATTTGTTCGAAATGCACACAAAGATTTGGTGTTAATTTCTATAAATAAGGGGTCATTGGGTGTAAGCAGATAAACTCAAGGATATAATTTAACTTCCTTTGCATTTCACTATCATGTTTGAAGCAATACTAAAATGACAATATCTTTCAAATATGAACGCCAATCGATGCAACCCAAGCCGCCAAATCCACGGCCATGTGGGTGTCTATTTCGCCCAAACATTTGCTAATCTCTACATAAACACCATTGCACACACACCACTTCGGATGACATTACCATTTCATAGGGCATGTAAAAGTACCTGTGTGCATTAAGGGCTGGGGTATGAACGTTTGGACAGTATTTATTTTGGGACATTAGAGCACATCAGACATATCGAATTGCATTCTGAATACGAAGAATGTCATTCTGATATCAAATAATTTAGTTTTTTGAAATTAGCAATTTAATACACATTTTATGGCAAATCATTAAAATTGATATTTTTGATATTTAACAGTACTGGTAAACTTTATAAATCTGATGATTTATACTTAGCGATGTATGTAGGTGGGATGAAATGCCGACGATCAATTGAAAATTTTGACCTTTTTCGTATTGAAGATATGGATTTTTTTCCCAAAACATCAACAAAAAAAGGTCTTTTTGGGAAAAAATCTATATCTTCAATATGAAAGGTCAAAATTTTCAATTGACCGTCGGCTTTTCCTCCCTGCTACATACACTTTAAGAATATATCATTAGATTTATATAATTTACTTCGAGGACTGTTATAATATATCAAAAATTTGAAAAATATCAAATTTTTATAATTTGTCATAAAATTGGTATTATATTGTGATTTTCAAAAATGAAAATTATTTGAGATCAGAAAGACATGCTTCGTATTCAGAATGCAATTCGATAGGTCTGAGGTGCGCTCATGTCCCACAAAAAATACTGTCGAAACGCAATAAACGCTCATTTTAGATCCCTTAAATGGGTGTGCATTCGAGCCAAATCGCGTATGGCGTTGATTCCGTTGAACTTAAAGCTCCTTGCCATTATAGAAGTAGCCTGTACAGAAAGTCCCACACATGAGCAGGTAAAATAACTGATGAATTGATTTAATTAGCTCCCATTTTGGTTGTGATGTCAATAATCAATTGAAAACCGGCTATTTTTGCAAGCGCCTGACTGCTGAATTCGGTTCCACAGCAAAACCAAATTCAGGTGGTAAAATGATTAAAATGAACAAAAATAAAAGACATAAAAAGACCCAATGTTGCGGACTCGAGGAGGACTCGAAGCCGAGTCCCGAGTCCTTTAGTAGTGAGCTTTCTGGAAAAATGTATACAATATATATGGGGTCATTTTGAATAAAAATGGGGTCAGTTGGTATGAAACTTAAAAAATGGGGGCTATTGAGGTAACACACTGTCAAATGGGGGTCATGGACCGTACAAGATTGCCAAAAGGCAGGGATGGAATTTCGGCGAGAGTCCGAGAGTCGACTCTCAGAGACTCCCAAAAGACCTATTACGAGAGTCCATGTGGACTTGCGCTGAAATGATCGGCTCAGCGAACTTACGTTTAAGTTCAACACGCCTTAAAACTCAAAGCCTGCAAAATATTTAAAGGAAAAGTTGCCAAAGATGCAATTGATGACAATATGGAAGTGAGAGTATGATGACACATATATTAAAAACTTAAGGTTACAAGAAGAAACGTATAAAAAACGTATAAAAGACGTATAAAGTTGTTCTCTAAAACCGCGTTTTCTCAGCAATCAAATATCGCAGTGAGTCAAATGTTGGTGCATGGATGTATCTTAACATTATTTTTGTGTGTTTATACAAATTTTTAGAATCCGTTTGAAAATCCTTCGTTTAAATCATTTTTACGCACCATGTTCATAAGATCAAAAACGCGTTCCATGCAGTTTTTTCAAATATTCGCTCCGTATAAAACCACACCAAGTGATTGTTTTCTCCTTTTTTGTATTGTACTACAAATCGACCAAAGAAATAATGTTGCCATGGGGAAGAACCAAATACAGTACCGATTAAATTTTATTAGCCCGTTTTGGGAACAATTTTCGAGAATCTTGTACCACAAAACACTGTTATGTTACATTATCGATATCTGGATTGTGGAACGTTAATTTTGATTTCTAACTGCCTACATTATTTCTCAAAAGTATGTCGATTCCTTTACCATTTGAATTTCACGCCAAATTTAAGCTACTTTTGCAAAAATCGAGGTTTTTCGCCATCGATACCTCCGACATTTACAGCGGTGATGAGATTGTTTATCATAAGAGCCTGGTATGCACTATTCCATAATAGTCAGTTTGAGATCTATCGATTTCACAAGTCACTCAGTAGCTCAATCGGTTAGCGCGCCGACCTTACGTTCGACTATATAATACTGTAGTTTTGAGCTGGAAAACTTTGGTACGTGTTCGAGTCCCTATGTGGTCCATTCCATCTATTTTATTTTATTTTTCTCTCACTTTTTTCTTTCTTTTTTTTTCTTTTCTTTTTTTCTGACTGCAGCGATTGATTGTTTTTGCCCGTTTTTTTTTCATTATATAATTCAGGAATTTTTAGGCTATACTAGTCTAATAGACGCGGCATATGAATATATTTTTACAAATTAGATTAACAAAATATTGGTTGTTGGTTTGTTACGGTTGTTGTAGTTATTGTTGTAGGCCTATATATTGCATAATCAGGGTATAAATAGGCATTCTAGGCCTATTATAGCGTATAGAAGCATTGATTTATTTCACGACAGATATCATCCAGGATAATTTTAAAAATCGAAAATTTAGAAAATCCAAAGGAAAATTGCCGAAAACGGCTGCCCACAATCACCCCCCCAGCCCATGGTCGCCTTTCCCTATCCCTGCAACATATAGGATGACTCACGAGCAGCGGTTTGTCCGTGGCCCTAGTTCAGATTGATACCGGTACACTATTGTACGCGTGAGTTCATTCGTTTCTGCATGGCTGTTTCCATTATTAACTTACGCCCCTCTGGAATCAAGCCTTGAAAATCAATTGTATTTAACCTTAACTTTGTTAGTTTGTTTGTTTGAATGCATTTTACGTAGGCCTACATATAATATACCTTTTGGACTCCCGCAAAATTGTACAACAAGAATCCATTTACGGGAATCCATGGACTCTCGCAAAACTCTCTTGAGAGAATCCACTTGGACTCCTGTAGCACATTACGAAATTCCACCCCTGAAAAGGGTGTTATTGAGTACACATAATTAAGTGTCAAATTGTAAAAAAAAAAACCTGGCCACCTTACGAATTTGAATCAAGCAATTGAAAGGAAACAGTTCTGGATAATTGATTTCAGCAGGGATTTGAGAAGTGCACACCAGGGGGGGGGGGGCATTTTTTTGGTTGGGTGTGCCACCGCCAGCTTAAAACTTTGGGTCTAGGGAACTGATCGGCCGCTCAAAAGGGAGTCAGGGAACTGATCAGCTACTAATGCGGTCTTTGGAACTGGTCTTCACAAGACGGCAGAAGTGGTTTATTTTAGAGAAAACTGGAGCAAATTTGATCATCATTTCGATGTGACACAGAATCATTTTGTTGTGAATATTCATAAATGGGGATATCCCTGATGACCATTGCATTGTGGGTTTAAATAGTTCCATTAGGAAGCTGAATCAAGCTGAATGAAACGTCGGCTAAAATTAAAAACAAAACACTACATCATTCTTATGACATCATCAAGATTCCTGGATGGTGATTGGCTGAAAATGTGTTGAGTTCCTTTTAGCGGTGCTGATTTTCTCTATCGATGAAAAAGGGGATCGTCACAATGGCACATACATGTAGCTGAGTGCTGGCCACGTAGTGCAGCTCTGCCTTACATCTTACAACATGAGAAACATTAAAATCGATACAAATAATTAGGCTGGGTACTTGCAATGGGCCAGGCGCGGATTCAGGGGGGGGCCTCCTCCAAAAAAAAAAAGAGGAAAGGAGAGAAGCGAAGAGAACGAGGAAAAAAGGAGAAAAAAATAAGAGAAAAGGGAGAAAAGGTGAAGGGAAAAGGTTAAATTGCACATATAGTAGGCCCATGCCTAAATCACAGTCGGGTCAATCTATATAGGTCTGTGATTAGTTTGCTTGAAAGCGGGTCCTCTGCCCAAAAGCATGTGAAAATTACAGCGGGCCCGCCAATATGCAGGGCCTGCCACATTTTGTCACCAAATTCAGTAGGCCTATTAAGACGGACTCTGTGCTACGTGCTGACTTCAATTTAAAATCGATCCATGTATGCTTTAATAGCGAATCTCAAGTCTTTAAGTGTCAGTGTAACATTTAAAATTTTACTAATTGAGGTCGGGCCCTTTTTTGTTTTATAAAGCAATGAAATATAGTGTGAAAATGACGCACCAAATGGCTTCAATTGGACCTTCATTTTGAAAAATTTTCCAAACTTCTCAGGGGACACCCCCTCAGACACCCCCTCATGTATACAAACAAGTTCCCGTTTTAGCACAATAATAGTGCCAAAATGGTCCACCAAATGCCTTCAATTAGGTCTTCATTTTGCAAAGGTTTCTCACTTAGGGGGGCACATCCCCCCTCAGGCACCCCCCTGCGCCCGCAACTTTGTTTACATGTAGAGTTATACCAGGTACTTTATAAAGGTCAAAACTTGTCCACAAATGGCTTCAATTGGGCCGTCATTTCGCAAATTTTCGGCCTTTTCAAACTTAAAATTTTACACAATAATAGTGCAACAATAATCCACCAAATGGCTTCAATTAGGTCTTCATTTTGCACAATTTTCTCACTTCTGAGGGGACACATCCCCCTCAGACACCCCCTGCGTGCACAACTTGATAATAATTGAGACAATAAAAGTCAACACTTGTCCACAAATAGCTTCAATTGGGCTGTCTTTTCGCAAATTTTAGGCTTTTTAAACTAAAATTTTACACAATAATAGTGACAAAATGGTTCACCAAATGGCTTCAATTAGGTCTTCATTTTGCACAATTTTCTCACTTCTGAGGGGACACATCTCCCTCAGACACCCCCTGCGTGCACAACTTGATAATAATTGAGACAATAAAAGTCAACACTTGTCCACAAATAGCTTCAATTGGGCTGTCTTTTCGCAAATTTTAGGCTTTTTAAACTAAAATTTTACACAATAATAGTGACAAAATGGTCAACCAAATGGCTTCAATTGGGTCTTCATTTTCCAAAAGTTTCTAACTTCTGTAAAGTCTGTAAAAACACTACCACATTATACAATACAAACACAAGACTTCATATTTTACAGTATCCCTTTTTAAATCCTCATTTCAGAACATGACTTCCAGAAGACATCAAAACTTGTTCAACTTGCAGCCTCACAAATGTATATATTGCAGAAGGCATTTCCATGACACTTGTCTATATCTGAGTCACCTGATCAAACACAAGAAGTGGATTAGACCATATTGGTATGAATCAGACACCAAAGAGAAGCTATATGAATGTCAACAGTGTAATAAAGACTTCACAAGAAAACAAAATTGGATAGACCATGAATGTACTGGGACCATTAGAAAAAAACACTTGAATAGACATTCACCAATTAACAGCAAGCCTCATGTATGTGAAGTATGCAGCAAAGGCTTTAAGCTGGTATATTATTTGAAACGGCACAAACTAAATCATAGCACAGAGAAGCCTCATGTATGTAAAGTATGCAACAAGGGCTTTAAGCTGGCACATCATTTGACACAGCACAAAGCAATTCATAGCAATGAGAAGCCTTATGTATGTACAGTATGCAACAAGGGCTTTAAACAGGCATACAACTTGAAACATCACAAAGCAATCCATAGCAATAAAAAGCCTTATGTATGTGCAGTATGCAACAAGGGCTTTCCACTGGCACGCAACTTGAAACAGCACAAAGCAATTCATAGCAATGAAAAGCCTTATGTATGTAAAGTATGCAACAAGGGCTTTAAACAGGCATATGAATTGAAACGGCACAAAGCAATCCATAGCAATGAAAAGCCTTATGTATGTAAAGTATGTAACAAGGGCTTTACACTGGCAGGCAACTTGAAACAGCACAAAGCAATTCATAGCAATGAAAAGCCTTATGTGTGTAAAGTATGCAACAAGGGCTTTAAACAGGCATGCAATTTGAAACGGCACAAAGCAATCCATAGCAATGAAAAGCCTTATGTATGTAAAGTATGCAACAAGGGCTTTAAACAGGCATATGAATTGAAAGAGCACAAAGCAATTATCCATAGCAATGAAAAGCCTTATGTATGTACAGTATGCAACAAGGGCTTTAAACAGGCATGCAATTTGAAACGGCACAAAGCAATCCATAGCAATGAAAACCCTTATGTATGTGCAGTATGCAACAAGGGCTTTACACTGGCATGCAACTTGAAACAGCACAAAGCAATCCATAGCAATGAAAAGCCTTATGTATGTACAGTATGCAACAAGGGCTTTAAACAGGCATATGAATTGAAACGGCACAAAGCAATCCATAGCAATGAAAAGCCTTATGTATGTGCAGTATGCAACAAGGGCTTTAAACAGGCATATGAATTGAAACGGCACAAAGCAATCCATAGCAATAAAAAGCCTTATGTATGTACAGTATGCAACAAGGGCTTTAAACAGGCATATGAATTGAAACAGCACAAAGCAATCCATAGCAATGAGAAGCCTTATGTATGTGCAGTATGCAACAAGGGCTTTAAACAGGCATATGAATTGAAACGGCACAAAGCAATCCATAGCAATGAAAAGCCTTATGTATGTGCAGTATGCAACAAGGGCTTTAAACAGGCATATGAATTGAAACGGCACAAAGCAATCCATAGCAATGAAAAGCCTTATGTATGTACAGTATGCAACAAGGGCTTTAAACAGGCATATGAATTGAAACGGCACAAAGCAATCCATAGCAATGAAAAGCCTTATGTATGTACAGTATGCAACAAGGGCTTTAAACAGGCATATGAATTGAAACAGCACAAAGCAATCCATAGCAATGAGAAGCCTTATGTATGTGCAGTATGCAACAAGGGCTTTAAACAGGCATATGAATTGAAACGGCACAAAGCAATCCATAGCAATGAAAAGCCTTATGTATGTGCAGTATGCAACAAGGGCTTTAAACAGGCATATGAATTGAAACGGCACAAAGCAATCCATAGCAATGAAAAGCCTTATGTATGTGCAGTATGCAACAAGGGCTTTAAACAGGCATATGAATTGAAACAGCACAAAGCAATTCATAGCAATGAGAAGCCTTATGTATGTACAGTATGCAACAAGGGCTTTACACGGACATGCAACTTGAAACAGCACAAAGCAATTCATAGCAATGAAAAGCCTTATGTATGTAAAGTATGCAACAAGGGCTTTAAACAGGCGTATGATTTGAAACGGCACAAAGCAATTATTCATAGCAATGAAAAGCCAAGAAAACAAGGGCTTTACACTGGCATGCAACTTGAAACAGCACAAAGCAATTCATAGCAATGAAAAGCCTTATGTATGTACAGTATGCAACAAGGGCTTTACACTGGCATGCAACTTGAAACAGCACAAAGCAATTCATAGCAATGAGAAGCCTTATGTATGTACAGTATGCAACAAGGGCTTTAAACAGGCATGCAATTTGAAACGGCACAAAGCAATCCATAGCAATGAAAAGCCTTATGTATGTGCAGTATGCAACAAGGGCTTTACACTGGCATGCAACTTGAAACAGCACAAAGCAATTCATAGCAATGAAAACCCTTATGTATGTGCAGTATGCAACAAGGGCTTTACACTGGCATGCAACTTGAAACAGCACAAAGCAATTCATAGCAATGAGAAGCCTTATGTATGTACAGTATGCAACAAGGGCTTTAAACAGGCATATGATTTGAAACGGCACAAAGCAATCCATAGCAATGAAAAGCCTTATGTATGTGCAGTATGCAACAAGGGCTTTACACTGGCATGCAACTTGAAACAGCACAAAGCAATTCATAGCAATGAGAAGCCTTATGTATGTACAGTATGCAACAAGGGCTTTACACAAGGAAAAAAATTGAAACTGCATGAAGCAATTCATGTTACCAATTTTTTCTGCGCATGTCACTGTCCGAACCAGACGTGCTTTACTAAAGCTCCGGCAAAAACCGCCAAATTTAATTTCTTATGATTATAATACTCTACCAAACTGATTCTATGTGGTAAATAAAGAGTTGCTGAGCAAAATGAGCGGTAAAAGAAAGCAAAACAAAGGTGACAAAAAATCTCAGCGAAGAAAAGAAGCTGAACCTGAAATGTCGTGAGAGTGAAGATGAACATGATAGAGCTACACATGGATTGCAAGATGGCGCCGACCAACCCAGCAATTGGCAGCTTATGCAAAAGTTGAACGATATGACCTCATTGATAAATACAGTTCTCACATGCCTGGAAAAGGTAGAAATGGAACATAAAGTGCTAGAGACTAGAGTTACCGTTAGAAGCTAGTGCAGAGAATGTAGATTTTTCTTTGGAAGAAATCAAGATGCAGCAAGAGAATTGTGCAGAAAAGAAAGATATAGAGTTTTTAGAGCATCAGCTGGACGACTTAGCCAACAGATTCCGCCCGTAATAATGTTGTGGTGTGGGGAATTCGGAAAACTGAAGATTCATCTGATTGCGAATTTCATGGTGAGCTTTCTTAATAAACATATGAAAATAAAAGATGCAGACAAGATAGAAAGAGCCAAATTTTCAAACTTTAAATGGTCTAGATATGTCATATGTGACACTATCAGGAGAAATGAGTCGGATGTCGCTAATATTGATTTTTAGATATTGGCAAAGAAAGTGTTGAAATTCTTTTCTTTTTTATTGTTTTCAGCGATTGATAAATTGATATAACTTTGCAAAGAAAAGGCATATCAACATGGGGTTTTCAGTATCTGAATGCTCTAAATGTCCTCTTTAGAAATACATGTAAAACTCATTTTCGACCAGGGTTAGACATGTGACTCATTCCCTCGATCATGTCACATATATATCATCACTGGGCGACCCTGTACTTTTGGCCCTTGAACATGGATAAAGCCTTGTAGGTGTAGACTTTATATAGAAGAGATTGCTTTATTCATGTTCAAGGGCCAAAAGTACATGCAGGAAATATGGAAACACCTCATATTTACTTTTGGCCCTTGAAAATGGATCAAGCTTTGTAGGTGTACACTTTATATTGAATGGTTTGCTTCATCCATGTTCAAGGGCAAAAGTACATATGAGGTTTTTCCCACCAGTGACGATATGTCGAGAGCACAGCGAGCAGGAAAATTTGCATATTAAAGCGTTTCCGTACTGTTTTCCTAAGCCTTTTTAGAGCGTTATATTGAAAAGGCTCCCCATGAATGTGTCTCAAATATTGCTTGCCCTCCCCCTCTCGGCTGGCCAAAAAATAAATTGCTTGCCCCCTCTTTCGCTTTCGCCAAAAATTTCTTGGCCCCCAATTTTATCCTCCCCTGGGCTCATAATTATTGCACAGCCCCTTAGTACACTAACAACCAATTTTGCTGAACCATTAAATGGTATCTGCCTATATTAGTTTAATGTTACTTACTTACTTACCAACCTTTTGGTCTGAAATGGACATATCTTTAAATGCCACGAAGGTATTGAACCCCAAGTGGTGTCAAATGAAAGAGGAGGAAGTAAAGAATATAATAAAAATATTTTCCAATCCGGGGTGGCCCTCATAATAAGCCCTGGATCAATATTCATATGGGTCATTTTCATATCTCAAAATGCGAAGAAGGTATGTACCCTGAGTGGTGTCAAATGAAAGAGAACAAAGTAAAGAATCTAATAAATATACTTACCCCACCGGAGGTCACACTCTTCATAAGACCTGGGTCAATATTTATATATTTGGGTCCTTTTCATATCTTGATATGCCAAGAAGGTATGACCCCAGAGTGGTATCAAATGAAAGAGAAAGAAGCAAAGAATGTATTAAAATTATTTTCCCCACCGGGGGTGACACTCCTCATAAAACGCGGGTCAATATTCCTATTTTGGGTCCTTTTCTATATCTCGAAATCCCAAGAAGATATGACACCCTAACTGAATAAAACTGAATAAAAATAAATTGCTTGCCCCCTCTTTCGGCTCGCCAAAAATTTCTTGGCCCCCCAATTTTATCCTCCCCCTGGGCTCATAATTATTGCACAGCCCCTTAGTACACTAACAACCAATTTTGCTGAACCATTAAATGGTATCTGCCTATATTAGTTTAATGTTACTTACTTACCAACCTTTTGGTCTGAAATGGACATATCTTTAAATGCCACGAAGGTATTGAACCCCAAGTGGTGTCAAATGAAAGAGGAGGAAGTAAAGAATATAATAAAAATATTTTCCAATCCGGGGTGGCCCTCATAATAAGCCCTGGATCAATATTCATATGGGTCATTTTCATATCTCAAAATGCGAAGAAGGTATGTACCCTGAGTGGTGTCAAATGAAAGAGAACAAAGTAAAGAATCTAATAAATATACTTACCCCACCGGAGGTCACACTCTTCATAAGACCTGGGTCAATATTTATATATTTGGGTCCTTTTCATATCTTGATATGCCAAGAATGTATGACCCCAGAGTGGTATCAAATGAAAGAGAAAGAAGCAAAGAATGTATTAAAATTATTTTCCCCACCGGGGGTGACACTCCTCATAAAACGCGGGTCAATATTCCTATTTTGGGTCCTTTTCTATATCTCGAAATCCCAAGAAGATATGACACCCTAACTGGTGTCAAATGAAAGAGAAAAAAGTAAAGAATAGAATAAAAGTAATTTTCCTACGGGGGTGACACTCCTTGTTAGACCTGGGTTAATATTCATATTGTGGGTCCTCTTCATATCTTGAAATGTCAAGAAAATGGTATCAAATGAAAGAGAAAGAAGCAAAGAATGTATAAATTCACCAAAAATATGACAAAATTAAGGGGTAGGGGAAATATTAACTCCAAGAACTCAACTTTTACTCATAATAATGAATTTATTTTGGTATGAATATGTAGCTAATTGATTGTTCTAACTGCCTAGTATTATTTGAAAGCAAACCTAGGTTTCATTTGATCATGATTTGAAGTGGCCAATCCATACACTAGTGCAAAATCAGATTTTTCACAACAATGCGTACGTTGGGTGTTTTTGTGACATTGGCTTCAAATTTTACTATTGTGCCAATTTTTATTTTCAAAATTGATTAAGGGAGGTGGAATGGGCGTGGTCCAAGACCCCTCAAAAAAATTTTCCAAAATTTTTTTTTGCCATATTTTGTTTAAGAAAATCATAAGCTATCAGGTCAGCCAGATAAAGTTAAAAATTTCCTTTTCAAAATGCGAATTTGAGGGGAATTTCATCTCTTTCAATTTAAAACGATTTATGGCAGCGTTGACTTGCTATACATGCCGTAACCAGTTTGGTGTACGACTGGTGGGAGACTAATGAACGAATCAGCTGATCAGCTGGATTGGTATGTATGTACACACATGCGAAGAAGAATTCCAGTCATCTTATTCTTTCTAGTGAATAATTCATCCACTAATATTACTTTTACTGATATCCTGGCATGCCTGGAGAAAGAAAGAGGCGTCGTTAGCAGCTATCACCTATAAGTAAGTACTTCAGTCTAAAAATATGTGTGACGTGTGTTTAGTAACTTAGCCCGGTAACAACATGGGTAAGCTTAAAGTAAACATGATAAAGATATTTAGCATTCTCTCGTCGGGCTGTTCCCGGGCATGCCGGGACTGTTCTATCTATTGCACTATACCTACTTCTGACGTAGGGCTGTGCAATAATTATGAGCCCGGGGGGTTGCGGGGGGGGGGGTGGGTGCGATGTAAAATTGCCACCCCCCCACCTGGAAAAAAGTCCACTTGTACAAAATAAGCACCCCCCTAAGGGAGTGTTCAGAAATACTTTGGTGGGGGGCTGGAAAATATTTTTTTCATGTCGAACATTTTTTAACCCCCCCCTCTTCGCGAACTCAAAACTTTTTGACCCCCTCTTAATGGACCTAAAACTTTTTGACCCCCTCATATAGGTTCAAAACTATTTTGACCCCCCATCATAATGTACCATTCTACATCAAATGGCAGAGGAAACATATTAATGATACTAAAATTTGTATTCATGTGCAATGAAATTGTACCCATGTCATTGATATAAAATATATGTGGAATTGTGGAAATGTTTTAAAGTAGCATTATGTTTATGCAACCCAGTATTAGGCCTAATAAACCATACATTTATGATTGGAATCAGTGGCGACGGAAGCATTACAATTTAGGGGGGTCGGGATGAGTATATTTTATTCTTGTTTTACTGGCAGTGGCGTAGATTTCTTTTTGACATTGGGGGGATGGGGTTGGAAAAAGTATAATGAATCCAGTACCATTTGACGACAGAATAAGTGAATGGTACAAATGCGTGTGAAGCGCGCTAAAATTACTTGTAGGCTTATTGTCATTTGGAAGCTAAACAGATGAAATTTGATGCAAAAGTGGATTAAGTACACGCGAAGCGCGCAAAAATGCTTTTGGGGCTAAAATGGCCAAATATGAGCTTAATTTGGTCAGAAACATACATACAGGCGTCAACATTTTCTCTTTCATTTTTTGTCAGGGGCCATTCCGCCCCTGTCTACACTACTGCCAAAATGGTGTGCTTTGCTATTAAATTGATGGGCCAGTTCGTGTGATCGCGAAGCGCAAAATTTTGCAATTTTACCCTATATTTGGGCCCAAAACATGGTGCTTTTCGATATGCTAAAAAAAGTTGTACATGGCAATTATTGCTTTATTTTTTCTTCTATTAGGATTTTTAGGGATGTCCCCATGGAAAAAAAAAGGGGGGCGTGTACCCGTTCTCCAAGCTTCCTCCGCCTATAATTGTAATGCAACATAGTTGTATATATCAGTGATAATAATCTGTACTACATGAAACATTGTAAAAATTGTCAACACTAAAGAAGAGCAAAGATATTGCAGCTTTTAGTGATAAAGAGCTTACCAGAAAGAACTGACACAAACCTCAAAATTAAGTTATAGACGACAATTTTCAACACTGGATTGAATGTACTTTTGTTTTGGATTAATATGGGAACATTTTTTACACCCCCCCTTTACGTGCCGAAAAACTTTTTAACCCCCTGTTCATACCCCCAAAACTTTTTAACCCCCCTATTCAGAACTCCTAAAATTTTATGACCCCCCTACATATTTTCCAGTCCCCCCACCAGAGTATTTCTGAACACTCCCTAATGCCCTATAAAAATTCCTGGTGGTAAAATGGGGGGGGGGTGGCAAGAAATTTTGATCGAGCCGAAAGGGGTGGGGCAAGCAATTTTTGGCAAGCCGAGCCGAGGGTAGGGATGATCACAAAATTTTCAAGTAGGATATTTCACATGGAAATTATTTTGTTTGAAAAGGTGATTATTTAACTTAAAAAATGAGGGGTCAACCATGTCTGTAGGTCAAAAATTAGCAAAGTTATGGGCAAATGTCCGTTTTTCAAATTCTCCATTTTTCTGCGGCCATCATTGACAATGCCTTGCAATCACTTACTGTACAAAAAAGCCAAAATGCATAATTTTTCACGATGGCGATCCGTTTTACACAAAAGAGATTTTATTTGATGAAATCTAACTTTCACTGCAGGATAACTTCTATATCAATGACAAAGTACCAGAACTTTTTAGCCTTCATCCTCAAGTTTCTGGTGTCCAAATTTCATATTTTTGTATTTCTCTATGGGGATTACACAGTTAAGCCATTTACTGTGGTCACAACTTTTTAGCATTTTTTAGTTGAAGGAGCCCTCTATAATAAGCAATGTGGACATGTCTACCGAGGGGGGGAGCAAGTGATTTTTGGCACACATGGGTGCCTTGCTCGAGAAGAGATAGCCAAGAATTTGTTCACCGATAGCTTCACATTCTATAGGTATGCCAGGCAAACACATTTGCTAGTCAGCCAAATTCACCGACAATGTCAATGCATTTTTACATAGAAATTTAAAACTTGTGCCCGAAGAAAGAAACCTACATAAATATGTTTTCTATACTTCACTTGACCCAAATATATGATTTTTTACGGTGATAAGTCACTCGCACATGGAATTTTAGAGGGATTTTGATAGCAGTTCCATTAAAAAAAGCTGCTATCATAATGAGACTAAGATCTAGAAACACCCCGAAATGCCGCTTTTGGGGAATTTTGCTAGCTGAATCTTTTTGACATTGTTTGATGAAAGTCAATCTTTGACAAGATGTAACTTTGCTACGGAAAGTGCTATGAAAAAAAGGTTTTCAGTTTTGGCTTTGTTTACTCAAGGGCTTTAATTTGATATATAAAATGATGCAGTTTGATGGCAAATTTGAATTCACCTAGCATACCTACATTCTAGAGACCATTGCATTCAAAATCTAGTCGGATTCGCTGAAGCATGACACATACCGAGTAAAGCAATGGAAGTTCAGAAGTAAAATAGTAAATTACACAGCTGATCACGACAGACGATCGCATCAAAAATGTTGCTAAAATTAAACTTTAGCAAAATTTTAGACTGTTCAAAATAGGCAAATCTTCCTCAAAAGATACCGTACTGTAGTTGACTCATCAAAATAACTTTCATCCAAATTTCAACATTTAAACAGAATAAATATAACAAAAGATTGCACCGCTGTCCCACCGAAAAACATTTTAGCAATGCACTCTAGCATCGAATGCGTAATTATCGTGTGCAAAAAAAAAAAATTGAAATTCAAGCTAGAGTTATCAAGTAAGGGGCCTTTTAAATAAAACACTCTAAAATGGCTTTATAAAGGAAAACAGTTACGGAAACACTTTGCCAATTTCCTGCTCGCTGCGTCACAACAAGTATCATGTAGATTAGGCTTCCTCAAATATGTTGAAGTGCCACATGAAATAAAAGAAAACAGCAAAGTGCCACTCAATGGCTGCTTTAGCACCTGGGGTGGGGAGCCAGAGGGTGTCCCCCTGTGAAGCGATTTTAAAAATTTGAGGTGCAAATGACGCCATTTGGTGCAATATTTTGTACTATTTTAGCCGTTGGTAGAGGACATAAAAAGGGCAGAATGGCAGTCAGGAAGGGCATATTTTACCTGTATAAAATTTCGTGTCAATAAAATACATCATATAAAAAATTCGATATATACATCATGCATTATCTATAGTATATTCCTTTGCTAAATCGTAAATAAAAAATTGAAATGTAGAATATTGGAGATATTCCTGCTGGATGAAGTTTGATCAAGGCATTTGATTTTATTTTTATTTTATCCATTCTGAGGGATAAATCACAAATAGTACCACAAATAGTCTTGGAAGCTACAATCAAGGAATTTAATAGTTGGTACACCTTGACAATATGTTGGAACTCTTCATTGCCGCTCTGAGAGTTAAGTGAAATTAGTATAACTATGTTTGATGAGAAGTACATACCTTCTCCTTTCCTCTTCCTCCCCATTCCCCTCAATCAATGTTGGGGAGACTGGAGAGCCCAATGGAAAAAGTGCTTTCATCAACATTGAACTGGGGGAGAGGGGTGGCGATTTACATTTAGTATGCCCGAGTGTACCAACATTAATTTCTTTGATTGTAGGGCTTAGGCAGCCAGCCAATGTTACACACCCAAATTTGTACACGTCCAGTTTTTGCCCACATGGCCTATACTTTGTACACAAATGTTTAAATTTACACACCCAGTTTTTTCAATTAGACACCCAAACCTTCAAATCTTGCCTAAGACCCTGCGAAGTGATCCATGGATGTTCTTTAATAAAATTATTTTTTATGTGCAAATGCCCCCTGCCCCCTAGTAGTGCCACCACTGTTTAGAACTGAGGTGGTCGCATGTCATAAGTTGGGTATGCAAAAAGGGTGGAGGGATTACACTTGTCTGAAAATTGTGATACAAATTTGATTGGCTTTCCGTAACCCCATATCCTACAGCAGTGGTTGATACCTCATTTTAAGCCTAATTTTATACTCTTTCAGTCTACTGAAGCATATAATTATATATTATTCAGTAAAAAAACATCAGTTGAAATGAAAAATGCCAGGGGTGGAGGAGCAGGCGGATGTGGAGCAGGCGGATGCGGAGTGTGCAATAGGGCCTATGTGAAAATTCACATGTCACCATGTCAAAACTACTGGTTACTTTTTCAAATCTAGTGAGGGTATGATGTATTGAAAGCTTTGAATGTTGAATTTGTACACCTAAAACAATTACTAACTATTTAAGGTGGTACTACACCCTGTGATAAATTTTGTGGCTAATTTTGCATTTTTCTCAAATAAGTAACTACACACTGGTAACAAAAGTTATATGTATATTATAGGGGCACGGAATCCAATTACTTCACTGAAATTTCAGTGATTCAAGACAAGGGGTTCATTATTATGTTAAGAAATGAGGTACATTCTAGCGGTGCCTCTTTTCTTATCATAAATACCGTACCGCTTGTCTTGAGTCACTGAAATTCCAGTGTAGTAACTGGATTCCTTACCCCTATAATATACATAAACTTTTGAGAAAAATGCAAAAATATTCACAAATTTATCAAGGGGTGTAGTACCACCTTAAAGGGTTATATGTTCCTTTTTTTTTCATTTTTAACCCTAGTTGAATTTCAGTATTTTTAGCAATATGCTAATGTACATTTCTCTTCTTGATATTCATTTCCTCAACAATAGAATAACCATCTCGCTAATTACTCGTAAAAAGGTCATTGACCTCCACAATGTAATTAACATACGTACAATTATTTTAAGGGATCTGGAATGAGCGTTTTGAGTGTTTCGACAGTATTTTTTGTGGGACACGGGAGCACATCAGACATATCAATTGCATTCTGAATACTGAAGAATGTCTTTCTGATATCAAATAATTTTCATTTTTGAAATTCACGATATAATACAAATTTTATGACAAATTATAAAAATTTGATATGTTTCACATTTTTGATAAATAACAGTCCTCGAAGTAAATTATATAAATCTAATGATATATTCTTAAAGTGTATGTAGCTGGGAGGAAAAGCCGACGGTCAATTGAAAATTTTGATCTTTCATATTGAAGATATGGATTTTTTTAAAAAAAAGACCTTATTTTCTTTTGGTGTTTTGGGAAAAAAATCCATATCTTCAATACTGAAAGGTCAAAATTTTCAATTGATCGTCGGGCTTTTCATCCCACCTACATACACTTTAAGTATAAATCATCAGATTTATAAAGTTTACTTTAGTACTGTTAAATATCAAAAATATCAATTTTAATCATTTGCCATAAAATGTGTATTACATTGCTAATTTCAAAAATCAAAATTATTTGATATCAGAAGGACATTCTTCAGATTCAGAATGCAATTCGATATGTCTGATGTGCTCTAATGTCCCACAATAAATACTGTCCAAACGCTCATACCCCATCCCTTAAATAGTTCATTTCAAGCATTAATGTATTGAGAACATATCCTCCAAATCTGATGACATTCTTGCATAAAATAAAAATTTTTCAGTCATTTTTGTAATTGACGTCCGATTTGAGAAAAATGCATTTGAAAATTGAGATTTACATAGACGCCTGTGTATTAATTAATTAGTAATTAAGCATTATCTCAAAAATTAAGCATTGCTAAGGTTAAAAGTGGTGTTAATTGTTAGAGGTTGTCAATATATACAACATATCAAAAAATTCATTTTTTGTCATTTTTGACCATGTAATGGAAATTGTACCCAACTTATGACATGCGACCAGGTATACTTTTATTTAGACATTTGATGAATTTAGTTGTACAGCTGTCTTTCAAAAGTTTCTTTAAGGGTGGTTATTTTAGGAGACGGGAACTAATTATGGTGAATACAGTACCTGTAGGCTACTTGTGTGACGTTGACAGCTAAATAAATTTGAGCCAATTTTTTAACTTTCATTCAATCTCCATGAACTTTGCCAGTAAGTGTTATAATTATACTGAACTGTTTTACTACTTCCAGATGGTGGAGCATACTCCAGGCATGGCAGTGTTTGTGTTTCCAAGTACACTGGATATGGAGAAGACATTTGCAAAACTATGTAGAAGATTGATGGATGATTTTTACAGTGGGGCAGAACAGGATTAGATGTGATCAAACAAGACCATGAATGACACACACCAGCCATTGTTGGTAAGAACAGCTATTCCCGTATACATGTATATGTTTCTTTTCATGTTGCCTGGTGTAGCTAGGGGGTTGTGCGCCAAGGGCAAGGATACAAAATGCATGTGCCCCAAAGGTGTGAAAGTACCAACTTGTCAAAATTATCACTTGGTCATTTTGTGAAATGCAGTTACACATAAATATCTAGAAACAAAATCAGTGGCTCCAGAATAGGGTACATCTCGTGCCCCTCATCACCTCATGTCACACAAATTTCTTGTCCCCATTGCAAATTTAAAATTATTCCAAAGTCGTTTTGGGGGTCAATAGCCATACCATATGCATAAGGCAGCTATTTTATTCATGCATTGTGTACATTACAAATGA
Source organism: Amphiura filiformis (assembly GCF_039555335.1). NCBI lineage: Eukaryota > Metazoa > Echinodermata > Ophiuroidea > Amphilepidida > Amphiuridae > Amphiura > Amphiura filiformis. The sequence goes on from NC_092631.1 coordinate 78,873,170, forward strand.
CTGCTGTACTAGTAACTTAGTACTTACTACTATCAATGAATACAAGATGATCAAAATAACAGTCTTACTCAAAAAATAACAAGGCCAAGTTTATGTAAACAAAATTGGCTGCCATTTGCTGTCTTTACTGTGTATTGTGAATACATAACGTTACTGTTTTTGTGCCAACTTTGACCTGTTAGGCTGATACTACTACAGAAGAGTGATCGCACACTTGCACATTTATAGACCTTGCTCAATTTGATGAGACAGCAGTCACAGCACCCAATATGTTAAAAGAATGGAGGCTGAGGTTCTTCAAATCTTCAGATGGGAGTTCTCAGCAGAGGTGGTTTATATCGTGAAGTTGTGGATAGGTAGTGGTGAGCAAACTCAGAAGTTTAAAATTCTAGAGCATTGTAGATGCTAGGCCAGATGAAAGACAAAGTATGAAGCAGAATGACGTAAATAATCATGACACATATATGCCTTATTGGAACTGGATTTGGGAAACCCTCATCAGTGTCAACAGAAATGACTCCATCTGCAGCCCTTGCTGATCTAGCTGTGCAATGTGCATGATCCTTGGATCACACTTCATATTCCAGAGATAAACAATATGGTCCTGATTTCCTTTCCCCAGAATGTTGAGACTCTGAAGCATACATGTACCAAAGCATCACTCAATGACATTAATGCCCTCAATATCAATGAGCGTTGAGCATGGAGTAAAACCCAGCTCTGATTTCCTCATGAAAAGCCAATCGAAGATATCCAATCTCAAGATTTGAAGAACCTCAGCCCTCTGGCTAGCCCTCTAAGTTTCCTCCCTCATGACCAGCACTTGAATCCTATCACAACTTTTGGGCTTGGCAAGTCCATGATCAGGGATGTAGCTACAGTGGGCGGTGGTGGGCGGTAGAGCCCACCAATCGGTTTTGGAGCCTATCACTCGGCTCCAATTTTAGCATTGGAGCCCACCACTCAGAGGCCAAAATTGCACCATTTTATTGAATTAGTTAAGAATTTGGTCTATTTTGGCAAACAATTTCCACCTGGGAACCAGGGAGAACAATGCCAGTGCATTGATTGGTCACCCCAGGTTAAATAAGAAATAAATAAATAAATAAATAAATAAATATGCAAGATTTTCATCAAATGCCACCCAGCACTAAAAATATCCTAGCTACAACCCTGTCCATGATATGACCATCACAGACTGTGGCTGCTTATAATCATGTGTATTAAGTTGAACAATCAAACTCGGGTTGTGCCTGTGAGCTCGTATGGCGAGACAAGGCTGTTCGGCGGTTCGTAGACTGAGCCCAAGTTCAATTTTTCAGCATACGCACGGTCATTAATAGCTGTAATCTGTGGCCCTCACTGACTTCATGAGCCCAAAAATAGTTCAAGCAGGGAGGAAATCTTAGAAGGCCTTGAACAAGGCTACCCTCGAGCTCATCAGGCCTGTGTGTGTTGTCTCATCAAATTGAGCAAGGTCTAGATGCAAGTGTGTGATCTCAAGTCTGTAGTATTATCTGCCTAACAAGTCAAAGTTAGCACAAATAGGAAAGTTATGAATATTTTAGCAATTTCACAATTACACAGTAAAGACAGCACAAGGCAGCCATTTGTGTTTACATAAACTTGGTCTTTGTAGATAGCTCCCTTATGTTTAATTTTGAGACAAGTATGCTTTTTTAACATCTTTATTCATTAATAGTCCTAACTGCATGAACTAAAATGCATAAGGCAGCAATAATTTCTAACATTAACATTAGGGTATGGTCATTGACCAACAATTTCAGCATCACGGAGGACCCCTATTATGATTTTGGAATAATTTTAAATTTGGTATGCAGTAATATATTGACCAATGGCATGTTTTGAGACTAGGGACAAGAAATTTGCTTGACAAGAGGGGCATGAGATGCACCTTACTCCAGAACCAGGGAAAGGTTGGGACTGGGGGTGGCACCCAGCATACGAAATATGGCCGGTCAGCCGGCCATTGGCATGTAACTTTTTGGCCTGGCCGGAAATTTTCTGACTGGCATCTAGTTGGCTGGCCGGTAACTTTTTAAGGTCAAGCCTGGCTGGCCTGTAACTTTTTGAGGCATATTTCAACACTGGTGGCACCCCCAATATACGCCACAGTATCGTTGTGATGAAAATGAGATTTTAATATGAAAATTTTAATGTACACAAAATCATATAGATCTACATCATGGTTTGTATTTACACAGTGCACTCAAACTAGCAATTTTGAGTTAAGATGTTATGTCCCTGAGCCCTTGATTTCTTGTTTATTAGGAGAAGGGAACTAATTATGGTGACAATTAATTGAAGATAATATATACAATGATTTGGTACATTGTAATAGTGTTTTAGGAATGAGAACATTTCAACAGAGGTATGTCAATAATAATCGTATTTTTTTCTATCCACAGCATACACACTTGCTTCACAACTTGATGTGGATACTGTTACAGAAGCCAAGCGAGCATCTTAAAAATAAGGAATACATTTACCATGTTTACAGGGGTTGCTATCCCACAATAAGAAGATCCAGAAGACATTAATGTGGGCATCATTGTGAATCTTGGAACTCAGTACCCTCCTCAAGCCACGCCAAGCTTCACTATTTTCTTCTTCTTCTTGGATACCGCTTTACGATGATTAAGTTTAGACTTATCAAAATGAACTTCTGGGTGAAGCTTGAACTAATAAAAGCATTCGTATGATTAAGGTTAAACTTGGCTTTCGCTTTCAGGCATTATTATCGTGAATCGATGCATGGTGACAAATTGAACGCATAAATGGTGAGACAATGAAAATCCTTTTGGATGCATGGTGAAGCTTGGCCCAACAGAACACTTTATATAGTGAAAGTTGACTTCAAATTTGTGAGCAAAAAGTAAGCTGATCGAGGTGAAGCTTGACCTCCAATATCAGTTAAGGTGAACAAGGATGAATGCTTCAGGTTGGCTCAAAAGTGCTGAATGACCTTTGCATAAAAGACAATTTTTTGTGCATTTTGGGGGCTGTCATTTTCTTCAGAATGGGGTCATGAATATACTAGGGTCATACAAATTGTATACCAAAAATAGTGAGGGTCATAATTTTTACACCAAAAAGGAGGTTATAATTACTACAGTTTCCTTCAAAGAAGAATGGCACTTGTTTACATTTTGAGAGTGGGCACAGTGTAAACACGGTAGTAGGGTTCTGATCAGTGGCGTAACTAGGTTTGGTAGCGCCTGGGGCAAGAAACAAAATTTGCGCCCCTACACCCCCCAAAATATCTTAGGCGTGGGAAATTTTTGAAACATTTTCGCGCGGGACACGCGAAATTTTGGACAAATAAGGCCTACCACTAATTAATTTTGGTTACTAGAAGTTGAATATCGGTCTTAAAATGTTCTTTCAATTGATTTTGTGCTGAAAATTTTGACTTTCATCGCTTGGAGGGGCGCAGAATCAATGCTGAATTGGTCAATTTGGTGCCCCCTTAAGGGTAGCGCCCGGGGCACGTTGCCCCCCTCTGCCCCCGGTAGTTACGGCACTGGTTCTGATTGGCTGATTCAATCGTCTGACAAACATAACTACAGACGTGATAATTTGATTGGCCGATTACGCGCCTTAGACATTGGTCTGCGCAAACTAAGCTCCTTGTATATGTCACTCATTAACAGAATAACAGGGCATTCGCGTCAATCTGAGCAAGGGCTGCCGTTCTTCTCTGAAAACGAGTGAAAGGGCGTGTGACTTAAAAAAATGTGGGTGCCCTACGAGCACATTTACACTTTCCATCACAAATTTTACAATCTTTAGTTACAATGACAAAATAATGTTTCTGTACTGTGCACACCTTTCCATCAAACACACATTTCTTAACTTTTTTGGAAATTTGTCTCTGGTATATCACGTACAAAAGGGCGGTCATCAAAATATTCCGCCAAAGATAGGGGGTCACAAAATTTTCAGCCCACGATGGAAGGGGTTCATAAAAATCGGCTCTGCTCACTGACATATTCATGACCCCTCACCTTTGTTTCATAACCACTAAGGCCAAATAAAAAATAAACATGTTTCACGTCCCCTCCCGCTTCCTTTTTTGAGGTTTCTTCAATTATATTTTTATTTTTTGAAATTCAGTTACAACTTTTCAAAAAATATGTCTAGGAAATAGAGATGCTTTCTATAGTCTTGCTAATATACAAGGAACACTTTTATAAGGTTTTGTGATAGTTAGAGGGGGCCTATCTCTCAGAACAACAAATAAAAAGAGGCCTCCTCCTTTTTTCAGGCATTATTGTATACGCTAAAACAGCTCTAATTATGGGTATTTACACTGATTTTGCGATAAAAAATACAAAATAAAAGGCCCTCTTCCTCCTTTTTTGAAAAACCCGGACGTGAAATATGTTTATTTTTTTACTTGGCCTAAGGTGTAGGACATTTTTTTGTTTTAGCTATAGCCCCCACTCCAGACGTATTTTTAATTGGACTTGCTCAAGTGGCATTTTCTATTTTATTACACAATTTGTTGCCATTTTTTATGAACTTGTAAGTTCTTAAAATAGCCTAAAATGAGGCTATAGCATCCATTAATTAACGGCCTTCTCTAATATTAATCTCCATAGACTTTACATGTAAAATGAAAAGGTCCATAAAAAAAGAACAGTAACAAATTGTGTACTAAAATTTGCACAAAATGCTAATTGAGCAAGCACAAATGCAATGCACTAGTTTTCGTGAGGGGGCTATACTGAAATATTTTTATGTATTGTATATATATGGTCTTTTTAAAAATAAAATGTCCATCTGAAACATAGGTGCCCTCCTGCCCGAAGAAAAAATACAGCCCCTTAGCAGCCACATATCCTGGCTATATGCACCTGGTCAACTTTACAAGCAAAAGTTGATGGTAAACTTTTTGTTACACCCTGTATATCCCTTTTCTGTATCTTTTGTGTAGTTATGTCAATGCTATTGTTGATAGTAAAGTAATTGTGTATTTTTGTATCACAAAGAGCATACTGCATATATAGTGTAGCACACTGAGCAAACTCAGCAAAGTGCATGCTGCTCTCTGCATGTATCATATTAAAAAGGGCATTTTGTTTGTATTGCATGGTTTGCATTATTCATAATGATAGTCAGAAATGAGTGAACTATTTTGCATCTGACGATCATGTCAATCCTCACCACGGCCTGTGATATGTTTAACTTTAAAAGCACACAATCAGAGACAATGGCCAATGATGTCTGAACTTTAGGAAGGAAAAGGGCAACTTTTCTAGGAATTGTTTTCTAGCATTAGTTTCCTATTACTAAGACCTAACTTTTAGAGAGTTTGTATGTTTAAAGGTAAAAACTAACCATAGGGCATGCTGTTTCCCGATGGGTTAGAAATTTCAATCATCAAGAAAAATGTATACAAACAAACTGTTTCTGAGTTTGATTGACAGGTGAACTAGGCCTACATTGAAGTATCTTTAAAGGAAGTCTCTGGCATTCACAATATTATGCCTTATATGTAAAAAATAACTATCAAGCACGAATCACATGGTTTTATTTAAAACAAACTCTTTCGTGACCATAAAACCAATTAAAAACACCCGTCTCTCAGCAGGCGATATTCAAAATTCCTGGGCGCTGAATTTGTCGAGTGTAATGACAATTGAGTACCGGTACAAATAACCATTATGTCATTGCACTTGGACAGATTCAGCGTGGGAATTTTGAATATCGCGTGTTGAGAGCCGACTGTTTTTATTCGCTTTTATAGTCAATATGAGTTTGTTTTAAATAAACCATGCGATTCATGCTTCATAATTATTTTTCTAACAAATTATAAGGCACAATGCTATGATTGCCGGAGACTCTGATTTTATGCATCATTTTGTGCATATTGGCATACTAGTATGTGAAATTTATTAAGTTATTTTTTTGTTAATAAGGCCGATATCAAACAAATTTAAAAGAAACTGTTTCTGGAATGTCGTCTCAAGATAAAAAAAAGTATTTTTGTGTTATGATGTAGCAACAAAGGAATATTCTGTCCCAAGGTATAGGCAGTAGTATTAACTTCGAGATCATTCATCCATGGTAGAAATATCATGCGATGAAATTTGACCAGCCTCCTTTAATGTTACTTACACCTAAACCTTGATGTACATTATAAATTGAAGGCTTTAAGGTGGTACTACACCCCTTGATAAATTTTGTGACTAATTTTGCATTTTTCTTAAAAATTACTACACTCGCAACAAAAGTTATGTATAATACTTCACTGACATTTCAGTGATTGAAGACAAGTGGTTCATTATATATGTTAAGAAATGAGGTACATTCTAGCAGTACCTCTTTTCTTATCAATAACATACCGCTTGTCTTGAGTCACTTAAATTACAGTGTAGTAACTGGATTCCTTGCCCATATATAATATACATAACTTTTAATTGTTACTTTTAGAGAAAATTGCAAAAATAATCGCAAATTTATCAAGGGGTGTAGTACCACCTAGGTTTTGCCCGTAATGGCCATTTTTCAGTTGTTTGTTTCTTTGTGAAAAGGCAAAACTCTAATCATTCATAATTTTTAAGTGCAAGTATTGTATTCAACCTAATTAGCTCTTTGGTTGCTTACACAAGACACGCGGTTCGATACTTGTGATAGAAAATGAGGTACATGTACCGCTAGGATGTACCTCATTTCTATAGTATCATATTTACTGAACCGCTTGTTGTCTTGATTCACTGAAATTTCAGTATAGTAATTGGATTCCTTGCCCCAATAATATACATAACTTTTGTTACCAGTATATGTTATTAATTTTTGAGAAAAATGCAAAAATAGTCACAAATTTACCACAGAGGTGTAGTACCCCCTTAAATGGGTTATGATCAAGTTTGAAAGTTCAATGACCTTTTTCCACTGAATGAGAGGTGTTGTTGAAATGGCTCCATAGCCTAGATTAAAAGTGCTATTTCTCAGCCAAATATGACAACTTGTAGTGCATATGAACTGGAATCTGAAATCATTGGATTTTGAAATGTTTGCAAGCTCCGAGACATAGCATTTTTTTGGAAAATGGCATCAAGGGTGTATTAAATTCATATTGTTTCGATATCTACGCTAGTCCTGTGGTGAGTCTGTTGACATAATAAAACAATACAAAAACTTAATCTCGAATTTGAAGCATCAACTGAAACACTCCCGGGGAAGCAATTCAACAAATGGGGACGCTTTATAGTTATACATTTAGTAAGTTGTTATTCGGCACTGTCATGTTATAACAGTATGATATAATACAATACAAGTGGCAAATGATGTCAGTAATTTATATTCAACAAACACATTTATTACAAATGGAGATAACTTTATTTAGCAAATAAAAGATATTAATGATCAAGTACAAACTTGTGATAAAGTGTCTGTTTTTCATTGTTATTATTCAAACACATTGTTATACACCAAATGGGCTATTCCAGTTGAAATCCATACACCCCCTATGGAATACATGACCTTAATCTTTGACACAGGGGATGTAGATTTCAAGTGGAGTCGCCGAATTCAGGTAACCACAATTGAAATTCACACTCCCTGGGAGATTAAGGTCATATCTTCATATTGGGCTATTCCAGTTAAAATCCACACTACCCCTGTGGAAGATTTTGGAAATACCTTCCACAGGGGGAGTATGTTTTTCAAATGTAATTGGTCAGGGTTAATCATTTTGAAACCCATACACCCCCTGCATTATGGCTTTACCTATATCTTCCACAGATGGAGTGAGTATTTCAAATGGAAGTTACCCAACTGTCTATTCTATTCGAAAACTCATACTCCATCTGTGGAAGACTTTGGCTAAATCTTCCACAGGGTAGTGTGGATTTCAACTGGAATAGCCCAATGACCAAGTGGATGGTGGGAATATTGGCTGCTCATGATAGAAAGTGTGCAAATTATTACCCCAAGGTGATCTGGAGAGTATATGTCTACTATTTTCCAAGACTGAAGGCAGAGGGAAAATAGTAGGCCTACATTCTCGAGTCACTGAGGGGGTAATGGAATTCAGTATTCCCTGAATACAGGTCAGTCAAGAAGACGATATCAAGGTTACGATGTTGGTAAGGGCACCGTTAGATTTCCAGGGGCATGGGAGTTTTTGAAGAAAAAAAACTTACGCCCACTAGTGAGACGAAAAAAAAAAATTACCCGCTAGTGAGACGAAAAAAAATAATTTTGCCTCACTGATGAGTAAAAAAAAAAAAAATTCCCCAACCAACTTTGTATAAAAGTATACATTAAAATTGAAAAAAAAATTCTGCCTTTGGAGGCGAAAAAAAAAATGAAACTACACAAATGAAAACCCATGATTCCTTTATTATTATATTATAGGTCATACACACATGTAGCTGGTTTTAATAGCAAAACAAAAATCAACCACAACTTTTCTTTCTGAAAAATGCTTTTTGGGAGGCCTATCCATGTATGTGAACCACAGACATTGGTTAGAGATCAGTGGGGTAATCTCCCGGGTAATGTACTATCCAGCGCCATAAAAATATAAAAATATCTAGGACCCGTTTTTTTATTTTTTTTATTTCAAGTTTTAAAAATTAATAAAAACAAAATTTTGGCCCAAGAATTTTTTTGTTACGATGTACGAAAAAGAAGTGGGCCAAAAAACCGTTATTTTTGGGATTTTGGGCCAAATTTGACCTCACAGATGAACTTATCAAGTCTTTGCCATTCTAAATATGTATACTTTTATATACTTTAGACCAACAATTTAGAGGCCCGAAAGTTTCCATAATTCCAGGTTTCAGACCAACCTTAAGGGGGTACTACACCCCTGCCCAATTTTGTGCCTATTTTTGCATTTTTCTTTAAAATTATAGCGCATTGGTGACAAGTAAGATATGTATATTATAGGGGCAAGGACTATAACTACTGCACTGAAAATTCAGCAACTCAAGGAAAATAGTTATTGATTATTGATCAAATATTGGTTTTCCCTCATTTTTGACTGTAAATCCACAACTGTTGTTGGTGCTGAAATAAAATTTCCAGTGCATTAGTTGTAGTCCTTGCCCCTATAATATACATATCTTACTTGTCCCCAATGCGCTATAATTTTTGTAAAAATGCAAAAATAGGCATAAAATTTGGCAGGGGTGTAGTACCCCTGAAAGTTGGATGTTTGAAATTGTAAGTGCAAAGTCTAATGCGTACAAAATCTTGAAAACGTACATGTTCATTTAAAAATGATTTGATATACCTGAGAATTATTTTCATCTTGTAGCGATAGACAACAAAAATATACCCTTCAAATATGAGAATGAAGTTCAATGAACCATGTTTATGTTATTATATAGCCATAGCTAGTGGGGGGCCCAGGTGGGGGCACGAGTCAGTGGTAATAAGAAGTATTTATTAGGGGAAAAAATGGAGGAGAGAATATTTGGTCCACCCCTCTCACTTTGGTCAACAATTAAGTGAAATTGAGACACATCTTTTTTAAAAAAAACCCTCTGGGCAGTGTGTTCCCAGCAAATACAAAAATGTTCTAAAACGTTTTTTAACTAAGGTAACGCTATTATATAGATTTTTTTCTAATTTAAAAGTCCATGCTCTCCTGATTACAAAACTTAAATTTTGATTTTAATCGGACATTCGGCCTGTCAAAATGGTACAAAACCAACAAATTGGCAACAACTTTCTTTTTATAATTTTCTTTATTTTTGGCATGAAGTGTCAGGTAATTTTTTCATTATATATGCATGAATTATGCAAAGTAAAGTTTTCAGATACAATTATAAGAGGTATGGTACTGAAACTTGGTACATGGGTAATACACATAAAATGCAACAAACCTATGGATGTATTTGGCAAATTTCCATTTGCATTTATAAATAATTAGGACCCTAATCAACTTTTCTAATTAGTGGCCCTAATTAATTATGCAAATTGAAATTTGTCAAATGCAACCGTAATTTTGTAGCACCTTGTGTGTACTACCCATGTAACATGCCTCAGTACCTGCGGAATACTACCCTTTTTACATGTTTTTATTATTGCGGATGGTGTACATGCAGGCCACAATGGGGTATATGGTATAGGCTCTTTATTATTATTATAAGTGATCACTATTGCCCAGGCGAGGACAAATTACTGACCAACTGTCCTGTTTTAAGCATTCCCTGGTTTTCCTACAAAATCATTATTTTTGTGGATGGGGATGGGTAAAAGCCACAGACCGCCACATGTATAAAATGATATAAACCCATTATAATTCTTTCCTAAAATGACACTTGATAATTTGCATACCCTGTAGAGCGGTCACTGCCAGCCAATCCAATTACATAGCCCATCTCCATAACATAATACTAGTAATTCATTTTATTTTAATCTTCCTTGAAACTAGCTTTTTTCTTTGAAAAAACCAAATTCTTCCTCAAAGGGGTAAAATTATTTCCTCCCCTGGTGTGTGTGTGTGGGGGGGGGTGAATAATAGAAGAATAGACGGCCCTGACATTTATTTGATGTCTGTGTTCATACACTTCCAAGTATCAAAACTGAAATGTGTTCATGGTTATCCAAAGCAGTGTGTCAAATGTCAATAAACTTCCTATAAATATAATACATAATTAATGTCTCCGAGTCTGTTTACATCACTTGAAGAACACTGAATTGTCTCACTTAGAATCTGCAATACCTTAACTATTGACACTCATCATAAAGCCAATCATCAACTTCAGCGTCATATCAGTTCGGGGGCACTGCTAATTCAAAGACATCTCTGATATCAAATACTCTTGAAGCGTCATGTCACATAATAGTATCATATTTCAGAGACGTCTCATAAATCACATACTCCCTAGTTTCAAAACCCAGTCGCAAACAATATTAGTAATTTTGGTGAACGTGCCAGCGCAGTGGGAATAACTTGTGTATATGCCTTATCAGGGTTGTAGCATGTTGAGTGCCTGCTAATTTTACTATCCAATTCATGAATTGGATAGTAAAATTGGGATTTTTTTACTTCAAAACATTTGATGTTGGCCATTGCAAATAAGTGTGTTCTGGGACCATTTGTCAGAATTTATATAGATATAATTTTTGCACAGGTAGATATTTGCTAAACATAGGAAATCTTATTCTAATACACTCAGCTTTGTTCCGATGTGCTGCATCGAGTGCCGAGCTGTCAACAAAGCTCGACGTATGTGATATCACAGACCCCTGTATGTGAAATCACTGACCCGTCTTTGAAATCAGAGACGTCCGTTTATTACGAGTGCCCCGAACTGATATACACCATTTCACTTCAGTTGTGCTGATGTGGTTTTACATGGCATACATGTAGCTGTGAAAATGTCTGCTGCAGCCTTTATTGTTGTTTTATAAGAAGAAATATCTTCTCTGTCTGTCTCTTTTACCTGCTCTACGAACAGTTTATTCAACTTTTTGAGTCTTTGAGGCTCTTATGACTTTCTCTTGAACACATGAATTCAGAAACATAAACAGCTGGATTGCTGTATCTACAAAGTATACTCTACATGTACATTATTCCTGGGAGTTGAAGTTGAGTTGGTAATTAATATGGGATAGAATCCCTGTAGCATGTTGCATGATACTTCAAACCACTAGCACAACACAGTTTGTCCTGTCCTGTAAGCTGCTGCGTGCACCTTCAGTCTTTGCTATGATTTGTCATCTACGGCTTTCGTCAATTTCTGTCCTTATGAAAGTACAAGATGTCAGAGCCCCTTGGCATCTCAATCTGCTTCCTTTGTGGCAGGGTATTTCACTTTGTTGCAGACAATGCAAATATGTGACAGCACATCTTTGGAGTGTTGCTGTGGCTGTTCAGTTGAACAAATACTTAACCGTTATATGGTAGTAGATGTTTTTTCCTCGGGAGTACATCCTCATCACTGCCTGTGTCCATGTCACTGTCAGCAACTGCATTTGAGATACAAAACAAATGCGATTCAGTGTATGAAAATATGTTAAAGATTCAGTATTTACACTATATTTAGGTATGCTAGGTGAATTCAAATTTGCCATCAAACTGCATCATTTTATATATCAAATTAAAGCCCTTGAGTAAACAAAGCCAAAACTGAAAACCTTTTTTTCATAGCACTTTCCGTAGCAAAATTACATCTTGTCAAAGACTGACTTTCATCAAAAAGATTCAGCTAGCAAAATTCCCCAAAATGGCATTTCGGGGGTGTTTCTAGATCTTAGTCTCATGGCGATAGCAGCAACTGCTATCAAAATCCCTCTATAATTCCATGTGCGACTTGATTATCAACATAAAAAATCATATATTTGGGTCAAGTGAAGTATAGAAAACATATTTATGTAGGTTTCCTTCACCGACCTATTCTCGAAAAAAATTCAAATTTCTATGTAATATGCATTGTGTTTGGGCCCCGGTCTCGGCGAATTTCGCTGACTAGCAAATGTGTTAACTAAGGTTTGCCTGGGATACCTACTATATTTGATGTTTGTAGCTACACTAGATAGTGACAATATACCAGCACATGTCTAAGGACATTTTTACAATTAACCAATTTTAAATTTATCTTTCATTCATTTGTGTAAAATATTGCCAGCATTATCAAAATGAAACTCAAAATTTTAATTCCCGACCAAACTGCTTATTGCCAAACAAAGGTTTTCCATGTGTTAGCCTAAATGCAATGTTTGTGATGCGAGAAATTAACATCAAGGTGAGTTTGTCTAAAGGGGGTACTACACCTCTGCCCAATTTTGTGCCTATTTTTTGCATTTTCTCAAAAATAAGAGCGCATTGATTGGTGACAAGTAATATGTATATTATAGGGGCAAGGACTGCAACTCTTGCACTGGAAATTTTATTTCAGCACAGACAACAGTTGTGGAGTTACAGTCAAAAATGAGGGAAAACCAGTATTTAATCAATAAATCAATAACTACTTGCCTTGAGTCGCTGAATTTCAATTGCAGTAGTTGTAGTCCTTGTATGCCCCTAACATATACATATCTTACTTGTATCAAATGCGCTATAATTTTTGAGAAAAATGCAAAAATAAGCACTAAATTGGCCAGGGGTGTAGTACCCCCTTAACCTGATCGACTGACGACTGTAAAAAACTCTGCTGAGTTTGCTTTTTTGTTTCAATCTATGTGCACAAAGGGGTATATGACTCCAATTTGTCACTAAGTTTGCCCAATCTGTGGGAAATGTTGATTACAGCGAGAAAAGTGAACCAAAATATTTTGAATTTCTCGAAATAGGCAACATTTGCTCGAAAAGATCAAGTAAAATAATTGTCACATTATTTTGCTAAATTTCTGACATAAACACAAAATTTCTCCTGTGTTGAAACCATGAAACGCAGAGTAAAAATGACTGCACCTTTTACAGCACCTACCACCTACCGTTTTGATATTTTAGTGTTCTCTATCATAAACTAATGAAGCTCTCAGAGCCCAATTTTATGCTAGACTGGAGTGCGGGTGGTGCAGCCCCCCCCAATTTGCAAAAGTATACAAAAAGCCCCAAAATGTAATAATTTGCAAGCGATTTTTAAAGCTTTTTTGGTCAAAATTTTGGGAAGAAAGTCTACTTCCACAAAATTGCCCCCCCACCCCCCACAAAGAATCATGGTTACGGTCTTAATAGTGGCTCTGGCTTAGTCTCTTGACAAAATAAACATCTTCCCCATAAATCCATTATCATATTATTAGCCTGGGAATGCATAAGTTTCACTTAGAGGCTTTGCAATAATTATGAGCCCTAGGGGAGGGTACCGTATATATATTTTTTTTTTGGGGGGGGAGATTTTTTTAACGAGCCAAAAGGTGAGAGGGGCAAGCAATTTTGGCTGGCTGGGAATGGGGGAGGTACAATTTTTGGCATACATTTACAGAGCACCCTTTAAATTACACATGCTAAAATAGCAACACACTACAGAAACGTTTAAAAATGCACAATTTCCTGCACGCTATGCTAGCATCATGTAATTATAAATCTGAGAAAAAAGTTTGCAAATTGGGAACCCAAAAATGTGGCATGTGCAAAGGGGAAACGCTCTTAAAAGTGGTAGGTAGGGTATTCCAAAAGAAATCCCACCGCCCCATTATTGCACAGCCCCAATAGTACACATAGTGATACTCAAAGTCACTCATACTGGCTTCATTGAATCATTCTCATGCTTATTAAAATCAAACATTACCTGGTTCAGGTTGAAGTTTTTGTTTCTTCTGCATCCTTTTGACCTTGTCTTTGTGCGCCGGGGTAATGATGTGATAGCACGAACGATGTGTCTTGGTTATAACAGGGAAGTGGGACTAGTCCCACTTCCCTGGTTATAACATCTTCTCTGGTGTGGTTATAATAACTATGATAAAGACTGCCGAATTTTGATCGCAACGTTTGTGATCAGTAAAAAACTTGTCATTCTTGTTTGACCATTATGCTATAGCTAGGCAAAATAATTCCATTAAATGATTATAGGGACTAACATTTACGGATAACTGGACAACAAATTTGAGCAGCAAACAGTCAGAAAAGTAGGAAAGAATTGCCATGTTTAGTGCATGATCATGATGTGAGTGAATTAACTTTTCTTCGCGTGTTTGACCTCTGTGGGGAAATTCCCACTATGTAGTCTCATTCATATTACTTGTGCACGCTAAGCGCAATAGGACGTTAATAGGACGTGACCTGAGATCGTACGTAATGATACTGATAAATATTTATATATTTGGGCGTTAAAATGGCTAAAAAATGTCTTTTTTTCTAAATTCTTGCAAATATTGCAAAAAGCAACAATAAAAATTAGGTATACTATGCACAGTTGAAGTAGAATTGTCATATGGAATTACTTTCTGCCTTAAAATAGATCACGTGTCATCGTGGGTCAAGGACGAATAAATAAAATGGCGTGCCATTTAAACCCATTATTATTATACGAGCTGGCTCGACTTTCTGAAAGAATTGGACTCAAAATAAACTATAAAAATAGTCTATTTCAGAAGGAAACGGAATATCTAAACTGCAGGCACTCTGAGGAAAAACAATGTGAGTATAAATATCAGAATTACCCCAGAAACCGACGTGTTTCACGAAAGAGCTAGACTGCCAATTTACGAGAAACAATTTTCTCGCTTTTTTACATGTGTCTCACTGTGTTTATATCACTTGCAAACTTCGGTAGCAACCAAAATATACACAGAGAGTGACTTGAATGAAATTTGGTTGTAATGCGCATAATGTTTGCAAGAAATGCCGACGGTCAAAGCAAAATTTTGAGCATGTCATTGTGAAAAATGATTCTTAATGCGAGTACATACATAAAACCGACAGAAAACAGCAAAATGGGAAGACAAATTCAAGTGTAATATTTAAATGGAAAACTCGCAGGTGCTAAAACCATACTGAAATTTTGTGTGTATGTATGTATAATAACTGTCCAACAGCGATTGTTTCTGACATTTCTCTTTAATGAAAAATGTGCAAAAAACCGATTTTTCACTAATTTGCCCCAAAAATCTGACCAGATATAAAAGTTAGTAAAAAAAGAGTATACATGGCATGTACTGACCCATGGTAGTTATCACACATGATAATGAGTGTAGGGCATCTTTACTTTTCGACAGGGCTACCCTGACCAACGTCGCTACCCCAGCCCTTAAGTTTCCATTTTTTAATTTTGTTTTTAAGGGGGTACTACACCCCTCGATAAGTTTGTGTCTATTTTTGCATTTTTCTCAAAAACTAATAACACAGTGGTAACAAAACTTATGTATATTATAGGGGCAAAGGAATCCAATTACTACACTGGAATTTCAGTGACCCAAGACAAGCGGTTTGTATTTATGATTAGAAATAAGGTACCGCTAGCATGTACCTCGTTTCCTATCATATATACTGAACCGCTTGTCTTGAGTCACTGAAATCAGTGTAGTAATTGGATTCCTTGCCCCCAAAATATGTATAACTTTTGTTACCAGTGTGTTATTATTTTTTGAGAAAAATGCAGAAATAGTCACACATTTACCACAGGGGTGTAGTACCCCCTTAATATCAAGCATATCTAGGCAAACTTTGATGTTCTGGTTCAAATATTTATGTATGTGCATGTTTGCTTGCATGTTGGTTTGTGTTGTGTGGGTTTGGGGTACGCGTTTTTGGGGTGGGGTGGGTATGTGGGGTGGGTGCGGGGTGTGTATAGGGTTCAGGGTTGGGGTGTTTTACGTGTCTTAATATGTCACTCGGCTGAACTATATAACTTCTATTAACAAAATTTGTTTGGTAAGTTGCCATTCATGTAATATTTTGAATATTTATATGTGTGGGGTGAGATCAACCACTGTTTGTCAGGAAAATAGACTGAAAATGTAAAAAAATAGTTACTTTTCCACATGTAGCAGCGTGTGTAACAATATTAAGGGGTAGGGGAAATATAAACCATCATAACTCAACTTCAACTCATGATAATGAATTCATTTTGGAATTAATATGTAGCTAATTGATTGTTCAAACGTGTTAGTATTAATTTAAAGCAAAGCAGACATTAATTGTCAGGCAGATAGCCATAAAATGTGAGAAAAGGTGAGAATGTGAGAACTTTTCTATGTATAACCATGTCAAATATGGCATTATTAAGGGGTAGGGGAAATAAAAACCACCATAACTCAACCTTTACTAATAATAATGAATTCATTTTGGTATCAACATGTAGCTAATTGATTGTTCTAACTTTCCAGTATTATTTTTAACAGAAAAACCATAAGATAGACATAAAATATGATAAAAATGTTAATTTTCCAATGTGTAACAGCGTAAAATTTGACAATATTAAAGGTTAGGGGACGTACAAACCAACGCAACTCGATATTTATTCATTATAATTCATTCATTTTGGCATTAATATATAGCTATTTGGTTGTTGTAATCTTTTAGAGCAAAATAACCATTAATTGTTAGCTGGAAAGACATAAAATGTTAAAAAATGTCAATTTTTCATGTGTAGTACCCTAAAATATGACAATATTAAGGTGTAGGGGACATTCAAATCACCAAAACTCAAGTTTTACTGATGAAAATGAATTCATTTTGGTATCAATGTGTAACTATTTGATAGTTCTAACTTTCTAGTTTTATTAAGCAATTAAGCCATTAGTTGCCCGGTAGATAGACATAAAATGTATGAAAATGTTAATATTCAATGTCTAACAGCGTAAAATATGACAATATTAAGGGGTAAGGGGGACATACAAATCATCTAAACACAGGTTTCACTGACGAAAATGAATTCATTTTGGTATCAATATGTAGCTATTTGATAGTTCTAACTTTCTAGTATTATTTTAAAAGCAATTAAGCCATTAGTTGTCCGGTAGATAGGCATAAAATGTATGAAAATGTTAATATTCAATGTCTAACAGAGTAAAATATGACAATAAGGGGTAAGGGACATACATATCACCCAAACTCAAGTTTTACTGATGAAAATAAATTCATTTTGGTATCAATATGTAGCTATTTGATTGTTCTCATTTTCAGGAATTATTTTAAAAGCAATTAAACCATTAGTTATCAGGTAGTTAAACATACAATATGAGAAAAATGTTGATATTCCATGTCTAACAGCGTAAAATATGACAATATTAAGGGGTAGGGGACATAGAAATCACCAAAACTCAAGTTTTACTAATGAAAGTGAATTCATTTTGATATCAATATGTAGCTATTTGATAGTTCTAACTTTCTAGTATTATTTTAAAAGCAATTAAGCCATTAGTTGTCCGGTAGATAGGCATAAAATGTATGAAAATGTTAATATTCAATGTCTAACAGCGTAAAATATGACAATATTAAGGGGTAAGGGACATACATATCACCCAAACTCAAGTTTTACTGATGAAAATGAATTCATTTTGGTATCAATATGTAGCTATTTGATAGTTCTAATTTTCTAGTATTATTTTAAAAGCAATTGAGCCATTAGTTGTCCGGTAGATAGATATAAAATGTATGAAAATGTTAATATTTAATGTCTAACAGCGTAAAATATGACAATATTAAGGGGTAGGGGACATGCAAATCACCAAAACTCAAGTTTTATTGATGAAAATGAATTCATTTTGGTATCAATATGTAGCAATTTGATTGTTCTCATTTTCTAGCATTATTTTAAAAGCAATTAAACCATTAGTTGTCAGGTAGTTAAACATACAATATGAGAAAATTTTTGATATTCCATGTCTAACAGCGTAAAATATGACAATATTAAGGGGTATGGGACATACAAATCACAAAACTCAAGTTTTACTGATGAAAATGAATTAATTTTGGTATCAATATGTAACTATTTGATTGTTCTCATTTTCTGGCATTATTTTAAAAGCAATTAAGTTTCCCACTAGGGGTTGAAGGTCATAATGGGGCCAATACTAAAAAATGATCCTACATGTATCATGTTGTAATCTCAAATTGTTCCTCTCATCGCTAAGAATTTTAAAAAAAGACAATTGTCATAGTTCTATGAAGCTTAGTTCAGGGGTTATAACGTCGAATATATCAAAAATATCATAAATAAAGGTCAAATTTTAAAAATGGTCCAATTGCACCAATTAACGTAAGAAACCTCAATCGTATACTACATTCAAATTTTGGTGCAACGATTTGTATTCCTGTGTTCCCCTTCACAGTTAATGCAGCCAAAGTTGAGTTATGGTAATATTTCCCCTAACCTTAATATTCCCATATTTGACACTGTTACACATGGGAGTTTTTCTCACATTTCCTTTGTATCTACATAACAACTAATGATACTAGAACGTTAGATGAATTCATTATCACGAGTAAAAGTTGAGTTATGGGAGTTTATATTTCCCCTACCCCTTGATATTGTCATATTTAGGGACCGTTCACAAACACGTGTAAGGGGGGGCTGATGCAAAAGGGGTGGTCTGAAAATTTTGGCCCTCATAAGGGGGGGCTGAAAAAGTGACCAAAAATTTTCCTGGAAAAATTGAGGGTATATGATTTTCTATGGGGTTGACCCATAATTTTCATGTCAAAAAGGGAACCCTAAAATTTTTGAGGTCTGTAAAGGGGGGGGGGGGCAAAACATTTTTGCGATGAAATTTTTTGCATCAGGCCCCTCCCCCTTACAAGTGTTTGGTGAACGGTCCCTTCTGACAGTTTATGTGTATCTACCTGACAACTAATGATCGCTTTGTTTATAGAAAGTTAGAACAGCCAATCAGATACATTTTGATACCAAGATGAATTCCTTTTCATGAGTAAAAGTTGAGTTATGGCAGTTATAAATTTCCCCTGCCCCTTAATATTGCCATTGTACGCTTTTAGACATAAAAATTTACCTTTTCCTCACAGTTTCTGTTAATACATTTTGATACCAAGATGAATTCATTCTCATGAGTAAATGTTGAGTTATGGCAGTTTATATGTCCTACTCCTTAATATTGTCATATTTAAGCTGTTAGACATAGAATATTTACCTTTTCCTCACAGTTACTGTGTATCTACCTGACAACTAATGATCGCTTTGCTTTGAAATAATACTAGAAAGTTAGAACAATCACTTAAATACATTTTGATACCAAGATGAATTCATTTTCATGAGTAAAAGTTGAGCTGTGGCAGTTTATATTTCCGCTACCCCTTAATATTGTCATATTTATTTATGCTGTTAGACATAGAATAGTTACCTTTTCCTCACAAATACTGTGTATCTACCTGATAAATAATGGTCGCTTTGCTTTAAAATAATACTAGAAAGCTAGACCAATAACTTGGATATATTTTGATACCAAGATGAATTCAATTTCATGAGTAAAAGTTGAGTTATGACAGTTTACATTTCCCCTACCCCGTAATATTGTCATCTTCACGCTGTTAAGACATAGAAAAGTTACCTTTTCCTCACAGTTTCTGTATATCTGTCTGGCAACTAATGGTTGCTTTGCTTTAAAATTATACTAGAAAGTTAGAACAATCAACTAGATACATTTTGATACCAAGATGAATTCATTTTCATGAGTAAAAGTTGAGTTATGGCAGTTTATATTTCCCCTACCCCTTAATATTGTCATATGTACGCTGTTAGACATAGAAAATATACCCTTTTCTCACAGTTTCTGTGTATCTACCTGACAAATAATGGTCGCTTTGCTTTAAAATAATACTAGAAAGCTAGACCAATAACTTGGATATATTTTGATACCAAGATGAATTCAATTTCATGAGTAAAAGTTGAGTTATGACAGTTTACATTTCCCCTACCCCGTAATATTGTCATCTTCACGCTGTTAAGACATAGAAAAGTTACCTTTTCCTCACAGTTTCTGTATATCTGTCTGGCAACTAATGGCTGCTTTGCTTTAAAATTATACTAGAAAGTTAGAACAATCAACTAGATACATTTTGATACCAAGATGAATTCATTTTCATGAGTAAAAGTTGAGTTATGGCAGTTTATATTTCCCCTACCCCTTAATATTGTCATGTACGCTGTTAGACATAGAAAATATACCCTTTTCTCACAGTTTCTGTGTATCTACCTGCCAACTAATGGTCGCTTTGCTTTAAAATAATACTAGAAAGTTAGAACAATCACTTGGATACATTTTGATACCAAGATGAATTCATTTTCATGAGTAAAAGTTGAGTTATGGCAGTTACAAATTTCCCCTACCCCTTAATATTGTCATTTTACGTTGTTAGACATAGAAAATTTTCCTTTTCCTCACAGTTTCTGTATATCTGCCCGACAAATAATGGTCGCTTTGCTTTAAAATAATACTAGAAAGTTAGAACAATCACTTAGATACATTTTGATACCAAGATGAATTCATTTTCATGAGTAAAAGTTGAGTTATGGCAGTTTATATTTCCCCTCTCCCTTTATATTGTCATATGTACGCTGTTAGACATAGAAAATGTACCCTTTTCTCACAGTTTCTGTGTATCTACCTGACAACTAATGGTCGCTTTGCTTTAAAATAATACTAATAAAAATTCCTTTAAAAAAGGAATGTGGCGCCCAATGTGAACTTGGACGTGATATGGTGAATTCCATGGTGTGTAGATTTGGTATTATAATGATTTTTCTAGGGAAGAGTAGCAGATGATCAAATGCAAGAGAAATGTGTTTGATTGGGGAAGGTGTTCTGACAATCCAAATATAAAGTTAGTCCACCTCAAATGACCTGTAACAATTTGTGATTGACATTACTTAATTCACCTCGGATGACTTTGATCTGACATTCAACTTTTTTGTTCTTACACCAATCATACCCATAACAATTTAACTCTTACAACTTCCTGTCAACTCTCTAATTTAAAACTCTAAATTTCTGTCTGTTTGCCTTTTCTGTCTTATTTAGTACACTACAGTTTGTTACAATTATGATAAGCAAACATTGCTGGGTAGATAACAGGATTTAGTTATTTACCTAATCCAATCATGGAGGTAGTAGCTAGATTCTATGGTAATTAGCAAACAAAAGCCATCAGTTTTAAGAAGTCTCGTTAATTGATCTTATCACTATGGACCACAAGAGTCTCATCCCAGTGGCATAGTCCAATAACCTCAATTACATAATCATAGTGCAAAATTTGACCTCAAGTTGCAGAGTATGAGTTTGTGTACAAAGGATGAATGTACAAATGTATTAGGGTTTAAGAACTGTTCCCATGATAGATGAGCATGTTGTGGATCCTAGTGTATGGTCAAATGTCACCGTCTATCGGGTTCTAAAGCACACGGTAAACTGGTTGAACGCATACAAAGGTCAGGATTTATTTGGTGTTTTATAAATCCTAATTTTGTATTTTAAACAAAGAATATACGCTCACCATTTTATCCCGTGCATATCAGAAAACAATAATAAAATAAAATCCAAGCAAATTGTGGTTTTATTTCTGAGCTGGGCATAATTTTAGCAAAACAATTGCGAAGTCAATCTAGCAAGAGTGAAATTAGAAGCTTTTCACAAAGTCATGCCTATATTGTGGCGCGCCTCCGTAGAGGGCGCCACAAAAAGTTAGAACAATCAATTAGATATACATATTGAATTGAATTTAATAGAATTAATACCAAGATGAAGTCAATATCATGAGTAAAATATTGAGTTCTGATGATTTATTTTCCCTACCCCTTAATATTTTTTCTATGTTATGTTGATATACTGAGGGAAATCAACATCGCTTTTGTTGGGGTTTTTGGTTTTTTTTATAAACATTTTTTGTCTTTTTCCTAGTGGTTACTCACATCCTACACATAAATATTCAAAATATTACATCAATGGAATCTTACCGGATTTTGTAAATGGAAGTTGGTGCAGTGTAGTGACATATTCATGTACACACACATTCATCCCCTCACCCCACACATACCCTATGTACACCCGCACCCCACACACACCTCGTCCCACAGACACTCCAACGAACTCATACATATTAGGCCTATAATGATTGGAACTGTTACAATAATGTGTCCCTTGATATGCTTAACATTAAAAACAAAATAAAACATTAAAATTTAAATAAAAAAATTAAAAATGGAAACTGAATCAATTTTGAAAATATAAAGTGGTATAGTTGTGAGATTTGAGGCCAATGTCAAACTTTACACATATGGTTTAAAAAAAATCAGATTACCACTCATTTATGGACTATATACTTCCAAATATGCTCAAATGAAACCTGTTTTTGTTAGGAAAATCATTTAGCTACATATTGATACCAAAAGTAATTCAAAATCATGAGTAAAAGTTGAGTTCTTGGAGTTTATATCTCCCCTACCCCTTAATTTTGTCCTATTTTTTGTGATTTTATGTGATTTTACGTCCATACATAAAATGACCTGTAAAAAAGTGATACCACAACTTGAGCCCACTACCTACCTAGCAGTGATCTAGAGGGTCCATACTAACTACCTATGGTGTCAAACCTTGTATGTAGTGGAGGGTGAACGAAGTCATTTTTTTGAGGTTGCTGCTCCTGTACTAAGTGGTATACCATAATACAGTACTAAATCTACATGGTTCAGCTATGGTGCGGTAACCACTCTAGTTAAGTTATGGTTGTAAAATCTGGGACTCATAGAAATACACTTAAGGAATCGGATAGCAATGTTTGCACAGTATTGTTTGTGGACCTGAGAGCACATGAGACATATGTTTTTCTGCATTCTGAACTGAATACGAGGAATGTCCTTCTGATATCAAATGATTTTGATATTTTGAAATTTGTGATATAAATTGGCAAATTATTAAAATTTGATATTTTTGATATTTAGCAGTCCTCAAAGTAAACTTTATAAATCTAATGATATGTACTGAAAGTGTATTGTAGCTGGGATGTGAAATTGACTCAGGGTCCATTCAGCCATTGTTTACTATTGGGGATTGGTAACCAAAACCTTATTGTAAACTAATGCAGTAACCGGGGTACTCAGTACAAATGACCATACAGGGACGTGCCGCAAACATGGGTAGCATTTTCAGCCTTTTGGTATATCAATGACCCCTTTTTCAAAGCCTATTTTGTATATGAATGGGTCCTTTTTTCAAAATTTTCTCAATTTTTTCGGAAAATAGCCCAATTTTTCCTTAATCTAGCCAAAATTTGTAAAAACTAAGACAATTTGGGTTAAATTTGGCAGAAAATTTTGACTTTTGGTATATCAATAGGTCCAAATTTCTTGAAAAATTGGTATATTTATGGGTCCACTTTCAAATTCTTAGCGGCACGTCCCTACCAAAACCAAACTTGAGTACCTCCCCGGTGCAGTATAAGACTACAATCTTGGATTGTTTATGTGATGATGCTCCACCAGAAAGGCCCTTTGTATTTGTTGCCTTGTGCGTGTTGTCTTAGCCTTCATGGACTGTTGCTCACTTTTCAGTATGTGAGATGATCTGGTCCATGGAAGCCAAAGGCGGTAAATTTGAAATCGAGATAAAGGCAAAAGTATAGAGTAAAAAACAATAAAATACATAAGAAAATAGACCTCACAAAAAGTCAGAACTTTAGAACAAAGTATGCTAGACCTTTGGTGTTTTCAGTATAGCCTAATGTTTGTGTTTACAAGGTAATAACTATTGAAACTCAAAAATGCCTCCTTTGGCCCCCATGGAGCAGATCATGTCACATATGCTCTCTTCTGGAAGGCATCATCAAACAAACCTTGTGTTTAATGGGTCGTGTATATTGATTAAATAAAATACATTTTATATTACCATTCTTGATTGTACCTACTTGTACTTCATTAAGTTGACTACTGTTTAACATGTTTAATGATATCCTATGCACCTTGACTTCCAAGTTCTATCTAGCAGAGGTGCATTTTCCTCAAGTCTTATCCGGAGTCCCTCAAGGGTCCATCTTGGGACCCATGCTTTTTTTGTGTTACATCAATGAGATGCCTAACTGTACCCGAAACAGCACAACTGCGTTATTTGCTGATGATTCCAAATGCTTTAGATCAATCCATAGTACACATGACTGCTTGCTCCTTCAGGGTGACATCAATTCTCTTTATGGGGCAAAACATGGGACATGCATTACCATCCATCCAAATGCCAAATAATTTCAGTCACCAGAAAAAGAAATATGGTGAAATTTGACTATCGTATGAATAACAATATTTTATCCAGAACTATCAAGGATCTTGGTTTTGATATTTCATCTAATCTTGTATGGAATGACCATGTTAGACGTGTTGTCAACAAGTGCAATAAAAAGTTGGGTATGATAAAACGTGCAGGTTTTAATGCTCCCGAAAGGGTCACAAGGACACTTTTTACTGCACTGGTCAGGAGTGATGTGGAGTATGCCAGCTCTCTCTGGAGTGGTACATCAAAACGTAATCTTCGATTAATTGAAGGCATCCAGAGGAGAGCAACAAACTATACTCTACATTACCCTGATTTAGACTATCGTGAGAGGTTAACTAAATTAAACCTCCTTCCTTTGTCTTTTAGACGTGAAATCCTTGATCTCACATTCTTTTTAGATGCAAAATGGAACTTTATGACCTTAATCTTAACCATTTTGTTGTTTTTAACTCCACCCTCAAGGACCGTCCCACCACCAGATCTGCTGACCCCCTATTGTTGATTCCCAAACGATGCAAAACCGAATCTCACAGGGCATCGTTTTCAACCGTATCGTTCCCCTGTGGAATCAACTTCCTCTCACAATTAGATCCACTGTCAACATGTCCTATTTTAAGAGCCAGCTCTCTGAGTGGTACAAGAACCAACTAGAGGAGAGTTTTGATCCTTACAACACATGCTCTTGGGTTACATGTTGCCAGTGTTCTGGTTGTAGGCTTGTGTAGGTTTTTTTTTTCCAAATTTTTTGGGAGGGGGGGGGGTGTCCTCATTGTTTTGATCCTTGGTGGGACTGTCCTAGAGGTGCTTTGCACCTGTTAGTCCTTGCCTTTCACTGGTGCAAAATTTTATCTATACTTCCTTTTTTTTTTGTATGTACTTTTGAATATTCATGTGCAATATATTTTGATGTAATACAGCTCAACTGATCATACTTTTCCTACATTCGACCTTGCATGATTTTTGAGTTGACACAGTCATGAAAATAACTATAGATACTTGACAGACCATTAGTAGCCCAGTTCTGAACCTTTTCATTGATCATTCATAACAATAGGTATCTGATGGATCAGTGAAGATAAGAAGGGATTATAATATATCCGTAACCTTGATATTATAGTACATCTCGAGGAAAAAGTGCAATGGACATGTTTTCATTTTATGTTTCAAATATCCCGCGCATGAAAATTGAGTATTTAACCCAAAATGGAAAATATATTGGAAATCTGTTTAACAGATTTTTTTGACATCCTTTTCTGCACTGTATTATACCTAAATTAAGAAATTTGATAAATATTCAAAGAAAATATAGGTCATCCAAAAATGTTTGATTTTTACACATTTTGTGGCAAAAAAGGAAAAATAAGCAAAAATATCAAAATCTGTTTTAACAGCTTCATTCATCAAGTCATAACAAACGGCCTACATGCTTAATTTCTAATAAAATATTGAAATTGTGAAAAATATAGGTATTTATTGATTTTCATGTTTTTCTTGCAAATATGCTAATAATATGCAAATTATGAAATTGCAAAATAAAGTTTCTACATAGCATACATCTTTCAAGTGTGATGTTCAAAATGACAGACATCAAAAAGAGATTCGATGAAATGTAAAGGTGTAGTAACAATTTTGGCATGGACTGTCTGGTTAGGAAAAGTATAGTAAGTTGAGCTGTATTATAATTATTGTATATACCAGTGATAAAGTGTAATAAATAAATAAATAAACTCATTTGCATATAATACCCATGATATATGGATTTTTTTCTTTAAACTGCATGGATACAACCAGAGGCCTGACAGTAAATATCCAATCTATATGAGAAGTAAAGCCTTTGAAAATATGTATCAATATTAATACTTGACCACTGAAAGAATTTCAAGAATTGATCAATGTTGTTTCTTTGCAGATCAATTACAATCACAAGGACCACAGATAATGATTCTGTGCAACTACTGAAGAAAGAATGAACAGTTTAACCAACCCAAAGTGTTACAATTATACATGACAACAAATAAACAGTACGACAGCAACTTAGCTCACTTCCGGTAATTTTTACCGGCGTGACCTCTGCTGTTACGTAACGCAATGTTGAAAATCAGGTGGCAAATACGGTTTTTCAGAAAACATCAAAAAAATGGAATACACGAGTCGTTTCTCCCTTCATTTCTATATTGAGCCCATAGATAAGATATGAAACATGCGTATAAGGCAAAGAATAACGTGTAAAAGTTGAATTATTGTGGAAAAAATGAATGCTTTTTGTGCGCGAAGTAGCCTAACAAATGAGAGAAAATGCATGTCACGATCACTAAAATGCTTATATCTACAGCTTTGAGGAAACGCCGGTCTAATGCTTTTCTGTTATGATAAACATTAATTAACCACAGCTTGTATTAAAATTTCAGCGAAAATGAGCGGTGGAACAACCTAGTCGTAGGTTGAAAAGTTGCGTTCTTTGAGTCTTCGTGTCCAAGCGCAAGACGTTGCAAGTGTCACGATGCTTCACGAAATGGATCCCAGCCGGCGCTGTCTATTATACATGTTATATTGATTAATATAGCAATTAAAAACGCGTCTATTGTTATATATTTTATAAATGCAAAATACTCTATTGTGTAACAAAATATTGTAGTCGTCAAAGAAGGTAGTATCATCTCATTTAACTGAAGTACAAGCAGTTTTGAAAGGATTGTTGTTGAGTGAGATCCTTGAACATGTTGAACGAGAAATAAGATAGCAAAAGAATACCCTTTGCCCGAACAAGTTGTGATGGCTTAGTGGACAGAGCGAAGGTAATGAGTAGTGGAAGGTTGAGAGTTCGATTCCCATGTTATCTTATCGATGATGTGGAATTTTCAGTTCGCTTTTTTTTTCTTTTTTTCCTCTCCTTTTGTCTTTAATAATATAGGCCTAAATGAATGTCAGCTTGAAGGCCCACTTTTTTCATGATTTATTTCTTGTTCATGTTTAAGGCTTATCCTACATTCGAGTTCATATCTTTTTAAAAAAATGCATTTAAGTTCAGTAGCTTTCAATATGAAATAATCAAATAACTTAAGTAATTTTTAAAAGTTCAAGAATGATATAGGCCTATCAAATAAAGGAACGTCAACACAGATTTTCACGATTTTTTAATTGGACTATAGACCCCTGCCCTATCGGCAACATATTTTATGAGCTTTTATGCATACATATCAAATCATGAGATGCACGAATTTCAAACCTAATATTTTGGCATATTTGTCATTTTTACACAATGTCCAACTTACACCTCGGATTACACCTAATTGGAATCAGCCAAGTTCGTTGTCTAGATAGAGCAACTAACTTTGATGTCTTGAGACTAATCCCCCATAGAACACCACATTTAAGCGGTCAAGATATTAAGTGTTTTCTTTCATTTTTATCTCGCTATACTTCTGCTTCAAATGTAACGTGAAACCTTCCTGACATGACAGTTGTTTACTAATATTATAAATATTGTTATAATTTTTGGAATAACAAAACTTCAAATTTGCCCGAAATCGTATATTATGGCTTTAATAAAAATATGAAAACTACATGTAGGATTTAAAAATATGAGTTAAAATCAAATCAAAAATCAAAGAGAAGCGCTTGCGGGGTTCGAACCAAGATCGAACTTCCAAACACATGTATTTACCACTAAGCCATACCAGAGACATGATTAATTCGGTGACAATAATAGCAATGTTATACCCACTCAGTGGCTCACTCGTGATTCTATTTCTGGAATGAGTTAACACCGTCCAAATAATGTAACACAAACCTTTATGCTGACTTTTAAAATTGTTTGAACGTTGGGAGTATTATTTTCAAGTTCAATAACCAACAATGGACAATTGACAATGAAAGTTTCTTTGCAGGAAAAACATCGGCCGTACAACATATGGCGTGACAGTAGTCACGCACAAAGATAAACATTTCAACATGTTCAATATACGACTAGAAATATACCCCAACCAAAAATCACGAAATTTTCAGGCAAGCTAACTTTAGTTATTCTATAACATGACACCCATTTTTGATTCCGTCGCTTTTTCTTGCTTGATGATATGAACATTTTTGTGTTCGTGACATGCAATTTTTCTCATTTTCCGAGCTACTTTGGACATGTTCAAGCTTCTTTTTTTCCATTTAATTCAACTTTTACACGTTATTTGTTGCTTTACACAAATATTTGATATCTTATCTGTGGTCAGGGTACATAAATGGAGCAATATACGACCCGTGTCTTCCATTTCTGGGGCTATTTTGATAAAAAGCGTTTGCCGGCTAAAATTTTAACATTGTGTTACGTAACCCGTGTTCACCAACCCGTATAAATTTTCTGTCGAACAAAAGAGGTCACGAAGTTGCTGTCGTACTGAAACACAAATCCCGACCGGCACACAACCCAACTTGAAAAAAAAGCAAGGGAATGTGCCGGCATGGGAATCGAACCCACGACCTTCCGATATCTAGACGGACGCCTTATCCATTAGGCTACCAGCTCCCACTGATAAACGGTGGTTAAAGCTGGGTCTAATGTTATAGCAGTCATGGTATACAATACACACACACAAGTATTACGCAAGTACGCATGTGCAGGAGATCATTATTGATGCTTAATGGTTTCCCCAGTATAATTATAAGTAAAGTAGGTAATGGGGATACGCATCCTGCACAAGAACAAATAAACACAATGGGGAACGATTGCTCGCTACAAGAGGAAACTGAATATATTTAATAAGAAAGAATGAACAGTTTAACCAACCCAAAGTGTTACAATTATACATGACAACAAATAAACACAAATCCCGACCGGCACACAACCCAACTTGAAAAAAAAGCAAGGGAATGTGCCGGCATGGGAATCGAACCCACGACCTTCCGATATCTAGACGGACGCCTTATCCATTAGGCTACCAGCTCCCACTGATAAACGGTGGTTAAAGCTGGGTCTAATGTTATAGCAGTCATGGTATACAATACACACACACAAGTATTACGCAAGTACGCATGTGCAGGAGATCATTATTGATGCTTAATCGTTTCCCCAGTATAATTATAAGTAAAGTAGGTAATGGGGATACACATCCTGCACAAGAACAAATAAACACAATGGGGAACGATTAATGCTCGCTACAAGAGGAAACTGAATATATTTAATAAGAAAGAATGAACAGTTTAACCAACCCAAAGTGTTACAATTATACATGACAACAAATAAACACAAATCCCGACCGTCAAAAAAAAAAAAAAAAAAAAAGCAAGGGAATGTGCCGGCATGGGAATCGAACCCACGACCTTCCGATATCTAGACGGACGCCTTATCCATTAGGCTACCAGCTCCCACTGATAAACGGTGGTTAAAGCTGGGTCTAATGTTATAGCAGTCATGGTATACAATACACACACACAAGTATTACGCAAGCACGCATGTGCAGGAGATCATTATTGATGCTTAATCGTTTCCCCAGTATAATTATAAGTAAAAGTAGGTAATGGGGATCGCATCCTGCAAAGAACAAATAAACACAATAAACGATAAAAGAGGAAACTGAATATTTTAATGAGGTCGGAATTGTGTTTATTTGTTGTCATGTATAATTGTAACACTTTACATGACAAAAATAAACATTCTTTCTTATTAAATATATTCAGTTTCTTTGTAGCGAGCAATCGCTCCCATTGTGTTTATTTGTTCTTGTGCAGGATGCGTATCCCCATTACCTACTTTACAACTACTGAAGGGTATTTTTGCTTGCAAAAATGAAAATGTATTGAGAATCATATTCATTCATTTTTGTCTCGCCTGATAAGGCAGGAGACTAT
Organism: Amphiura filiformis; assembly: GCF_039555335.1. NCBI lineage: Eukaryota > Metazoa > Echinodermata > Ophiuroidea > Amphilepidida > Amphiuridae > Amphiura > Amphiura filiformis. The sequence goes on from NC_092631.1 coordinate 78,903,653, forward strand.
ATAATCACTTTTCCGTATGTAGGTGTGGGGGTGTGTGTGTGGGGGGGTGTGTATGTGACAAATTTGGTTAAAGTTTTGGTTAAAGTTTGCTTTCCGCCTATTTTCATGGAGACTATGAGTCGCACGTTCCTCAAACTTGGTGGGTGGGTATCTTGACCCGAGACAGAACCGGTTTGTATTGGTTAGTGGGTCAAGGTCACTGAGGTCATCTAGGGGTTATCTGAGGTCAAATTAGTAAAAACTGTCGTATGGCCATGAAAATTGGTGGGTCCAGTCAACATTTAAAGCCAAATTTGTGGAAGGTCATTTCGAGGTCACCAGGGGTCATCTGAGGTCAAATTAGTAAAAACTGTCGGATGGGCATGAAACTTGATGGGTACAGTCAACATTTTAAGCCAAATTTTTTGAAGGTCATTTCGAGGTCACCAGGGGTCATCTGAGGTCAAATGAGTAAAAACTGTCATATGGGCATGAAACTTGGTGGGTGCAGTCAACATTTAAAGCCAAATTTGTGGAGGTCATTTCGAGGTCACCAGGGGTCATCTGAGGTCAAATTAGTAAAAACTGTCGGATGGGCATGAAACTTGGTGGGGACCGTCAACATTTAAAGCCAAATTTTTGTAAGGTCATTTCGAGGTCACTAGGGGTCATCTGAGGTCAAATTAGTAAAAACTGTCGGATGGGCATGAAACTTGGTGGGTACAGTCAACATTTAAAGCCAAATTTTTGTAAGGTCATTTCAGGGTCACCAGGGGTCATCTGAGGTCAAATTAGTAAAAACTGTCCTATGGGCATGAAACTTGGTGCGTACAGTCAACATTTAAAGCCAAATTTTGGAAGGTCATTTTGAGGTCACCGAGGGTCATCTGAGGTCAAATTAGTAAAAACTGTCGGATAGGCATGAAACTTGGTGGGTACAGTCAACATTTAGAGCCAAATTTTTGGAAGGTCATTTCAGGGTCACCAGGGGTCATCTGAGGTCAAATTAGTAAAAACTGTTGCATGGGCATGACACTTGGTGGGTACAGTCACCATCCGCCAGATAATCGTGCCCAGCCGATAACCGCCAAATTCATTTACCTCTACCAAAAGTAATTGCAAAAGCAGGCGGTCTCAAAAGCAGGCGAGACTCGTGGTTCGAGAACCGCCTTGTTTTTAAATTGTTGGTTATTCATTCATTTTATTTGTTTTATTTACTACTTAGTAATTTGTTTATTATGATCATGAGCATTTGTTTTTGTTCTTTCTCCATTCTGTGTGAAACATTTTTCCACACTTAAAAGGGCATTTCGTGATCCACAGCCTCATCCCCCCACTTTTCTCAAAAAAAGTTGAGATTTTTATATCACTGGAAACCTCTGGCTACATAATGATTATATACAAAATATTTCTTGCAGATTAATTCATTTAGCAAAGATATCGTGAAATTTGAATTTCGTTCTGGTGCACCAGAACGAAATTACAACGCATTGTCTATGGAGCAGTGTAATACACATAATTATAATAAACTCGGAAACGCAATATCGGAATCAACTGAAATTTTGGAAATAAGCTTTTTTCATGGATATGTACTGAAAAATGTCATAAAAAGAGGATGCTAGGATCACGAAATTCTCCTTTAAAATACTATTCTGAATTTTAATTGTTAGTGCCCCTTTTTACTCTTCATTGTCAAACTGGTTTCTTTCTCTCTTTTTCATTTTCATTATCATGATTATCAAATTAAATGGACAATGGTGCATCCTTGTCTGCTCTAAATGTGAATATTTGCCCCCACCTACTGGCAATTTGTTGCAAATAGAATCCATTACAAGATGGATGTGTGCTGCAGCACACAAAAATAGATACAGGACTAGCTATTATGGTGCAGGGCTGCAGGCCAACGTGAATGCTACCTTATAAACTTGTTGTAGTCACTAGAATTATTCACCAGATTTTTATATTTTTTGTGCTAAATATTTATGAATTGTACTAAATGCTGTGTTTTTATATGGATGTGCTGTGGAAGAGGAGATAGAGGCATGGGAAAGCTGCGATGTGTCAGCGATTTTGGTGCTCCTTTGAAGGAGGGATATAAGTAAAAACAACTATGGCACACAACCATAATTTGACTGTTCATTGCCAGAAGTGGGTAAATGTTAGCTGCATGCCCTGTGAACATTTAGGCAATTATACATTGTATTCATGTACACATGGCAACTATTGCACTTACCCACTTGATGGCACCGAGCAGCCGAAATATACTATGTGTGCAAGCAGAAGGAACAATGTCACAATACCAATATTGGTTTACCCTTTTATCATGCATATTTAATATTAAGAAGATTCTTGGATTATGTGAGGTTGATTTTCAGGTCCTAATCAACAAAGCTCACTCACATATGTCCCTTTTAAACTTGAATCAATCAAATTACTAAGAAATGACAAAGAGTTATATATAATCCTGGTTATAATAACTTGGCTCTTTATGTAATCCATCAATATCATCAATTAATATGCTCTTGTATTGACAATGTTATCAGGCAAAGGAAATACAAAAGCACTTATTTTGGTACATCAATGTAATGACCATGTGAATTGGTCAGTGGGATGAATGAAATATATAAGATATCAATATTGGCTTCAGTAGTGATGCAAGGTGCTCAGTATAAAACACAAAGATATTAGACAGTTCTGAATCTAAGGAGTGCAATATTTTCAAAGAACAAAGAAATATGGCTATCAATGTTGGTTCAAATATATGACACAGGTTTTTTTCTTTGGGTTTTATGTTACAACTGGTTTGAAATACATATTTGTTGGCCCTTGTCATTTGTTATGTTGCAGGAATTATTTGTTAAAATGAGATGACAAAGGTGTGTGGTTCTTTATACAAGCTAAATGAAATACTGACATTTCTGATCACTCTCAGTGTAATTAGAATCAAGGAAGTTTTGCCCCCCAAACATGCAAGAGCAGACATACCATAGTAGCATATCGCACCATTTTTCCATGGTTTACACAGAGTGCAGCCAGAGAAGATATCTAACACTTCCCATAATATGCATTTCTTCCATTTCAATTTTCTGTACTGGTTTGCTATCTAGTGCAACATGGCTCGATAGTGACAAACTTTCTGTGGTACAGAAAACTACCGGAAGTCACAGGAGCCAATGTTCAAAAGTCACCAATTTGTTTCTATGGGACATGAAACTGTCAAATGTTGTGGAAAAAAATCTTCAAAGGTCACCCATTTGGGCTACCAAATTGTGGGTTTGGCAACCCTGAAAGTAGACCTTAATATAAATTTGTTTTGTAGTTGTGCTTTGTATGCTTAGTTATAGTTACGGTTATATAACTGTACCATCCCGCCTTTTTTGTTTGATGAATGAACTACATGTATAAAATAGTGATTGATTGACCCGGTTGATTGATTGATCGGTTATGTAACTGTACCATTCCGCCTTATTGTTTGTTTGTTGAATGAACAAATAAAATGTTGATTGATTGATTGACCGGTTATATAACTGTACCATCCTAACTTTTTGTTTGGTGAATGAACTCATACAATATTGATTGATTGATTGACCATAATTATGTTAACACAGTACCAAGCAAGCAGGGCGGAATTATATCAGTTAATTGGTAGCCAAGATGGAGTGGATGAATACATGTTGAGGAGACCACTTTTTATTCAACCTTTTCAAACCAAGATTTCTATATTTTTTGCCAGGATGTAAATGTACAACAACATAGAGGAACCAGAACAGGAGATATTCAGTAAGTCTTCAAGGTGCCATCTGGTGTCATCTTTTGAAGTGAGTGAGTTGTCAGAATACATACATGTCTATGTGCAATTGAAATTCTACCATGGAAGAAAGAGATCTTTCATCTCTTTCATCCATGGTTCTACTTGCATTAATAAAGTTAATAACTTTTTTTTCATAGAGTATAGAAGGCAAGAAAATTAAAGCATAAAAAGTAATTTATTTTTAAAGATATATATCTTTTTTGCACTTTGTAATAAACTGTACCTTTTGATTCACAGGGGCAAACATGGACAAGAGCATGGCAGAAGATGTTGACGGTGCTTTTGTCATTCTGCTATGCTATTCAAAGGAAAACCAAAGGAGTGAACTCGGGGAGTGAACACTGCAAAAAAGGTAATCTGATACTTTTATATCTTGCTCATACATTTGTATTTTGTTACACCCTGTTTACTTTTTTCTGACCAGTAATTACTTCAACAGCTGTTAGTAACTTCATTGATTTTCTAATTCTATAGCTTTTTATTTTGCTTTCTGACTTTGTTACTGCTCACCTGTTTTCTTAATTTCTTTTGTTACATTGGGGTGGCTTTAATATTTTGCCCTGCTCATTTGAGTGGATGATATTAGAACAGTGTGTGTCTTCTCCCAGGGGCTGCTTATCTTCTCTGGTCTGTGGATTGGATGTGATGTGAGCTTTTGCATGTAAGTTAGGCCTACATGTAGTATTAACTTACAAATTAATTCATCATGATGAAATTTTCAATATGTAAAATTTATCCCTTGAGAAAGAAAAGTTTTGTCTTTTCGAAATGTCGGGTTTTTAACTTTGTTTATGTCTTGTGTTACCCCCCCATTGGATGCTGTGTCATATTTTCCCTGTTTTTAATTTTATCCATTGCTAGTGTGACACTGATGTATTCTTTTGGATCCATCCTTTGGTTCCCCGCTGGTCAGTTTGAACAGATTTTCCCTGTTTTTATAATAATAATTGAGTTGTTTTTGGTCCGATGTTGCACTTCAATGTTCCAATTTGTATTTATATTGCCAATTTTTTTGCTTTGAATTATTTCATACTATTTTATATATGTATTTTGTACACAAATTTCAGGTGAAAATGCATCACTCAGCTCAGCCACCGTGACCACACTCGGCTCAGCCACACCATTCTTCGCCCCAGCAGAGTTTCTAGACTTCAGCTTGTTGACACATTTTTGAATGAACCTCATTGAGAATAAATTTGAATGAATCATCAGACAGCAGAATAAACAGCAATAGAAACCATCTGACTAAATGAAAGATGCCCGATGGATTTCAACTCCAAGAAATGCTACACTCTTAGGATTCACAGGAAAAAACACCTTATCATCCATAATTACCACCTTGGAGGGGACGCTCTTTCTACTGTGCCCAGTCAAGCCTAGTGGAAGGGTTAATGCCTATGAACACACTGATTTTACATCATCTGGCATCAAATTAAATTGAACAGCTGGCCCAAGCAGATTCAGCTGAGAGGAGGAGGAAGATGGTGAAATTCACAAAAAGTTCAGTTGGAAATCTCACATCAATGCCACTGTAGCCAAAGCCAGAAGGACACTGGGAAAATGCTCACAATCCGTGAAACACCAGGCCTACATTTCTTTGGTAAGATCACAACTAGAAATTATCAAAGCTGTCTGAACAAGAACAATATAAGACAAAAACTTATTCAGGAAAAGATAAATGCATGCTCTCTCTGTCAGGCAGATAAGGAAGAATGTGATATTATATTTGAAGTTGAAAATTGTACAAATGAATTTTGCAAATGGCTGTTTCAGATAACAAATCCACTGCAATTGCACACAACAACTCTGGATATGTTATCTATTTTTTTCTAAAATACTTAATAAATTTACAAGAAAGTGCTATCTCAACCATTATTTTCTGAAAATTTTGGTACCAAAATCTAATTTTCGTCAGATATGGAGATGAGTCAGTGTTGCGCTAAATGTTGGAAATGTTTATACCATTCACTAGGATCCACAACATGCTCATCTATCAGGGCACATTTCTTTAACCCCAATACAGTTGCTTATTCATTGAATGACCTTTGCAAATTTGGATACACAAACTCATACTCCGCAATTTGTGGTCAAATTTTGTTCTATGATTGTTTAATTGAGGTTATTGAACTATGGCATTGGGATGAGGCCATTGTGGTCCATAGTGATTGTAATGGTTCACAATTTTGTTTTTCTCTTTAATATTCAACAGATCCGGCAGCACTATCAAAATAGAAACTTGTTGCAACAACAAGCTGTACCCTTCTGATGTTTGTTTGTACGTTGGACAGATCTACCAATTGGCATCATCATCCCTGATGACAGGGTTAGTCAGATGTGGACATTTGTCATACACACCAGGGTAAAAAACCCCACAGATTTATAAATCGCAAGTACTGTACATAACTTCATCGCGATTTACAGAAAACCGCTGAAGAATATATATACCATTTTTAATAGCATCAATCAGGAACTCAGTTCTATGCAAGCGGGCACAGAACCCTAATCATAAACATCACAGCCAGGATCAGCTTCCCAAGTTTCATACGGTAGAATAAGACACCTAGCAGTAAGTTCCTTGTCCAGGGGAATTTCAAGCCAACTCAGTTTTTCACAAGAACACATATCGACATTGTATGGACTTGAACTTGTACTGAATGTCATGCACCAGAGTTGAGCGTTGAGTTCATAAAAGTTTGAGGCTTCACCTGCACACCTTCATACCAACCTTAAAAGTAGCGAAGGATAAATCATGGAGGTAGCATGGACTGATGGAGCAAAGGTAAGGACAGAATGGAGGACTGCATGGTTTTTGGTTTTCACTAGTACCCCTTTAATGATTCATCCTATGGTAAAGACACTACATAGTGCTCTGGGTGATTACTGATTAGGCTAATGGATATGAATCAATTGCCCATCTACATCAATGCCCATCAGGCCTCGAAATAAGCCAAAATTGCTAAGGGCCATTTGGGCCCTTGATCTAAAATGTTTGAGGGCCCTCACAAATTTTTGTGGGCCCAAATTTGTGCCATTGATTTTAACCTATGAACCCCACAAAAAAGTGAGAAAAATGGTTAATTTTTTGTGGGTCTTTTGGGCCCGTCAGATGTATCTTTTGCGGGCCCTCACTGATTTTCAGGTGCCGAGGGCCCTTGCCCTCCTTATTTCGAGAGCCTGTTGCCCATGTTTGCCAAAATTATCATTATTTGAATACCATGCACTTTTTCTGTTAAACTATGTACTAAACTCAGCAGTAAAGACCTTTTGTCCTGAGGAGGTGTAATATATTCCATTTTTTGCACTCCATTCAATGGGCCCCATTTTAATTATAATCTAACAAGTTAGGAACGATGGCAAAACTTGACAAAAATCTTGTATCTTTGTTATGCAATATGAAAGATTTGAATCAAGCAAACATATTCTCTCAAATAAAGGCCCCTGAGGTTGTGTCATTTTTGAACAGGCAGGCATGAGAATTTTTAGTTTTAAAACTGAATTCATTTTTTTTGGTCAAAATTTCTGCAACTTTGTTTAATTTAAGCCTGTTTTGGGTACTTTTTACCCAATTTCACACACATTTTCATTTTACGTTTTTATTAGGAAAGTGCAGTCTCATGCCTGAACAGGCGAGGCATATATGGGAAGTGAATTTTGGATGAAAAAATTGTGTTATGAAGGCTTAAAGAACAGCAAAATACAGATCGCTTCCTGTTTAAATTTATTGCAAATTATGTTCGACCACTTGACACCCATGCCAGTTTTAAGTTTACCTACATACTATAGCATGGCAATTTCTGCATTTTGGTCGCTTTTACTTAAAAAAATATGCATGGCGTTTATTAGAGGGGGCTTTAATTAGAGAGAATATAGTATGTCCCCATTTGTCCATTCTTCAACATACCAAAGTTTAATCCCTGTTCTTCTGAATATAAATATGCACTACCAATTTTTGACCAGTTATTTCTTGCAGCGATATAATGGCGAGTGATGATTCTCTGGTGCTCCTGGCACATGATTTCTCCATCATTGGCCAGAAGCCCGTTACAAATGACCATACGGGGGCGTGCACAAAACATGGGTAGCATTTTCAGCCTTCTGGTATATCAATGACCCCTTTTTCAAAGCCTATTTTGGTATATGAATGGGTCCTTTTTCAAAATTTTCTCAATTGTTTGAAAACAGCCCAATTTTTCCTTAATCTAGCCAAAATTTTCCCAAAATTATGGGAAAATTGTAAAAACTAAGACAATTTTGGCTAAATTCGGCCGAAAATGTTGACTTTTGGTATATCAATGGGTCCGAATTTCTTGAAAAATTGGTATATTTATGGGTCTACTTCCAAAATCTCAGCAGCACGTCCCCTACCAAAACCAAACTTGAGTACCCCGGGACCAGAAGCACTAGAGAATATCGGCCAAACTTCATGCGACAGGTAAGCCTTGTTTATCTTTTTTATGTTGTACTCATTTTTATGATGCTTTATATATTCTTTTTTTTTATCAGGTCATCTTGATGTTGTTACAGCAATATTTCAGGCATGCAAATAGCCCAGTCGTATGAAGAAAGAAATATTTTAAAAACAGTAGAAAATTGGTTGCCATTTTTTTGTATCATTGGGGAGAGATTTTATTGTATATCATGCAAATTATATATCTCTTTACTTTCTTAAGGACACAATTTGTTGAAAAAATGAGTATCTAGCTCACAATTGATCAATTTTGACAGATAATTGCTAGGTTCAGTTGTTGGGACAATTTTAAAACATGCAGAGATATGTATTCTATAGAATTGTAATGCAATATCACATGATGTTATTGACACCCTCTATGGATTAAATTCAAAATTATTGCTCCCTTAGTTAATGCACATGTTCACCAAAGTTGATCAACTTTCTTTATTTACCTTTCAGATCCAAATTAAATTTTGGATTGCAAATTGTTAATTGTTAGTCGTGATTGCAAGATTTCTTGTAGATTGAGACTGAGTTCTTCCTCCTCGCATTTCCTTGATTTCCTTGTCATACCACTGCCATCATCATTGTCATGACCACTACTTGTTCCATGTTGAGATCCCTGTTCTCTCCTCTTACATGCAGTCAACCAGTGATCAGTTGCTAATTCTGGGTCGAATTCATCCTCTGATAGAGACAGGAGCTTAATACGAAGTAACATATTTAGGGATTTCTCCCCAGTCGATCTTTATCAGTTTCATAATACTGAAGCCACGTTCGGCTTCAGCCGATGTTGCTGGTATTGTGTAGATTAAGTCGACAAGATGAATGAAATTGGGTGCTATGGTTTTGTATTGACGGTTGATTTGCAACAATGACATGTTGCAAAAGGTAGTTGATTTCCTGTGATATGCAATAAATATGGAGAAGAAATGGTATATTTAAATTTACAGTATATGACAAGTAGAAATATTTATGGCAAAAAGAAAACTGGTAATAAGAAAATTACATAACTTTGAATCAAAGTCATGTCTTTTGGAAGTTCTATTCTAACACGTTTCACTGGCAGCTGGTAAAGTGAATATGCAAAAATCTACAAAGTATTGGTCAACAACTCTGCCACATGAATCTATTTGGAGATCTTTACTGACTACATATATCCCATCATCTTGCTGGCCAGTTTTAGTGTTACTAATAGCATTCTATAGTACATGGAGAGTGGAAGGTATTCTTTCAATTTTGCATAGTAACCCCTTCCAGCATTCCCATCCAGTGGTAATGCGACAGTGGCATCTATAGGGAGAGTCCCCCCTTGGACTAGCATTCTATAGTACATGGAGAGTGGAAGGTATTCTTTCAATTTTGCATAGTAACCCCTTCCAGCATTCCCATCCAGTGGTAATGCGACAGTGGCATCTATAGGGAGAGTCCCCCCTTGGACTAGCATTCTATAGTACAAGGAGAGTGGAAGGTATTCTTTCAATTTTGCATAGTAACCCCTTCCAGCATTCCCATCCAGTGGTAATGTGACAGTGGCATCTATAGGGAGAGTCCCCCCTTGGACTAGCATTCTATAGTCTATAGTACATGGAGAGTGGAAGGTATTCTTTCAATTTTGCATAGTAACCCCTTCCAGCATTCCCATCCAGTGGTAATGCGACAGTGGCATCTATAGGAGAGTCCCCCTTGGACTAGCATTCTATAGTACATGGAGAGTGGAAGGTATTCTTTCAATTTTGCATAGTAACCCCTTCCAGCATTCCCATCCAGTGGTAATGTGACAGTGGCATCTATAGGGAGAGTCCCCCCTTGGACTAGCATTCTATAGTACATGGAGAGTGGAAGGTATTCTTTCAATTTTGCATAGTAACCCTTCCAGCATTCCCATCCAGTGGTAATGCGACAGTGGCATCTATAGGGAGAGTCCCCCCTTGGACTAGCATTCTATAGTACATGGAGAGTGGAAGGTATTCTTTCAATTTTGCATAGTAACCCCTTCCAGCATTCCCATCCAGTGGTAATGCGACAGTGGCATCTATAGGAGAGTCCCCCTTGGACTAGCATTCTATAGTACATGGAGAGTGGAAGGTATTCTTTCAATTTTGCATAGTAACCCCTTCCAGCATTCCCATCCAGTGGTAATGCGACAGTGGCATCTATAGGGAGAGTCCCCCCTTGGACTAGCATTCTATAGTACATGGAGAGTGGAAGTATTCATACCTGCCAACCGTTCCGCTTTTGGCGGAACTGTTACACTTTTTAAACCTCAAAGTCGTTAAAAAGCGGAACGTTCCGCTTTTCCCGATTTTACTATGAAAAAAGAAATATTAATGATGATTCTTTCTGGACACATATATTTCCTATTTTAAAATGAAAATTCCTTACAACCCTGACTGGATGACTAGGCTAGATAATGGTACTCATTTAACATGCATGTGGTCACCTTTTCATGCCCAAAAGACTCCCAAAATTGATGCATTTTGGTCGATTATCGGACCTGCATGTTATCGGGTTTTGCGTTCAAAAACTCATCTCTTTTTCCTCAATTAATATTACCTTAGTAAGAAGTATGTAATGTGTATTAATGAACGATGACGTTTGAGATGATGCTGGACTGATGTCGTGTAGGCCTATATGTACATTGTATACTCTAATATCAAGTCATGTTTAAGTCTAAATTAAATTGAAGCAAACTTGGGTCAAAGGTTTGATATGAACCTTTTAGCTGTATCCTTTGGCTTTGTGTGGCCGTCAGTCGGGGTGGACTTGGGGTGGGGGGGTGGGGGAGGTTGGGTGGGGGTGGGGGTGGGTAAATGTGTGTATGTATTTCCCTTGGGATAGGCCTACTATTTTAGTCCCAATTTGTAGTGACATCACTCTGTATGTTTAACATATTGAATTTTACAAATTACTTTTAATACAATGTATTCTTCATGCACTTTAGTACCCCCCATGTGGTCCCCTCCCACATACCCGAAGGTGTGGGTGGGGGTCAAAAATTTGATGAATCATTGTTTGTATATTGCGCATTATATATATCAATTTCAGTCATGTAGGCCATGTTATTAGGCAAAAAAAAAACTTTGAAGAATGTCTCTCATGTACAAAAGTATAGGAAACTGAAAACTTTAAAGCATGTTTTCTGGAAGAAGGAAGCACTTTTTATTAAAAGTGTAAAACAAACCAGGAGCTTTGAAATACACATTAGTACCCCCTCCCCATGTGGGCCCCCTCCCACATACCCGAAGGAGGGGGGTGGGGGCAAAAATTTAATGAATCATCGTTTTCATATTGCACATTATATATATCAATTTCGGTCATGTAGGCCATGTTATACAGGCAAAAAAAAAAACTTTGAAGAATGTCTCTCATGTACAATAGTATAGGAAACTGAAAATTTAAAACCCTTTTTAGGATGAAGGAAGCATTTTTTCAAAAAGTCTAAAACAGGTCAAAAATGGTGTAAAAACCCTCTGGCTTCGGGGCTTTGTCCACTCGACCCCACTGGGCTTTGCCCCTGAACCCCACTGTTATATGCTCGGTCGCACAAGTGCTCCCTCGCAAATATGTGTTCCACTTTTGGGGTTTCTGGGGTTGGCAGGTATGGGTATTCTTTCAATTTTGCATAGTAACCCCTTCCAGCATTCCCATCCAGTGGTAATGCGACAGTGGCATCAATAGGGAGAGTCCCCCCTTGGACCAGCATTCTATAGTACATGGAGAGTGGAAGGTATTCTTTCAATTTTGCATAGTAACCCCTTCCAGCATTCCCATCCAGTGGTAATGCGACAGTGGCATCTATAGGGAGAGTCCCCCCTTGGACCAGCATTCTATAGTACATGGAGAGTGGAAGGTATTCTTTCAATTTTGCATAGAACCCCTTCCAGCATTCCCATCCAGTGGTAATGCGACAGTGTGGACTAGCATTCTATAGTACATGGAGAGTGGAAGGTATTCTTTCAATTTTGCATAGTAACCCCTTCCAGCATTCCCATCCAGTGGTAATGTGACAGTGGCATCTATAGGGAGAGTCCCCCCTTGGACTAGCATTCTATAGTACATGGAGAGTGGAAGGTATTCTTTCAATTTTGCATAGTAACCCCTTCCAGCATTCCCATCCAGTGGTAATGTGACAATGGCATCTATAGGAGAGTCCCCCTTGGACTAGCATTCTATAGTACATGGAGAGTGGAAGGTATTCTTTCAATTTTGCATAGTAACCCCTTCCAGCATTCCCATCCAGTGGTAATGTGACAGTGGCATCTATAGGGAGAGTCCCCCCTTGGACTGGCACCCACAGATGGTTTGTTTGTTCAACAACTCTGCCACATGAATCTATTTGGAGATCTTTACTGGCTACATATATCCCATCATCTTGCCGGCCAGTTATAGTGATTGGCTTTACTGGTTGCACTTGTTCGGGTGTGGCTCTGATATTTGTTAATATCCCATTATTCCACACTCTTGTAATGTGACCTTATTTTAATTTGTTACACCCTTATTCTTCTTATTATTCTTCATCAAGTATATTGTAGCTATGGGCACTATATAGTGACAGACATCCGTAATATTCTCCATTGTTTGGGTGATGCTGCACCAATCTTGTGTAAAATGTGCTCTAATGTCCTGGCAAAACGGTTTGTTTTTCTGTGATCATCACACCCGCAATGGTAACACACAAGATGCTGAATGAATTAAGTTTGCATTGACAAAGTGGGCATCATTCATCACCATCAGATCTGTAAAGAGAAAATATAACAGTCTGTACATTCAGAATGAGCACACCTGTCCTGGTATTGATGGGTAATGGTTATTTTGTAGTGGTGCCTCTGTGATGAACAGGTGCCTCTGTAATGAGCACACTAGCATACCATCCAAAGTTTTGAAATATGGGGACAAGAAGCTTTGCTAATCTTAAACTGCCTCAATAGATTCCCCACTTTGTGATTGGGGTCTCCCCGTCACTCTGAACACGTCAGTCTGAACCACCGTCAGTCCGAAAATGTAATTGAAGTTAGGAATAGGGTAGACGTCTTTTTCAATTAGATTTTCGGACTGACGGGATTCGGATTGACAGTGTTTTAGACTGCCGGGGTGTACGTACCCTTGTGATCCAACCAACTGTGGTATATTCAGAATTGAGCTTTCTTTGTTAATTATCTGACATCTTTATTAAGCTGAATTCCCAATCCGGGGTAAACTTCGTATGTGCAGCAATTAGGAATCTTACTAATTGTAAACTGCCTCAAAAGATCCCCCACTTTATGATCCAATGTGATCGGTAAGAAGAAAGAAAGTAAGTACTATCACCAGGCGTGATGTGTGATATAGTTACGTATCGATGTTGCATATCGATACAGATGAGAGGTTTTATTCCAATGATGTTCACTATCTGACCAGCAAGCTCTAACTGTCCTCAGTACACATTATCAAGTCTTTAGTGATTTACAATAACAATAGAATTACACAGAGGGAAGTCTCAACCAATAAGATAACATAGTTGTATCTTGTGATGGTGCTTGACATTACTAGGGTCATGATTGTTGTTCTCTTGAAGTCTCAACCAATAAGATAATGTAGTTGTGATGTAATTATAACTATTGATCAATCACAGACTGGTTTGAGCAAGGTGTGGTCATAGTGGCTCTGCATTTTCCTTTGAATCTATTTAGGAAAAGTAACAATAAAGAACTATAGATTTGAGGTACAATTGTAACAAAAGCTTCATCTTACACAATGTACAAGTACAATGATAAATGCATGATCATAATCTCTTGCCAATGGAAAATGGGAAAGAGTAAAATATAACATTAATTTTGGCTGTTTTAAAAGTTTTGCTTTTCCTGATTGCAACATGTTAAATTAGCTTGGTCACAGTACCCGACTCATCTGGTGACCTAATCCATCCAGAAGTGCCTGTGTCTTCAGAAGCAACAGTTATGATGTCAGCTTCATGAGATAACTGCAGATGAAATTAATGACAGCTCGCCTTTACAATCCTGATTACTCGTTAAAGAGATCTCTTAATCTGTTGTAATTTGGCACATTCATTATAAACTAATTGTACCAATTTTTCAACGCAAATTATAACACAAAGTACTTACTTCACACGATGTAAATTTTGTTTCATTACATTTTACAGTAATGTGCATGTGGTGCATTTAATCACCAGAGTGACACCCTTATGGATATAAAATTGTTGATTTGATTGAAGAATTGACTCTATATACTTTAACATTTCTTCTAATGACATGTCTTTAAAATGAACTATTTGATGCCAGATGATGTACAATCAGTGTGTTCATAGGCATTAACCCTTCCGCTAATTGCAGTAAAGAAGAATTGAACTTCACCATCCAGTATCCTTTATTAAAAGGAGGTCTGAAATTAACATCTACATCTACTAAGATACTCAGTAAAGTTGCCAAAAGGCAATATCTGACTTAGAAAATTACCAATAAACAATTATAGATAAAATTACATAAATATACTTGAAAAAAGCTGACTGTAAGTGATAAGGACATAGAGGTACTTCTAAATGATACTATGGCACATTTTGTAAAAGAATAGTCCTCTTCAAATTATTTGGGTTCATGTCATTTTCTGGAATATCAATTGTGCTTACATTCATCTCGGTCTTTTTTTGTTGCACCATCCAGTAGACCATAGGTAGACTGATCCCTTCTGATGATAGGTCATTCAAGTCTTTCTTAGTTGCACCATCCAGTAGACCATAGGTAGACTGATCCCTTCTGATGATAGGTCATTCAAGTCTTTCTTTGTTGCACCATCCAGTAGACCATAGGTAGACTGATCCTTCTGATGATAGGTCATTCAAGTCTTTCTTTGTTGCACCATCCAGTAGACCATAGGTAGACTGATCCCTTCTGATGATAGGTCATTCAAGTCTTTCTTAGTTGCACCATCCAGTAGACCATAGGTAGACTGATCCTTCTGATGATAGGTCATTCAAGTCTTTCTTTGTTGCACCATCCAGTAGACCATAGGTAGACTGATCCCTCCTGATGATAGGTCATTCAAGTCTTTTTTGTTGCACCATCCAGTAGACCATAGGTAGACTGATCCCTTCTGATGATAGGTCATTCAAGTCTTTCTTTGTTGCACCATCCAGTAGACCATAGGTAGACTGATCCCTTCTGATGATAGGTCATTCAAGTCTTTCTTTGTTGCACCATCCAGTAGACCATAGGTAGACTGATCCCTTCTGATGATAGGTCATTCAAGTCTTCGACAATGTGTTGAAGTATTGTAATATTTGGTTAACTTACCAAATAGTGACTCTTCTCTCATTTCAGACATGTGGTGAATTTAGCAGTAGCTACTATACAGAATGGGGATTTCTTGTTACTTTCAATCTTATATTTGTTGATCTTTTTATTAGATTCCTTGCATGGGTATTGATACACATGCTTTGTATCCTCTGCAGTGGCATAGCGTCATAGGGGGCACGGGGTGGGGGAGCAGTATGTGCCCCCCAATCGATATGAAAATTTATATAATCCCATAGGAAAATTGCCGTTTTCGGTATTTCATGGTGGCACAAGTTTGCTTTTGCGCAACTGGCACTATTTTAAAATTATATACAAGTACCGTTTCCGTAATGCATGCATGACACACGAACATGTCGCAAAAAGTATAGAAACCTGTGGTAGTTTTAGCACGACGATGATCTGTGCAAACTTTTGCATCTGTGTTCAATGGTTTAACATGAATAGTTGATATTTGATGCCTAAACCACATCACCCTTGTGCATTATGAGAAACAACCCATTTTTGCCTTTGCATGTTTTCCACTCTTACTCAGTGTGGTTGTCTTGAAAACAAAATTGTTGATTTGATTGAAGAATTGACTCTATATACTTTAACATTTCTTCTAATGACATGTCTTTAAAATGAACTATTTGATGCCAGATGATGTAAAATAAGTGTGTTCATAGGCATTAACCCTTCCGCTAATTGCAGTAAAGAAGAATTGAACTTCACCATCCAGTATCCTTTATTAAAAGGAGGTCTGAAATTAACATCTACATCTACTAAGATACTCAGTAAAGTTGCCAAAAGGCAATATCTGACTTAGAAAATTTCCAATAAACAATTATAAATAAAATTACATAAATATACTTGAAAAAAGCTGACTGTAAGTGATAAGGACATAGAGGTACTTCTAAATGATACTATGGCACATTTTGTAAAAGAATAGTCCTCTTCAAATTATTTGTGTTCATGTCCTTTTCTGGAATATCAATTGTGCTTACATTCATCTCGGTCTTTTTTTGTTGCACCATCCAGTAGACCATAGGTAGACTGATCCCTTCTGATGATAGGTCATTCAAGTCTTTCTTTGTTGCACCGTCCAGTAGACCATAGGTAGACTGATCCCTTCTGATGATAGGTCATTCAAGTCTTTCTTAGTTGCACCATCCAGTAGACCATAGGTAGACTGATCCCTTCTGATGATAGGTCATTCAAGTCTTTTCTTTGTTGCACCATCCAGTAGACCATAGGTAGACTGATCCCTTCTGATGATAGGTCATTCAAGTCTTTTTTTTTTGTTGCACCATCCAGTAGACCATAGGTAGACTGATCCCTTCTGATGATAGGTCATTTCAAGTCTTTCTTTGTTGCACCATCCAGTAGACCATAGGTAGACTGATCCCTTCTGATGATAGGTCATTCAAGTCTTTCTTTGTTGCACCATCCAGTAGACCATAGGTAGACTGATCCCTTCTGATGATAGGTCATTCAAGTCTTTCTTTGTTGCACTATCCAGTAGACCATAGGTAGACTGATCCCTTCTGATGATAGGTCATTCAAGTCTTCAACAATGTGTTGAAGTATTGTAATATTTGGTTAACTTACCAAATAGTGACTCTTCTCTCATTTCATACATGTGGTGAATTTAGCAGTAGCTACTATACAGAATGGGGATTTCTTGTTACTTTCAATCTTATATTTGTTGATCTTTTTATTAGATTCCTTGCATGGGTATTGATACACATGCTTTGTATCCTCTGCAGTGGCACAGCGTCATAGGGGGCGCAGTGGCATAGCGTCATAGGGGGCCCGGTGGGGGCGGGGGCAGCATGTGCCTCCCAAATCGATACGAAAATTTATATTAATAGGAAAATGGCTATTTATCGGTATTCCAGGGTGGCACAAGTTTGCTTTTGTGCAACTGGCACTATTTTAAAATATAAACAAGTATTGTACCTGTTGCAAAAAGTATAAAAACCTGTGATAGTTTGGGCGCCATAATGACCATTGCAAACCTTTGCATCTGTGTTCAATGGTTTAACATGTGTGGTTGTCTTGAAAACAACCACTTTTTAGCATCATCATAATAATCAAAGCTTCCGTTCTAGCTTGGGTTTCATTACCGACACACATACTTTGCACTTTATTTGTTGCATCTGATGTGCTTGCCAAGTTATTGATGTTAGAGTACTACTATCTTCTTGGTAATTTTGCCATAAATGTAACAACGTTTTAATGAAGTTCTACAGTGAATTTTTCTAATACAGGCATCTTAAACCGTAGATTTTCATTTAATTATATACTTACATTTTGGTGAGAGAATTAATTAAAATATTTAACATAATTATTAGGTTGGAGAAATTCTTCTCGAAACCAATCGCTTTCCTAATTATCTTGCAACCATCCAGGGCACTATTCGTCGAATCTGGGTGGTGGATCCGCCCTTATGTTCGAAATTTTCATGGCTTTTTCTACCATCTGTAAATAATTATAGAAAAAAAAAAAGCGAATGATTAATTAAACGTATTGCTATCTGTATGGTGTATTATTAACATTGTTAATTAGATTTTGTAAGATCGAAACTTTAAATAAACTTATGTTATACGTTGCGTTATTCCTGTGTTCTCCACAATGGTCTCCATTTCCTGTAGTCGTTATGTCGGCAGTGTCGGTAGTATTATCGATAGGTTATGGAAAATATAAAAAAATAAAAAAATTCTCCTGCTCTTTGTATTTGCCTGTTCGGAAATTCTTACATGAATCTGATTTGGCAAAATATGCAAAATGTGATTTTGTTACTCATCTTCTAAATGCCCCCGAAATTCTCGGTCCACTTCTCATAAAATGGGCATAGCCAACAGTCAAAAATGTTTGATGAGAAGAGGATGGGTCCATGGTGAAATAGATTTGAACTTTCGTTCAAATCTGTCCACCCATTTGCCAGACTTAAAAATCTCTCCCAATGCCTTAATATGATATTGAGATTTCTGTCTGGGTTTTTGGGGTGAGTTAGGTTTAGCATCTTTTGACGCTGACCCTTTTCTTTTGATTGGTGTTTTTGATGCACTCATATTACCACCTTTTTGCTTGTGAACATTTGTATCTACACTTGTGTTAGACTTGCTACCACTAGTGTTTACATCACATTTGCTTCCTACCTGAGGTATTTCTTCTTCTCCTTCCATGGCATCTTCGACGTCCATGCAGATGGGGCTTGGTGCTCTCGATGCATTGGGTGTAACCCCCCTTCACCACATCAGCGGAGGATGTTGAAGCACCAGCATCAAACTTTAATCTATCGAAGAAGTCGTCATCATCGCTGTCATCCGAGGATGAAGGGGCTGGGGATTTAGTTTTCGCTCCTCCTCTTCTAATTCTCGCTGCCAACGGAAGTAGCCATCTTTCAGCCGCCCCCGAAATTCTCGGTCCACTTCTCGTAACATGGGCATAGCCATCAGCCAAAAATGTTCGATGAGAAGAGGATGGACCCATGGTGAAATAGATTTGAACTTTCGTTCAAATCTGTCCGCCCATTTGCCAGACTTAAAAATCTCTCCCAATGCCTTAATATGATATTGAGATATCTGTCTGGGTTTTTTGGGTGAGTTAGGTTTAGCATCTTTTGACGCTGCTCCTTTTCTTTTGATCGGTGTTTTTGATGCACTCATATTACCACCTCTATGCTTGTGAACATTTGTATCTACACTTGTGTTAGACTTGCTACCACTAGTGTTTACATCACTATTGTTTCCTACCTGAGGTATTTCTTCTTCTTCTCCTTCCATGGCATCTTCGACGTCCATGCAGATGGGGCTTGGTGCTCTCGATGCATTGGGTGTAACCCCCCTTCACCACATCAGCGTAGGATGTTGAAGCACCAGCATCAAACTTTAATCTATCGAAGAAGTCGTCATCATCGCTGTCATCCGAGGATGAAGGGGCCGGGGGATTTAGTTTTCGCTCCTCCTCTTCTAATTCTCGCTGTCAACGGAAGTAGCCATCTTTCAGCCGCCCCCGAAATTCTCGGTCCACTTCTCGTAACATGGGCATAGCCATCAGCCAAAAATGTTCGATGAGAAGAGGATGGACCCATGGTGAAATAGATTTGAACTTTCGTTCAAATCTGTCCGCCCACTTGCCAGAC
This sequence comes from Amphiura filiformis, assembly GCF_039555335.1. Classification (NCBI taxonomy): domain Eukaryota; kingdom Metazoa; phylum Echinodermata; class Ophiuroidea; order Amphilepidida; family Amphiuridae; genus Amphiura; species Amphiura filiformis. The sequence continues at coordinate 78,923,311 of NC_092631.1, forward strand.
TTAAAAATCTCTCCCAATGCCTTAATATGATATTGAGATATCTGTCTGGGTTTTTTGGGTGAGTTAGGTTTTGCATCTTTTGACGCTGCTCCTTTTCTTTTGATTGGTGTTTTTGATGCACTCATATTACCACCTTTTTGCTTGTGATCATTTTTATCTACACTTGTGTTAGATGTTCTTTTCATTATTACTCTATGCTTTGCTTTTGAATCTTCATCCAATAATGGTACTAAATCGTTTTTTAATTGCCTTTTTAGAATTGAGTGTAGATCTGAAAATTGCAATAGGTAATGCATATCTTCTCCTGAAGCACTTTTACATGTATTTGAATGGGTGTTTATTTGGTGGTGTGTGATCTGTATTTAACAGGCACATTTATACTTGCCTTACAGCCAGCTCATAAGCTGGGGATTTCCCTGTCCCTGCTGTGCCCAGAATAATGGAGAAAGGCGCAGGATTGGTTGTTTTAGTAAATTTCCTATACTTAAGGTATAGGGAAATTTTACATTTCGCCACATATATAAATTGTACAAATAGCACAAATAGCTAGAAGTAAATGCAAAAGACAAGGGTTCAAAGGGCTTTAACGTACTGGCCATAAGCAATTTTGAACTTAGATTATTTTTCTCATATCCTAGTTGCTTCCAATGATCGCTATTTGTGCAATTTGTGCAATTAGTGGAAAGGGCTTTAAGGTGCCGACTATATAAGCAATTATGACATTGATCGCCAATTCACTTCTAGCCGTCAGCAATTTGTGCAATTTATGCAATTTTGAACTTAGATTATTTTTCTCATATCCTAGTTGCTTCCAATGATCGCTATTTGTGCAATTTGTGCAATTGGTGGAAAGGGCTTTAAGGTGCCGACTATATAAGCAATTATGACATTGATCGCCAATTCCTTCTAGCCGTCAGCAATTTGTGCAATTTATGCAATTTTGAACTTAGATTATTTTTCTCATATCCTAGTTGCTTCCAATGATCGCTATTTGTGCAATTTGTGCAATTGGTGGAAAGGGCTTTAAGGTGCCGACTATATAAGCAATTATGACCTTGATCGCCAATTCCCTTCTAGCCGTCAGCAATTTGTGCAATTTATGCAATTTTGAACTTAGATTATTTTTCTCATATCCTAGTTGCTTCCAATGATCGCTATTTGTGCAATTTGTGCAATTGGTGGAAAGGGCTTTAAGGTGCCGACTATATAAGCAATTATGACATTGATCGCCAATTCCCTTCTAGCCGTCAGCAATTTGTGCAATTTATGCAATTTTGAACTTAGATTATTTTTCTCATATCCTAGTTGCTTCCAATGATCGCTATTTGTGCAATTTGTGCAATCGGTGGAAAGGGCTTTAAGGTGCCGACTATATAAGCAATTATGACATTGATCGCCAATTCCCTTCTAGCCGTCAGCAATTTGTGCAATTTATGCAATTTTGAACTTAGATTATTTTTCTCATATCCTAGTTGCCTCCAATGATCGCTATTTGTGCAATTTGTGCAATTGGTGGAAAGGGCTTTAAGGTGCCGACTATATAAGCAATTATGACATTGATCGCCAATTCCCTTCTAGCCGTCAGCAATTTGTGCAATTTATGCAATTTTGAACTTAGATTATTTTTCTCATATCCTAGTTGCTTCCAATGATCGCTATTTGTGCAATTTGTGCAATTGGTGGAAAGCCTTTAACGTGCCGACTATATGAGAAATTATGACATTGATAACCAAGTCCATTCTAGCCGTCAGCAATTTGTGCAATTTATGCAATTACCCCCCCCCCCCTTGCAAAAAAGTCCACTGTTTCAAAAGCGAGTTGACTTGTGTAAAATTCTTAACTCACGGCGGGACTTGCCGTGATGATGCCTAGGATGATGATGATTGATGAGGATGACAAGATGCGATGCCTCAAATTTAGTATGACTCGGATGATGAATTGAATATAATGATGATGCCTAGGATGATGATGACGCCGATATGATGCCTAGATGATGATGACTCCGATAATGATGAATATGATGATGATGATGATGATGATGATAATGATGATGATGATGTTGACGACGACGATGATGATAATGATGATGATGATGATGATGACGACGATGATTACGCTATTAGCGGGAATAAGGGCTAAATCAACCGGGAAATTTTGTGTATTAGCATTCCCCTAACCAAGCCTAAGCATAATGACAAAATGAATGAAGGTGTATTAGCGTTATTGAAATTAGGGGAGCCCCGAGAAGTTGACCGTAGTTAGGGCGGTTTTCGGACTGTTACCATCCCAGCAAACACAAAACGTTTTCGACATCATTCGCAAAAGGTTATAAAAGGTTGTCAGAACACGTTTAACCAAAAGCCAAAATATAACTAATTTAAAACGTTTTTAAACGTTTTTGTGTTTGCTGGGATAGTTAGGGCGGTTTTCGGACGTATCATTCTTCCTTAAATTTTCTCGGTTTGTAATAAGGCGGTTCTCGAAAGCAATGGGACAGCGCTATTTTGGGAGTCTAATTACCCAGGAATAAGAGCTGAATCAACCGTGAAATTTTGTTGATGACGATGCCTCGCATGATGAAGACTTGGATGATCATGATGACCATGATGATGAGGATGACAAGACGGCGATGCCTCAGATTCATGATGATGATGATGATGATGATGATGATTAAGGCAGCCCCGAAAAGTTTAGTGTTAGTGTTAGGGCGGTTTTCGGACTTGTTTTTTCTTTCTAAACATCCTCGTGCGTATCATTCTTCCTTAAATTTTCTCGGTTTGTAATAAGGCGGTTCTCGAAAGCAATATGGGACAGCGCTAAGGCGATGCCTCAGATTCAGTATGACTCGGATGATGAATTGGATAATTATAATATCATCACACTGCCGGCGCAGCTTTTGACTATAATGATGATGCCTAGGATGATGATGACTCCGATATGATGCCTAGGATGATGATGACTCCGATAATGATGAATATGATGATGAATGATGATGATGATGATGATGATGATGATGATGATGATGATGATGATGATGATGATGATGATGATGATGATGATGATGTGATGATGATGATAATGATAATGAGGATGATGATGATGATGATGATTAAGGCAGCCCGAAAAGTTTAGTGTTAGTGTTAGGGAGTTTTCGGACTTGTTTTTTCTTTCTAAACATCCTCGTCGTATCATTCTTCCTTAAATTTTCACGGTTTGTAATAAGGCGGTTCTCAAAAGCAATGGGACAACGCTACGGCGATGCCTCAGATTCAGTATGACTCGGATGATGAATTGGATAATTATAATATCATCACACTGCCGACGCAGCTTTTGACTATAATAATGATGATGATGATGATGATATGAAAGCGGTTCTCGAAAGAAATGGCGCGCGAGCCCGGAAAAGTTGAGTGTAACCGTAATTAGGGTGGTTGACGGATATTTTTTTTTGCTTATAAGCATCCTCGTGCGTATCATTCTTCCTTAAATTTTCTTTCCACCAATTGCACAAATTGCACAAATAGCGCTTACTGGAAGCAACTCAGATATTGTTTTCATTGCTTTTATAAATTGCATAAATTGCAACACCTGTGGCTATTTCTACAACTAGTGCACCTGCGGCTGTGAGAGCCCAGATGGTGTGAGTGCACTGGCATGATAGCGATACTGTTTGACCCCAGATGACCTTTGACCTATCAAGTTTAAGCCCAATAGGGCAAAGTTTAAATTTAGCCCCTACATGACCTTTGACCTCGGTTGACCTCAATTTTGTTTTATGCATATATTCCCTCCTATCAAGGATTGCACCCACCACGTTTGAACCCGATAGGACAAAGTTTGAAATCCATGACCTTTGACCTTTGACCTCGGATGACCTCCATATAATGTTTTTCATGCTCCCCTCATACAAAGGTTTCCACCCACCACGTTTGAGCCCGATCGGACAAAGTTTGATATTTGAACCCTCCGTAATGACCTTTGACCTCGGTTGACCTCGAGTTTATTTCGCGCATTATAGTCCCCTCCTATCAAGGATTCCACCCACCAAGTTTGGGCCCGATCGGACAAAGTTTGAAATTTTGACCTTTGACCTTGACCTCCGATGACCTTCTAAACAACATGGCCAACATGCTTTTCCCGATACCTATCTATATGCGAAATTTCAGCGCGATGCGTCAAGCACGCGTAAACGCATAGCCGGACACACAGACACACAGACAGACAGACAGAGCTTATGATTATTATAGTATAGATAGAATAGATAGAATTTGTATTTCTTGGTTCAATAGACCTATGTCACAATCAGCAGCAATATTTCTCTTCTAACTTGATCGATGATCTCATGTTGATGCTCAGAAGAGAATGCTGATCCAGGCAATTTGTATTTCTTGGTTCAATAGACCTATGTCACAATCAGCAGCAATATTTCTCTTCTAACTTGATTGATGATCTCATGTTGATGCTCAGAAGAGAATGCTGATCCAAGCAATCTGTATTTTTGTATCGTATCTTAGTCATATGTTTTAATTAATATTACATTATGTCCAATGAAAAAACTTTTGTGCCAAATCAGCTCTCGATCACTGTGTAAAACTGTGTTGTAATATGACCACTCTGTAATTTGGGGTTTTCTGGTGGGATTTCATTTCGGGCATATATTCCCCTCGCACCAAGGATTCCACCCACCAAGTTTGAGCCCGATCGGACAAAGTTTGAAATTTGACCCCTCCGTAATGACCTTTGACCTCGGTTGACCTTGATTTTATTTCGGGCATATATTCCCCTCGCACCAAGGATTCCACCCACCAAGTTTGAGCCCGATCGGACAAAGTTTGAAATTTGACCCCTCCGTAATGACCTTTGACCTCGGTTGACCTCGATTTTATTTTGGGCATATATTCCCCTCGCACCAAGGATTCCACCCACCAAGTTTGAGCCCGATCGGACAAAGTTTGAAATTTGACCCCTCCGTAATGACCTTTGACCTCGGTTGACCTCGATTTTATTTCGGGCATATACTCAGCCTCGTAGCAAGGATTCCACCCACCAAGTTTGGGCCCGATCGGACAAAGTTGAAAATTTGACCTTTGACCTTGACCTCCGATGACCTTTAAAAGTAGCCCATAAACATGGAATGCCCGATACCTATCTATATCCGAAATATCGAACGATGCGTCAAAGCGCCGGCTAAACGCATAGCGGATAGACAGACAGACAGACAGAGCTCATTATTTTATTAGTATAGATTTGTAAAAATTGCTTACGTACATGGCTATTTGTGCTATTTGTACAAATTGCACACTTTATTGCAACGGTAGGCAATTTGTGCAATTGACTGACATAAATGGCACAAATTGCAACACCTGTGGCTATTTATGCAATTTGTCAACCGTGAAATTTTGTTGATGACGATGCCTCGCATGATGAAGACTTGGATGATCATGATGACCATGATGATGAGGATGACAAGACGGCGATGCCTCAGATTCATGATGATGATGATGATGATGATGATGATTAAGGCAGCCCCGAAAAGTTTAGTGTTAGTGTTAGGGAGGTTTTCGGACTTGTTTTTTCTTTCTAAACATCCTCGTGACGTATCATTCTTCCTTAAATTTTCTCGGTTTGTAATAAGGCGGTTCTCGAAAGCAATATGGGACAGCGCTAAGGCGATGCCTCAGATTCAGTATGACTCGGATGATGAATTGGATAATTCGTCGTCCGTATTCCATAGTGGCGTATAGTTAGGCGCCGAATGAATAAACAACTTTTCGAGAAAATCGGGTTTGAAGAAATGCCAATTTAAAATCGAGTTGTGTAAATCAGACATTCATTACATTTTGTAAATGATGTGAAATTTCTGTAGTAAACTAAATAGATTTTATTGTTATATATTTTTCAAAAGAAATAAATACATACTATTGCTGGCAAACTGACAATAAAACTATACGTCACTATGGAAAACGAACAAAACGCAATACCCTAACCTTACGTTAACAGTGCATACCTCGGTCGCCGTGTAATCCCTATGGCGTTACTTTTTAAGTCGTTAGATTCCATAGTGGCGTATAGGCCCGATCGCGTCGCCACTATGACATACGATTTTTTTCATTTTTGCCGATATTTCATAATTATAAAATGTGTATAAAAAGTGGTGTATGGTCGATACGCCAAAAAAAAAAAAAAAAAATGTCACTTTGTAACTATACGCCACATTTAATTAATTAATTACTAATTAATTAGCTAATTATGACTGATGAGACTTAGAAAAATGAAAGAGAACATCATTAAAGACATATGTGCCAATTTTCAAAAAATGATCAAAAATCACTATACGCCACTATGGAATACAGCCGACGAATTATAATATCATCACACTGCCGACGCAGCTTTTGACTATAATGATGATGCCTAGGATGATGATGACTCCGATATGATGCCTAGGATGATGATGACTCCGATAATGATGAATATGATGATGATGATGATGATGATGATGATGATGATGATGATGATGATGATGATGATGATGATGATGTTGACGACGATGATGATGATAATGATAATGAGGATGATGATGATGATGATGATTAAGGCAGCCCCGAAAAGTTTAGTGTTAGTGTTAGGGGAGTTTTCGGACTTGTTTTTTCTTTCTAAACATCCTCGTACGTATCATTCTTCCTTAAATTTTCACGGTTTGTAATAAGGCGGTTCTCAAAAGCAATGGGACAACGCTACGGCGATGCCTCAGATTCAGTATGAATTGGATAATTATAATATCATCACACTGCCGACGCAGCTTTTGACTATAATAATGATGATGATGATGATGATATGAAAGCGGTTCTCGAAAGAAATGGCATGCGCAGCGAGCCCGGAAAAGTTGAGTGTAACCGAATTAGGGTGGTTGACGGATATTTTTTTTGCTTATAAGCATCCTCGTACGTAGCATTCTTCCTTAAATTTTCTTTCCACCAATTGCACAAATTGCACAAATAGCGCTTACTGGAAGCAACTCAGATATTGTTTGCATTGCTTTTATAAATTGCATAAATTGCAACACCTGTGGCTATTTCTACAATTTGTAAAAATTGCTTACGTACATGGCTATTTGTGCTATTTGTACAAATTGCACACTTTATTGCAACGGTAGGCAATTTGTGCAATTGACTGACATAAATGGCACAAATTGCAACACCTGTGGCTATTTATGCAATTTGTAAAATTGCTTACATACGTTGCTATTTGTGCTATTTGTACAAATTGCACACTTTCCTGCAACTGTAGGCTATTCGTGCAATTTACTGACATAAATTCCACAAATTGCAACACCTGTCGCTATTTATGCAATTTGTCCGACATAGATTGCATCAATTGCAACTATCTGTGGCTATTTATGCAATTTGTGAAAATTGCTTAAGCAACTGGCTATTTGTGCAATTTGTGCTATTTATACAAATTGCACACTTTCTTGCAATTGAAGGCTATTTATGCAATGACCAATCCTGCGCCTTTATGGAATAATGGAGCCCACAGTCAGTGGCTCTAGCCATTGTTCCACATCAACTGATATTTTAGTCTCAGGCCCTACCAGGGCAGCTACTGCTGGTAAAACACTGAACAATACATATTCCTTGGATGTGTTAACTGAGCCAGATAGTGTCTCTATGTAAGCTCCCAGCTCAGGGGAAAGGCATTTATCCCAAGGGATCTCAATGCCAAATCCCTCGCCTGTTATCTTTATTGCATCTGCCACTGTAAGCATTGGATTGTTCCATTTTTGCCAATTTGACATGTCTGAAAGTCTTTACCCAAAAGTGAAATTGTGCGGTTGGGGTCAGTGCTTCTTCTTATCATTACTCTACACTTTGCTTTTGAATCTTCATCCAATAATGGTACTAAATCTTTTTTTAATTGCCTTTTTAGAATTGAGTGTAGATCTGAGAATTGCAATAGGTAATGCATGTCTTCTCCTGAAGTGGTTTTACATGTATTTGAATGGGTGTTTATTTGGTGGTGTGTGCTCTACATTTAACAGGCACATTTATACTCGCCTTACAGCCAGCTCATAAGCTGGGGATTTCCCTGTCCCTGCTGTGCCCAGGATAATGGAGCCCACATTCAGCCCACATTCAGTGGCTCTAGTCATGGTTAACCATCGACTGATATTTTAGTCTCAGGCCCTACCAGGGCAGCTACTGCTGGTAGAACACTAAACAATACATATTCCTTGGAGGTGTTAACAGAGCCAGATAGTGTCTCTATGTAAGCTCCCAGCTCAGGGGAAAGGCATTTATCCCAAGGGATCTCAATGCCAAATCCTCGCCTGTTATCTTTATTGCATCTGCCACTGTAAGCATTGGATTGTTCCATTTTTGCCAATTTGACATGTCTGAAAGTCTTTACCCAGAGAATTGCAATAGGTAATGCATATGTTCTCCTGAAGTGGTTTTACATGTATTTGAATGGGTGTTTATTTGGTGGTGTGTGATCTGCATTTGACAGCCACATTTATACTCGCCTTACAGCCAGCTCATAAGCTGGGGATTTCCCTGTCCCTGCTGTGCCCAGAATAATGGAGCCCGCATTCAGCCCACATTCAGTGGCTCTAGCCATTGTTCCCATTGACTGATATTTTAGTCTCAGGCCCTACCAGGGCAGCTACTGCTGGTAGAACACTAAACAATACATATTCCTTGGAGGTGTTAACAGAGCCAGATAGTGTCTCTATGTAAGCTCCCAGCTCAGGGGAAAGGCATTTATCCCAAGGGATCTCAATGCCAAATCCCTCGCCTGTTATCTTTATTGCATCTGCCACTGTAAGCATTGGATTGTTCCATTTTTGCCAATTTGACATGTCTGAAAGTCTTTACCCAGAGAATTGCAATAGGTAATGCATATCTTCTCCTGAAGCGCTTTTACATGTATTTGAATGGGTGTTTATACTCGCCTTACAGCCAGCTCATAAGCTGGGGATTTCCCTGTCCCTGCTGTGCCCAGAATAATGGAGCCCACATTCAGTGTCTCTAGCTGTTGTTCCCCATCGAATGATATTTTAGTCTCAGGCCCTACCAGGGTAGCTATTGCCGGTAGAAAACTAAACAAGACATATTCCTTAGAGGTGTTAACAGACCCAGAGAGAGTCTCAAGGGAAAGGCATTTATCCCAAGGGATCTCCATGCCAAATCCATTGCCTTTTATCTTTATTGCTTCTGCCACAGTAAGCATTGGATTGTTCCATTTTTGCCAATTTGACGTGTCTGAAAGTCTTTACCCAAAAGTGAAATTGTGCAGTTGGGGTCAGTGCTTCTTCTTATCATTACTCTACGCTTTGCTTTTGAATCTTCATCCAATAATGGGACTAAAGCGTTTTTTAATTGCCTTTTTAGAATTGAGTGTAGATCTGAAAATTGCAATATCTTCTCCTGAAGTGGTTTTACATGTATTTGAATGGGTGTTTATTTGGTGGTGTGTGATCTGCATTTGACAGCCACATTTATACTCGCCTTACAGCCAGCTCATAAGCTGGGGATTTCCCTGTCCCTGATGTGCCCAGGATAATATGGAGCCCACATTCAGCCCACATTCAGTGGCTCTAGCCATTGTTCCCCATCGACTGATATTTTAGTCTCAGGCCCTACCAGGGCAGCTACTGCTGGTAGAACACTAAACAAGACATATTCCTTGGAGGTGTTAACAGAGCCAGATATGACAATAGTGTCTCTATGTAAGCTCCCAGCTCAGGGGAAAGGCATTTATCCCAAGGGATCTCAATGCCAAATCCTCGCCTTTTATCTTTATTGCATCTGCCACTGTAAGCATTGGATTGTTCCATTTTTGCCAATTTGACATGTCTGAAAGTCTTTACCCAAAAGTGAAATTGTTCGGTTGGGGTCAGTTCTTCTTCTTATCATTACTCCACGCTTTGCTTTTGAATCATCATCTAATAATGGGATTAAATCGTTTTTAATTGCCTTTTTAAAATTGAGTGTAAATCTGAAAATTGCAATAGGTAATGTATATTTTCTCCTGAAGTGCTTTTAACAAAAATGGATAATTCCTACTTTTGATTTTGCCATCACTGATTAATTCTATCAATTTTTTGGTTGTAAGAAGATCATTTGATAATTTTAGCATTTGTGACAGTAAGTCGGCTCTACCTTTACATGTTAAAATATTTCTACCAGAAGCTGGTGATGTTACTGTCACAGTTGTGGTGGACTTGAAGAAATGGTGCTGGTATTTTTTGAAATGTAGGCCTAGGTCTTTCTTCATTTGTTGAAGAATCACTTTATGATCCAGGCTCAAGGTTAGGATGTACTAATGCATTTGATTGTCCAGGATCTTCATGGTTAGGTTGTACTGATGCATTTGATAGAAACGCATCAAAGGAAGGCTGCACTGTCTTTGAATATGAAATGTTCCTTCAAAGTCATACCCGATGTCCGGTGGATCTACCAATGCCAAATCCATAGGAAATAGCCAACAAGCGTAGAGTACTGAATATGTGTTAGTAAGGGTGGCCACAAGTGAGCAAAAAATCTCAATAAAGACATAACAGATGTATAAATACAACCTTGTTCCCTTGACATCTTCAGAGATACTTTCATCCCGCTCATCTGTTTTCACTTTTTTCATGAAGATGATTAATCAAAATGCCAAACTTGAATAATGTTCTTAATGGTATATACAAACTCCATAGCTAGTTTAAATTCTTCAGAGACCAATGTTCCTGTCAAATTGCGCTCATGTTATTTATGCATACATTCTATGAATGTCTCACAGTTGCGAGTTGTGTTATTGCCTGCACATGTACGGCAAAGGGGAAATAGGAGTTTGTGATTGGTTTTGTAAGGTAGAATAGGGTGAACAAGGTTAGATGGAGGCGTTACAGTGCATTTTATAAGACCGAAATAATTATCAATATTGTTGTCTAAAAATTCAGAAATTATTTCAGGATGACCACAAGGTATATTTTTGCGTTGCCATGGAAAATGGATAGAGGGAGGTTACGTCTCCAGGTTACGTATATCCAAACTCCATAGCTAGTTTAAATTCTTCCGAGACCAATGTTCCTGTCAAATTGCGCTCATGTTATATATGCATACATTCTATGAATGTCTCACAGTTGCGAGTTGTGTTATTGCCTGCACATGTACGGCAAAGGGGAAATAAGAGTTTGTGATTGGTTTTGCAAGGTAGAATAGGGTGAACAAGGTTAGATGGAGGTGTTACAGTGCATTTTATAAGACCGAAATAATTATCAATATTGTTGTCTAAAAATTCAGAAATTATTTCAGGATGACCACAAGGTATATTTTTGCGTTGCCATGGAAAATGGATAGAGGGAGGTTACGTCTCGATAAAGAATCTGTTCCCCTGGCTTGCATTTATGATACAACCGAAATGTCGATGTCCTCCCCCCATGTAAGGCTTCCCTTGGACAAATATTTTCAACATATTGAAAATCTTTTAATATGTTAACAATACATTGTATTATCTGTATTTTTTTTTTCCGATCATTTCATCGAATTCGAACTCCCATAGGACTTCAACTTTGAAACCTAATTGTTTCAATTTCATGTGTCTTTGTGTGGTTTCCCAGTTGAGTTGTCCCATGGTTTTACCCACTTTCATATTCATTGTATGTGGATCGCTATAAACATTTTTAATATCACCATGCCAATATGAGCCACAAACTGAAACACCATTTTTGATTCTTTGTGGAAATGTAACTCATATTTTTGTGGGTTACTTCATAAATATCCCCGGGATAAATATAGTTGAGTGATTGAGTTGTGGTAAACTTGAAGACAAGATGAATAAAAGACATGTAGACAAAGTTCTGCTGGAAATAATAATATCTAATGACGGCCACTCTGGCTCCGACAAGTTTATTAGCACTGCATGATCATTATATATACATATACAGATGTGAAAATGATGAAACTAGAATGAAGAATAATATTAGCTTGACTTTGCCTCTATATATATATATATATATATACTCTTTCAAGATTCCACTCATTGATCTAGTATCAGTCGTACATCTTACTAAAGGGATAACAATAGTCAAACTACTAGGGGATTATAAGATTACAAATGTTACTTGACACTTCACCATCAATTCTGGGTCGAAAGGAAAGACATTATTTGAATAGCCTTTTGGTGGCCTAATGGGTGTAGTATTGTTATTTGTGTTACACTAATTACTGAGAGTTGTACATTGGCTTTTGACCTGGAAGGGGGCATCTAGATATAATGACAAGGAAGATGGAATGTGACAAAATCAAACTTGTGGTTTTGGATTTGTTTGGGAAATATTCTTTGGTTTCTAAGGCTTCCTAGGGAGATACATTCTTGGGTCGTTTGTTATAGTGTTCCTATAGTAATAGGCGTTAAATATCGTTATTATCATTCTTATTGTTACTGTGTTTATTTCATCTTTTCCCCGGTTTCCCACGACTTAGTTTTGCTAAGTCATGTCTTAATTTTGCTGTGTCATTTATTTATCTACTTTACATGATTTTGTCCCCCTTACATATACATCCCTCCTCAGTTTAGAACGCTCCTGCATTCTTTATTTAAATTTAGTCAAGAGCGGGGCATATGATTGTGAAGGTACTTATAGGATAGGAATGATTTTATTAGTGTGCTCAATTTGAAATAGCCAGGGCAAGTTTTGTGGGTCGTGTTCATATACCTTTGCCCTTAGGAAATTAGAAATTCCCTTAACAAACCTGCGGAATGTTTCTGCTTCTTTTTGGGACTGATTGTAATCAGGGAACGCTTTTTGTACCAGGTTACTTAACTCGGCCACATAAACATCAATATGTTCATCCGCATGTCGTGGTCGGGCAGTTAGAGATCCCTGAAACATGCGGATGAAAGACTTCACACAAGCGTTCTTTACAAGCATCGTAGTTATCTTTTATTTCCCTGGGAAGGTCCCTGTATACTTTATATGCGTTATGGGTAAATTTTTGTGGAATGAGAGAGATTATTCTAGTATTATAATCATCTTCATCTTCCGCTAAAGGCCTGATTGTATCCTCAATCCTACTAAACCAATCTGCAATGTTATCGGTTGGATTACCGCTGAATTGTGGTATATCCAAGGTAAAGTGGAATTGATTTTTGGCAGCCATTATTATCAATTTTATCAATATTGGTGTTGTATGTTAGCAGTGAATATCTTAAGTTGAATTACAGAGATCTATAACACAATTATTAGTCGGAAACGGTGTACACTTATAACACTTATAACTGTTTTTGGTAACATATAGAATATTCAGATATTTATGACATTGATACTGATAATGTCTCTGACAGGTAATACAAAAGAGTTTTTTTTAAAAATTAAAATCAACCTATGTGTTAACACAGATCCTGAAAATAAAGGATGTGTGGTGTGAACTAAAATGGTTAGATATAGAAGTGAACCAATCTATAATTGATATACCATTTTAGTTATTCTCATGTGAAAATACATTAACCAATTATTCCACAAGGCATTTTTGTGAGGTTTGTTTTAATTTTGAATGGGGTTAATTTGTTTTGCAAACCACCTGAAATCTGTGTTCAGGTGTTTGTCCTGTATGTGCTATTGGTGTGCAATTATACTGGACTAAAATTAGATCCTGGCTTTCATGAATTTTCTGAAGTATTGCCAAGCAATGGCCGTGATGTTGCAATCTGAAAACTGCTCCTAGTTGAATTTGGAAAGAATGGGTATGAGGTTCTCGAGCTAAGGCGATAATATCTACCTGTATCGGAGCGATATACAATGGCCAGGGTCTGGGGATGGTAAATACAAATGACATGTGGAATGTTTTATAATAAATATACAGTAAGTTATAAAATAAATTTACAACACTACCTTGCTGGATTTCAGTCTTGTGGTTCCTGTGATTCTTCTTTTTTCGTGCTGGTCGTCTTCCCGTCTCCTGTCACTGCACAGTGGCTACAATGTAAAGTCCTAGTGTTCCTGCACTTCAGTGCTGTTGAAAATGTGAAAAGTTTTTTTTTTTTTTTTTCATGCTTAATGTTCTCCTCAATGTTTTAAATCGCTAAGGTTCAGTTTCTATAAAATCTGTCAGAAGTCAGGCATCATGTCCGAAGTCAAAGAATTTGCCAGTCCGAGTCTCACCTGATGATTTCTCCAATGCCGAGAGTTTCACTGGTGTCTTATATCCTGCTCTGAAATGTTCAAAATTGTTCAAACTTGATGGATTGTCATGAGATGGACGCCATGTGCTTGGAACTGAATTTGGTGTGTTGCTGGAACGGAGATTATTGCATTACACGGGCGGTTCCATAATGTCCCGACTGTCGTAACTTGATGATGAAGTTGTACTTTGAGAATGTACATGAATTAGTGGGTTGTGTAGCATAGGAGACTCCGGTGTGAGGGTCAAATTGTTGCTGCTACTTGATTCCAAAGATGGTACTGGAGCCGAATTTGGCGCAGGGCGTCGTTGATTCTTGTACTGTTGAAGTTTGTGCATTCACTGCAACTAATCGCCACATATCCCCAATAGCGGTTTGAAATTTTGGTATATCAGTACCTGCAACCATTCCTGGAGGTACATCTGCCTTTTTGTGCAGTTTTAGGGCTTCTTCGATTAAAAGCTTACCCCCATGCCTAATAGTCTCCCATTTTGCTTTCTTTTCGGCATTGGTTTCTTTTTCAACATGATACATGGCTGTTATTACAGCTTTGCTGAAGCATAAGTCGTCATCTTTTTCACCTTTCCCTTGTTTGATAGCTAACATACTTTGAGATCTTCTCACAAATTCATGGCTGTCAAATTCTTTGATTTGATTTACCCTACCACCAATAGGTATATTGATATGCTTTATCATAATCGTAACCCGTTGTGCAAATAGAATTGGTCATTTGATTGCAATATACTTGCTATATACTCTAAGATTTGTTCTGCTGTGAAATCTTTCATCAGAACCCAAGGAATTGAAATTGGATCTTTCAGATCAGGCGACATGATAACAAAACGTATGTGATCTCTTTCTTCAAAATGCGAATATTTATCAATGAAATGTTGAAATACATTGTGCAAGTCCTCCAAAACATCAGCAATACTACCCTGTTCCCCAGATTGAAATGAAACTTTGTAATGCGCTTCTTTCTCCATCGCTTATTCATAAATTGATTCACAGTCTCAACACGAAAACTGGGTTTTGTCTGGGTCTTTTGCTGGTTTAGTATTAGTTTTGATTGATGATCCTTTTCTTTTTGTTGATGTATTAGATTGCTTCACATTTCCGCCTTTTTGATTGGAATGCCCATTGTTTTTGTTATTCCTCTGATCAATTCTATCTGCACTAGAGGTGCAACCATCATTGAATGTACTATTACTACTACTGTCTCCTACCTGCTCATCTTCTTGATCTTCTATTTCCACTATCTGCTCATCTTCTTGATCTTCTATTTCCATCTGCTGCTCATCCTGCTCTTGTTGTTGTTGATGCTGCTCACGGCTAGGGCTATATCTGCCTGATACAACAGCGGCGTACGACGTACTGGCACATGGGTCTACGACCCACTTAATCTCGTACTCCGAATCCGAATCTTCTTCATGTTGAACATTGGCTCTTTTCTCCGCTTCCCTCTCACCTCTCACTCTTTCATGGCCTTCACGAAGCTTCTGTCGAAACCATCTATCGTGTTCTTGTATCAGTTTCATGTGTATGATCTTAAGATGTTCTACCAGGAGGGATGGACTTCGAAATATTTCTAAATCTATCTTCGAACCTCTTCTTCCAAAGTGCAGCTTTAAAGCAAGGTCTGCAATATAATAATAATAATAGTATTTCCTGCCTCATCTACTCCAGATAGGAATGTGTCTGCCCTCTAAAAAGAAGGTGAAAAAGAAAAGAAATATATTAATTACTGAACAGCTAGTTTATATAAATATTTATATAGTTATCATGATCTAGTGTGATCTAGTGAGTTTTGATGCAACAGAAGAAAATCAGGATTGCTGAAAAAAATTGTGTATTGTGTTCCTCCATCTTGGCCTGGTGTTCCTCCATCTTGACCTGATGCTCCTTCTCCATATTATGCAGATGTGCAAAATCTTCAGTGAGTGTTGCTACTTCATCTGCTCAAGTCTCAATTTGTGTTCCTCACAGAAGCACTACTCCCCTAGCAGAAATTCTATACAGCAAGAAGTGTATCAAAAGTGTATCAAAGTGTATTAAAACTGTATCAAACAGCAATTTAATACAGTTTTGATATACAAAGGGTGTATTGAAAATGTATCAACTGAAAATATAAGGTATCAAAACTGTATCAAATACCACCTAACTGTATAAAAAATGTATCAAAAGTGTATCAAATTTGAACTTAGTTAATTTTGGCCATGCTTGTGGTGTATCAAAAGTGTATCAAATTGAACTTTGCAGTTTTTCAGTGTATGTAAAGTGTATCAAAGTGAACTTTTTGGTGCTAGATGTATATCAAAAGTGTATCAAATTGGACTTAGTCAAATTCTGGCTGCATACAGTGTATCAAAAGTGTATTAAATTGGACTTTGCCTGTTTTTTAGTGTATGTAAAGTGTATCAAATTGAACTTAGTTAATTTTTGGTGTCTAGAGGTATATCAAAAGTGTATCAAATTGGACTTAGTCAAATTCTGGCTGCATACAGTGTATCAAAAGTGTATTAAATTGGACTTTGCCTGTTTTTTAGTGTATCAAAAGCGTATTAAATTGGACTTAGTTTATTTTGGGTGGCTAGAGGTATATCAAAAGTGTATCAAATTGGGCTTTCATAAACTGACCTTTTGTAGTGTATCAAAACTGTATCAATAACTGATCACATGTCTAGATAATGACTCATCATTTTCAAATTTGCCCATGTGGCATGTATGCAGTTAACACCAGGATTTGCATTTGGAAATGTACTGTATTTTAGAGCAAATTATGGTGTTTTACTTATCATGATGACGATACAAACATGCTTGTAGACTGCACATTAGGTTACAATGTAGTTGTAATCAGGGACTGTGATTAAAGAGGAAATATCTGACTTTGTTCTGATAAGGTAAGCTTACTATATATTATATATAGGGCCTCAATGTATATGTATTAAGCATGAATATAGCACATGCCTGTATAGTAGATGTTATTGGTAGCCTTTTTGTCTCTTTATTGAGGGTAACAACTTCAGTGACAAGCACTGCATTCCAAGCAGGCCTTCTGATGTATGTATGTTCCATTTTGGTTGGGTTTTGCTTCTTTTTTGCAAGACTTTCTCACACATTTATCCTATTATGCTTGTAATTTTGAACGTTGATAGGGAAAGTGCATTGAGCTGCTCCGTGATGGGGGAAAGGCTAGAGGTCAGCATTAGCAGTAGAGGGCAGTGTTGAATTTGAGCTTGATTAGACTAATTTCAAAATTTGACCTTTGACCCCTTCACTTTGGGGTCATTAATGTTTGCAAATATGTTTAGATCATGTACGGATAATTCTTGTTGAATTTGAGCTTGATTGGACCAATTTTGAAATTTGAAAAACTGTATCAAAAGTGTATAAAAAACTGTATCAAAAGTGTATCAAAACCGTATCAAAAGTGTATAAAAAACTGTATCAAAAGTGTATCAAAAAACTATCAAAAGTGTATCAAAAAACTATCAAAAGTGTATCAAAAACTGTATCAAAAGTGTATCAAAAAACTATATCAAAGGTGTATCAAATGGCATGTATCAAAAATAGGGCGGTCCAGCTGGCCAGCATTAGAATTGGAACGCTGATTTGATACAGTGACATATTTGATACACTTTTGATATAATTATGTATAAAATGTGTATAAAATGAAAGGATAAGAATTTCAATGCTAATTTGATACAGTTTAAATTGGCACGCTGATTTCATACAGTGACATATTTGATACACTTTTGATATAATTATGTATGAAATGTGTATGAAATGAAAGGATCAAAATTTCAACGCTAATTTGATACAGTTTAAATTGGAACGCTGATTTGATACAGTAACATATTCGATACACTTTTGATATAAATTATGTATGAAATGTGTATGAAATGAAAGGATAAAAATTTCAACGCTAATTTGATACAGTTTAAATTGGAACCCTGATTTGATATAGTTACATATTTCATACACTTTTGATATAATTATGTATGAAATGTGTATGAAATGAAAGGATAAAATTTGAACGCTAATTTGATACAGTTTAAATTGGAACGCTGATTTGATACAGTTACATATTTCATACACTTTTGATATAATTATGTATGAAATGTGTATGAAATGAAAGGATAAAAATTTCAACGCTAATTTGATACAGTTTAAATTGGAACCCTCATTTGATACAGTAACATATTCGATACACTTTTGATATAAATTATGTATGAAATGTGTATGAAATGAAAGGATAAAAATTTGAACGCTAATTTGATACAGTTTAAATTGGAACCCTGATTTGATATAGTAACATATTCGATACACTTTTGATATAAATTATGTATGAAATGTGTATGAAATGAAAGGATAAAAATTTCAACGCTAATTTGATACAGTTTAAATTGGAACCCTGATTTGATACAGTTACATATTTCATACACTTTTGATATAATTATGTATGAAATGTGTATGAAATGAAAGGATAAAATTTGAACGCTAATTTGATACAGTTTAAATTGGAACGCTGATTTGATACAGTTACATATTTCATACACTTTTGATATAATTATGTTTGAAATATGTATGAAATGAAAGGATAAAAATTTGAACGCAAATTTGATACAGTTTAAATTGGAACCCTCATTTGATACAGTAACATATTCGATACACTTTTGATATAAATTATGTATGAAATGTGTATGAAATGAAAGGATAAAAATTTGAACGCAAATTTGATACAGTTTAAATTGGAACCTCATTTGATACAGTAACATATTCGATACACTTTTGATATAAATGATGAATGAAATGTGTATGAAATGAAAGGATAAAAATTTGAACGCAAATTTGATACAGTTTAAATTGGAACCCTGATTTGATACAGTAACATATTCGATACACTTTTGATATAAATTATGTATGAAATGTGTATGAAATGAAAGGATAAAAATTTGAATGTTAATTTGATAGTTTAAATTGGAACGCTGATTTGATACAGTTACATATTTCATACACTTTTGATATAATTATGTATGAAATATGTATGAAATGAAAGGATAAAAATTTGAACGCAAATTTGATACAGTTTAAATTGGAACCCTCATTTGATACAGTAACATATTCGATACACTTTTGATATAAATTATGTATGAAATGTGTATGAAATGAAAGGATAAAAATTTGAACGCAAATTTGATACAGTTTAAATTGGAACCCTCATTTGATACAGCTACCTCTTAGACTCTCCCTTAGAATGGATGATCTACGAGATGTGTATGAAATGAAAGGATAAAATTTGAACGCAAATTTGATACAGTTTAAATTGGAACCCTCATTTGATACAGTAACATATTCAATACACTTTTGATATAAATTATGTATGAAATGTGTATGAAATGAAAGGATAAAAATTTCAACGAAAATTTGATACAGTTTAAATTGGAACCCTCATTTGATACAGTAACATATTCGATACACTTTTGATATAAATTATGTATGAAATGTGTATGAAATGAAAGGATAAAAATTTCAATGCTAATTTGATACAGTTTAAATTGGAACCCTCATTTGATACAGTAACATATTCGATACACTTTTGATATAAATGATGTATGAAATGTGTATGAAATGAAAGGATAAAAATTTGAACGCTAATTTGATACAGTTTAAATTGGAACCCTGATTTGATACAGTAACATATTCAATACACTTTTGATATAAATTATGAATGAAATGTGTATGAAATGAAAGGATAAAAATTTCAATGCTAATTTGATACAGTTTAAATTGGAACCCTCATTTGATACAGTAACATATTCGATACACTTTTGATATAAATTATGTATGAAATGTGTATGAAATGAAAGGATAAAAATTTGAACGCTAATTTGATACAGTTTAAATTGGAACCCTGATTTGATACAGTTACTTATTTGATACACTTTTGATATAATTATGTATCAAATATGTATGAAATGAAAGGATACATTTCATTTGATACTTTTTGATACATTATCTTGGCATTTGATACACTTTTGATATGTATAAAATGTGTATGCAATGTTAATTTGATACAGTTTTGATACATAAAAGTGTATGAAATGAGGGTTCCAATTCAAAGCCTTTTATTTCATACATTTTTCATACGTATCAAAAGTGGTGTATCAAAAGTGTATCAAATTTCAGCCAGGGTCTTCTAGATCATCTTGCTTTTCTTGCTTGCTTCTCTTACTTGGACTTGGGTTGGGCAATGGTGTTTGGAAGTGAAGAAATTGATCTTGAGAATATGAGCTAGAACATAGTTTTATATTGTATCCTTTCACAAACTAGTACTGGAAGCCATTGGAATGGGAGTAAATAATGGTGAGTTGGTGACATTGTTTTTATGGGGTTTAGGGTATGTGCTCTTTTTGTATGTTTTACTACAAACTTCTAATCTTGTGGAAACTTCTGCATTTTTGGCTTTTACAAATCAGACGCCATATAGAAGTGATTATTATCACAATCTTTTCAATGAAAATCACAGTTGCATGTTTTACAATGGATGAAAACTGCAGGGATAGTGAGTTTACAGTGAGCCTTAATGACACGGCTTGCAAAATTGGAAGCAAAAGTGGTTCTTGGCTATCAACTGTAATTCTAGATTTTGAACAATAATAGTAATTACAGTAAGCCTTTACACCGCTTGGAAAATTGGAAGCAAAGGTGTCTTTCTTGGCTATCAACTACTGTTGCAGCTCCGTTGAATGAAATGTTATGAAATTTCTGAGTTGTTCTTCAACTAAATCACATATTAATGAATACTTTCGATTTATATTACTTCATTAACAGTTATGATAAAAAAAGTTACAATGCAAAGAAATGTAAAATGTTTGTATTATGAAAACCATATACGTCTATTTGCTACAGACAAAAAGCATATTGATCACCGTTTTTCCCACACTATTAATAAGTTTAAAATATGATCAGATGTCATCTCAAAATGCACCAAGGGCCGTCTTAAGCAGACAGCCCACCACGCTCTATTCCAAACGTATAACAATTTTAAGTTTCCAACACATTTAATTAATGAAACTGGCTTACACTGTCAAATATACACTTTGATTCTAAAATGCCTCAATCACAGTTATAGTTCACAGCGGCCATTAGGGTTCCGGGGGCCTGATCGTATAATAGTCCATTACGACCAAAATGTTACATTGTTGTCTCAATAATCTCTATAATATCTTCATCTTCATCACATCATCGTCTTGGTCATCAAAGGTCTCTGTATCGCTGCTTGTAAGGCTAGAGATTTCAGAAGATTCGTCGGAACTTTCCGACTCGCTTGAGTTGGCGGACATATCTTCTTTGTATTTTAGCATGGGCCATGTGCGTTCTGTTTGGCAAATCTGAGACATGATTGTTTTCAGTGGATGTTTTTTGACCCCTGACACCGGTGCCTGGTGAATATGTGCACACGTACCACATTTTTTAATAGCGAGGGCGTTCATACCTGGTTCCCACGAGTGACTGAAAATTTCGTGATAAAGTCTATCCACCGTGTTATGTTCTATATCCATCATTATATGATTGAAATATGCGAACACGGCCTTGTCATCTAGGGTGACCAAGTCATCCCCGTCGAATGATACGTAGTTTGAGCATATCATATGCAACAATAAGTTGATGACTTCATTCATATGTGGGCCGACATAGTTTTTGAATATGGGCGCTGTCATAAATTGTAACTGCAGGTCTTGTCCGACAGGTGTCTCATGAATTTGATCGGCGACATTCACGCATACGTCATCCAAAAGTTCCTCATATTCATCAGACGTATAGATGGTTATGCCCATGAAAGTAGCAGCAAGCCTACATATTCGCACAAGGACTGCGGTTCTATCCCTTAGAATATTACAGCAAAATAGTGTGGCTCACCGTTAGAATCCTTAGGTAAGGTCAAAGGGGTCAAACTGGTTGCAAATAGTTATTGATAAACGCAATCCTCTGCGCCAAGAAACTCTTCTTCCTGGTACAGAGCAAGATGTTCATGAATATTGATTTGCATTTTTTCAAAATGATATTTTACCATTTTTGCATGTTCGGCCATTTTAGCACAACGTGCCTCATGTTCAGCCTTGTACTCAGATTTTGTTTTCTTTTTTTGATGTCTGTTGTTGTCCGTCAACGGTCTTTTTGTCTGGGTTTTATTAAGAGGACTTTCTTTGCCTTCAAGCCTTGCATGGATTCCTAGATAATAAAACCGTTGGACATAAATTGAATGTAACCTGTCCTGAGCGTTGCCCCGTGCAGATGTTTCTCCTGGTCTGGTTGATATTCACACAAAACTACTTGTTGGAACAAAAGTAGATCTGTGGAGCATTTATTTTTGATTGGGCATGCTCTGTGGTTCTTACGCGATGTATACAATTCGTTTATTATAAATTGCCTCAGACACCACTTACATATTGCTTTGTTGCAACAAAAACGTATACGCGCAATACTTTTTGGGTAGTAGGGTATGGTGCAATTAGTGCAAGTGGAAAAAGTTGTGTTGCTGCTATTTTGCCCTTTTTTTTTTTTTTGAGCTCTTCTTTATGGATTGTGTCGATCTTTTTCAAATGCTCTTCTTGCTCTACTGCGACTTTAGCACTCTTTGATACGTTTTGAGACGTCGAATGGTGGCAACTGTCGCCAATACTCTCTCTGCGGAATGATGTCGAAATCAAAAGCAACCCAATTGGGGTCATCATTCATAAAATCCTCATTGCTAGAATGTCATGTTTGGCCGGACACCGTACACGGGATGACAGAACGGTGTTCCGGATTTCTTATAACAAGCCGGGGTCATTTGCTTATCCAGTGTACCTTCTTCACCCATGGCGCAATAGAAATGCAAGTGGTTTCTGCTCTCACAACATTTGCTTCTAATCAAAATATCAAAAGGATTAATTACTTGTCTGCATATATGGCACACTTTCAAATTATTGTCTTTGTCAACATAGGTATCTATTGGCTGGATGTTGTAAATATCTTCTCTCTACCACGCTGGCAACAAGGTTGACATGCTTTTCAGCAAGATATTGTTGGGGGAGGCTGAAAAAAAAAGATTGAATATATATAAGGTAAGCTGACAATATTATTTATAAGGTTTCCTGCAGTAGAACGGACGCGCCGCATCTATTGTTTTTTATACCGCAGGCCGCCGACACAATTAGTTGTTATCAGCTAATCTGTTTTATAACCGAAAAGTGTGAGACTGATCAATAAACACCATCGCATCAACTCAATACGAAGCTAACCGCGGTAAGCTTCCAGCACCGATCTATTTACATAGGCCTACCTAAAGTCACTGATTTGAAACTCTTATCTTAAATCATGTTTACATTGTTAATTAACATATAACTGCTAGGGGAAATGGCAAGGCGGGTTTGAAGCTTTTGGATTGTAGCTTTTTAAAAGCTTTTTAAAAATGACCCTGAAAATAGGACTTATTTTAAAATCGCTGGTAAATTTGTAAAAATGGTTTAACAATAGACCCTGGGTATAACCTAGAAAGGTTTTCGATTTTAACACACCAATAAATAAGCCTAACAGTAACATAATTATAACATTCCTCATGGTAATGTTACATGGGTTATACTATAGAACTGTTTTTATACCGCGAAAACTTCAGATAACTGTCCTGAAAACATCAGTCGCTCGTGCATGCAATACACGGCATGATGGCAATCCCTTTTCCGCATTAAAAATCTGCACAATCGCCTCGTGTTCTCATACACGTGGTATTTCTAGAAAGGAGGGTGCAAGCATTCCCTGCATATTTTTTTCTACGATATCAGAATCAAAGGTTATGCTGAAAAGTATAGTCCATATTTATAATAAATCTTCCCAAGAGAGAAAAAATCTGATTTTTATATAATTTTAATGAGCTTAAACTCCTTAAAATGTACAAACATTTTAATTAGTATATTTGAAAACCGCTTCGAACAGAGTCGGGGTTTCCCCCTTTACATGATAAATGAAAACATTGGGCGATCTAAAACATGCTTCAAAGTCTTACTTTTTTTAATCGAGTCGTATCAAGTTCATGTATATGATCAACCATTAATAAAAATAATTATAGTCCTGAAAACGCTTGTGACAATGTACAGTATTTCCTTGTTTCCAGTATTTTTTCGACAAATTCAAATTAGCCATTTCAGTGGTTGTCATGATCTGATCGCGATACACCTCCTGATTGAATCGCCTCCCCAATTAACATTGTTTGAGCATCCAATGGTATAATGAGTTAATCTGTTAATTCTGTTTACCACTGAAGTGTGTGAATTGTTCTCGATTGACCGAACGGGACCGTGTTTACAACTCTATCCTAATTAAGTAGATTAAATCAATTACATGGGATTTGGCAGTTCACACATTGCAGCCGTGTTTACAACTCTACCCTAATTGCCAGATTAAATCAATTGCATGGGATTTGGCAGTTCACACATGGGATTTGGCAGCCACAAGTCAATAATATTATAATAATCTGCATTATGCTTGCCACTTCGATTTTCGTTTTGCCGGCCAGTTCAAATCAAAACATTTAGCCTACAATCTGCAGTATTTTGGCCAATTCGATTTTCTTTCGATGACATTATTATATTTGGCCGCAATCGACCGCCCTAATCTGCTAATTTTGGGAAAAGGTGTACAAATTAAGAATACCAACCTTAATTTATAAAAATCAAGAAACATTTTTCACATTTTTCTATTTTTTGTATTCTAATTGACCACAAATACGTTTTTATACAACAAAATTACCGTTAAAAAACCCCAAAATTTTAGAAAGACTGTACTTTTAATATTATTTCCGTGACAAAATTGCTTGCTCAGTGTGTTTGATAACTCGACCTTCGTCAGTTCTCATTATAGCTGTAGGCCCGGGGCACTCGACTTTGAAGTGACGGAATCTGCGGACAGCAGTTCAAAACTATAGGTGTCTTTCGGTGAGAGTCTAGACACCAAAAAGGTGGTCTTTCAGTGAGAAGGTCCCAAAAAAAGATTCTGACCAACAAAGGGGGGTCATTCAGTGAGACTGGGAACAATTTTTGGTCAAGATATAAAAGTTGATACAAAACTTTCAAAAAATTTGAAGAAAAATAATGAAAAAATGGGGTCATCCAGTGAGAGATTATCAGAAATGTCCCCAAAATATTTGAAAAAAGGGGGTCTTTTGGTGAAAGGAAAACCAAAAAGGGGGTCATTGGGTGAGAAGGAGTTCAGGAAAACAAGAAAGGGGGTCATTGGGTCAGAGGGAGTTGAAAAATGCGGGTCAATGTGACCGCACATCCCCGTGGCGTATCGTGGCCGCTCCTACGGAGGGGGGGGTATTTTGCCGCCCTTGCAGCAAAGCCCTAATTTTTTCCAGCCAGGACGACTCTCGAAAATCTAAAAAGTGTTGGGGGGGGGGGAGGGGGTAGCAGCTAGGCTAAATTTTTTTCAACAAATTTTTGGTTTTGTAAAGTATTTGAGGTGTTACACGCCTCAATATCAGCACCGCCACGCCCTGTTGGTGCACAAAAAATTTTCCGTTATTTTTCATTAATAATTATTCTACCCGCCTCCTTCTAATTCTAAACGTGTTATTATATACTCAAAATGCTGAAATAATACTAATAATAATTATCAGGAAGGGTTTCTGTCCATTTTGAGTTGAACAAGGTATTCAAGTGAAAGAAACCCTACTGGTGATTTTGGCCCGTTTAACACCCCCTCTTCGTCTTCTGTCGCCCCTTCTATTTTGCCGCCGCTTGCCTTTACCCGGGGGGGCCCGTCCCCCCCCCCCAAATGCGCATGGGTGCCCCCCCCCCACAAATGCGCATGGGTGCACTTCCCGGTGCTGTATGATCAATTATATTTATATATTTATATTAACTTATTTCATCTCAATATATTCCTTATACTTTTTATAGTGCTTGCCCGGCCGGATTCCTTTCGACTTATCGTTGCAGCTCAGTACGAAAAACTGCAAATTGCATCATTTAATAATAAATCATGTACATTCAAGTCTGGATCAGGGCTGTCAACTTTTTGGAATTGCTTGGCGTGAGACAGAGGCGTACCGGGATTTGCCGACTCCAATGTTCATTTTGTACCATGATTATTTGAGCCACGGCGCTCGACCGTGAAAAGCGGGGGGGAGCAACAAATTATTCATGACGATGAGTGAGATTTTACTCATTTTCCAGCTTTTTGCGTGAGATTTACTACCTAGGCGTGAGATTATATTACCTTGGCGTGAGACCGTGAGAAAGTGACCCAATGCGTGAGACTCACGGCCAATGCTTGAGAGTTGACAGCCCTGGTCTGGATCCAAGTGCACCGAAGCCCAAGATTGCCAGCCTTGTGATTGGGTAGACCCCAGCCCGGAAGCTCCCGATGAAATAACCAAATGCAACACCAACATCCCAAGATTATGAATCCAAAGCCGATGGCCTACACTAGCAAGATTTAAAATCCAGAATTGAAATTAAATTAATCCGTTGTCCTAGATTTAAAAAAAAATCCTACCCAGCTCTGTGAAGGAATGCATTTAAATTGAAAAAAAAACAATTACGAAAAAAAATTGCCCCCAAAGGCGGCAAAAGAAAAAAGAGAAGAAGTTCTGCCTGACCCTAACTCCCCCCACATACACACACACACTTCAGGAATCAGGACCATCTGTGAACCGGACAGGATTATATCATCTTGATGCATCTGACCCGTGAATGTCAATTTTTGGTCAGGGGCACTCTGCCCTCCTGTCCCGTGTACCCCCCTACTGGCTGTTAAAACAGTTCTGGGTTGCTGCCTAGAAAGAGGAGGGAAAGGAACCAAAATAACCGTTGCATAAATGTGCAATTTTTTTTCCAATAATTCAAAATCCATGAATGCAGTGTCGTGGACATGATAAAATTTTTACTAGTTTAATTTCATTTTGTTTCTAAAATTGATTTTATTATCGAAATATGTCAGAGCCTTTATTTAAAACGCATGCTTGAGAAGCACAGTTTGATTCCTTAGACCTATTTACTAGTATTTACTTCAGACAGAAAAAAGTTTCACCTGTTCGTATATTATTTTTAAAACAATCCAGGGGCCAACTACATCAGGCCCCGCCCAAAACATGCTTCCAACACGAGATCACGGCGTATTAATGGTCACGTGGTCAATTTTGATGAATGAATGAGAGAAAATAAACTCATAGCGCGATGTTATTATGTAGTGATTAGAAGTTTCAGAGCTCATTAATTATTAATCATGCCTGCCGCACCATTTCCCGCAGAATATGTATTATAAGAAAGTCACGTTAACTTTCAAATTTTCTTTTTATGGTCCAAATTTTAATTCCAATCAACATATTTGAATGCTCTAGATATTGGTTGGCCTATTGGTTATATGATATTGGCGATATTGTGAGACAAGCAGGAAAAATTTTACAAAAAATAAACAAGAAGAAACTGAATATTGATAAATCTGTGATAACGGTCATGCGCGATATAAAATTCGGAGATGCATGCACGCGCCGATATCTGTAAATAATGATTAATTATCAGATCTTTATCATTTATAAGGCCCATACAAATTGAAATTATTATTGAGAAAGTAAATAGATGCAAAATAAATTGGAATTGGAGAGGAAAGGCAAGCATTTTTGGCAGGCCGAGGGGGGGGGGGTTGATTTTTGGCAAGCCGTTTGGAAATCCCCCTCGGGCTCATAATTATTATTGTCCAGCCCATATATAAGGGCTATCATTTTCTTCGGGGTCAATACAATTCGCCCCCTATTTCGCAAAATGACCCCACCCACCAGCACCGATAGGCCTACACCTTACCCCAATAACCATGTTAACAGGTTAAAATTGTATTGAAACCAGTCTTTTTGTGACTCCCTCCATTAATTTTGGTCATCTTTCCAAAAAATTATGACCCCCCCCCCATATATTTGTGACAACACCCCCCCCCTTTCCAAGAAAATGACAACCCCATTATTTGCCAGGAACATTGGCGGAAACTATAATTATGAAACAACGTGGCTGCCTATGACCCCGTACTTATTTCTTCATAAGCCTGACACCCAACACCCCGGGACCCCAACCCGGCACTCCAATAAGCTGGTCAATAAGACACAGTATTCATGAATCGAGTACCCGGGATCGAGTAACATGTTGACAACAGCCCATTCATAAAATTATAATAAGGTGAACTTGATTCCAGCTAAGCGCTGTGATTGGTTGTACGTCGTATACCAGACATTGACCACAAAGACCGTCGTCCCGTGTTACCATGGTTACAACTAGATGTCTTGGTATACTAGTCTCGGGGTAAAGGGTATGTTGGCAATATTCCAGAAATAATATATATCAACTGTTGCCATGGTAGGCTACAAAATTTAATTGGCCTAGATGGCAAGGAAGTAAATAGCCCGGTACATATTCTCGCGTTCCCGGAGACATGTTTTCAAATTTTCAACATGTTTTTTCCGATGATCATGTAAAGTTGTTTTATGAAGCACCTGGTAGTGAAACTTCTCCAAAATATTAATCGGACCAAGGGCCAGGTCTGGGCAGGCAGATATCTCTGACCAGGCTAGTGCAGAAGTCCGTCAGTGCACTGCGGTGTATCATGACTGGTGCCACTACTAGTAGTGACCATGGATTTTATCGGACAACTCAAGAGGTGCTAATTGCTACTTACTTGTGGTTGAAGATCGCCTACCCCCCGGTATGAGAGGGAATGACGGTGATCCGCTCAACAAAATAGGCCTATGAGGAAATAACATCCTGTGTGTTTCTTTTTTTGTGAAACTTTGACATGAAGTGTAGATTGTAGCTGTATATGCCTTACCCGTAAAAAAGATCGACGTGCAGTGGTATTAGTATTATTAATACAATCGGTAAATCAAAGTATCAAACCCAATTTTCGGACATATCTTATAAACACCCAAACATGCCAAAACAGAGCTCAAACACGAATTTAATACATCGCACACAGCACCATGCTAACACAATACTAGTGCAGAAAAAAAAAAAAAAATCACTAGCTACCGATACCATCAACAATAGCTGGTTAATACTGTAACAGTAAACAGTTATATTCATCCATTATCACACATTCACACACACTCCCTAGAATCTGTTTATAGTTATAATGACCCATGATTTAAACCAGAGTAAACAATGAACATTGTTTATTCAATGCGCACCAGTGCAGACGTCCGTCGTCCTGCGGTGTACCGCCACTGGTGCCACTACTATTAATGATCCTTGATGTTATCGGAAAATTCAAGAGGTGCTAATTGCTACTTACAGAAGTGTGAAAAATGGGATGAGGTATCGCCCCCATTTATGGGATCCCGCTAAAAACTGCAGTGCGACTGGGTAGGCTTTATAAATAATATTGTCAGCTTACCTAAGCTATCTTAGCAAAGAATGAAATGAATGCACTTCAATTGATTAGGTACTCTGGCATCACATTCTCTTGTCTAGCATTCATTACAAATAGGATTTTCATCGCCACAGTATGCCTCACACTTTTTATGGTCATATTTATTATTGTACCCTCTGAGACAATCTTCGCAAAAGTAGGTTCGATTAACAAATCCCTTAAATGCTACCAATAACATCATAATGATTATTATGGTAAAATAAATATATATTGTGTTTACCTGTTTGTCCCTCAAAAATAATACCATTTTGATCCCGAAGACCGTAAACAACTAATCGCCACATATCCCCAATAGCGGTTTGAAATTTTGGTATATCAGTACCTGCAACCATTCCTGGAGGTACATCTGCCTTTTTGTGCAGTTTTAGGGCTTCTTCGATTAAAAGCTTACCCCCATGCCTAATAGTCTCCCATTTTGCTTTCTTTTCGGCATTGGTTTCTTTTTCAACATGATACATGGCTGTTATTACAGCTTTGCTGAAGCATAAGTCGTCATCTTTTTCACCTTTCCCTTGTTTGATAGCTAACATACTTTGAGATCTTCTCACAAATTCATGGCTGTCAAATTCTTTGATTTGATTTACCCTACCACCAATAGGTATATTGATATGCTTTATCACAATCGTAACCCAGTTGTGCAAATAGAATTGGTCATTTGATTGCAATATACTTGCTATATACTCTAAGATTTGTTCTGCTGTGAAATCTTTCATCAAAACCCAAGGAATTGAAATTGGATCTTTCAGATCAGGGGACATGATAACAAAACGTATGTGATCTCTTTCTTCAAAATGCGAATATTCATCAATGAAATGTTGAAATACATTGTGCAAGTCCTCCAAAACATCAGCAATACTACCCTGTTCCCCAGATTGAAATGAAACTTTGTAATGCGTTTCTTTACTTCTCCATCGTTTATTCATAAATTGATTCACAGTCTCAACACGAAAACTGGGTTTTTGTCTGGGTCTTTTTGCTGGTTTAGTATTAGTTTTGATTGATGATCCTTTTCTTTTGTTGATGTATTAGATTGCTTCACATTTCCGCCTTTTTGATTGGAATGCCCATTGTTTTTGTTATTCCTCTGATCAATTCTATCTGCACTAGAGGTGCAACCATCATTGAATGTACTATTACTACTACTGTCTCCTACCTGCTCATCTTCTTGATCTTCTATTTCCACTATCTGCTCATCTTCTTGATCTTCTATTTCCATCTGCTGCTCATCCTGCTCTTGTTGTTGTTGAAGCTGCTCACGGCTAGGGCTATATCTGCCCGATACAACAGCGGCGTACGACGTACTGGCACATGGGTCTACGATCCACTTAATCTCGTACTCCGAATCCGAATCCGAATCTTCTTCATGTTGAACATTGGCTCTTTTCTCCGCTTCCCTCTCACCTCTAACTCTTTCATGGCCTTCACGAAGCTTCTGTCGAAACCATCTATCGTGTTCTTGTATCAGTTTCACGTGTATGATCTTAAGATGTTCTACCAGGAGGGATGGACTTCCGAAATATTTCTAAATCTATCTTCAACCTCTTCTTCCAAAGTGCAGCTTTAAAGCGAGGTCTGCAATATAATAATAATAATAGTCGTTTCTGGTCAAGATGGAAACCGCCTCTGCGTAATTTTGCATCCACAAGCTCTGCCATCTTGATAGTTTTTTTAAAGTATGCAAAAGAAGGTAGGCCCACCAGTTATATTGCATTAAAACATGGCTTCTAGAGTAGAAAGAGACAATGAATCGGCCTTCTGGTATACCAATGGTATATTAATGGGTCCTTTTATCAAAATTTTCGGAAAACAGCCCAATTTTTCCTTAATCTAGCCAAAATTTTCAAAATTTTCCCAAAATTTTGGGAAAATAACTAAGACAATTTTGGTTAAATTCGGCTGAAATTTTTGACTTTTACGGGTCCACTTCCAAAATCTCAGCGGCACGTCCCTACCAAAACCAAACTTGAGTACCCCCCCGGGTGTAAATCTAACCTGATGAAATTTTTAACCTGCCGTTTTTCAGCGAGTTCACAAAATGCTCCTTTAAAAATGGCATCTGTCATCTTCTAAAAATAATAATAATCCTCTCGCTTGTGTCCGTTTGTAACACATCTTCTAATTCTTGTTGCAGCAGGGATGTGTTGATCATGTTCATGATGGATAGGTAGAAATAATAATTACCTTTCTCATAAACTCTTTAAATGACTTGCTCTTCGCAATTATTTCCATCGGTATAATGATGGTATTCCCCGTTACTTCCAGTTTACTGATAATTTTACGATTGTTCTGCTCGAACAGGTAGGTTCGATGTTTTATCTGTCTGATTTTAAACATCTTGTTTCACCGAGTTCCAGATATGGAATGATGTTTAAAAAAAATAATTGTAAGACGCTAAACATAATTACCGTTCTCATAAAATCCTTGAACGATTTATCTTTAGTAATCTCTTCCATAGGTAACAGAATTGTATTTCCTATTACATCCAATTTGGTTACGATAAAATGACACGGTCGTTATCAGTATGATCTGAGATCACACTATCATCAATATCACTATGATCTGCCCGGTAACCGGATTTACTCCAGGAATTCTCCTATGGAAACATCCTGACTAAAATATCCAGTCTCATCCATATTATCTCCTCCTTTGTGAACATTTGCATTGAAAGATGGCCCTGGTATATTACCTCCTTCATTATTAAATGCATCATCTACTCCAGATGGGAATGTGTCTGCCCGCTAAAAAGAAGGTGAAAAAAGAAAAGAAATATATTAATGACTGAACAGTTTATATATATATATATATATATATATATATATATATATATATATATATATATATTTATATAGTTATCATTATCTAGTGAGTTTTGGTGCAACAGAAGAAAATCAGGATTGCTGAAAAAAAAATTGTTTTGTGTTCCTGCATCTTGGCCTGGTGTTCCTCCATCTTGGCCTGATGCTCCTTCTCCATGTGCAGATGTTCAAAATCTTCAGTGAGTGTTGCTCCTTCATCTGCACGAGCCTCAATCTGTGTTCCTCATGGAAGCACTCTTCTAGATCATCTTGCTTTTCTTAATTGCTTCTCTTACTTGGACTTGGGTTGGGCGATGGTGTTTGGAACTGTAAGAAGACATTGATCTTGAAAATATGAGTTAGAACATAATGGACTATCAGTTATGTAGATTGGTACCATGTTGTTGAGACTTCTCCAAGTGAAAAGTAGTTTTCTATTGTATCCTTTCACAAACTAGTACTGGAAACCATTAAAATGGGAGTAAATAATGGTGAGTTGGTGACATTCGTTTTTATGGGGTTTAGGGTATGTGCTCTTTTTGTATGTTTTACTACAAACTTCTAATCTTGTGGAAACTTCTGCATTTTGGGGCTTTTACAAATCAGACGCCATTAGAAGTGATTATTATCACAATCTTTTCAATGAAAATCACAGTTGCATGTTTTACAATGGATGAAAACTGCAGGCATAGTGAGTTTACAGTGAGCCTTAATGACACGGCTTGCAAAATTGGAAGCAAAAGTGGTTCTTGGCTATCAACTGCAATTCTAGATTTTGAACAATAATAGGATCTGCATAAAAACTTTACGTAGTAAACTTGCCTCCTCTTTCCTTACTTTTTTTTCACCAGTACAATGTTTATCTCCAAAGTGTCAACAAAAACGATTGTTTCATTAGATGACCATACCAAAGATGGTCTCTTTGACTTGGCCAATCATTTTTACATCCTTCGCATTCATTTTCAGCATTAAATAATTCCCAACACATCAATGTCAGGAGTTTTGATAACACATAGTAAATCAGATTTGATTTTGGGGTTGCACTGAAAAGAAACAAAAAGATGATCTCCAGCTCCACTCACTGCACATGCTGCATCAATCCATTAGATGACCTTACCAAATTTGAAAAGAATATCTCTTTCAACATTGTTCAATGTCAGTCTGTCTCATGAGGGAAATGCGGTGATGCGGTCCAAGTTGGATTAGGCTAGTGTGTGAAGGGCCAGTGTGTGAAGCGCCAGTGCGCGAGCCGCGCAAAATTGAGCAATTTTACCATATTTGGGCCCAAAACACAGTGTTTTTCGTGCCCTGCCCACCTATGTTTAATCATGAACTGAAATTGGAAGCTCACATCCGAACATGCTCACTTATGATTCATTTATAACTTATTCTTAACAATCTCTTCAACATTCATTGAAATTTAGGGTAAGGAATAAATAATGAACAACAACAGAAAATCATATCTTTTTCTTCAGGTCTCGACAGGTCTCGAACAAAAAAACGTTCGAGACCGAGACTTTTGAGGTCCGAGACCGAGACTTTTGAGTTCCGAGACCGAGACCTTGACATTCGAGACAGAGACACTGCAAAACCAGGTCTCGAGACCGAGACCTGGTCTCGAGACCTACAACACTGGGTCCAACAACAGATTTCAGATGATGATATGTATTTGATCATTATCTTCAATATCTGATTGTTCCGAGGGCTACTCTAAACCACGGATTAACAATTCTATAGTAATATCTACAATTTCTGACAAGTTAATGAGTAAATACATGCAGATATTATTAATAAGGTAGTCTAGCACCATCTACAGTCAGATTTATTACACTACTCTAAATCAAACAATGAACTTAACTGTCAAACAATTTTATACATACTACCGGTATATCTGCATGTACCTTAAAATAATATCCAATATCATAAAGATACAATGTATGTGAGTTAATAGATGCTCATTACAGTTATTACTCAAAGAGTTTGTAGGATTTATTTATGATATAGAATACAATCTTCTCCCTTCATTGATATCAAAACACTGGCAACATTTTTTGGGTCTAAGTTCATTTATGGGCACTTACGACTGGGCTAAATTATGCTCTCCATTCAACCATACATGTACCAGCAGTTACCCATCCTTTGGACGATCCTAGCCTTGAACAGCTAGCTCAAGAGGCAGCAATGCTTATTACCAGGTAAGGTAAATTTTGAGTAAATTTGGAATAAGTAGGGGGATAAAGCTGTGGATCACAAAGTTCCCCAGACTCATCCATTCACTTTGTCATTGTCCTATAGCACATTCAACCATCGTGGGATGTTTTTCCAACAAATCCAGGCTGCTGGTCAATCATCTACCAGTCATGCATAGCCTGATATGCATGATCACCCGGTAGCCTGGATTTGTTTGAAAAAAGTCCCAACGATAGGTTGAATATGCTATAAAAATGATGTGACAGAATGCTTATTTAAAATAAAATCTCATATTTTGCCCTCTTATACCCTATTGGTCCTGCCTGCCTGTTTTTAGAAATTACATGCACTCAGAGCAGAAGTTATCATTCTTTTGAGATGCAATCCCATTTCTTGAATCACATTAAAACACCTGCAACCTAATTAATGCGAAATGTGTGACCTGTCACATCAAAGTATACTGCAGTTGTTCAGTGTTACCTGCAATACATGATGGCATACACTCAGGCTGATACTGAGACAACAGTTATGTTGGTATATACTCTGGCTGATACTGAGAGAACAGTTGTGTTCATACGATGTGGCAAGTCACATTGTTTTGTCGGGTACACCCCGTCAGTCCGAACCCCCGTCAGTCTGAACCACCGAACCTAACCCTAAAATTAACCCTAACCCTAAAACTTATTCCTGAAAAGTTCTTGAGCTCACAGTTTGGGCTGATAACAAACCAGATGAGAACGCTGGACTTATTTTTAGAGACTATTTTGTGTGCTATGAATTTCATGTATTCTTGGTATTTTTTCTTACTCTTATTTTTGTTTCTTTCAGGAAAAAACAATTGGTTTAACATTGGACTGTGCTGCTGTCATTTCAAGGGATAGGTGGACCAACACTGCAAATTTCATTGTATGTTTGAACTTGGATAACAGTTTCCAAAAATATGAACTGCTCCTTTGCAGTATATCATCAAATTAGTATGATGACAATTCAAAACATTGCTTGGATCGTTAAACAGAAACAGGGAACAAAACCTTCAATACTGTATGAGTGGAATTTTGGTTGGGAGGAAGTGGTATGTTGTAGCAACATCATTGGGGGTCATCATCAGGTTCAGGTCCCTTATTATTATGCCGTTACTTATTTATGATATAGGAGCTTGATTTTTGATTGGATGGGGATGGGAATCAGAAACAGAGCCCACAGAAGCTGAAGGAAATGTCCCATCATGCATTGCTGCTTAAATAATTAGACCTGGGAATAGTTTTACAATACAAAAGTCTAAGCACCTCTGATTTAAGTGAGTTACAAGTGAAAGTTGAAATGAGGGATTTTGTGTACATTTTCAATGGCACACATACAGTTCCATTGTGATATTGCAAACCATAATGAGATACTCCTTTCAGCTGCTGTGAACATGCAGCCTTAAATAACCATTTGATAAAAAAAGTACTCAAAATATACTAGTTTTTATAATTTAGTTGAAATGACTTCTGTTCAAAATCAAGCTATATTTGCCAATATTAACACGTATAAGATGAATATAGTTCTGATATGTCATTCTATTAAAATATTGTTAAGTTTGTTTAATGTGGTACGTGTGCACATATTCACCAGGCACCGGTGTCAGTCAGGGGTCAAAAAACATCCACTGAAAACAATCATGTCTCAGATTTGCCAAACAGAACACACATGGCCCATGCTAAAATACGAAGAAGATACGTCCGCCAACTCAAGCGAGTCGGAAAGTTCCGACATTTTTTAATAGCGAGGGCGTTCATACCTGGTTCCCACGAGTGACTGAAAATTTCGTGATAAAGTCTATCCACCGTGTTATGTTCTATATCCATCATTATATGATTGAAATATGCGAACACGGCCTTGTCATCTAGGGTGACCAAGTCATCCCCGTCGAATGATACGTAGTTTGAGCATATCATATGCAACAATAAGTTGGATATTTTGGCCAAGTTGATGACTTCATTCATATGTGGGCCGACATAGTTTTTGAATATTGGCGCTGTCATAAATTGTAACTGCGGGTCTTGTCCGACAGGTGTCTCATGAATTTGATCGGCGACATTCACGTATACGTCATCCAAAAGTTCCTCATATTCATCAGACGTATAGACGGTTATGCCCATGAAAGTAGCAGCAAGCCTACATATTCGCACAAGGACTGCGGTTCTATCCCTTAGAATATTACAACAAAATGCCATGCTCCAATAGTGTGGCTCACCGTTAGAATCCTCCATCATGTTTATAATAGCGCGCTGCTACATTTGGAACAAAGCGCTCAAAACAAAAAACAAAGCAAAAGAAGAACATAAAGAAAAAATAAATGAGAACTGCCTGTGATATAAGGCTGCAAAATCTAAGGAAACAAAATGACTTTAGAACCCTCTTGAAAATACCCACTGATTGTGATTCCCTGATACCAATTGGCAGTCTATTCCAGGTGCGAGGCGCAACATAGGAGAAGATCCTGTGTTCAGCTGACATGAGGGTTTTGATTGTGTTGTGCTCAGTCAGGAGGGTGGTATCAGAAGCAGAGGCAGTGCAGGGAAACACAATCAGACAGGTACTCAGGAACCCTCTTGGTGAGGCATTTAAACACAGTGACTAAAACTTTAAAATTGATGCGCTCTTCAACAGGGAGCCAGTGCAACTGCTTTAAATACGGTGTGGC
Organism: Amphiura filiformis; assembly: GCF_039555335.1. NCBI lineage: Eukaryota > Metazoa > Echinodermata > Ophiuroidea > Amphilepidida > Amphiuridae > Amphiura > Amphiura filiformis. The sequence goes on from NC_092631.1 coordinate 78,960,604, forward strand.
ATGATCATATTTGAGGGCTTTACATAATTGAATACCTGAGTGGAAGAAGGGCCCAACTCCAATTTTTTATGAAAATGAGTTAGACCCAGCATTTTGTTGCCAGCAGACTGTTCTTCCTTGTGTGTGAAAGATGAGCGAAAATCCACTCTTGAAATAGTCTTCCACTTACACTTAATCATGGTTTTCATGGAAGAAAGGCCCAATTCCATGGAGTTGGGCCCTTCTGCCACAAATATTGGGTTAAAGAGGAATTTTGTTCATCCATGAATTCTGCTTTTCACTACAATAAACTTTCTTGCTAACATATTACATGCTTCTATTTGTGCAATTAATGGATAATTACCAAATTTCTGTAGCTATTTATAACACATCTGCTTACGGAATTGGCACTTGCAGTATATTAGTGGAAGAAGGGCCCAACTCCAGCTCGTATTAAGACCTGTCCCGTTGCCATAGAAACATCATATATGATTTTGAATGTATGTAATACTGTATATTCATGCATTGAAGGTCCCCTGAAGATGAAAACATTCTGTCTATAAAACCTTTCCAAATATTAAGTTTTTTCTTAATATCTCGAAAACAGTTTTGATGGAGTTGGGCCCTTCTTCCACTCAGGTATTCAATTATCAGCTTTGCAGCCCAATTCTGGATCCGTTGTAGTCTTTGATAAGTGATGACTGTATATCCCTGTAATATCCATTGACTGTAGGCCTATTCAAATCTGTACAATTCACATAATACAGTTTTTTTAAGGATTATGTTGTGTGATCAAGCAAAATCAGTCTGAAGTTGGGCATATTCAATTTTAAGTTTCTTATTGGATTGTAAACAGCCTTTGCAAAGCTCATTTTGGTCCCGACCGTGTCTTTTTTTTAAAAATTCGAGTTGAATGTGCTAGTAAAACAGTGGTTAGTATAAATTTAAAGAAAGAAAATGTAAAGAAAATGAACAGTATAACACGCAGAACCATCTCAAGAGTTAAACCAGTAAAGTGCTGTGTGGTTTGACTTATTTACCAGTCTTCAAATGGTCAGTTTCAAGTGCAATATCTGTAAAAAAAACCCCCCAAAAATCCGACCTACCGACCCAGCTGTTTCATAAGCCTCTATGGACAAACAATATTATCCAAGAAAAATGAAGTTGCCAGTCTAATGAAACCACTAGTGTAGTGGTGAAACATCACTAAAATGTGAGTTTAACATCTTCATTTTTCTTGGATTTGCATAAAACGAACAATGTTAACAGTTAAATCTAACAATCCAAAGGAACTTGTTCAAAGATGTGAAAGATGTATTAATTGCAATTTCAAGTTGTATTGCAGGTAAATTTGGTAATGTATATTGTACTGTGATTTCAGTTAAAGTCTATCAATATAATTTCAACCTACAGTACAACCTCCCATATACGGACCTCTCTATTATCTGGACTTATGATCTTCATGGCGAAGAATGTTTTTAATGCCTTCAAGGCATAATTTCATGGACTGAATCATTTGAAAGTTATAACTATGTGGCATAAAGCACTGAATATACTGTCTTTTAGTGTTTTTACCCCATCTTGAGTAACCTTTTGCTGTCAATGCAGAATTATGTTTCACTTATCCAGATTTTTTCACTTATACAGATTTTTTCACTTATCCGGCCAATGCTTGTTCCCATCATGGATGGATAAGAGAGGTTGGACTGTAAATGTATAACTTATATGTGACTTGTTGCAGCAAAATATATACTAAAGTAAAGTCAGCCTGAGAAATGGGCAAACTAAGCTTGAAAAACAGAAGGGAAATATTGACTAACTTCATCATAACTTCAAAACCACACATTCAATTTTGAAAAACAAGTCATCATAAATATAAAGCTGCAGGGAACAGGAAGAAAAGCTAGTGCAGTGGTCCTCTCACTCGCTTCGGCTTGGGCCCGGGTTCAATTCCCTGTGTTGCCATGTTTTTACATTTTTACATAAAAAGCCCCAAATCAAGGATGAGTGCTATAGTTTACATATAGTTGAATGCGGATTCATCCCCGCATACAACTCTTTGCGCAGCGGTGGACACTTTTTGGATTCAGCATAAAGCAGAATAGCTATAAATACTAGCACCTCATTTGAGGGATATATCGCTTGTTTCAGAACTAGCAAGTATTGCAAATTATTGGTGCATATTCACTTCTATAATATACATTTCAAATGAGTGTTCACAAACAATTTTTAGAATGACCAATGGAATGGTATTGAAAGATTTTCAAACACCATTTACTCAGAACAGCAATCTTGCATAATTTGGCACTCTGCCGTATTCATAACTATATATATATAGGGTCAGTCCATGTCGAAAACAGATTGAGTGTACACCCACCCTCTTGGATTTTGCTCTCCTTTGGCTCAGGGGTACCTTTCATGGATCCCTAGGTGAGGTCACAAGAAAAATTCAAATTCCATTTCGCTTTTGCGAATGGCGGGCAATCAAAGTTTGGCGACCTCGACCAAAATTGTGAATTTAAGGGTCCAAATGACAAAGTGCTCTCTTTGAGGGCACTTTCTTCTTAATTTAATCAGTTGTGATCCTCTTTTTGAATGTGGTCAATCAGTGGCTGTGTCTGAAATACCTAATGCCAAAAAGATAGATTTCGAATTTCGCTGGGATTTCAGAGGGGTCAAAATCAGCACTTCGTACTGTTCAATCAAATTATCTTGATTTTGAAGGACCCATGATAATGTCACAGTGCACTTATAGGTCCTAATTATGTTCAGAATGGATTAACCATATGCCAATGTCTATGGGCAATTCAAAAAAAAGAGACATTTCTGGACCCTACAGAATTTTAGGCCACCCCTAAAGTGGTTCAGCCACAAATGGCACTTAAAGTCGGCAAATTTTGACCCCGAATAACTTTAGGTGTACACCAGATATGAATTTCTAGTCTTTTGCATCTGAAAGAATGTAGTTTAATGTTACTAGTAACATAAGATTTGTTTTGTATTTTTTGTGTTTTAGTATTAAGTTGACGCTTTCAAAAATAGTCATTTTTGCCTAACATACCATGCATACAGGATACGGTACAAAATGCCAATTTTGTATGATATTTTTTTTTTTTTTTGGATCACTTTATAGCCATTTGTATTATTTATCCTGATATTTCAAGTTGCTCTTGAGTCAAGTAATAAGAAAAACTACTTTCTAATCCTCTGTATGGATTTTTATGGGGGTCAAAAATGCACTTCCTGGCAACGATGCACATGCAAAGTACAGGTTATGGGGGTCAAATTTTCAGAATGCTCCCAATTATGTCAAGTAATATATCAAATTACTCGTATGGTCATGAGGATTCCAAAAATGTATAGTTTGTTATGTGTCAGACCTTTCAGGAGGGCGCTATGACGAAAAATGTTCATAGGTCAACGACCTTTTTGAAAGTATCAAAACACAAAAATACAAAACAAATCTTATGTTCCTAGTAACATAAGACTACATTCTTTCAGATGCAAAAGACTAGAAATTCATATCTGGTGTACACCTAAAGTTATTAGGTGTCAAAATTTGCCGATTTTAAGCGCCATTTGTGGCTGAACCACTTTAGGGGGCCTAAAATTCTGTAGGGGGTCTAGAAATTTCTCTTTTTTTGAATTGCTCATAGACATTGGCACATGGTTAATCCATTCTGAACATAATTAGGACCTATAAGTGCACCGTGGCATTATCATGGGTCCTTCAAAATCAAAGATAATTTGATTGAACAGTACGAAGTGCTGATTTTGACCCCCTCTGAAATCCCAACGAAATTCAAATCAATCTTTTTTTGGCATTAGGCATTTCAGACACAGCCAGTGAGTGACCACATTCAAAAAGAGGGTCACAACTGATTTAATTAAGAAGAAAATGCCTCTCAAAGAGAGCGCTTTGTCATTTGGACACCTTAAATTCCCAATTTTGGTCAAGGTCGCCAAACTTTGATGGCCCGCCATTCGGAAACGAAATTGAATTTGAATTTTTTTCTTGTGACCTCACCTAGGGGTCCATGAAAGGTACCCCTGAGCCAAAGGAGAGCATAATCCAAGAGGGTGGGTGTACACTCAGTCTGTTTTGACATGGACTGACCCTATATGTATCACATTTGAAAGCTCAAAGGTCAATGGTTTAAACATGATGCACAACATACAGTCAATGCTTTAAGGGATGCACCATTGGATTTCCATAGGGCTTGGAAGTTTGGTTTTGGCAGATTATTTTTGCCACCAAAGGTGCATGGCAAATGTTTTTATTTCTTCAAAAAACCACAATCCGGAAAGCTAATTGTGCTCCCCTAAAGTAGGGAGATTGACTATCAAAAGGAAGACTGTTAAGCATACCTATGCATATGATTACTGAAAGTAAAGTTTTTAAGAAATGTATGTATGAGTATTATTGTATAAAATGTATTGATATGTAAAAATGTATTTTTTTATGAAATTAGGAGCTGAACTAGTCAATAAAGAATGTCAGTTATGGAATGAAATAATGATGAAAAAAATGGCTATCATTTCTCCTCTTGTGTGTTTCTTGCGTAGTCTCCTCAAAACGAAAATCAAAAAAATACCTACCATACCAAATGGTACAGATTTGGACAAAATTTCACCTTAACTTTTGATTGCACCTGAAATGTATGTACCACTTGACACTTTCAATGTTGGCATTTGAACAATTTTCCCAAATGTGTACATCCTTATCAAAACGATTCACTTGATTCACTTGTCCAGCTCCTACATGTGTCTGTTTTCATATTAATAGCTAAGAATACTATACCAGACCAGGGGCTATTTTAACGTGTCTCACCGTCACGATCGTGCAATGAGATAAAAGTGTTGATGAAGTAGAGTGCGTTTCAAAAATACAAAATTGACATTTTACCTGAATGTGACCGTAAGAAAGGCTCTACCATTGTCTACTATTAAAGCATATCTACACGGATGGTTAATTGTCACTGCACGAATATTTATCTCGTCACGTACGTGACAGTGAGGCATGTTAAAATAGCCCCTGTACCAGACACCTCAAGTGGAGGTCAGTATTTCAAATCTTCCCCAAGTTACATGTTTTATGAGTGTCTTTTATTCCTAAACCATGTGACTGGGGAAGATTTGAAGTGACATCCACTTGAGATGGGTCTGGTATTTATTTTTTAACTATTATGTAAAAAGGACATGTGTGAGCCGAAAAGTGCGTCCTTTTGACATGGATGTACATAAATCAGCACCCTGAATTTAGGATAACTTCTGCAAATTTATGCTAATTTATGTTAATTTATGCTCAATTTAAGGCTTAATTTAATTGAAAATGTAGGCCATTTTGAATAATTTTGTATGCATATATCATTCTTAGGCAGATTTCTAGGCCCAGTTTGCATACTTATGCAAATTTAGGCTAATGTATGCAAATATATGCTAATTTATGCTCCATTTGAGGCTTACCTGGAAAAGTGACCTTTGGCACAGCATGTGGTCTTCCTGTTTATTTCAATTGGAAACGCGGGATGCATGTCCAAATTTTCTAGCAAATTTGTCACTTTTTTGCAACGTCATCGTACGCATTTTTGAGAAAATTTGATGCACTTGCGTATAAAATGACGTGTGCCGTCTATATTTGACGCGCGAGACGCGTTTTCAAGGTCATTGTATGAAATTTAGAGGTAGTTTGACGCACGCATGAAGAAAAACGACGTATGACGTATATTTTTGACGCGCGTCAGGCGTTTTTAACGTCATCGTACGCATTTTGACGCAATTTGGAGATAACTTGACACACTCGTGTATAAAATGACGCGTGCTGTATATTTTTGACGCGCATCAGGCATTTTCAACGTCATCGTACACACTTTGAGATAACTTTATGCACGCACAAATAAAATGACGCACGCCCTATATTTTTGGCGCACTCACATATAAAATGATGCGTGCCATCTATATTTGACACGCGACAAGCATTTTCAAGGTCATCGTACGCATTTTGATGCAATTTCGAGATAATTTGACGCACACGCGTATAAAATGATGTGTGCTGTCTATTTTTAACGCATCAGGCGTTTTCAAGGTCATTGTACGCAATTTTGAGGTAATTTTACGCAATTTTGAGATAATTTGACGCACTCGCCTATAAAATGATGTATGCTGTCTATATGTGATGCGCGATACATGTTTTGAAGGTCATAGTACGCATTTTGACGCAATTTGGAGATAATTTGACGCAATTTTAATTTTTTTTAAATGATGCGTGCTGTGTAAATTGCGTCAAAATGCATGATGACGTTGAAAACGCCTGACGCGGGTCAAAAATAGACAGCACACGTGTCATTTTATACGCGAGTGTGTCAAATTATCTCCAAATTGCATCAAAATGCGTACAAAGACCTTGAAAATGTTTGCCGCTACGCGTCACATATAGACAGCACGCGTCATTTTATTCGCGAGTGTGCCAAATTATCTAAAAAATTGTGTCAAATTATCTCCAAATTAAGTCAAAATGTGTACGATGACCTTGAAAATGCGTATTGCGCGTCACATATAGTGCGTCAAAAATATACGGCGTGCGTCATTTTATTTGTGCGTGCATAAAATTACCTCAAAATTGCGTACAATGACCTTGAAAACGCATGTCGCGCGTCATATATAGACGGCACACATCATTTTATATGCGAGTGCGTCAAATTATCTCGAAATTGCGGCAAAGTGTGTACGATGACGTTGAAAACGCCTGACGCGCGTCAAAAATACACATCACAGGTCATTTTATACGCGAGTGCGTCAAATTATCTCGAAATTGTGTCAAAATGCGTGCGATGACGTTAAAAACGCCTGACGCGCATCAAAATATACGGCACACATCATTTTATACGCAAGTGCGTCAAATTATCTCCAAATTGCGTCAAAATGCGTACGATGACCTTGAAAACGTGTGTCGCGCGTCACATAGACAGCATGGTCATTTTATATGCGAGTGCGTCAAATTATCTCCAAATTGCGTACGATGACCTTGAAAATGTGTGTCGCTCGTCACATGTAGAGTTGTAGACAGCATACGTCATTTTATACGCGAGTGCGTCAAATTATCTCCAAATTGCGTCAAAATGCGTACAATGACGTTGAAAACGCCTGACAGGCGTCAAAAATATACGGCACGCGTCATTTTATACGCGAGTGCATCAAATTATCTTGAAATTGCGTCAAAATGCATACGATGACATTATATGACATGCGTAAAATTACCTCAAAGTGCGTTTTATTTTATTCGCACATGGGTCAAATTGCCTCCAAATTGCGTACAATGACCTTGAAAATGCCTGACGCGCATCAAAAATACACGGCGCACATCATTTTATTGATGATGTTGAAAATACCTGACACGCTTCAAAAATCATTTCCTTCAAATTTTGTACAATGACCTTGAAAACGCATCTCGCGCGTCAAATATAGATAGCACGCGTCATTTTGTACGCGAGTGCGACAAAGTATCTCAAATTGCGTACGATGACGTTAAAAATGCTGACGCGCGTCAAAAATCTATGGCGTGCATCGTTTTATTCGCCAGTGCGTTAAATTACCTCAAAATTGCGAACAATGACCTTGAAATTGCGTACGATGACGTTAAAAATGCCAGAGGCGCGTCAAAATCGGGAAACGCGTCAAAGGGGGGGGGCAAAGGTTTTTGACATGTCTAAAGAGGAGGAGGGCAAAGATTTTTTGGCACGGTCAAAGGGGGGGGGAAGCGATTTTTGGCAGATTACTTTGAGAATTCACCACCCCGGTGGTACACATAATTATTGCACAGCCCCCTTTATGGTTTAAATTTAGTAGTGGTTGAGGCCCCTTTAATTGGACATGCAATTGTTTTAGTGATGTGCGCCCTGGAAAAAAAACCCTCTAAATTGGAGACGAGCTGTTCATACCGCAAGTGGTCATGATCGAGTGACCTTGTGCAAATCTTTATCTACAGCTGGAAGAAGCTGATAAAAACAGGTGTTTTATGACATCAAATGTTGCTAAATGTAACCAAGGGTATGTACTACTTTTTATTTAAAGGTTTGCTGGATGAGTTGAGCCACTAACATTCTAACTCTGTCCTAAATTTGGGTGATTTCATGCACTTTCAAAGTTTCGTAACTTGTTGAAAAGTGCTGCGCTGCGAAAGTTCACAGGCAGGGCATTAACTGTTCAAGCATGCATGCAACTTTCAATGGCAGGCTTGGCCGCGCCCCGGGCGTTTTCATCCTCCCACGCGTTTGAATTTCCTACATGTTTATTTAATGTTTCGACCTGGGATTGTTAATGTTGGAGTGTTCCATTTACTATTTAGAGGTTATATAAGAGTTGTTTTGAGCCTGGGTTTTGAGGGTATGACTAGTCACGATTATGCACTTTCAGTTTCCCATGCGTTTGAACCCGAATTGGATTGCGTACTTTTTCGATGTCTAGTGAGCAAATTTTTTCATTATTTTGAGAAAATGATGTCAAATTTTCTATTCTATATTGTTTGGTAATAATGTCTTTTGCCAATAGTATGTTTAAAGTTGTAATTTTGTGTTTTTGATCGCAAAGATCGGATATTTTCGCTTCGATTCAATTCTGAACCCTTCGCAAGGGTGCCGATTTCGCAGAACTTTGACGATAATTTTGCCTTTTTGGACACTTAAATGCTTTCGATCCTTAATTTTGTTTCAACCGAGTCTTAAATTATCAAGCACAATACAGTTGGTAGCCTACCACATTTATATACATTGATGAAATTTTAAAGTTTTTTTTTCAAGTTTCTAACCGGCGCAATCGTTAAGTGTGTATTTCCCATTGACATCCAAAATGGCGTAAGCCAGTCCTCAATATACATAGGTACGGCGTATATAGGACTGGCAAGCGAGTCTAGGTATGACATCAGTACAGGGATCTATATGGTGATTTTTTTATTTTGGGTGTATCACCGTATAGGCATTTTACATTGAAAATACATGTCACCCATGCACCACACAATTGAATAGCAGCCCAGTACTGCACAGGTTCGCTGTTTACCAGTTACACTCGTCTATGTAATAGGTATCCCAGGCAAACCTTAGCACATTTGCTAGTCAGCCAAATTCGCCGAAAATGTCAATGCATATTTACATAGAAATTTAAAACAACTGGCCTAAGATTAAGAAGGAAACCTACATAAATATGTTTTCTATACTTCACTTAACCCAAATATATGATTTTTTTATGGTGATAAGTAAGGGTGTGAGCGAGTCCCGGTATTCGAGTCCCGCCTCGATAATCCTATTACCCGGCAGGAAATTCCCTGCCCGGTACAAAACCAAAAAAAAGGTTTTTTTCGGTTTTTTAGTGTCTCTGGACCTAGACCTAAATGCTAGGATCATTCATGGTTGACCTAAAAAAAAATTCAATTTTGCACATTGTTTTGTGTTTTTAATATGAAAATTGATGCATAGTTTTCATGTCATACTCTATTAATGATATCAAAATGCATTGAATTTGAATGCATTTTGATATCATTAATAGAGTATGACATGAAAACTATGTATCAATTTTCATATTAAAAACACAAAACAATGTGCAAAATTCAATTTTTTTTTTTTTTTAGGTCAAAATGATCCTAGAATTTAGGTCTAGGTCCAGAGACACTACAAAACCGAAAAAATAAAAAACTTTAAAAAAAAATTTAAAAAAAAAAAAAAATATTTTTTTAATTTAATTTAATTTTTTTTTTTTTTTGAAATTTCGAGTACCCGGTTACCCGCCCGAAAAATGTGGCGGGTACCCGGGCACAAAATTACCCGAAAATCACACCCCTAGTGATAAGACAATCGCACATGGAATTTTAGAGGGATTTTGATAGCAGTTCCATTAAAAAAGCTGCTATCATAATGAGACTAAGATCTAGAAACACCCCGAAATGCCGTTTTGGGGAATTTTGCTAGCTGAATCTTTTGATGAAAGTCAATCTTTGACAAGATGTAACTTTGCTACGGAAAGTGCTATGAAAAAAAGGTTTTCAGTTTTGGCTTTGTTTACTCAAGGGCTTTAATTTGATATATAAAATGATGCAGTTTGATGGCAAATTTGAATTCACCTAGCATACTATGTAATCGCCAATCGCGGAGCCTAAAAACGTGGTGCATATATCATGCCATCGGGAATTGACGCAAATTTTACTGTAAAAGCAGTCATACCTAGAAAGGATAAAATTCAAATTGAGAAAATATTCTAGGTATGACTTGTTGTACTAGTAAGTATGACATTGTGAAATATCTAACATTGTGCTTGGAACTGAGGAACTCAGGAAGCACATTTTTTTAGATACCGGTATTTCACAATACCCAAAAATTGACTGATGCAACAAAGTCATTAACCTCATTCCTAACCATCACTTTTCACTTTTTCAATTCAATTTACGTCACATTTTCTTCTCTTGAATTTGAAAACAAAACACAATTTTAACTTTCGTTTTAAAATTATGAAATACAGCTAGCGACCAATCACACTAGCGCACAATCATGTGATTGTTTAAATATGACGGCCAGCGTGAGCGTAAATTGTTCGAATGCATATTAATGTCACGCAACACGGTCATTGTAAAGCATACTTGTAACTACATTTTTCAATACCGAGGGGCTGAAATTACTTTTTCTTGGCAACTCCAACAGGACCAACACTCTCTGGTCTCTGCAGGGCGTGGAAGAAGAAAAAGAAGAAGAAAAAGGCAGAAACCTTGAATCAAGGCTAGGGAGGCTCAAAAAAAAAAAAAAAAAAAAAAGGGAAAAAAAAAAAAGAGAAGAGAAAAAGAGAAGAGGAAATGTTAAATTGCACATAGGGTCATTACTAAAACCGCACTGTCTGGTCGATCGCAAGTAGGCCCTATAATATAATAGGCCTGTGATTATTTTAATCATTGCTTAAATTCCGGTCCTCGCCCCAAAGGAAGTGAAAATTACTACAGGTCCACCAATATGCACCCATCACATTTTTGTCACCATGAAGTCAGTATTAAGACGGACCATGCTGACTTCAACATTGATCCATGCATGCTTTAATTGTGAGTCTCAGTGGACCTGTGTAACATTTAAAATTGTGCAAATTGACTTCTGGCCCTTTTTATCCCCCTGGATTTAGTGGATGGAGGGGGATCTTGCGATACGGTAGTGTATTCCTTCTGTGTACTATGTAGTATGTATGTGTATGTTCCATTTTGGTTGGGTTTTGCTTTTTTTGCAATATTTTCTCACACAATTGCATTGTAATTTTGAACGTTGATGGCAAGTGCTTTGAGCTGCTCGGTGATGGGGGAAAGTGCGGGAGGGCAATATTGGGTCTAAGTTACAGGGTCAAAGGTCAAATTTGAAAATTGGCCCAATCGAGCTCAAATTCAATAAGAGTGATCCTTACGACATTCTAAACATGTTAAAAACATTTATGACCCCAAAGGTCAAAGTTCAGGGGTCAAAGGTCAAATTTTAAATTTGGTCCAACCTTGTGACTTTTCTTAACATGGTTAAAATATTTTTCAATTTTTGTCTGGTGAGTCGTGTGTCAACAATTTTTAAAAATTTGTTTGAGGCTCTTTCTTTTTGACTTGTAAGTAAACTATGCAAAAAAGTTTCTTTATGGTTAGGAAATTTACCCACTATTAAAATCTAGCAACCAATTTTGTACATTTGCTCACTATTCACATGCGGGTGACTGTCCTGCGTATTTTGACACCTCAATCACTACTACCCTCGACACTCCTGAGAAAAGATATGAATGTTTAAGTAACACGAGGTCGAAAAATGAAAATTGCAAAGATGCCTATTCAATGTTTTAGAGCTGATTCACTGATCCAAGACGATTTGATTATTCCCGCCTTTTCAATTTTAATTTAAAGCATTTTAATTGATGCATGTTGGATAATCCTTTGCTTATTGTGCAGATGAATGATCAAAGACAAAGGTGAGTGGGTACTAAGACATTTACGTTTTGAGAGATGGATTTGGAAAAGGGATTCAAAACAGTCATGATTACAGCTGCATTCCTGGAAGCAGAAGGAATTGAGACACCTGAGTGGCCCTACAGAAGCCCTGATCTTAACCTCTTGGAGAACCTTTGGGATCAGCACAAGAGATGAGTCAACAAGAAGATAAAGGCAGATACAACTCTGGTGGGATTGCGTCGCATCGTTATCAACGAGTGGAACGGGGTTTCGACGCCTCATTAGGAGCATGAGACGCCGCATGGCTGCTGTAATGGAAGCCAACGGTGGACACACAAAGTATTGAAAGACTGGTAAAGAAAGAGATTAATCTCAAGTGAAATTGGAAGCGGCAGTATGATGCCTGAAATGTGCTCAGCAATTAAACAAAAAATGTTATCTGCATGTTTGTTGTTTTTTGTGTTCTTTTATGCTGAAAACTTGAATAGGCCTTTTTGCAATTTTCATTTTTCGACCTTGTGTTACTTAAAAATTCATATCTTTTCGCAGGAGTGTCGTAGAGTAGTGATTGAGGTGTCAAAATGCGCAGGACCATCACTCGCATGCGATTATTTAGCAAACGTACAAAATTAGTCGCTAGATTTTAATACTGGTTAAATTTCCTAACCATAAAGAAACTTTTTTTGCGTAGTGTAGTACAAGACTATAAAATAATATTTTTCATTCAAATTCAACATTTTTGTTTTCATTGATGTTTCTCTTTTCCTGTAAAATTTATATCCTAAAAGGACCTCAAAGGGGTTTTATCCCCCTTGACGCCCACCAGGCGGTTTAATGTGCTGGGGATAGAGCTTCTTCAGTGACTGCTTCAAAGTTTTGGAATGGCTTACCATCTACAAATAAGAATGACTCACAAATCAAGAAATCTCACAAATGCACATTGGAATTTTGTTACCAAAATACTTTTTTTTTATATTGCAGATTGCTAACAGATGATTGCAATAAGACCACTCGCTAGACCAGGCCACTAGATTTCAGATTAAGCATTTGCCTGATGTACTCTAAATACCAACAGTTGATTGGTTATCATAGTGGTTCGGTTCAGTCTTCCTAAAAAATCAAATCTTGGTACAGGTGTGATGCAAAACAATTGTGAAGTGATATGAAAAACACCTCAAGGCAACAGGAATCAACACGACTCGCTCCCATTGGCTGAAGACCAAGTCAGGCATTATACTGCCCTGTGATTGGATTGGAGGAATGGATGCTACACACAAAACCAAAACTACATGACAATGATCTTACCGGTTCTAACAAGCGGACCTTCTCAATCCTGGTCATCTTATGGACTCAACCATTTCTTGTACAGGGTAAAGATGTCTGTCCCCTCAAGACTATGCATTATGAGATATTAGTGTATGGGGGAAAATGAACCAGTGACAGGACACCAATTTCATCTACTGCATAAGCCTGCCATCATGCAACATTGATATGGTATGAGTGTAGATGAAAGGCATTCATATGCACAGAATGGATTACAAGGTAAAAACAAACAAATAAACTGGAATAGTTTCTATGAAGCCATAACCCACCTCCAAAAAAACATGCAATGATTTTATACACGCGCTTCGCCCAGGCATAATTCGCCATCGAAGTGGTTACATAACTCCTTGGTAACTGGATCATGCACCTTTTGGAATTGGTAGTACATGCCATAGACTTTGTGTTGCGATCATTTCGATCATGGTGCAGAACCTAAAAGCGTGATCCAGTTGACATAGTGACAATTGGATTACACATAACACTTCGCTGGTGAATATAAACCCACAAGCCTCAGCACACAGATCACGATAGCCTTGACACACCATGTAATAACCATTTAGCAACAATCTTGGTTTTGTAGTAATTTTACATCAAAATCAAGAAGAAAAAGTATTACAGTTTTAACCCATTGCATTTGATTGGGATATATGTTGTTGTTTAATTTGACCCTGTATTCTGTCTTAATTTATAATGTTACTTTTATTATGTTATTTTTTCCACTAGAGTGATGTACGGCAACACAACTACAGAAGAATATGGATAACCATTTACTTGGTTTAATTCTTCACTGGATAAATTAGACACATGACATTACCATACATGTAGCTGTTTACAAGACTAACGGAAAATGGACATATAATTAACAGACACCATAAGCCTGCATGTATTGTAGCTGTTGATGAGACAAGTTAGCAATAGACTTATTACAATCTATCACATTAACTGACAAAGAGAGCTCATTGTGTGTGCATCATACTTAAATTCCACAAAACTTGAACACATCGGAGCACCTAGAGATTTAGGTTAGAGGATGAAGCACAAGATGGATGGATGACTTTTATAGAAATTGGGTTAAACGAGCTGATGAGGAAGTCGGACCAAGTGAAGTGGGCTTTATAGATCATGTCTAAAACATGGTAGAGATGTAATTTTGACTACAGTGCACTTGGCTGTGATTGACAGGACCATTAATTTGGAATAAAGGTAAGTACACACTGCTGCAGTACTGGTTGAAAGTGCAGGTACTGTGAACTTTGCTTCCTGGAGGTTGAGATGTAAGCATATTTTCCATCCATTGCATCACTCATGTTGACTCACACTTGCCCATTGTCAATTGAGGATTTTAATTGTGCAAGGTTATTTATTAAATGGCTGTTTCTTGTTCAGATGTCAAGTTGTGGATTTGATGCTTTTTAGTACTGATCTGTATGAGTCGGCCTGGAAAAAATGTGGAAAGTGGGATGGTCCTTCCTGGGAAATTGGGAGGTTTGGAGGGAAATTAAGGTCCTTAAACAAAGAAATACATTTGAAATTTGTCTTTTTGAAGGGAAATTTTGATCATCTTCCAGGGAAATTTTCATTTTTCCAGCCCTGGTATGAGTACAATCTATCTGAAAGACACTCATTTTAAAACTTGAATGATCAAGAACATGGAGTGTGGGCAAGTAGAAAGGGAGATGGGCTAGTTGTGACACACAACAACTGGCCGATGGGCTAGTTGTGATACATAACAACTGATCAAGTTTTGTCATTGAGGTAAGTTAATCAAAAATTAAGCATGAGCTCATCAAAATCAAATGCTTACATCACTGGCTTCAGGAAGCAAAGGCACCGTAGATATGTAACTGGATGATGGTGATGCCAGTGGCAGTGCCACAGGGCTGGGCCATGTGGGAATTCACCCTCCTCAAATTTGTATTTTTTGTGATTGTTCCCCCACCCCCCATTAGATAAAAAAATCACTAAAAATCATGTTATTTTTGGCAAATTTCACTGCAGATTTCACTTTGACTTGACCCCCAGGAAAATAATTGTTGGTACTGCCAATGGGTGACATTCATCTTAGTCAGGTGTTACATACACACTGAGATTTTAAACAAGATAGATCATTCATTTGTGCTTTGTCATTTTGTTTTTTGCAGGTATAATTGTGATGATTTATTTTGTACTTTACAATTTGTCATTTGTTCTTTCTTTTTCCATTAGGTCTTGTTGATGTTGTTAAGGCAGTATATGGCATTATGCTTATTACCATTAGCCCAGTTGTGATGAACAGTTTATCATTATTATTTTAAATTTAAAAATCCTCTCAAGTCTTGTGGGAAAATGTTTATGAGCAATAAAAAAACTCACACTCTTCAGTTTCTATATTATTTTTTTTATAAGTTGATGTAGCTTGAAGTGGTAAGTTTCACATTTTAATAAAAACGGGGAAAACACAGAATTGGAATAGAAAATGGAAAGTGGAATTTTGCAAAAAGCTACATGTATGCATGGAAGGCAAAAATAATACAGCACACAGCCAATTTTATTTATGCATTTGAACAAAATTTATTCTTTGTAAGATTTGCAGGCCTTGCCGTCTAGATTTTAAAGGCGAGTGGTTAATCACTCACTAGCATGATGCTAGGCAAGTGGTTGAGTCCCTCTGTAGTAGGCCACTCTGTATTGTATCCAGTGGCTGCGGAAGCTGTTATGAGTATATTTTGTGCTGGTTTGACTGGTATTTGGATTCAATTCAATTCAATTCAATTCAATTCAGGAAACATTTATTTCACAACTACAATAATACATGATATAATGACAAATGCCAGAATTAGCGAAACAATATCATACAAAATTATTTAGGCAAGTAGTCTATCCGATCACAAGCCCATTGCTGACAGTTAAATGCGATCACGGTAGAACAAACATCCAAGTGATTGGGCAAGAGACAGGACAAAAGTGAGCCTGAGATCAGATATGTGACATGATCAAGGGGAATGAGTCACATGTCGACCCTGGTCGAAATTGAGTTTTTCACATGTTTCTAAAGAGGACATTTGGAGCTTTCAGATACTGAAAACCCCATGTTGATGCAACTTTTCTTTACAAAGTTACATCAATTTATCAATCGCTGAAAACAATATAAAACAAAAGAATTTTAACACTTTCTTTGTTAATATCTCAAAATCAATATTAGCGACATCCGACTCATTTCCATTGATTGTGTCACATATAACGAGTGGCATCAATGAAAAACCTGAAAAGGAGTTGTGGGGCAACACGCGCAGAGCAAGCTTGTGGGGTGCAGGTTGCCGGCAAACAGTACAAAAAAAATGAAAACATTCAAGGGTCTGCGGTTGAACAGACAAACAGAAAAAGACAAGACATTACAATAAAATAAGATGTGAACAAAAGTCAAAGAGAATTATTGGTAAACCGATTGAGAAAGTAAGTTGCTCTTAAAATGATGTTTAAAGGAGCTAGTGGATGTGGCATTTTGGATGGAAATGGGAATGGAGTTCCAGATGTTAACTCCTTGCACTTTAATTGAGTTAGTAGCAAGATTAGAGCGAACACGAGGCGGATAGAAATTATTCACACGCCTTGTATTATGACTATGAATTGTAGCACTATATTGAAAATAGTTGTCAAAAAGTGCAGGATTGACAAAACAACCTGAACATGCCAGCCATGCATTCCCATATATGTAAACAACATCCCTTTTTTTTACACATGTACATGTTGGGATTGGAAATGTATCTCTGTAGCTTCCCTGCAATATCATTGGACATCTTATGCTCTGAAAACTAAATCAGAGCATGTGTTCAATTCCTTTTTATAAAATGATTTTCTAGTATAAATTGGGTCAATCCTTGTCAACTCAACAAATTGGGTCATCTTTTGGCCACTTGACCAGCCTCACTGGTTGGTGTAGGCCCATTCGTACATGTACATGGAATAGGCTAGGCACACAGCAAGGATTAGTGGGGAGTGGGGACTCTGCCTTCACTGAATCCAGTTATGAGTCCCATCGCCAGATCCGTCACAAAGATGTAATGTGATTTCAGATGTTTAAATAGGCACGCAGCTGATCTATCCACACCGCCCATATGCTCTGTGTAAGAGACAGCCTGAGGTAGCGCATTAACCCTTGTTGGTTTTCTCTTCTTCATTCCATCATCCTTACGCTTCCTCATCAGGTATCCCTCCTCTTCATCTCTGTATCCCTGATGGGCAGTGGACAGCAGAGATACCGTCTTGCTGTCTTTCCACGTCTTTCCACAAGACGGCGATCAACTGCCCTGACTGACGGTTGTAAATCGTTCTGGGTGGTGTTTTTTTTATTTGATGACAATTGACAAATCGACTGGCCACTATTTGGCAGAGATCTTGATTGCACCTGTGAAGTAGGTGTCCATGTTGAGGTTCTTAACTTGTGGGTAAACACATGGTGGAAAAGACCAGCATGTGTCTTTTGTCACGTCAAGGGTGAATTGCAGGTAGCAGGATCGTTCATAACATTATTAATTTGTTATATCATCAGTTTGTATGTACCATTACAAATATGAAGAAATCTCCCATGTATTGTGTTGAATGTGTGCAGTTTTGAGCTCTCTTTATCAAGTGGTATTTAGGGTAATGGGGTCTTTTAAGTGCCTTGTTTAGGTCTATGGTGTCCAAACATATTCGAACCTTATCTTTGCCTTTTTTGGCGACCCCGTCTTCCATTCACTTGAGTTCCTTTTTTTATTTTCGAGCGGAGGGTAACCGGAATGTACATGTACATTGTATGACAGGTTCAACCTCGGCTTGATGAGCCTGAGATGTTGAGGCTCTCCTATGCATCCCAAACCTTTGAAAACATCTGAGTATTCTTCTTTCAAGCTTGGTGGAGTTTTGATTTCATTCACTTCTTTGACTAGGCCTAATTGCTTTGCTGATTTATACCCTACATATATGATCAAAGGTCCTCTTTTGCTACAATGTACTTCGAATACCAGTGGGTAAAATTTACCTTGCCACTCATATGTTACTACACATTTTCCTTTGGGTCTTATAGTATGTCCTGAAAATGAGGTGAGTTTTACTCTGGTTCTAGTCATTTGTGGTTTGCCACCATTGAATGGGTGGGTGATGAAATTAGCCGTATACCCAGTGATGGAATCCGCCAGTGCATACAATTTAAACCCGGCTCTGATTGGTTTCAGTGGCATAAAAAACTTCCTGGTTGTGGCTCTGAAGCCTCGGTATTTGTGATGTTATGACCAAGGTTGAAGTTTGTTTTGGAATTCGATATCACTTTATCCCACACCGGCATCACTGGCCCAAGCTCTTTCTGGCGGTCTTTCCTTTCCACCGCTGGCTTGTCAGTCTGATCTTGGTGGGGAAGTGGTTCCTCATCTGGGTCACTGCCATGCAGAAAGCTGGACAATATGTCAAACCTGTGACGGGACATGGTGCTTGCAATTAGATTATTGCGATACCCTAGATGTTTGGACCAGTAATCCTGGTAGTAGGATATCCGCACCAGTCCTAGCATTGATTTCTTCGATAGAGGTTTTGACATGTTTTCCTGCTGCCTGCATTGCCTTGTTGGTCCATTTGGCAATGCTGCTAATGATGGTGATCGACATGAACATGAGGAAGTAGTCCATGGGTTCTGGAAGTTTAGCAAATGTAGGTCCATGGGGTGTTGCACCTTTGAATGGCTGGACACGTACGTCTTCCAAACTCCTGCACCAACCAAACTTGTCGGGTCTATAATAATCCTGACCTGGTCGTGGTGGGTCGGGATCATCGTCCGAATCTGGTTCTACTGGTTCTGCCTTCCGACGTCCGACTGGAGCATCTTGTGTTGTTGGTGAAACCTCTCCATCACCATCTTTATCGTCATCCTGCTCTGCATCCTCAGCACTGGCACAAGGCTGGAATTCAGGATCCTTATCATCCTCATACTCCTCCTCATCATCATCCTCATCACTCCAGCCTTCATCATAATCATCGTCACTGGCCTCACTGACACTAGGTGTTGACTCCTCATCTATGTCGTATAGACCAACACGGTTTTGAGGGCCGGCAGCCTCTACCCTTTCTTTCTCCTTTCTACGCATTGTGTCACAGACGCTTTGCCGTTTTGCCTCCTGCAGGTTTCTCATCTCCTCCGCTCTTTGATGCTGGGCGAAGAGCTTGCTTTGTTTTATTGGCACAAGGCTCTTCCCCTTACTTTTCTTTTTTACTTCTTTCTTTGCTGTTTTTGGCGTTGTCCTCAGCAAAATTGCGTATAAACGTATATACTCGGCTGATATCGTCATACGATAAAGTCGAGCCGACTGGATTCTGCCTCCCGATTTACGCTTGTACGGCACCATTCCATTTGTTGCCAACCAGTTCTGTGCGTAGTGAATGTACATGAATGGTTAGCTTTAAGTAAGTGAAGTCATGCGCTCGAGTTTGTACTATATGTATCTGATCATATTAGTATTATGCTGCTCACCTCTTGACAGCTCTGACATCGCATCCCTTGAATCAGTATTCATCTGTGTATCTGCCACGGTAAGGATTTTCCAGAAAAATCACGTTCTAAAATATCATTATTTCTTGGCACAGATGCCGTTTCTTGGTGTACTTCCTCAAATTGGTCAGTGACCCATTTCCCATGAAGAAAGTCGAACAGTTGTTGCTCGCACACAATGAAAAAACTGGCACAGAAGACCAATAACATTAACAGTTGATCAAACAGGACTTCCTGTTCCTCAGATATTTCTTGGTAGAGTGAATCCCACACCTCATCTTTAATCGGTGGGCGATCTTCAAACAACACTACAGTGCCATCAATTATGGGAGAGGTTTCTTTGATCATGTCTTGTAAGAAGTCTGTAAGTCAACCATAATTTTTATGAAGGTCAAGAATATGTTCCTTCTGACTGGTTATTGCGACCAGGGAAGACGTTACATGCTTTTCTAGCAGAGCAATTGCAAGAACTTCTGCAAGAACAATTGGGTTGGTGGCTTGGCGCTGTCTTCAAGCACTGCTCTATATGGAGCCGGTTATCATGGCTTCGTCGATAGCCAGCTCACAAGTGCAGTTATACAGACCCCTGCAGGCTTCCAGCACTGCTTCTCACACAATCTTCACATCATATTGGATTAAAGAGTCCCTCACAGGATTTGAGGGTTTCCAGGGCCAAAATTCAGGTATCTGGGGCATGGTATAGAGCATTTTTTTGTGTTTTTGATAAGTGGAGTTGTGAATAAATTCATGAGTAAAGATGAAACATACAATTAGAAGTTAATTGTCAAGTGTCAAGTAGTGCTTTTTAAATTGCAATGGTGTCATGCATGTACTTTTTTTTTTAAAGAAGTCTCAGTTTGTATCTCCTGTTCTTCTTGTTTGCTCATGTCTTCACAGCTTCTTCATAATATGGAAATTTGGTACATGGGGTCCATTAATTACCACTCTCATTTAGGTAATCAAGTTGTATCCTCTCCCATTCTATTGCATATATTTTTATCAGTTTCATTTGGGGAAAATTCTGCTCACAGTCTGCGATGTGTGGAGGGTGTGTTTTGTAGATTTTTGCCATTTTCCCAAGAACTGAAAACATTGAAGATGTTTCATCCTTGACAAGCAATTCAATCAATGAAGATGATTTGCCCAATGCATGCAAATGACTCTCAAAGTCAGCGATCTCAGATCGTGTTTCATCAGGATAGAGTGACAATAAATCATCTTCCTTACTATCACTACGGGCATCTTCATCAGTTTGCTGGAGACTAGGGACAGTGTTTTGACCCAGCAATGGATCTACTAATCCTTGAGGAACAGTATCTGGAGAGTCACTGACTAATTTAGAGAGGGTGACTTAGTCGAAGTCTTTGTTCTCACCAGCGCCATCTTCACCGGACTGGGAGTAGGCTGTTGATGAGTTGATGTCAGTATTTCAAGCGTGAGGCGTGGTGACCTTGTTAGCTTGACAAATAGCCTTAAAAATATCCTTGTCACACTCCTTGATCTCATCTCCATGAAATTTTACACAGAGCTCTTAGTACTCTAGGGATTATACATTTTCAGGTTGTGTCTTGGTTCAGCATCTTTGTTGTTCCTGCCTGGTTTGTATCTGATGTTAAAATTATAGTTGACCAGGGATGCTAGCTAAGGCGTCCATCACGGGATATGTTTGTTGCACTTCAAAAACATCAGCATCTGGACCATTGTGGGAGACAATCTAGCACAATGTGGGTGCATTATCAACCCGCTCTGCTAAAGATGCGTTCCACTGGAGCACTGCTTGGTGGCACTGACAGCACCTTCTGGACTAGCTTATGGAGAACTGGGTATCTGATCTTGGCAGAACTGTCTGCCCAAAAGTGTAGTGTGTCAAGGCCATGCTGTTGCTCCTCCTCCAAGTGTTTCGTCACATGAACCCATTATCAACCTCCCTCTGCTAAAGATGTGTTCCACTGGAGCACTGCTTGCTGGCACTGACAGCACCTTCTGGGCTAGCTTATGTACGAGGGGGTATCCAAAAGTTTTTGACATCGCCCAGAAGGAAAAGAGCTATATTGATGAAATTTTGTCAGTGTAATCACTGGTCCTTATGTACATTATGGTCCAAAAATGGTCTCATTAGTATGTTTACTTTCTTTACAGGTGGCGCTAGATGGGCAGTAGGCACATAACCTACAAGATGGTGAAAATTGAGGCATGCAGCCGTGATTCAGTTCCTGCATTTGAAGGGTTAGGCCTACAATGCTCAGAAAATCTATGATGAAATTAAAGCAATCTACGGTGATGATTGCCCCTCATATGGCACTATTGCTTTTTGAAAAAGGAATTTCCAAACTGGCCACATGTCCCTCACAGATGCGCCAAGAAGTGGACGTCCATCACTAACGGATGATGCGGCCACAGTGAAAAAACTCAAGAAAGTGGAGGATCTTATCACGAAAAGGTTATGCGCCTACTTCCCATCTAGCGCCACCTGTGAAGAAAGTAAACATACTTATGAGACCATTTTGGACCATAATGTACATAAGGACCAGTGATTACACTGACAAAATTTCATCGGTATAGCACTTTCACTTCTGTGTGATGTCAAAAACTTTTGGATACCCCCTCGTAGAGCTGGGTATCTGATCTTGGCAGGGCTATGTGCCCAAAAGTGTAGTGTGTCAAGGCCATGCTGTTGCTCCTCCTCTAAGTATTTCGTCACATGAACCCATTATCAACCTCCCTCTGCCAAAGATGCGTTCCACTGGAGCACTGCTTGCTGGCACTGACAGCACCTTCTGGGTTAAGTTACGGAGAGCTGGGTATCTGATCTTGGCATGGCTGTCATCAAGGCCATGCTGCTGCTCCTCCTCCAAGTATTTAGTCACTTGAACCCTGACAGAGTCTTTCTCCCGCTACATTCTTTGAACGCTTCCACATGTGCTTGTATTGGTTAAGCAGCTGTGGGACTTTTGCCGGTATAGCTTGGTCTTCTTCACTGCTGATGGCAGCTGTTTCTTGGTGTGGTTGCTGTTCATCATCCATGGTCAGTCTTTCAGCTTCTTTGACAAGCAAATCTGTATGAAGAGAAAATGCCACAATCATTTAAAGTATTATTACATTTAGTTAAATGTATGCATAATTGAGTGTCATAAAAGAATTCACAGTTGAGGTGAGTTTTGCTCTGGTTCAATAGTTGCGGTAAGTTGCAATCCTCATGCACACCATAACCAGCCTGGTTCCTAACCATGCACAGACTTCCTTGGTACTGGTAACCTTCTTGTCCTTCCTTTCCAGGATTACATTTATGCACTGAGGTATCTTGGTAAGGAGCCACAGTGGAAAGAAGGCCAAGATGTAGTCCAGCGGCTTCTTCACAGTGGATGCGTCTTTGACATATTTCTACATCGTTCTGCAAGTTCTTCGTTATTTAACTAAGCAAAATTTGTCTTGCTGTTGGCTGGTGTTCGGTCATCGGTGGACCTTTCTATTCTCGACTTCATTGATCGCAGGATACCATACGTCTTAAAACACTGATCACATCTATCAGGGTAGTTTAATAAGAATAGACAGAGATCGGATCGAATTGTTCCTTCCTGGAATTCTCCCCTAACTAGCAGTCCTTGTCTGTCAAGGTATGCAGAGTTACCAGCCCGACCTTCTGGTGTGCATAATTTAAAATAAGTTTTATCGTAATTTCCAATGCATAAGGATATTTCATTCAGATGATGAACAAGTTGCTCTTCTGTTGCTTTGTCCAGCACTTGCTGGCATGGAATGGTAATGAGTTTAAAACAGGGCCTGCTACCATCCCTATTCACAGTTAAAGTTTTCGAAATGATTGGGTCACTATCTATTGAAATTTTCTCCATGTAGACAAGTTCAGTTGCCTTCTCATAATGAAGCAAAATCCATGCATGAGTTATACTTGAAAAGAATGAATAAGACAAAAATAAGTTGTTAAAATAATTTTTAGACAACAGAAGCTGTTCTATGGTTGAACAGACCTTTCAAGTAGGGTCTGTCAGTCTAGAAGGTGTTGGCACAAACACAATAACACTTCCAAAATATCTGCCGATGGGACGCGACATGAAATATCTTCAAGTTGACAAAGCATGAGGAAAGCAAACTTTCTATCCAGTAATTCATCACAACAATCATCAGTGTGGAAATTGCTCAATTTTTCCCAAGCTTGAGACATAGAAATTTTGTCATGTTCACTAACCAGGTGACTCACTTATACTCCCGAACAAATTTTCTGCACTACTTTGCCCCGTACTTTGCCTGTAATCTTTCCCCCTTTCTGCTTCCCTTGCTTCCCAATCCCTTATACGCATTAGCAACCCCCCTTTTGTGGTTGCCACTCCCCCGTTTTATTTCCCTTCCGACCCCATGCTTATGCTTATGCTTATGTTTTGCTAGTTTCTTGAAGCTGATCCCTCTGTATGAGCATGTACATTGTACCAATGTTGCATTCAAGTTCAGCAGATCCAGCAACTGTCTTTATTGTTGGCGTTGGTGTATATGATGAAGTGCCTAGTGATGGATCTTGTGGATCGTAAACGTCAACAGCATGGCAAGGTTCTTGGTTGAGATGGCAGATTGATAAGTGGGTAAGCAATTCTGTGTGAAAAATGGGTATGTACAGAATGGACATTTCACTGTGTTACTCGCACTGCTACATGTAAGTGCGTAAACAGCTTGGGTATGCTGCCTGCGCCCTCCACGCCGACTTCCTCGATGGCCACAGCCTCTGCTGCCACTACTTGTGGTTGGATATGGGTATGCCATCTGTAGTTTAAAATAAAGAACAGAAACTAATGGTTAGTCCTAGATAGAGACTTAATTAGCTTACTAAATAGTGTTGTACCTACAAGGGTTGTAGATCCACTGATGGAACCGACATCATACAGTCTGTTATGAATCAATGCCTTTTGTTTCACTAGTGTGAATTTATTTCCAGGGTACATGTACTAGTGGTGTTGCAAGTATAATGCTATCACTTTGTCTTAGTATACTATGATGTCTTCAACAAAAGACAAGCTATCTCACTGACCAGAATTGTTCATCGTACAGTGGTGGAGTATAATTTCAGCTTTCTGAAAAGTTGGCAGGTGACCCCTTCAGAATCATGTTACCTCATTTATCACCACCAAGAATGTTGTACACACGTGGCTTTTGACTACATTTTCGGATGGGAGTATGATTCTGTCCTGAAATTGGTGTTTCATAGCTCTCGTGGTCTTTTCCTTTGTCTTCTTTTCCATCTTCTTCTGCACCGGTACATGATGAACTGGTGGTATCATGCAGTATGGAACCCGTATCTTCGGTGTTTCGCGCTCACGACATGCCAAATATGAGTTGAGATCATTAGCAAATTTGCGATATCCTATCTCATCTAGGTGAAGACCATCGGAGAGGTCTCTGTAGTCCACTGATGTGTGAATGAATTGCACTTTCTCTACATTGCATAGCTCGTTCAATTCAGAGTTGTACGTTCTTACAAAAAAACTGTCCCCAATGAGTTCTCTGTACTCTCGAAGAAATCGGGTTAAATACCCACAGTTTGCTAAAGAATTAGTTCCAACATGGAGAATGACATAGTTAACATCGGCTTGCACTTGTTTGTTGCGTAAATATTTGGAAAGTCTGGCAAAAGTTGCACCTGGCTTTGCAAAAACTTTATACTCATTGTTGCCAGTGGCGATATGGCCAAGATCCTTCTGCAGGTGTGTGGTCAACGAATCGCCGTAAATATGAACCAGACAAAATGGGGGCCCACCTGGATCTGGTGGTGACCTGTGGGTGAAAATGATACACAAAAAATACCAAAGATTAAAATCCTACTGTATAATACTAAATAGTATAGTACGTATAAAAATGATCAATTTAAAACATTTTTCATTTACAATCAAATCCACACAGAGATCCACTGTGCCAATTTTTTTTTCCTCCTATATTAAATATAAAGGAAATTAAAACGAAATATTATTGAGCACAAGGTATGCTTTTAAAAATTGTGGCACAGCCTATACACAGCTGTTGTGTCATGCAATGCCAATTTGTCTGAATTTATTTCATTTTAAGAACACTTCATGAAACTTTCATGAAAATTCTCAATTTGAGCAGAGCTCTGCTGCTGTACAATGTTTAAATTCAAACTTTGCTCAAATGGAATTATGATGAAATATATCCACACAAGATGTTTGCTTGCATTAATCAATTTCAGTGTACAATCCATTTATCAAGTCATCAAGTTAACAGGTCCAGCAGCAATTAGATCAGCTCACTCACTGGTCTCACGCTCGAGGCTGATAATGACAGAAACTATAATGTGTGGCTTCTTTACTTGCCTGTAGTAGGAACAACACATAAGATCTGCAAATACATTGTATCAGTCTGTAGATTCATGTTTTTGGTTTCAGTCAATGCCTCTAATTGAACCTGTGAAAACTGCCAGTATTTCATCCGACATTACACGAACTGTGCTTGGTTTCGGAATATGGTCGTATTTCTTTTCAGCAAGCATTAAAAGAGCTTCAATGACTTTTGGTACTTTCTGCGTCGGAACTTGGAAATATTAAATTTTCAGTTTCTTACAGGATAGTAAAAAGCATTTGCAAATTTGTATTTTGCAGAAAACCCCATTGAAATTGAGCAACCAGTTCAACGATATGAGCAATTTAACAGTACTTTTATAGAAAACAAAAAGAAACAAAAGGAAATATTGCCGGTGTTTGGCTATATCTCAAAATCAATATTTCCGAGTTCCGACTGATTTTGCTTGATCGCATCACATATACACATTTGCTGGTAATATTAGAAAACAAGCCTCTTTTAATAAGTGTGAGTTTGTCATTTTCTACCTCTGCTAACTACATGTAGTACCGCCACATAATAGGATAGAATTAACTTCTTTACACTGTTTTAGTTCTTTTAAATCTTTAACTTTTTGTGTGAATTCTACATTTTCATTTTCCCTTGCATCCATTTCATTTGCAGTTTTCTTTTCAAGTTGAGCATGTTTGACATTCAACTTTTTTAAATCAATAGTCAATTTTCGTTTAGTAGTCAACCCAAGGTTCAAAAACTTTGAAATCATGTTCTTCCATTGTTGCACTGAGTTCAATGGGAGCTGATCTGTTTAAAAGTCTACTGTTTTTAAAACACACGTCTTCAGGATCTGGCAGTGCACCTATTAAAGGGTGGTCGCAAGGTCCTGGTTTTTCACAAAGAAGCCAAAAACATAAATCAATTGTGTGGTATGGAGATCTTCCCTATCCCTTACTTCATCTAATTCCTCTGCTCATCTCTTTTTGATGGTTACACTGGGTTTCTTTCTGAGATCATTGTAATTATCAGGTATCTCCTGCAATAAAAAAAAAGCAATGTTTCCACCAGGATTGTCTCTTCCTGGCCGATGTGTAGTACGCTTGGAGTTGATCTGTGCGATCAATTCCATTGTTACCTTTGGTGTAAGCAAGTATGGCTGAAGGCAAATTCTTCTTCTGATGTCTTCTTCTATCAATTATTGCTCTGCAAAGTGGACAGTAACTGTATTTGGTAGGGGAGAAATAGAAGAGCTTTTGCAAGCAAGTGGCATAAGGAGTTGATGTTTGCATGGCAGTATCACTTCGTTTCCCAAGTCTTTACACACAACACAACCTATACAGGTATCTCCTGAAATAGAAAAAATGTTAAAGCATGTTTAAAGTAATATCAACATTTCAAAATTGCTTACCAATAACAAGCATGATTATGTTTAATGTACAACATCTACAGCTCTACAGGTTGTGAGTTTTGAAATCGGCCATATAGGGGAGACTGGGGATGGACATTACAAAATTGACATTTTGGCCCATATAATCCCTATGAAAGAACTCAAACACTCCATGTTGGGTCAGTGGTTAGCACGTTATGTTTACTAAAACTTGGGAGCATACAAAACATGAAAACATCAAACAACTAATTAACTACTTAACAACTTACCCCGCATACCGGGTAAGTTGTTACACCATGCGGGGTAAGTTGTTACAATGTGTCAACAACTTATACCATTCATTGTGTATGTACAATATTTAACGCTATCTATTTCTACTTTCAAGAGAACAAATAAGTTGTGCCATTTGGTGTTAAACTAAATAACTACTTGTTTGTTTTTGCAATTTAAACTGAACATGAAACACCCAAAATGTAGCTAAAGTGCCTCTTTATGTTCAATGAGGACCAGTGTAGTCCTGTCAATTAACAAACTTTGTATCGTCTGTTTTTTTTTGTTGGCCCATAGTCTAACAGCATCTACAAAGGGGTATTCTGTATAAATATCTGGTCTCTCTGCACAAAGTCCAAAGTAGTCCATCCAAGGTTCAAAAACTTTGAAATCATGTTCCTCCATTGTTGCACTGAGTTGAATGGGAGCTAATCTGTTTGATAACCTACTGTGTTTAACACACGTCTTCAGGATCTGGCAGTGCACCTTCCATGGTCAGTAAATAGTGATGGCATTCCATGAGGTGCTTTAGCATTGGGAATGTCGTGGCATTGGGGAGGAATTGTTGTCTTCATCATCATCATCTGAAAGCTCTAAAGCTTTGGCTTCTCTGTCGATTCTTGTGGCTGCGTCCAACCTGCTTGAAGCAAAATCAAGAATTAACTGGGCTAATGTCGATCAAAAAAAAGAGGAGCTGCTTCCACCATGATTGACTCTTTCTTGCAGCGGTATAGTAAGCTCTTAGTTGATCAGCTCGATCAACCCCATAATACCCTTTGGTGTAGGCTAGTATAGATGGGAGGACATTGATTACATGGAGTCTCTTGCGGTCAATACCATCAATGCTAAATTTTCTTCTTATCGTGTCGTCGTCAAGGTTCCTGCAGAAAATGCAAATAAGAGAACACAGTTTTGTTAGTTATATGTACATTATAAATTCAACATAAATCATGATGAGACAATTCAAAAAATATCCAAGTTGTTTGAAAGTGGTGGTTTTTGACTATGTTGCTTGTGGGTATGAATCTTGGCAAAACTTGTAGAATAATACCAACAGATGTGATGAGTCAGTTTTATTGGAAACAATGAAGATATATCAATAAGTGGTTAAATTTGATAGACAGGAAGTAGTTATAACTGTTAATTACAACTTATACATTTAACTGCATCACTTATTTACTATTTTTTGTATTATGTTCATATCCCATGCCCCCTTTTGTTTTTATGTCACTCACCTAAATCCATTGTAAAAAGATGAGAGCATTGTTGCCACCTTGGAGTCCTTCCAAACACTAAACGTCATGCCATTCTTCTGCCGGGCGTAGTAATTTCCTCTTCTGGTTCTCTTTAAATGGGTCATCTTTTCTGAGGTCGAATCCATTGTAATAGGATGACAGCATTGTGGACACCATGGAGTCTTTCCATACAGCAAATGTCAGGCCATCCTTCTGTCTGGCATAGAAAGTGCCTCTCTGTGTCCTCTTTAGATGCATCATTTTCTCTGTAGTTGCAGATTTGTATGCATTGCTCCTTTCTTGATCTCTTCCATTTTCTCTTGGGCATGGTCTATTGGGTGAAGAATGAAGATGTACTTCTTTTACATTGCCTCATTGCCT
Source organism: Amphiura filiformis (assembly GCF_039555335.1). Classification (NCBI taxonomy): domain Eukaryota; kingdom Metazoa; phylum Echinodermata; class Ophiuroidea; order Amphilepidida; family Amphiuridae; genus Amphiura; species Amphiura filiformis. The sequence continues at coordinate 78,989,931 of NC_092631.1, forward strand.
CTACAATGCCTCATGTAGTAGGATAGCGATGATGAAAGTTTTTGTGTGAGTCCTGTAGTTGCAGATTTGTATGCATTGCTCCTTTCTTGATCTCTTCCATTTTCTCTTGGGCATGGTTTATTGGGTCTAGCACCTGCTTCGGAGCTGCAACCTGGTGCTTCTCCTTAGGAAGGATGCCATCCAGGGAGAAGGTCCTCAGGACGAAATCTTCTTGACGGTTTCGCCATGCTTGGTGACCAGTGGACAGGACATGCATCGGACGGCTATCATTCCACATGGTGTACGTCGGTTGGTGTTGCTTCCTGAAGTACATCGTGCCATGACGAGTCTTTTTTAAGTTCCGCATGTGTCTGTACAGCTCTGCGCCTGGATCCGTTCCTCTTGTCGCCGATGTTGTACTGTGTCGGAAGTCCTTTTCTAGTCTTCATGATAGTGCCCGTCATATAGGTACGTCTCTGCAACAACTTCTTCGCCAGGTCAACACCAGTATAATACGATTCCATGAAAACATGGTGGCATTTGTTATAAAATGGCCGTATCAGGTCTTTGCTGATTTTGTAGACCGTGGTGGAATATCTAGGATGCACGTTGAAGTTGGCCATGTAGTGTGTGGTAGAGTCGCAGAGAGCATACACCTTGAACCCGGTGCGTATCGGTTTACTCTGCATGAAGAACTTCTTAACGAATGCCTTGAAACCCTTGTAGCGGATCATAGCTTCGTCGATGTCGACGTTTCGACCAAGGTTGAAGTTGTCCCGACAGCATTTCAACACCTCATCCAACACGGGTTGTACTTTGTAAAGAGGGTGTTTCTTGGTGTGGTGGTAGAAATGTTGACGGTCGTCAGGAGTGTCCATCGCCCAATTGTAGGCATCTTCGTCCGGGTTCCGACATCTCAGAAATTTGGAAAGGCGAAGATAGCACTTCCTGTCATGACTATTGAGATGAGTTCATTTCTTAGACCACGTCGTGTCGACCAGTAGTCGTTTATGCTCTTCAGTGGGACGAGCCCCATCATCAGTCTAATCCCAAAGGACGCTCTGATCTCGACCAACGTCGTTCTCGGCTCATTGGCAATTCTGAGGGCCTGGTTTGTCCAATTCACGATCGATTGCATGATGGCCAACGGAAAAAACTTTAAAAAGTGATCCATTGGGCTCATACCGGTGGAGTTGTAGGTAGGCCCATTGCCAGGTCCCTCAAATGGGCGAACCCGGTGCGGCTTTCCACGCCTCTTCCACCAATGACAGTCTGGTACCTTGTAATGGTCCGAGTCTGAGTAGGATGAAGGGTCATCTTCTAGGGGCCATGAATCCAAATCCCGGATTGGTCTTTGCCGACGTCGTTGAGGTGGTAACACCATCTCTTCATCAGAACCGTCTGAAGACTCTCTCTCTTCATCCTCAAATTCAGACCCCATGTCCGAAGCTTCACCGCCACCTTCGCCTTCACTGCCTTCATCGCCATCTGATGGGCTGATGACGGTCTGGTACCTCGTAATGGTCCGAGTCCGAGTAGGATGAAGGGTCATCTTCTAGGGGCCATGAATCCAAATCCCGGATTGGTCTTTGCCGACGCCGTTGAGGTGGTAACACCATCTCTTCATCAGAACCGTCTGAAGACTCTCTCTCTTCATCCTCAAATTCAGACCCCATGTCCGAAGCTTCACCGTCACCTTCGCCTTCACTGCCTTCATCGCCATCTGATGGGCTGGTACTATCTCCAGACTCCCCAGATCGCTCATCACTACTACTAGATCCATTACTACCTGTGTTTGATACAAAACAATAAATTTGGGAACATTCAGTCACATATTGAAGCTACTTCAAATTTCTATGTTTTCATTTTGAATTTAAGTCAAACATTTTTGCTTGACAAATCCATTGAAAAAGTACTCACTACTTTAGCTTTCGCTATCTGATCACAAGTGACAAGTGAAATGCATCTATTTACTGTTACTGAAGGTTAGAAGTTTTCCCCTCAAAAATTATATTTGTAAACAATTGGTTGACTGACCATCTAATTTGTTTAAAACAGTTTTTTTAAAAGACTTTGACTTTGACTTCAGGAGAAGGTTAAAATGTGCCAACAAATGTAAAGTTTTGAGTACGGTAGTATATATATATATAACCCTGTGGGGGAATTTCCATCGCTGCATTTGATCATGAATTTATTATCTTCACTAGTACATGCCATACACTTGGTAGAAACAGTATATCAGGTTTGGCAGCATTATCTGCTACATCGTCAACTAATGTGACGTCACTGATATCGAAGTCAGAAAGAAGTACACTGGAGCCATCCGTGACGTAGACCAGAATGGTATCAGGCGGTATACCAGATGACACAAGAAGAGTCTTAGCAGCTGCGATGTCCTCGAAGGCTTGATGTTTGTTACAAGAAAACTTGTCCGTACTCATTATTAAACAGTGGTTATGTCTAGGTCACAGCAAAAGTGTTCAGCTGTAAGTTGAGAGCCCCATCAATATATTCAGCTGTCTTGTTGAATATAAGCATAATTTGAGCTTCATTTGCTATAGCACTAACATTTGGTCTTTTATTTAGTAAAAAATCTAAATATCCAAATATCCTCTCCGGCAGCTTGTTATGCTTTGGTGTTGACGCAGTCTCTTTTCGGAAGGATGCATCAGTTTTGTAAATTACTGTACTGACCTCCTGGTTGGTATTCTTTGGTAACTCTACGAATGTACTTTGTATACAGGTTCTCATTTTGTCGTTATTGAGTTTGAGAAGCAGCAAAGTGTGGAGAAAATCCACAACTAATACTTTTGTAAAGGCTCATAAGCAAAAATGGAATTCATCCTATTCATCATTTTATTCCTGCCTATTAGAGAGAAATAACATTCATGAATTTGTACAAAAAGTATTACAGCTTACCACAATTGAGGGGGCGGGGGCAATGGTACAACTTTTATATGACATTGATTTTGTTTTGAAATTAACGTATTCTACGAAGTGGATACTTACCGATACTTCAGCATAAAGCACATGATACAGCACTCTGCGCCGTTGTGGGTCACATGTTATGGTGCTTGCTGGCTGCCATTTTTCAATGAACTGGATCAGCCCTGTGGGTCTGGGCAAGCTGTAGAAAAAAAGAGGGCATGATTGAAGGAATAATTATTTCTTACTTTCATTTCATGAGAAAAATGACAAAAGGTGCATTCAGAGTTCCAGCGATTTCAATGAGCGAATGTTATAATTTTACGCATCACGCACATCATTAAGCCTAAGCATACACAAGAGGTTAGCATCGAGCAATTGTTGATGAAATTGCCAGAGAGACCTCTAAATCTATTGATGTTTTCAAGACTAACTGCTAAAATTGATTTAGCTGACAATTGTTCACATCAAACGTGACTGGTTTAGTTAGGTGCTTCCCCTAAGGGACAATTCACAAACACTTCTAAAGGGGGGGCCTGATGCAAAAAAATTGTATTGCGAACATTTTTCGCCCCCCCCCTTTACAGACCTCGAAAATTTCAGCTCCCTTTTTGACATGAAAATTATGGGTCAACCCCATAGAAAAGCATATAAACTCAATTTTTCCAGGAAAATTTGTGGTCATTAGGAGGGTCAAAAAAATTCAGGGCCCCCTTTTTGCATCAGCCCCCCAACAAGTGTTTGTGAATGGTCCCTAACCCTGACATTATCAAAGCTATCCCTGCCCATGTATACACCATGACCATGGTAATGTGATCACACAAGGTCGAAAATAAAACAGTAATTCTGAAGAAAATGCTACAAAAATGTTCAATTCAATTGCACCTCACCCATGTCACCCCTGGTTAGACCACCACTAAATGTCATGCTCTGTGTGATGGGCAATATATTGTTGCAATTCCATAATCATATTGCCACCGATGTGGGAACGAAACTGAAATCATAAACACCTCTTACATTTTTGGTAGAAAGTGGCATGCAAACTCAAATCACAAATGGATAGGTTAAGCCTGAGCAATATTGATGTGTCATGTACGTAGCATTTGAAAGGGCGAGCATGTGTTATTTGGCGTTGTGTTGCCATGGAGTTGGTAAGCTTACACACATGACACATGTTTCCGAAAAAGACAATTCATTATGAAAATAAGCAACCGTTTTCTTACCCTTCTCTACTAAAAGCTGCCTCCACTCTCCCGGCGCCAGCTCAAAATCCACTGTGGGAGAATGGGGTCTGCTGTCATTGGTTGATGCCATCTTAATTATGATCTTTCAAGTTTCAAGTTTGAGTTTCAAGTTTGAGTTTCAAGTTTGAGTTTCAAGTTTGAGTTTCAAGTTTGAGTTTCAAGTTTCACGCAGGGTTGCCAAAAGATTTCAGCCCGAATCGTGGGTCAAATAATCAAAAAGTCGCCCAATTTTTCTCTTTACCATTGGTTTCTATGGGGCAGGAAACTATCGAAGTCGCGGGGAGCTAAAGTTGAAAAAGTAGCCCAATTTTTTTTAACCATTGGTTTCTATGGGACAGGAAATTGTCAAAAGTCGCGGGAAAAATCTTCAAAAATTGCCCAATTGGGCTACCAAATCGCGGGTTTGGCAACCCTGGTTTCACGATTTTTCTGCGAGTGGATTTTTGAAGAGCAGAATTGTTTACGTTTTTCGCCAATAACCGTGTTATTTTCGTATCATATTCGATGCACGCCCATAAGAACGGAGCCGCCAACATCATGCACATTGCATGGCCTGACGTTCAAAGCAATGAATGTACACCAGTGATGTACACACGTGGTGTGCATGTACCCGATACATGTACCGTCTAATTCCTCGTTTTTTTTGGATCGAATACGACAAAATTTCAGTAAACTAAAATTATACACACCTTCAACATATCATATCACACATATAATGCTCAAAATATAATTTTTTAATGTCCGTTGATGAAAAAATATTTTTTGGTAACTTTCTTTTTATTTACTTGGACATGTGCAATTTCAACCGTATGAGGGCAGTATCCAGGTCTGAAATTTCTGGGTACCTGGAGAGCAATAATCAGAGGGGGTAGGGTGCTGAAAACACTGCCAAATATTTTTGAAAATTATTATCTTCTTCTGTGCCAAAAATGAAAACGATCCATAGATCTTTAATTTTCATTTCGAACCACCTTAAAGTGCCACAAATGTGTGCTGAAGCATGCTGTATACAATTTGATCATGTTCATCATGTTGTGTTTCAGAAAAAAATACTTCATCTTTGGTGATAACTTCTTCACTGAAACACGACAATTCACCATGAGCAAATTGTACCAGTTTACAACGATCAGCAATACATACAGTATATTTAAAAATGTGTTTAGTTCACTTTATATGTCACACATGTCGAGTATATGACCTTGTGATTCTGTTGCTCGCCGTAACGGTGCTGTTATCAATTTATTTATTAGGCCCATAACCCTACACCCAGCCAGATATACAGGCACTTTTAGGTCAGCCAGTACCGCCTTGAGCAAAAGATTTGAGGTGCCATGAACCTTATCCAAAAAATCAAAAGCTAGCTGTCTTAAATGGTATGAGTGTCCACCCAACAAAAAAATTATATTAAATTGATTTCCGTGAAATGACATTTTCCAGATAGTCATTTTGCGAAGGTATGTTTTCCAGTGTCGATGGTAGCCACTCTTCTCGTCCACACCTTTGGCAAAAGCCTTGCACATAGTACGTTACTAAGCACACGGTACCACTTTCTGCAGTATTAGTACTTAGTCCAGACAAAGTTGGCGCCCCAACAGTTTCTCCCCAAGTGTGCAAGTCTTCAAATTGTTTAAATGATGTTGAGATTGTTTCTGCCATCGACACTAGAAGGTGCAATCCACAAAAGAAATTGTTCATTTCAGTTAGTTTGGCTTTGACATCAGGGGTGAATGAATCCCACCCTTCATTATAAAGGGGTAAACACTCCGCTCTGTAGGCCTGCAGCATATTATTGAATTTAGATTCCCTATCTGCACAATCACTCATTGTGTTCTTAATTTTGACAAGAATTTGCATTCCAATGTCATCTTTTCCCTCATTGTTTTGTTTTTGTCCATTATGAATATCATTAATATCTTCTAGAATTAATTTCAGAGTCGTCAACGTGTCTTCAGCTGATTTGGATACAATGTCTCGCATACCCAAAACATATGCATTCCCTGAATCATCGCTTAGCGTGTATGACATATAATAGTCACCACATTTTGGTGTTTCATCTGTTGCTAAAGTCAGATTCTCAAATTCAATCTGCATTGTTTGCAACATTGAATACTAGCTCAACATGAATGGACAATTTTTGGTCCATATATATAGTATATAACCGGTACCCACCTTGCTAGCCATCGTCACTCGCTCAGAAATGATCAGAAATCAGGCCCAAAAATCATTTCGTTTATTACATTCCAATGTGCGGTAACTTCCAAACACGTGTGATTGGCGATGACAGCGTGAGAGCGCAGAGAACAATTTTGACAGTCGTGAACACATACCACAAGATCCGATATACCCGGAAGTAAAGTGCACAATTTTGGCTTTTTATTTCTTATAAAAAGAATTATGGGTAAAATGGGCGAGGGGCTGGCTTTGCAGACTCGGGTCACAGTGCCGTCGTGTATGGAAATCAGAACATGATCGGGTGATTATCTTGTTGTGGATGGGTAGATATCCAATCACTGCATTTGTTAGAAACTTTTATTGATTAATCGGTAGTATTGATTAATAATTGGCTTTGTTGTTAAAAATCAGCGGAGCTGAGAGCTGGTCGTGGTTTCACGATGCCGAGTTGGTGTTAAATTTGAATGAAAGTTTATCGAGTGAATGAGCCGATCAAGTTCACTGAAATCATTTTTTTACTGGAGTCTCCGCGTGAGTCGACTCGCGTCGAAATTCCACTGCTGGGCAAGAAGTGGTCATAACTGTTATGTACAACTTTTTTAAAATTCAACTGCATTAACCATTTTTTTGCATTTAGTTCATACCACATGCCCCCCCCCACCTTTATGTCACTCACCTAAATGTACTTAACATTATTTATAATTGTATAAGGGCCTGCTTGGAAAGCAGTGCTTGACACTGAAGTGGAATTACCCTCAATAAAGAAAGATTATTATTATTATCATTATTATAATTGTAATTTGATGACAGCATTGTGACCACCTTGGAGTCTTTCCATACAACAAATGTCAGGCCATCCTTCTGTCTGACATAGTAAGTGCCTCTCTTTATCCTCTTTAGATGCGTCATTTTCTCTGTAGATTTGTATGCATTGCTCCTTTCTTGATCTCTTCCATTTTCTCCTGGGCATGGTCTATTGGGTGAAGAATGAAGATGTACTTCTTTTACATTGCCTCATTGCCTCTACAATGCCTCATGTAGTAGGATAGCGATGATGAAAGTTTTTGTGTGAGTCCTGTGAACAGAACATGGCCATTTGAAAAGACAGATTTCAGACTGCTAGCAGCATCGCCTATATTCCCTCATAATTGCATTCTAATATGAGTTGAATCACCTGTTGGGTGCAGATATTGTAACCTTTCTCTGATCTTCATCATCTTTTACCGCATGAAATTTAACCCCTGGCAAATAGTCAGCACAGACACAAATAGTTGTAATAGTGGCCCTTGCACAGGTTTATACCACATCCAGGACAGCCACATCTAGTAGATTTCTTGTTGCCATTCTTGTTCCTTACATTCCTTTCCAAACAGAATCGCGCACTTTTGTATGGCATCTTGGCTGGATGGTGTTGCGGTCCATTAGCTATTGGCACTGGCTGAGCTCAAGCTTGAGGGGGGTTGGTGGTTCCCTCTCTGAAACCATCAATTAACCCATCAGCAGTCCGTAGCACAAATCTTGCATGTGTCAGCATCTTTGGCTTTCTACTATTTGAATCTTCATCGTCACTGCTGTGGTACTCATCACTACTATCACTTTCTTCAACCTCATACTCACTCTCCTCAATATCCTCCTCTTCCTGGTCCTCATCCTCCTCCTCCTCCTCCTCCTCCTCTTCATCATCATTATCTTCCTCTTCCCCCGCCTCCTCCACCTCCACCTCCTGATCTTTAATATCATTGTCAGCCTTGTCATTCTGGCGGTGCTTTTTATCCTTGTCACTCTGATTGTGCTTTTGATAACAGATCCAGTCATTCACCTGGGCGACGTCGAGCAGGTAGTATAACACCTTCATCCACCAGTTCTTGGCTTTTCTGGTGCAGGTGTAGTATGCACGCAGCTGGTCTCCTCTGTCAACGCCGCCCATGTGCTTCGTGTAATCCACTGCATGAGGTGATGCAGAGATTCTTTTTTCTTCCCTTGTTGACATGCCATCGTCCTTAATTTTCCTGAGTACGGTGTGCCCATCTCGGTGAGCTTGATGGGCTGATGACAGGAACATGACTGTCTTCGAGTCTTTCCAGACAGTGCATGTCAGTTGATTGTTTTGGCGTATGTACGAGGGGGTATCCAAAAGTTTTTGACATCACACAGAAGCGAAAGTGCTATACCGATGAAATTTTGCCAGTGTAATCACTGGTCCTTATGTACATTATGGTCCAAAAATGGTCTCATAAGTATGTTTACTTTCTTTACATGGGCACTAGATGGGCAGTAGGCGCATAACCTGTAATATGGTGAAAATTGAGGCACGCATCATGATTAAGTTCCTGCATTTGAAGGGTTAGGCCTACAATGCTCAGAAAATCTATGATGAAATTAAAGCAATCGACGTTGATGATTGCCCATCATATGGCACTATTGCTTTTTGAAAAAGGAATTTCCAAACTGGCCACATGTCCCTCACAGTTGAGCCAAGAAGTGGGCGTCCATCACTTACGGATGATGCGCCACAGTGAAAAAAACTCAAGAAAGTGGAGGATCTTATCACGAAAAGGTTATGCGCCTACTTCCCATCTAGTGCCACCTGTGAAGAAAGTAAACATACTTATGAGACCATTTTTGGACCATAATGTACATAAGGACCAGTGATTACACTGGCAAAATTTCATCGGTATAGCACTTTCGCTTCTGTGTGATGTCAAAAACTTTTGGATACCCCCTCGTAGAATGTTCCACGTTCGGCTTTCGCCATGTCTTTGATCTTCTGATGGTACTGTGGATTCTTTGCCGCATTTGCCAGTAGCTCAACAGGTAGGCCTTTGCTGTTCACCTTGACAGCCCCAGTGAAGTAAGTGTCTCTGCTGAGTAGACGCCGGGCCACATCTACGGAGGTCTACAGTCTATCTGTAAAAATGTGGTGATGTAAGTCTAACTTCGGGTTGGTTGTCTCCATTGTGATGCTGGCCATCTTTGCCTTCTTCTTACTATCATCATAAGGGTGACAAAAGTTTATTGTGTATCCCGATCTAGATTCTGCGAGTACATAGAGTTTGAAGCCTTGTTTTATGGGTTTTGACATCATGAACCACTCCTTCATTCCAGCTTTGAATCCACGGTACTATATCATTGCCTCGTCAATAGCTAGTTCACGAGAGGGGTTGTACAGACCCCTGCAGGCTTCCAGCACATACCTTCATGATATCCATTCTGCCCTACGATCACTACGTCTACCCATCCTCCTTGTAACTCTGAAATGAATACATGGATTACATGGGATGCAAAATTATATGGCTTCAAACACATTTTACTATAACATATAGGTCGATTGCGCAGAAAGTCATTAGTTCAACTCGTACTCCACTATGCACGTGGTGCCGATGTGCTGCCTGTCAGCTGCAGTGATGCGTGGCTGGCAACTGATTTTCATAACAAAAAAAACAAACACCATTTTTACCCATAATTTCACTGTTTTGCTGCCAACTCTTGACCAATTTCAAGCAAATAAAGTGCAATGCACCCCCAATATCTATTACTCAAACTCCAGTAAAAGTGGCGACATTGGGGTTGAAACTGATGGCGCCATGCGTGTTGTACATACATACAACATTAATTGTTTAGATGCAATCTGTCCATGGTACTCACCCATGTTCATTGCCACTTCTATCGTTATGTCATTGATCTGTGTGATTATCTGTAGGTAGGAAATTAACATACAGTAATAAAATTCCTTCCCAAGTTGATGGAGCCAGTTCGATAAATCATCTGGTTGAGTAGTCGTTGTGCCAGGGGGATAGATGTATAGAATTTCTTTGGGGGATAGGTCGTGATGTGAGTCTTGAAATTCGTCATGTAGCCAGTAGCAGCTTCGCATGATGTATATATTTTAAATCCTGCCTTGGTCGGCTTCAGTGTCATGAAGAATTTGTGGGCTAGTACTTGAAGCCTTTATAATTTGTACCAAACCATCACCTCGTCGATTGACAGGTCTCTAAGACATCTGTATTTTGTCTGGCAATTGTGTAACACCTCTTCCCAAATTCTTCTGATGGGCCAAAATGGCGCACCCTCATCTCCTGCCTCTTTCTTTGTTTCTCTTCTTTGTTTCTTTCAGGCATTCTTGCCAAGTCATCTTGTAGGGAGCAGCAGGTGATGTATCTTGACATGGAAAAATATACGTGTTCAGCATGAACAAAATCAATTATACCTACCTTCCGCAATTGCTTCTCATTACTTTCATCTATCAGTAGATTCCGTTTGGCCACATAATGTCCAGTAGGTAGTATTGCAGAACCGTGTTTGACATCATCATGGAATACCTCGCGCATAACACCACGGTCAAAAGAGGGATATAGCATTGTGACATCAATCATAGCCAGGATGGGTTGACCAGTAGTGTCTGGTATTGGTGATCTTCACCATCCCCATTATCATGCGAATACCAAACCAGGCTTTGCTTTTTGTCAGTGCTGATGATCCTGGCCTCCCTAATTTGGCACAGCTTGTCATAATTTGTGTGGTTTAAATTTGCAAGGCTAGCACAATTTGAGGGATAGACAGGACATGGTTATAACTGTTACGTACAACATTTATGTCACTCACCTAAATCCATTGTAATAGAATGGCAGCATTGTGACATACCTTGGAATCTTTCCATACAGCAAATGTCAGGCCATCCTTCTGTCTGGCATAGTAAGTGCCTCTCTGTGTCCTCTTTAGATGCGTCATTTTCTCTGTAGTTGTAGATTTGTATGCATTGCTCCTTTCTTGATCTCTTCCATTTTCTCTTGGGCATGGTCTATTGGGTGAAGAATGAAGATGTACTTCTTTTACATTGCCTCATTGCCTCTACAATGCCTCATGTAGTAGGATAGCGATGATGCAAGTTTTTGTGTGAGTCCTGTGAAAAGAACATGGTCATTTGAAAAGACAGATTTCAGACTGCCAGCAGCATCGCCTATATCCTCCTCATAATTGCATTTTGATATGAGTTCAATCAACTGTTGGGTGAAGAAATTGAACCTTTCTCTTCTCTTCATCATCTTTTACCGCATGAAATTTACCCCCTGGCAAATAGTCAGCACAGACACAAATAGTTGTAATAATGTGAGCAATATGTGTTGCAGCATTAATAGTACAATTTTATCATGTCACCCAGGATTTAGCACAGCGTCATAAACCTTGTCCTTCTCAATATATTGGTCATCAAAAAAGTTGATGCGACCATATGCAAAATCAGCGAGTCAGTCTCCATCTTCTCTCACATTAGTGATAAATAGTACATTGCCTGCATACACTTCCCATAAATTAAAAACATGGCCACCTTTTTCAGTAACTTGTCACAATGGAGCACTGATGCCCTTATTGGCAATGCCCAAAACCTTAAACATCCAGCATACTTAAGCATCTGACAATAAGATCTTCAATATTCAATAATCCATTGGTATGGTACAGTGTAGTCCCACTTGCTATAGATGCCAGTTGGACTTGCGCTACTAGAGTCCGATCTTTATTCATGTTCCTTATTGTAGTTTCACTGGGAAGCCTATCAAAACTGATGCCACAAACATCCAGAACAATTTTAAAGATTTCACTTACATGTGAAAGAAATATGCTCAGAAAGCAAATCCAAAACTCAAGGTGCTTAAGAAACTAAAAACCAACTGATGGCACCATTCATTCTGTACATACATACAACATTAATTGTTTAGATGCAATCTATCCATGGTACTCACCCATGTTCACTGTCACCTGTACTGTAGTGCCATAGATCAGTGTGATTATCTGTAGGTAGGAAATTAACATACAGTTATAAAAATTCCTTCCCAAGTTGATGGAGCCAGTTAGGTAAATCATCTTGTTGAGTAGTCGTTGTGCCAGGGGGATAGATGTATAGAATTTTGTTGGGGGATAGGTCGTGATGTGAGTGTTGAAGTTCGTCATGTAGCCAGTAGCAGCTTCGCATGATGCATATATTTTAAATCCTGCCTTGATCGGCATCAGTGGCATGAAGAATTTGTAGGCTAGTACTTGAAGCCTTTATAATTTGTACCAAACCATCACCTCGTCGATTGACAGGTCTCTAAGACATCTGTATTTTGTTTGGCAATTGTGTAATACCTCTTCCCAAATATTATTCTTCTGATGGGCCAAAATGGCGCACCCTTATCTCCCGCCTCTTTCTTTGTTTCTCCTCTTTGTTTCCTTCAGGCATTCTTGCCATGTCATCCTGTAGGGAGCAGCAGGTGATGTATCTTGTCATGGAAAAATATACGTGTTCAGCATGAACAAAATCAATTATACCTACCTTCCGCAATTGCTTCTCATTGCTTTCATCTATCAGTAGATTCCGTTTGGCCACATAATGTCCAGTAGGTAGTATTGCAGAACCGTGTTTGACATCATCATGGAATGCCTCGCGCATAGCGCCACGGTCAAATGATGGATATAGCATTGTGACATCAATCATAGCCAGGATGGGTTGACCAGTAGTGTCTGGTATTGGTGATCTTCACCATCCCCATTATGCGAATACCAAACCAGGCTTTGATTTTGTCAGTGCTGGTGATCCTGGCCTACTCAATTCGGTGCAGCTTGTCATTTGTGTGGTTAAATTGGCAAGGGTAGTACAATTTGAGGGATAGACAGGACATGGTTATAAATGTAACGTACAACATTTATGTCACTCACCTAAATCCATTGTAATAGGATGACAGCATTGTGGACACCTTGGCGTCTTTCCATACAGCAAATGTCAGGCCTACTGTCTGGCATAGTATGTGCCTCTCTGTGTCCTCTTTAGATGTGTCATTTTCTCTGTAGTTGCAGATTTGTATGCATTGCTCCTTTGTTGATCTCTTCCATTTTCTCTTGGGCATGTGCTATTGGGTGAAGAATGAAGATGTACTTCTTTACATTGCCCCATTGCCTCTACAATGCCTTCATGATCGCATCCATGTTGGTATATTCTCTGACTCCATACGATCACTTCCCTTTCCTCTGAAAGCAATTTTGTAGAAAGAAAATATGTAGAAAGAAATTATGAATTTTGAAGCTTGTGGATTTATACAAATATATTTCTTGATCTCTTCCATTTTCTCTTGGGCATGGTCTATTGGGTGAAGAATGAAGATGTACTCCTTTTACATAGCCTCATTGCCTCTACAATGCCTCATGTAGTAGGATAGCGATGATGCAAGTTTTTGTGTGAGTCTTGTGAAAAGAACATGGTCATTTGAAAAGACAGATTTCAGACTGCCAGCAGCATCGCCTATATCCTCCTCATAATTGCATTTTGATATGAGTTCAATCAACTGTTGGGTGAAGAAATTGAACCTTTCTCTTCTCTTCATCATCTTTTACCGCATGAAATTTACCCCTGGCAAATAGTCAGCACAGACACAAATAGTTGTAATAATGTGAGCAACGTGTGTTGCAGCATTAATAGCACAATTTTATCATGTCGCCCAGGAATTGGCACAGCATCATAAACCTTGTCCTTCTCAATATATTGGTCATCAAAAAAGTTGATGCAACCATAAGCGAACAATCCAGAACAATTTTAATGACTTCACTTACATTCATGAAAGAAATATGCTTAGAAAGCAAATCCCAAACACATTTGTGTAGGACTGGCTTAAAGCAGCACCTTTTTTATCATAAAAGTTAATAGAATTGTTGATATTGTCATCGAATCTGCTGCTTCAAATTCCAGGTTTTATACCTGGACCCATCTATACCCTGAACGTCATGTACTGCTTCAACAAACAATTTTGTCAATTTTGTCATTCTCAGAACTTTGATTTTTATTACTCTACAATGTACCTTCTATGGCATATTTACAAAAGCTCTGAAAAGACTCCTAGTATGGAGTCAGGGCTTGCCCTATTGATACGGGCTTTGAAAAAAAAGTGAGTATATGCCTTATGACAACTTGCATGGTAACTAACCTCTTTTGCTACCCAGTCTTTGCCCTGTATTAGATGCAAGAGTTATCATCTTGTTTCTTTTGGGCAGCCAAAGTTAATTGACCACCATCTACCAGTTCACATTTGGTCAGTTTTTCTTCTAGTCTTGATCGTTTGACTCATGATCCGTATCGCTTCTTCTTGCAACAGATTATGCATACCTTAGGCAGCATGTGTGGTCTGTTTGTAGACGGCCAAACACCTATGCTAAAACCATAGACCCTGGAAGATACTTGCTATAGAGTTCTGCATAGTCTGTAGAGTTCTTGTGTTATTACCATTTGGTGCAGAGGTTTTTTACCCATCCTATTCCCGACAACCACGTTGGCTTCCAAAGGAATTGGCGCTCCACAAGGAACAAGTTCATGTCCAGACGACGTACTCTTGGACTTTCCAGCATCACACGACTTCGATGAAAAAGAAGAGGTAGGCCCTCCACCAGCTGATCCGATGTCAACACCTTCATCGTTGAGCGCCATTTTCATTCTCATTTCCATTCTTTTTATGGTTCGTTGAAGGTTCTTCTTTGCCTGTGCGAGGTTTTTACATCTTTGTAATAATTCATCAGGCTGCAATTTGACAGAACTGCTGGATGACAGTCTGTCAACATGGATGGGCTCATCAGATGATAGAGATCTGTGGGCTCGCAAGATGCCAGCTATGTTGCGGCATTCCTGGCAGCAGTTCTGTGTACCTTTTTCAGTAATGTTGCATGTTGTTAAGCGTACAGTTGATGTGCCCTTTACCCCATTCTCTATCACCAGCTGTTGTACTTGGATGGCTTTGTTACCTATTTTATTGTTTCGAACCACTTTGTGGTACTTGGTTGACGGGTGTCCCACACATATTTTGAATGTGTGCACTTCTTGTAGTAAGTCAATGCAAGTTTTTGAGTTTAAGCAAGGTCCAAAGTGGAGCAGATCAGTAGTCAAAATGCATCCAAAAATACGCACATTCCCAGTACTATCTTTGTTTACAGTCACAGACTTTACAATTTCTGGATCTTTATTTGGGTCATCATGTTGCTGTATCCAAAAATACATATTTCCATGTTCTGTGGGCTGATTAAACCATCCTGGAGGGGGTGGCAGCATAACTATTGATGTTAGCATCTTGTGGCTATGTTGTGCAGGCATTGGTATCCCTTTGAAGGCATTAGTGGTCACCATCACATTCCCATATCCAGTCCACAGACATTGATGAGATTCTGAAACAGGCAATAAGTACACCATACAAGTATTGTAATATCAAATTATATTAATATAATTAGAGTAATTTACAGCACAGGAATGTTCACAAGTTGAAAAAGTTGTCAAAATGTAACTGCCTTTCCTCAGTTAATTTGCACTGTATTATGATTGCAAAAACTAGTCCAGCAATACAAGCATGCACTATTGGCAGAGTACTATGTGTACTATTTTCAGAAAAAAATACTTTTAAAACTAATTTAGTTCCACAATACTATATATGTACACCACGTTGTACATGGAGGCTCTCTTTGATAGCTGTGTGAAGGTGTTCAAAGACGAATTCAACTCTGTCAGAGGTACAATATCATCAATTGGACACAGTTCATCATATTTCGCATCTTTTGTGCCACCAATCTAGCCATTGCTTTAATACTAGCCTGCTCTTTGACCCATGACAAAAATGCAGTACTTTCTCCGGGGCCAAGTTGTAAATGGGGATACTTTGGGTGTACAACAACAAATCTGTGAAACTGCCTTGTTTATATCTGTGTCGATTTCTACATTCCTTGAAATGAAACTCACAGCTTTTCACTCTAGACAGACTCTACCCTTTGAAGGTTACTTTCTGAAGAGTCCCTCACATCTTTCGTTGTTTGTTCCAAGTTATAATTATTGATGCCTTTTGGTGTATAAGAAAAAATCTGTGAGAAGTTTTTTGTTCATTTTCACTGCCTAGTTGTTTTGTTTTTTGTTTTTTTGTAAAAGGATGTATTCAGCAATATTTTGCGTTGTATCTTTGACTGATGTCAGATTTGTGGCACCCTTTTTCTGGCCCATAATGAATGCTCAATTTCTGCCAAATTGGCGGATGGGCCAAATGGATCTCGCCATGCA
This sequence comes from Amphiura filiformis, assembly GCF_039555335.1. Taxonomy (NCBI): domain Eukaryota; kingdom Metazoa; phylum Echinodermata; class Ophiuroidea; order Amphilepidida; family Amphiuridae; genus Amphiura; species Amphiura filiformis. The sequence goes on from NC_092631.1 coordinate 79,006,302, forward strand.
CAGAAAGTATGTTAGCATCTTTTATGCCACCAATCTAGACATTGCTTTAATACTAGCATGCCATTATCCCTAGCCAGTTGTATTGCTTGGAAGGTTATGTGAGACTTATGATTATCTAAGATAAGGAGGATTGGATGATTGGGAACATTGAGTATACTTTATGAGATGTTTCAAGTAGGTGCAGAACACTTCCTCATTACTCCAACCTGACTTCTTGGGAGAACATGGTGGCATTTGTTATAAACTGGCCGTATCAGGTCTTTGCTGATTTTGTAGACCGTGGTGGAACATCTAGGATGTACGTTGAAGTTGGCCATGTAGTGTGTGGCAGAGTCGCAGAGAGCATACACCTTGAACCCGGCGCGTATCGGTTTACTCGGCATGAAGAACTTTTTAACGAATGCCTTGAAACCCTTGTAGCGGATCATAGCTTCGTCTATGGCGACGTTTCGACCAAGGTTGAAGTTGTCCCGACAGCGTTTCAACACCTCATCTCGCACAGGTTGTACTTTGTAAAGAGGGTGTTTCTTGGTGTGGTGGTAGAAATGTTGCCGGTCGTCAGGAGTGTCCATCACTTCCTCACCACGAATACCTTTCATCACTGTCTCTTCGAACCTGAAAGAGCAAACTAATAACATTTGTGTGATGTTATTTACACTTTTCCAGGTTTCTGTGATATCAAGGTTTCTAGCTTGCAATGTTTTACTCAATGATTTCATATATACGAGGGGATTCTTGCCGTAAGAAACAGGGTGACGCATGTATTTCCTCACCTATCGATGGCTTTAAGCATCAAGTTTACTATCATGTACTTATAATGAACCATTTTCTTTAACCCTTTCTTTCTTTCTTTATTTATTTCTTTATTTCTTTATTTCTTTATTTCTTTATTTCTTTATTTCTTTATTTCTTTATTTCTTTATTTATTTCTTTATTTATTTATTTTCCCTCGCTCTCTCTCTCCTTTTTTTGTATCATCATTTGGATGATTGATGGAAAAGCCTTACACCATGCCATTTCTGCAAGTCAGACTTCCAGGTTCAATGTTACATTGTCATGATTCTAGAACCAATTCTCTGATAAGGTCTTCAAGCTCTTAATGGACATGTAATATAGCTGTCTTCCTGGATTGCCATTTCATTATGATGATAATCAACAATTAGACGTTTGCTCATCTTCCCACCTTCCCAAAATAATTCCGAAACAATCACAATTAGGTTGAACACAAATGCAAATTTGCCTGGTGAAACGAAACCATTTGAAATCTTTTAATACCAATATCAAAAATATACTGAGGTAGAGTTGCCTCATTCATCCTCAACAATCGGAGCATTTCCGCAAGATGTTGTAGCTTGGTCCTGTCCTACAGAGCAAGAACGGGAATGCTTGGTCTCAGTGGGTCTTCCTTAGTGGAGTCGGCAATGGTGGTGGTTTTTCGTCTTGATAAGTTGTGCTGAAATACTTATTCCCTACATCTCTGGAGAAACCTGAGCTCCTTGCGCTGCTTTGGGGCCAAAGAGCTTCTTAGCGTACTGGTGAGAGTTTTTTTGCCTCCTGTGCATGTGGCTGACTTGTCTTTCCTTTTCCTTTGAGCTCTATTTTCCTGATCTTGTTATGAAGTCTCATTTCTTTCAGGAACTCTTGCTTCACTTTCAGTATTTCATGGTCTGATTTGTTGTCTTTCATTGCTTCATTTCTTCTTAAGATCTTGTTTCATTTTGTGTCATCACATATCTGTTCCACCTTGCATCCACCAACACTCAAGTTCTTGACTTCAGCACCCCTTGAAAGACGTTGTCCATCTATTCTTCTTGAGATTGAGTCCAAGAATAACAACACTTGGTGTGACCTCTGGCTTGGATTTCTTTTTATCACCGGCAGCATGATTGCGTGCACGATTGTCTCTTTTATTACCGGTTTGAGGAGCTGTTTTTTCTGCAAGCAGTGCTGTACTCTTTGAGGGCTCGAGCTGATCATTTTCATCTTCCAAGGCTGTATATCTGTTGGCAACTGGTGTACATGTAGTATGTGTAGGCTCAACTGTCGTCTGTCTCCTAGGTTTTATTGTGGACCATACCTCACTCTAACTATGTACAGGAGGGGGATCAACAGACGTGGATAGTCTGCAATTTACACAATCCTGTTTAGAGTTGTTATTTAAGTCCTGGATTTGTTTTAGCAATTGTTCGCGCTCGTCCGCAAATTTGGCTTCAGTAGCTTCTAACAGCTTTAGGTCCTTGCAGATTCAAACTCTAGCAAGTTCACATCTGCTATCCTTGTCATCATCAATTCTGTTTGGACTGTTTTTTCAGTCAGCATTTTGTGCAGCTTTGCTTTAATACTACCCTGGTTTTTGACCCATGACAAAATTGCAGTACTTTCTCCAGCACCAAGTTATAATTGGGGATACTTTGGGGGTTTAACAACAAATCTGAGAATTGTGGGTGTTTTCTGTTCATGTTCACTGCCTTGTCGGTGTCGATTTCTACACTCCTTGAAATGAAATTCACAGCTTTATATCTGTGTCGATGGGGATTTGGATTGTAAATGGGGATACTTTGGGTGTATAACAACAAATCTGTGAGAATTGTGGATGTTTTCTGTTCATGTTCACTGCCTAGTTTATATCTGTGTCGATTTCTAAATTCCTTGTAATGAAATTCACAACTTTTCACTCTAGACATTACATTTTCTATAAACATTTTTGATACCACTCCAATTACCCCCAGCTTCATCAACCACTCATCCTCAAAATATGTTGGCATCTTGTTGGTGGAAAATAACTCAGCATTTTGATTTTCCTGCCTACATGGCTTGCTATACTTTTCACAATTAAGTGTTTTGATGTTGAATTCTTGTTGAACACCACAGCGTAACAAGCCTTTAGCTGTGGCCCCCCTCCCTTCACTGACCCCGCATGAATAAATCCCCCTATATGCACTGCTACAGATCTAATTATATCACCCTTCAATAACCCCTTGGACGCTACGGCGCTCAAGTATTTAGGCATCCGCCCGATTGGTTGTCCTGCTACATCCTTCACTTGCTGACGCCGGGCGGTTCTCTTGTGGGCTCATTGTGCCTTGCTGGAGGAATTTCCTCCAGCTTAGGGCCAAACACCATTACAGCACCGGCATCATATATATTGTTTGGTTCTCTCTCGAGGCTTTGACTAATGTATCTTTGTATCTTTGACTAATGTCAGAGTTGTGGCACCTTTTTCTGGCCCATAATGAATGCTCAATTTCTGCCAAATTGGTGGATGAGCCGAATTGTGTCACCCTTTTGTCGGAGGTAGGGTGCCTCGCTTGCATTTGTTGAGGTTCTTGATCTTCATGTAGTCAGGGTTTACAGCCTGTGAGAAGGACAGGTCTACAGGCAGTCATGCGTCCGTCTTTCCTCTATATCGGGGCCTCTTCCACCTGTCCTAAGACCTTGCCCGAATACTTCCACTACCTTTCGTAACAGGATGCATTCAGCGATATCCTCCATTGCATATTTGACTAATGTGAGATTAAGTGCCACTTTTCCGGCCCGTAATGAATGCCCAATATCTGCCAAATTGCTGGCAATACTGAAAACATGTTCACTAACTTCACTGGTCTTTACTGTTTATGGTGCTTTTACTGCTTTAATGTTATTAATTTATTATCATTATCATGTTAAAGTATGTGCTCCATTGCTCTGAAATAATCCAGATTTCCAGTGTTCCACACACATGGAAATTTAAAAGTAATGTCCCGCATTTGCATTTAAAAAGATCAATCTGTTAACATTCTCTGGCACCAAGGAGTTCATCTTTTTGTTTACTAGTTTTCCAGCAATACTGAAAACTTGTTTACTGGGAACCGACGTGGCGGGAATCTTCAGAAAGTGACTGGCTACTTTTGACAGTATTGGAAAACTCTCCACTCGTTTCCGCCACCAATCAATGACATATCGTCTGTGTTAGGGTTATAGAAATTTGTGTCCAATCAATTTCTGTTAACAGATAATATATCAGACCAGAAAACCTGTTGGCTTGGTTGGGATGCAGGACCGATTTGTAGTTCCTTCAAAAGCGACAGCAAGCTCAGACGTGTTTTTTTTAAGCTGTTAAGTTTTGAGGTCTACAATGTCTTCAAAACATACCTGCCCTTTTCTTGTACTGTTCAAATCCATTTGCTAAGAAACGCTTCATCAGGGTGTTCAACTTTCTTAGAGAAATCTTGTATAATTACAGGAACATGTTGCGACAGATGCGTCAATGGCGATAGTGAAAGTCACAAAATCTACACTTGGTTCTCTCTGTTGGCTGTCGTGTTCCTCTTAGTGCCACCTCTGAATTGTCAACTGTTGAAGCAATAATGCCTAACAAGATCCAATCCTTCTCCATCGGGGCCAATTCACTGATCTATACCAGAATTGATCTATACCAGTCTACTTTCGACAGAACATGTCACATATAGATAGTATTATTCTGATGTGATGCTGATACGGCATGGATTGAAATCTATTTGACAGAACTGTATCTTGTGCTTAGCAAGTATCTTAGCATGCTGCTGCAAACAGCTCTTTTGGGCTGTCAAATCCAATACCTTCCCACCCAATAACACCAAGTATTCTAATCTGATACTGATATCCTGTGGATCAAATCCTGTTTTATCGAACAGTATCTTGTGCTTAGCAAGTATCTTAGCATGCTGCTACAGACAGACTTCCTTCTTTAGGTCCATCAAATCCATAGCCTTCCCACCCATTAACACTAAATAGTCTGCATTGATGGTGATATCACATGGATCATATTCTATTTGATGGAACTGTATCTTGTGCTCAGCAAGTATCTTAGCATGCTGCTGCAGACAGACTTCCTTCTTTAGGTCCATCAAATCCATAGCCTTCCCACCCATTAACACTAAATAGTCTGCATTGATGGTGATATCACATGGATCATATTCTATTTGATGGAACTGTGTCTTGTGCTCAGCAAGTATCTTAGCATGCTGCTGCAGACAGACTTCCTTCTTTTGGTCCATCGAATCCATAGCCTTCCCACCCATTAACACTAAATAGTCTGCATTGATGGTGATATCACATGGATCATGTTCTATTTGATGGAACTGTATCTTGTGCTTAGCAAGTATCTTAGCATGTTGCTGCAGACAGATTTCCTTCTTTTGGTGTGATGCTGATATGGCTTCTTTTGGTCCATCGAATCCATAGCCTTCCAACCCAAATAGTCTGCATTACCATTACCTTCCCACCCATTAATAACATGTATTCTGATGTGATGCTGAAATGGTTTGGATCCAAATCTATTTGATGGAACTGTATCTTATGCTCAGTAAGTATTTTAGCGCGCTGATGCAGGCAGACTTCCTTCTTTTGGTTGATCGAATCCATAGCCTTCCCACCCATTGACAGCAAGTATTCTGATGTGCTGCTGATATGGCATGGATTGAAATCTATTTGACGGAACTGTATCTTGTGCTTATAGCGAGTATCTTAGCGCCCTGCTACAGACAAACCTCCTTCTTTTGGTTGATCGATTCCATAGCCTTCCCACTCATTAACCATGTTAACACCAAATACTCTCGAGTTGATAGTGATATCACATGGATTGGATTCTATTTGACACAACTGTATTTCGTGCATAGCAAGTATCTTAGGGCGTTGCTGTAGACACGCTTCCTTCTTATGGTTGATCAAATCCACCGCCTTCCTCCCCATTAACAGCAAGTTTCTGATGTGATGCTGATATGGCATGGATTGAAATCTATTTGACGGAACTGTATCTTGTGCTTATAGCGAGTATCTTAGCGCCCTGCTACAGACAAACCTCCTTCTTTTGGTTGATCGATTCCATAGCCTTCCCACTCATTAACCATGTTAACACCAAATACTCCCGAGTTGATAGTGATATCACATGGATTGGATTCTGTTTGACACAACTGTATTTCGTGCATAGCAAGTATCTTAGCACGTTGCTGTAGACATGCTTCCTTCTTACGGTTGATCAAATCCACTGCCTTCCTACCCATTAACAGCAAGTTTCTGATGTGATGCTGATATGGCATGGATTGAAATCTATTTGACAGAACTACATCTTGTGCTCTTGCTTCAGGATCTCTTTTGTTGGTTTTGAACCACACCATCAGTGTAGTGTCTTTTGCTTTTTCCAGTGCATCAGGAGCATGGAAATTCTCCAGCATGATTCTTGTGGTGTGATAAAGCGGACATTGACAAAGTTGCTGATTACTTCAATCACTTCAGTTGGCTGAACTCCACTGCTTTGTTGCTGTGATGGTTACTGTTGACTGATCTGTGCTGTTATCATATCATTGCCTTTGTACACATACTTGTACAAATACTTGACCTCTCGGATTGAATTATATAACATATCTTTACATTGATGTGAGTGTTGAGCAATGCAGTCAGGTATGGATGTAGGGGACTACCCATCGATTGTTATTTGGAATCTGTTCCTTATTCCCACCTTCGTGGGTGATGGACTTGATAATTGACCGGCCATCAGGTATGGATGTAGGGGACTACCCATCGACTGTTCTTTGGAATCTGTTCCTTATTCCCACCTTCGTGGGTGATGGACTTGATAATTGACCGGCCATCAGCCAATCACCCCAATGCTTTTGGGTATCCTTTGGAACAGATTCCGTCCTGACCTTCATGCATAGTGAAGTAGGCTTAAGATGTCCACTAAGCACAAGATACAGTTCCATCAAATAGAATCCGATCCATGTGATATCACCATCAATGCCGACTGCATCTTGTGCTCAGGTATCTTAGAGCGCTGCTACAGACAGACTTCCTTCTTTTGGTTGATTGAATCCATAGCCTTCCCAACCATTAACACCAAATAGTTGGCATTGATGGTGATATCACATGGATCGGATTCTGTTTGACACAACTGTATTTCGTGCAAAGCAAGTATCTTAGCGCGCTGTTGTAGACACGCTTTCTTCTTATGGTTGATCAAATCCATCGCCTTCCCACCCATTTACAGCAAGTTTCTGATGTGATGCTGATATGTCATGGATTGAAATCTATTTGACAGAACTACATCTTGTGCTCTTGCTGCAGGATCTCTTTTGTTGGTTTTGAACCACACTATCAGTGTAGTGTCTTTTGCTTTTTCCAGTGCATCAGTAGCATGGAAATTCTCCAGCATGATTCTTGTGGTGTGATAAAGCGGGCATTGACAAAGTTGCTGATTACTTCAATCACTTTAGTTGGCTGAACTCCACTGCTTTGTTGCTGTGATGGTTACTGTTGACTGATCTGTGCTGTTATCATATCATTGCCTTTGTACACATACTAGTACAAATACTTGACCTCTCGGATTGAATTATATAAGATATCTTTACATTGATGTGAGTGTTGAGCAATGCAGTCAGGTATGGATGTAGGGGACTGTCCATCGACTGTTCTTTGGAATCTGTTCCTTATTCCCACCTTCTTGGGTGATGGACTTGATAATTGACCGGCCATCAGGTATGGATGTAGGGGACTACCCATCGACTGTTCTTTGGAATCTGTTCCTTATTCCCACCTTCTTGGGTGATGGACTTGATAATTGACCGGCCATCAGGTATGGATGTAGGGGACTACCCATCGAGTGTTCTTTGGAATCTGTTCCTTATTCCCACCTTCTTGGGTGATGGACTTGATAATTGCCTGGTCATCAGGTATGGGATGTAGGGGACTACCCATCGAGTGTTCTTTGGAATCTGTTCCTTATTCCCACCTTCGTGGGTGATGGACTTGATAATTGCCCGGTCATCAGGTATGGATGTAGGGGACTACCCATCGAGTGTTCTTTGGAATCTGTTCCTTATTCCCACCTTCGTGGGTGATGGACTTGATAATTGACCGGCCATCATTTGTTCACCCATACACAATCTTCATTACTTTGTGATGCCTCAAAGAATTAATGCTTTTGGGTATCCTTTGGAACAGATTCCATCCTGACCTTCATGCATAGTGAAGTAGGCTTAAGATGTCCACAAGGACTGTGCATCATGTGACTGCAAATAATCCATAGTGATACTTACGTCCCGTGGATTGAAATCTAACTGTACATTGAATTGGTGTGTGAAATCTAGCAATCTGCACACTATAAATGATTTGACAATTTAGCATCTTTTGTAAAGTAAAAATAACTATCTTGCCATCTTGCTTGCAAAAACAATTTTACAATTATTTCCCATGGATTGAAATCTAACTGTACACGGGATTGATGTGTGAATTGTAGCAATCTGCACACTATAAATGATTTGACAATTTGGCATCTTTTGTAAAGTAAAAATGACTATCTTGCCATCTTGCTTGCAAAAACAATTTTACAATTATTTCCCATGGATTGAAATCTAACTGTACACAGGATTGATGTGTGAATTGTAGCAATCTGCACACTATAAATGATTTGACAATTTGGCATCTTTTGTAAAGTAAAAATGACTATCTTGCCATCTTGCTTGCAAAAACAATTTTACAATTATTTCCAATGGATTGAAATCTAACTGTACATGGGATTGATGTGTGAATTCTAGCAATCTGCACACTATAAATGATTTGACAATTTGGCATATTTTGTAAAGTAAAAATGACTATCTTGCCATCTTGCTTGCAAAAACAATTTTACAATTATTTCCAGTGGATTGAAATCTAACTGTACATGGGAGTATCTTAGCGCGCTGCTACAGACAGACTTCCTTCTTATGGTTGATCAAATCCATAGCCTTCCCACTCATTAACCATGTTAACACCAAATACCATCAGGTATGGATGTAGGGGACTACTCATCGAGTGTTCTTTGGAATCTGTTCCTTATTCCCACCTTCTTGGGTGATGGACTTGATAATTGCCCGGTCATCAGGTATGGATGTAGGAGACCGTCCATCGAGTGTTCTTTGGAATCTGTTCCTTATTCCCACCTTCGTGGGTGATGGACTTGATAATTGACCGGCCATCATTTGTTCACCCATACACAATCTTCATTACTTTGTGATGCCTCAAAGAATTAATGCTTTTGGGTATCCTTTGGAACAGATTCCATCCTGACCTTCATGCATAGTGAAGTAGGCTTAAGATGTCCACAAGGACTGTGCATCATGTGACTGCAAATAATCCATAGTGATACTTACGTCCCGTGGATTGAAATCTAACTGTACATTGAATTGGTGTGTGAAATCTAGCAATCTGCACACTATAAATGATTTGACAATTTGGCATCTTTTGTAAAGTAAAAATGACTATCTTGCCATCTTGCTTGCAAAAACAATTTTACAATTATTTCCCATGGATTGAAATCTAACTGTACACGGGATTGATGTGTGAATTGTAGCAATCTGCACACTATAAATGATTTGACAATTTGGCATCTTTTGTAAAGTAAAAATGACTATCTTGCCATCTTGCTTGCAAAAACAATTTTACAATTATTTCCCATGGATTGAAATCTAACTGTACACGGGATTGATGTGTGAATTGTAGCAATCTGCACACTATAAATGATTTGACAATTTGGCATCTTTTGTAAAGTAAAAATTACTATCTTGCCATCTTGCTTGCAAAAACAATTTTACAATTATTTCCCATGGATTGAAATCTAACTGTACACGGGATTGATGTGTGAATTGTAGCAATCTGCACACTATAAATGATTTGACAATTTGGCATATTTTGTAAAGTAAATATTACTATCTTGCCATCTTGCTTGCAAAAACAATTTTATAATTATTTCCCATGGATTGAAATCTAACTGTAGATGGAATTGATGTGTGAAATCTAGCAATCTGCACACTATAAATGATTTGACAATTTCTCATCTTTTGTAAAGTAAAATGACTATCTTGCCATCTTGCTTGCAAAAACAATTTTACAATTATTTCCCATGGATTGAAATCTAACTGTACACGGATTGATGTGTGAATTGTAGCAATCTGCACACTATAAATGATTTGACAATTTGGCATCTTTTGTAAAGTAAAATGACTATCTTGCCATCTTGCTTGCAAAAACAATTTTACAATTATTTCCCATGGATTGAAATCTAACTGTACATAGGATTGATGTGTGAATTGTAGCAATCTGCACACTATAAATGATTTGACAATTTGGCATCTTTTGTAAAGTAAAAATGACTATCTTGCCATCTTGCTTGCAAAAACAATTTTACAATTATTTCCCATGGATTGAAATCTAACTGTACACAGGATTGATGTGTGAATTGTAGCAATCTGCACACTATAAATGATTTGACAATTTGGCATCTTTTGTAAAGTAAAATGACTATCTTGCCATCTTGCTTGCAAAAACAATTTTACAATTATTTCCAATGGATTGAAATCTAACTGTACATGGGATTGATGTGTGAATTCTAGCAATCTGCACACTATAAATGATTTGACAATTTGGCATATTTTGTAAAGTAAAATGACTATCTTGCCATCTTGCTTGCAAAAACAATTTTACAATTATTTCCAGTGGATTGAAATCTAACTGTACATGGGAGTATCTTAGCACGCTGCTACAGACAGACTTCCTTCTTATGGTTGATCAAATCCATAGCCTTCCCACTCATTAACCATGTTAACACCAAATACCATCAGGTATGGATGTAGGGGACTACTCATCGAGTGTTCTTTGGAATCTGTTCCTTATTCCCACCTTCTTGGGTGATGGACTTGATAATTGCCCGGTCATCAGGTATGGATGTAGGAGACTACCCATCGAGTGTTCTTTGGAATCTGTTCCTTATTCCCACCTTCGTGGGTGATGGACTTGATAATTGACCGGCCATCATTTGTTCACCCATACACAATCTTCATTACTTTGTGATGCCTCAAAGAATTAATGCTTTTGGGTATCCTTTGGAACAGATTCCATCCTGACCTTCATGCATAGTGAAGTAGGCTTAAGATGTCCACAAGGACTGTGCATCATGTGACTGCAAATAATCCATAGTGATACTTACGTCCCGTGGATTGAAATCTAACTGTACATTGAATTGGTGTGTGAAATCTAGCAATCTGCACACTATAAATGATTTGACAATTTGGCATCTTTTGTAAAGTAAAAATGACTATCTTGCCATCTTGCTTGCAAAAACAATTTTACAATTATTTCCCATGGATTGAAATCTAACTGTACAGGATTGATGTGTGAATTGTAGCAATCTGCACACTATAAATGATTTGACAATTTGGCATCTTTTGTAAAGTAAAAATGACTATCTTGCCATCTTGCTTGCAAAAACAATTTTACAATTATTTCCCATGGATTGAAATCTAACTGTACACGGGATTGATGTGTGAATTGTAGCAATCTGCACACTATAAATGATTTGACAATTTGGCATCTTTTGTAAAGTAAAAATTACTATCTTGCCATCTTGCTTGCAAAAACAATTTTACAATTATTTCCCATGGATTGAAATCTAACTGTACACGGGATTGATGTGTGAATTGTAGCAATCTGCACACTATAAATGATTTGACAATTTGGCATATTTTGTAAAGTAAATATTACTATCTTGCCATCTTGCTTGCAAAAACAATTTTATAATTATTTCCCATGGATTGAAATCTAACTGTAGATGGAATTGATGTGTGAAATCTAGCAATCTGCACACTATAAATGATTTGACAATTTCTCATCTTTTGTAAAGTAAAAATGACTATCTTGCCATCTTGCTTGCAAAAACAATTTTATAATTATTTCCCATGGATTGAAATCTAACTGAAGATGGAATTGGTGTGTTAAATCTAGCAATCTGCACACTATAAATGATTTGACAATTTGGCATATTTTGTAAAGTAAAAATAACTATCTTGCCATCTTGCTTGTAAAAACAATTTTACAATTATTTCCCATGGATTGAAATCTAACTCTACTTGCAATTGAGGTGTGAAATCTGGCAATCTACACACTATATATGATTTGACAATTTAGCATCTTTTGTTTAGTAAAAATGACTATCTTGCCGTCTTGCTTGCACAAATAATTTTACAATTATATCCCATTGATTGAAATCTAACTGTACACGGGATTGATGTGTGAATTGTAGCAATCTGCACACTATAAATGATTTGACAATTTAGCATCTTTTGTAAAGTAAAAATGACTATCTTGCCATCTTGCTTGCAAAAATAATTTTACAATTATATCCCATTGATTGAAATCTAACTCTACATTGAATTGAGGTGTGAAATGTAGCAATCTACACACTATAAATGATTTGACAATTTAGTATCTTTTGTTTAGTAAAAATGACTATCTTGCCATCTTGCTTGCAAAAATAATTTTACAATTATTTCCCGTGGATTGAAATCTAACTGAAGATGGAATTGGTGTGTTAAATCTAGCAATCTGCACACTATAAATGATTTGACAATTTGGCATCTTTTGTAAAGTAAAAATGACTATCTTGTCATCTTGCTTGCAACAACAATTTTACAATTATTTCCCGTGGATTGAAATCTAACTGTACATGGAATTGGTGTGTTAAATCTAGCAATCTGCACACTATAAATGATTTGACAATTTAGCATCTTTTGTAAAGTAAAAATGACTATCTTGTCATCTTGCTTGCAACAACAATTTTACAATTATTTCCCGTGGATTGAAATCTAACTGTACATGGAATTGGTGTGTTAAATCTAGCAATCTGCACACTATAAATGATTTGACAATTTAGCATCTTTTGTAAAGTAAAAATGACTATCTTGTCATCTTGCTTGCAACAACAATTTTACAATTATTTCCGTGGATTGAAATCTAACTGTACATGGAATTGGTGTGTTAAATCTAGCAATCTGCACACTATAAATGATTTGACAATTTAGCATCTTTTGTAAAGTAAAATGACTATCTTGTCATCTTGCTTGCAACAACAATTTTACAATTATTTCCGTGGATTGAAATCTAACTGTACATGGAATTGGTGTGTTAAATCTAGCAATCTGCACACTATAAATGATTTGACAATTTAGCATCTTTTGTAAAGTAAAAATGACTATCTTGTCATCTTGCTTGCAACAACAATTTTACAATTATTTCCGTGGATTGAAATCTAACTGTACATGGAATTGGTGTGTTAAATCTAGCAATCTGCACACTATAATGATTTGACCATTTAGCATCTTTTGTAAAGTAAACATGACTATCTTGTCTTCTTGGTTGCAACAACAATTTTACAATTATTTCCGTGGATTGAAATCTAACTGTACATGGATTGATGTGTGAATTGTAGCAATCTGCACACTATAAATGATTTGACAATTTAGCATCTTTTGTAAAGTAAAAATGACTATCTTGTCATCTTGCTTGCAACAACAATTTTACAATTATTTCCCATGGATTGAAATCTAACTGTACATGGAATTGGTGTGTTAAATCTAGCAATCTGCACACTATAAATGATTTGACAATTTAGCATCTTTTGTAAAGTAAAAATGACTATCTTGCCATCTTGCTTGCAAATACAATTTTACAATTATTTCCCGTGGATTGAAATCTAACTCTACATGGTATTGATGTGTGAATTCTGACAATCTGCACACTGTAAATGATTTGACAATTTAGCATCTTTTGTAAAGTAAAAATGACTATCTTGCCATCTTGCTTGCAAATACAATTTTACAATTATTTCCCGTGGATTGAAATCTAACTCTACATGGAATTGATGTGTGAATTCTGACAATCTGCACACTGTAAATGATTTGACAATTTAGCATCTTTTGTAAAGTAAAAATGACTATCTTGCCATCTTGCTTGTAAATACAATTTTACAAAGTATTCAGAAGAACTTGACATATTTCTTAAGTGACCCTTCATGTCTGCCATTGACCTCCTAAGTGCTTCTTGAAGATTGTGCAATTCTTCATCCCTTTTATGTTGCAGGTATAAATCGCTCTTGGTCAGGTGCTTATTCTTCTGGCTGGTTCATAATCTTTATGCGATCCATTTGCAAACAGCCAGCATGGGAAGCAAAAAGCACTTTTCTTCTGTGGCGAATATGTTAACCATTCAAGATATGATTTCATCCTGTTTTTCAGTAATGGCTCATACCAATCACGTCCGAAGGCACGGCCCTTGTTGTTCTTTTCAAACGTGAATGCTTGACTTAGTCGTGGTTGACAGGGTCCAACTTTCAAGATTTCTCTGGTCAAATCTGCTGTCATTGGTCTCTTAATGTAAAGTGTTGGATCACTTGGCTACAGTCATGTCCACAAGGGGATTTGTCATTTCAAATAAGACTTCAGGTTCAGATGGATGATCCCGAGGTTGCTGATTCAGAAATAACAGGCTCTTCTGTCATATCACCAATTCGTTGATGCTTAGTTCCGCTAATACTAGGTCCTGTCGGGTGTTCATGTTCACCAGTTTGTTGATGCTTAGCTCTGCTTGTACTGGGTGCGGCAACATATGCTTCTCCAACATCTGATGGGTCTGATTGAACTTAAAAACCTCTTTCTTGGTGCTGCGGTGTAACACTGCTGACAGGTTTACACAAAAATTCTAATATGTTTTCCTTGTCTTCTTTCTCTGTACTTTTTTCCTTGATGCTCTTTATTATGTGATCTTGCAGATGATCTTGTCTCATCTGTTTGCTGCATGCGAATGTTCATTGATGGTGGTGATTTAAATTTAACAAAATTGCATCATTATTATCAATTTTTGTTTTTCTTCAGCTTTTCAATTTTGGCATTATAAATCTCCAGTTTGTCCTCATCAAACCAGGTTTGTCCTCATGAAACCTTTAAACCAAAGCCTGGGGTTCTGGCTTGGAATCTCTGAAAGAATCACTTTGCTGAGATCCCACCCATCAGATATCTGTAGCCTCCACACACCACACATTACATCAGATATTGCCTTCAAAGCCTGAAGTTCTGGCTTGGAATTGACCTTTTCGGTAAATCCCATAACCCTTTGCGAGTACACCTAAGAACTCGTCATTTTGCGTCATGCCGCTCTGCACCGATGCGCACATCGTTTATCGAACATCGTTACTGCGCATTGCAAGTCGGCATGGCGTAAAATGACGAGTTCTCAGGTGTGCTCGCAAAGGGTTATGGGATTTACCGAAAAGGCCAATCCCTGAAAGGATCACTTTGCTGAATTCCCACCCATCAGATATCTGTAGCCTCCACACATCATGCATTACATCAGATATTGCCTTCAAAGCCTGAGGTTCTGGCTTGGAATCCCTGAAAGTATCACTTTGCTGAGATCCCACCCATCAGATATCTGTAGCCTCCACACATCACACATTACATCAGATATTGCCTTCAAAGCCTGAGGTTCTGGCTTGGAATCCCTGAAAGGATCACTT
Source organism: Amphiura filiformis (assembly GCF_039555335.1). NCBI lineage: Eukaryota > Metazoa > Echinodermata > Ophiuroidea > Amphilepidida > Amphiuridae > Amphiura > Amphiura filiformis. Next base: position 79,021,636 of record NC_092631.1, read on the forward strand.
TGCAAAATTCCCACCCATCAGATATCTGTAGCCTCCACACATCCTGCATTACATCAGATATTGCCTTCAAAGCCTGAGGTTCTGGCTTGGAATCCCTGAAAGGATCACTTTGCAAAATTCCCACCCATCAGATATCTGTAGCCTCCACACATCCTGCATTACATCAGATATTGCCTTCAAAGCCTGAGGTTCTGGCTTGGAATCCCTAAAAGGATCACTTTGCTGAGATCCCACCCATCAGATATCTGTAGCCTCCACACATCACACATTACATCAGATATTGCCTTCAAAGCCTGAGGTTCTGGCTTGGAATCTCTGAAAGGATCACTTTGCTGAATTCCCACCCATCAGATATCTGTAGCCTCCACACATCCTGCATTACATCAGATATTGCCTTCAAAGCCTGAGGTTCTGGCTTGGAATTCCTAAAAGAATCACTTTGCTGAATTCCCACCCATCAGGTATCTGTAGCCTCCACACATCCTGCATTACATCAGATATTGCCTTCAAAGCCTGAGGTTCTGGCTTGGAATCCCTGAAAGGATCACTTTGCTGAATTCCCACCATTAGGTATCTGTAGCCTCCACACATCACGCATTACATCAGATATTGCCTTCAAAGCCTGAGGTTCTGGCTTGGAATCCTGAAAGGATCACTTTGCAAAATTCCCACCCATCAGATATCTGTAGCCTCCACACATCCTGCATTACATCAGGTAATACCTTCAAAGCCTGAGGTTCTGGCTTGGAATCCCTAAAAGAATCACTTTGCTGAATTCCCACCCATCAGGTATCTGTAGCCTCCACACATCCTGCATTACATCAGATATTGCCTTCAAAGCCTGAGGTTCTGGCTTGGAATCCCTGAAAGGATCACTTTGCAAAATTCCCACCCATCAGATATCTGTAGCCTCCACACATCCTGCATTACATCAGATATTGCCTTCAAAGCCTGAGGTTCTGGCTTGGAATCCCTAAAAGGATCACTTTGCTGAGATCCCACCCATCAGATATCTGTAGCCTCCACACATCACACATTACATCAGATATTGCCTTCAAAGCCTGAGGTTCTGGCTTGGAATCCCTGAAAGGATCACTTTGCTGAATTCCCACCCATCAGATATCTGTAGCCTCCACACATCCTGCATTACATCAGGTAATACCTTCAAAGCCTGAGGTTCTGGCTTGGAATTCCTAAAAGAATCACTTTGCTGAATTCCCACCCATCAGGTATCTGTAGCCTCCACACATCCTGCATTACATCAGATATTGCCTTCAAAGCCTGAGGTTCTGGCTTGGAATCCCTGAAAGGATCACTTTGCTGAATTCCCACCATTAGGTATCTGTAGCCTCCACACATCACGCATTACATCAGATATTGCCTTCAAAGCCTGAGGTTCTGGCTTGGAATCCCTGAAAGGATCACTTTGCAAAATTCCCACCCATCAGATATCTGTAGCCTCCACACATCCTGCATTACATCAGGTAATACCTTCAAAGCCTGAGGTTCTGGCTTGGAATCCCTAAAAGAATCACTTCGCTGAATTCCCACCCATCAGGTATCTGTAGCCTCCACACATCCTGCATTACATCAGATATTGCCTTCAAAGCCTGAGGTTCTGGCTTGGAATCCCTGAAAGGATCACTTTACTGAATTCCCACCATTAGGTATCTGTAGCCTCCACACATCACGCATTACATCAGATATTGCCTTCAAAGCCTGAGGTTCTGGCTGGGAATCCCTGAAAGGATCACTTTGCTGAGATCCCACCCATCAGATATCTGTAGCCTCCACACATCACGCATTACATTAGATATTGCCTTCAAAGCCTGAGGTTCTGGCTTGGAATCCCTGAAAGGATCACTTTGCTGAATTTCCACCCATCAGATATCTGTAGCCTCCACACATCCTGCATTACATCAGGTAATACCTTCAAAGCCTGAGGTTCTGGCTTGGAATCCCTGAAAGGATCACTTTGCTGAATTTCCACCCATCAGATATCTGTAGCCTCCACACATCATGCATTACATCAGATATTGCCTTCAAAGCCTGAGGTTCTGGCTTGGAATCCCTGAAAGGATCACTTTGCTGAATTTCCACCCATCATATCTGTATCCTCCAGCTTTCCTTTTCCTTGGCCCATATGGTTTACTTGTGTTGGGGTCTACGCCTCTTCTTGCTATCAAGGGACCATGGACTCCATTTAAAAATGGCTCCCATTGGATCATACTCTCTGTAATCCAGTGAACTTAGTTTTATTGTCAGTAATGAAGTCAAAGTCTCTGTCTTGCGGTGTGTTCGCTTGTCATACATGAGTTCATCTGGCTGAATCCACGTTCCAATTCAGCTAGCACTAAAATCGTACATGGAATGTTACATGCACTGGTGCAGGTGTGCAGGCGATAAATCGAACACCAAGCATACATTTAAATGAAAGTAACCCATTGTCTTCTGTAGGTACTTCATTATAACATATGGGGGAATGTAGTGGAATGTAGTAGACCAAGGCATTATAACGGCCTAACATTCTTTCCTTCCATCATATTCCTATTACATGTATGGTAATGGCTCACTAGCAGCTAGCAAACAGATCATGGGATCTTGTGACCATTGTTGGAAAATGGGCAAGTTATGGGTTTGATAGTTAAGTCTTGTAATGGTAAAGTCAGACCTACAATCCGCGAAATTAATAGTTGGCACACTTGCACTAAATGGAAATGTGTGCCCTATTAAAACTGGGGAGGCGAGGGAAACATGCATGCAATATATGTGAAGGACAGACTCCCCTCTATATCTCACCCTTCCCCACTCCCCATCATTCAATGTTGGAGGGTGTCACGGACCTGTTGACAACATGGCTTGGTCCAACATTGAATTGGGGGAGCGGGGCAGAGATATACCAAAAGACAGGCAAACTGTGCCAACCTTTTTTTCCTGGATTGTAGTTTGTAATAAGCACACAGGACAGGGAAGTTTATTGGCTTTACTGATCCAACTACCTAAAGGAAAATGTGCTCAATGGAAATGCAGATCCAAAACATAGCATTGCTATAAAGTATATCACTGAGTAGGTTTTGTTACAATTCGTATCCCTAATAATCTCTGTACTGATAGCATAAGCTATCAATTCTTCCACAGATGGCCGGTTTAGTGGCTGCCCCTGAAATAGCTTGTTGCTTGAGCGTGTCTTGTTTAGGAAAGTCACCACCACAGCTTCATCAATGGATGGCTCCTGATCGTGGAGAAATCTTTTGACCTGTAAACAATACAAAATTTGAAGTTTGTAAGTATTTGATATCTGTGTCTCAGTGCCACAAACTGACCTGAGTAGGTTTTGTTACAATCTGTATCCCTAATCTGTGAACTGATAGCATAAGCTATCAATTCTTTCACAGATGGCTGGTTTAATGGTCTGCTCTGAAATTGTTGGCTGGTGGAGCATGTTTCATTGATGAATGAGAGCATCTGACGTCAAACCATCAGCTGCTTTGACCTCCGCATCGAGTGCAATAGCCATGTTTTCAATGGCGTTTACATTTTGAAGGCCAAGCCCTAGGCTAATATGCAACAGAGTTACACTTCCTGTATCTATGATTGGACCTGTGTCCCAGTTCAGTGGTTCATGAATACAATTGTTATTCTCTGCCGCATTAACTCCTCCTGCAGGTGTGAAGAGAGCATTTGATGCCCGACAGCCTTCATAAGTACGCAATGTACTTGCACCAGATGAATCATCATCAGCTGGTATTTGGTCGTCAGAACCATTGTTCAGCTCGTGCAGCCTGTATGACAACCCTTTCTTCAAGTCAGCACGCGGGCAAAGGCAATGGAGGCAGAACTGTCTTCCATTTGGTCCGGATATTCCAAGTAGTCTAGCCAACCATTCCCTGTTTAGTACCTAAATATAAGATATAAAATTGAAGATTAAAGTAAATGCCAAATACAGCCGTGGAGTAACTTGTGTTTGGTTATTATATTATCACTCTTGGTGTCTTTAATAGATAATAATTTCTTTCTATCATGACATCAGTTTGTGCATAGATTATCTAAATGGTTTCTCTCAAGTCCATTTCACTTTTTATATGTTAGATTTACCTATCGCAAAATGATTGAGTATAAATTGAGCTGTTTTGTGTATTTATCATAGGGTCCTTATCTCATTGAGTTCAGTCTAGTTTTCTTCATTAGTGATCTCCTCAGCAGCTATAACCTGCACTCCTTTTACAGACATGCTGTAATTGCCTTGTTCTCCCAGGTTGGTGATGATGGTGTCAACATTGGATTATATTCCAGATCTCTTGTGCTACTTCTGGCCGCGTAGTAAATTCCTTAATACTTTCATCATCTGCCATGGTTGCGATATTAAGGGAAGAGTCTTTGTTTGACTCGACACCGATGATATTTGCCTGTGTGGTTATAAGAACATCCTCCTCAATCTGTGCAAATGAGCAAGAGAATACATACAGTAATCATTATTGAAAATATTTCTTTCAGTGAAATGACAGTGTTTGAAAATGGTGCCTCCCATATACGGTAATTTTTAGTCATATGAAGTTAATTATTGTGATTGTTATAACATACATATCTCTAACATTAATATAATAAAGGGCGTGTCGTGTTGTTGTTGTTTTCCTTGAAAGACGGTATAAAAAGAACACAGCAAAATGTACATACCTTATATCACGAGTTCATAGCATATAGCAATGTGTTGCAATTGAAAAATGTGCCATTGGGTCCAGCTTTAGAAAATTAATAATGTGATGGTAATCGATCAATAAGTCTAACCATAGGGTGCTTGCACGGAAGGTCATTAGTTCAAATCATCCTCCAGACACGCTCCAGAAGACATGCAAATGCATGCAGTACAATACCAATCACCTGTTTAAGTGGTATTGATCAAAGTAATTCTTTTGTACTCCATGCATTTGCATATCTTCTGGAGCGTGTCTGGAGGATGATTTGAACTAATGACCTTCCGTGGAAGCACTCTATATGGAATTTAAATAAAGCGCCTCAAGTCAGTTTCTTTAGTATTATTAATATGCATGACAGTATGAGACACCATCATGGGCATGGCCACTGGATCCTGTTGACTTTCCCCATTGCTGGTACTGGGGGTACGATATTCATTTGGGAAGTGTGGTCGTGTGCCTGTCAGAAACACAGGCACTGCTGTCTGATTCAGTTCAGGAGCAATAGCTCTACACTTTCAAGATGTATTTTAACAGCTGTGACTGGTTGAAGCTTTTATCATTAAAATGGTCATAAAACAAATATTTAATCATATCAACAGCAGTAATTTAAAGTTACTTGCCATTAAAATTCACTTTTTTAAGGCTAAAAATGCACTTGTCCTAATTTCTGGCAATTTTTCCCCCAAAAAAGTGATTTTTGAAAGTACCTTATTTATCACTTCTGATTACAATTTCAGCAATCTGTGTCTTTATATAAAGGGATGAAATTGGTTTGAATAAAGTTGATCCTGATGCCTCCAATTGGTTTGTTGACAAACAAAAGGCTCTAAACTTCGATCCTTGGGCATACTCTTTGTTACTTTCAGTGCAAATAAGTTTGTCCGTCTGATATATATACCTTTTGCCTGTCACTCCATCTTATCAAATGCTAACTCTTTTTCTCCTGCAAGTGTCAATGCAACGGCAGTATTATTGATCTTGTGGAGAGAGCATGTAAAGGAGTAAAGTTTCACTCGTTCTTGCAACTGGTTTTCAGGGATGCCCTTCTCTCTCAGTAGACATGCTTTTTCTTCAACCAGAAGTTTAGTTAGTTTGATCTCGGTGCTGGCCCTATCTAATATCTTTCCCACTTTAATTGTAAGGGAATAAATATCTTTAGCCTTGTCGTATGTAGCTATGCCATGAAGCTATGCCATGTTTGACGACTATCTCGTATAGCTCATCAAGGCACTTCTGGAATGTTCCAAGAGTGGCCTCCGAGGTGCCCAATGCCACAGGTTCCATGCAAGTGTAAATGTTCTTTCCTCATCACTACTTGGGGCCAACTTAATGACAATTGATAGCCACTCAAGCTGACCTTGGGTTGTTTTGTCACACTGGAATATTGCATCCTTATTCGCCTTTAACTTCCATTCCCAGGCAAGCCTTAATAGCCAGCTTCTATCTTCATCCTTTGGGCTGTAGACCTACTAGGTAGTGACGTGTTTTTGACATCCTTGTCACCTAAAGTTTCAAGAACCCTACGAACTACAGACTGAATTATATTACATGATACACCCTTAGTTAATAAATCAAAATACACTAATCTTATTTCTGCGTTGTAGTGATTTTTATGTTTTGTCTCCAATGTTCTTAATTCAGCTAGTCTCTGCTGCAGATTTCCTTTGTCTTCTCTCAGTTGACAAACAATCTCTTCATGGAGCTTTGCAGCTGTGTGCTTGTCAGTTTCAAAATCTTGTAGCAAACTTTGGATTTTACTCTCCCTCTTGACCTTCTTTTGCAGTTTGTGCTTATCATTTGCCACTTTCCTTGTATAATTATTTGCCTTTGCTGCTGATGTTTCATAGTTCTCCGGAATGTCCATAAATTCTATGCATTTTTCTTTCCAAAATGCTCTCTCCTTATCCACTGCTTCTTTCTCCCTCCTAATTTTATTCAACTCTGTTTGTTTTTTCTCAAGTTCTTTTTCATATTGTTTACTTCCAAGTTGCAAAGCACTTGCCTTCTCTTTCTTGAGTTGATCAGCAATGTCTCTAGTACACTTAACTTACCAATAAAATATTTCAAATTGTCAACCTGTTGTGTCAATTGTTGAAGTTTCTTGTTGTCTGGGTACTAGTCTTTGAGTTGCCATGAGGTACGGTAAGAGAAACTTTAATGTAGCCAGTGAATGGCACAACCTGCCCTCCTGCGCCTTTTACCAACAGATCTTCAATGGGGTAAATAGGAGTTTCTGCAAGGTGTCGTTGGTGGAAGGCTTCTGCTATGGTGGTAACTTGCGAGCCTGAATCAAGGCTTTCCAGGTTGTTCCATTCACTGTCAGTGTTGTTTCATCGCGGGATCCAATTATTCTCTCCAAGGTAGCCTGTTTCTGTGGCCCAATTAGTACCGGTGGTTGCGGGTGGCCTGTGTGTTGTTGGGCCACTGCTCCCTGGCCCGTGAGAGTGGCTGCTGATAGTTTAAAGGAGTCCTACAGTGGTGCAACTGACGTCTGTTGCTTTGGTTGTCTGGTCTTGGTCTGTGGTTGTAGGAGCAATTATAGCCATTTTGATTTGGTGGGGTCCCTCTGTCCACAAGTGGAAGTTCTTGCATCCATGCCAAACATGATGGTAAATGGCAGCGGTATCAGGTCCACTCCACATTCTCCTGGAAGGATACCTGAGGTAGAGCATGGGACTCTTAATCCCAGGGTCGTGGGTTCAAGCCCCACGTTGGGCGCCAATGTGATAGAGATGAAAGTTTCCGGAAAGCTGGGCTGTGACTTTTGGCCGTGGGGGTATTTTCATAAAACGAAATGATGATGACGAAGAAATACACAAGTCCTACTTAAAAGAGGTTGTGAAGACAACATATTTGGCATTGCATTTACATGTTGAAACAGAATGATATATAAAAAGTTTATAAATGATGAACTATTTGATCAGATGGTCAATCAAATATTCAAGAGCAGAGGTGAGGCCAGCTTGATCTTCACTTGATGGAGGTCAGTGCTGGTCTGACTAGCACGTGGTCAAACCCACATGGAAAAGCACATAGTATGGGATGGAGTTACCATGGTTACCAGGTCAAACTTGCAAGGGTAACGCAATTTGGGGATAGGCAGGAAGTGGTCAAGGCTTGGTAGTCAAGGATAGTGATGCAATGTTAGGTATGGGAAGCAGTCAGTGTCAAAATGGGGAAACAAAGACACATGGGGTATGGAAGGTAACCCAAGACAAAACATGAAATTGTTACAAACATGTACAAAAATACTCTACCTCTACCTCTACAAAAGACAGATTAAACTCTATAAGCCCTTCCTTTCTAACAAGAAAAAAAAACTGTTTTGAAAATCAAACTATATATCACCCATGTATAGCCCACTGCTATTATTAGTGTTCCAATTTAACATTTTTTCCTTTAACATACTACTGCAATTACTAGTATTAAAGGTGGGTAACCCAATATTTTCATATCACTAAAAACATACATTCCGTCCGGGCGAGGTTCTTAAAGCATAGTACATTCTAGGCTCTTAGCATATAAAATGTAATGTACACCTTTGGAGGACAAACTTTTTTTTTTGCCTAAGGCCACACGTTTTGAACTCGCCACCCAAAAACGGTGGTGTCGTTGCGCTTTTCCGAATCGTGTTCTGCTCAATTCACGATAACTCGGAACGCGAAAAGATATTGTCATGGTTTTGGTCTCATTTTAAGGCCAAATAATGGCATTACATATTTCGTCACATATTCAATAACGGCATTAATTAACAAATTTTTTAAATAAAATTGTAACATAAACATAATGGCATCAGCTTATATTATTATGTACACCTCACAAAATACCATATCTTTTAATAATATAGGTAGAAATATTTAAAATTGGACACGCAACGCATAGGGTGGAGAGTTCAAAACGCATGGCCCTAACATAATAATAACATACAATATACAGTACAGCACACATGTGACACGATCTGTACGTTTTGAGGAGTTTTAGCTAATCTACTATGTAGCCTGCTTGATACTCGCTGTGATGGCAGGAGTCCGCAGTTTATTACTGTATTGATTCGAGGTCCCTTCTAACGTTAGATTTATAAAGAGCTTCGCAGACAGCACGGACTTGCTTCGCCCTCTTAGCAAGCTCTTTAAGAATCTCTCTCAAGCAGAATCAGGCCCACGTCACAATTTTTTTTTTTTTGGTTTTTTTCTTTTGGGGACTAGTAGCTCCAACCGTCTGAATTGTACAAAACGTCTTGAATATGTGGTTCCTGGGTTTCAATTTGTACCAAAATTCGTTCCCACAATGCAATGGGCGTATTGCATAACAAAAGAGATGGATTCACCTCCGTATCTATTGTTATGTAATACGCCCATTGCATTGTGGGAACAAATTTTGGTACAAATTTACTTTCGGAAAAGAAACCCAGGACCCACGTATCAATTCAAGACGATTGCAGCTAATAGTGAAAGAACAGTATCACACGATCCAGAAATCACGGGTTATGCTTAAAACGGCTTACGGAAATCCAGCCCGAGTGATAGACTGATCAGAGGGACTATTTTCTTGGGGGGAAGATTATGAAGACTAGGACCTTATTCATTTATATAGCGCATCGAGCGCTGGTCGCGGTCAGACAGTGTTAGAATTTATTACTCTAATATCTGTCCAACACACTAATAAGGTTTCGGACCTAACCTGTTACATTTTTATAGCGCATAGAGCGCTGGCAGACAGATGTTAGAATTTATTACTCTAACATCTGTCCAACACAATAACACAATACCTAGATTGTGCCAACTCATAATATTAAGGCGTGAGATTCAGAAAATCAGAAAGTTTGTCTTGATAAGGCCCTTGTGAAGCTCTTCGTTTAGCCAACCTCGTTGTCTTGCACGGGGTTACTTCAGCTTTATGCTTGGACAAGGAAGCGGCCTTGATCTTTGATGACAAAGGGGTCGGTTTCTTCAGTGCAGCTCTTTGTTTAGCTGACCTCGTTCTTGGTGCCGTTGGGGTTACTTCAGCTTTATGTCTCTGCTGTGTCTGACGTCTCCATAGGTTCTGTGTCTGACGTCTCCATAAGTTCTGTTGACGTCTCTGTAGGTTCTTATCCAAGCTTTTATGATCACTGCCGATGTTGCACCGATGAGTAAGCCTAATGCGATGCCCTCTGCTATCACAACTGGGAGAAGCGCATATTTCACCTGGGCTTTCACACGCGCACTAAGTTCCCCCTTTTTAACTTCTACAGTCAATAGTTCATGTGTAGATAGTTCATGTGTAGATGTTTCATTAGTTTCCGTTCCACAAGTTACCATTACAACGTCTGGCACAATAGTGACTAATGTCAAGGTGTAGGTGACTTAGTCCGATCTTTAATTCGAGATGACTTCCTTACAGGTTCTTTAGGCGGAGATTCCTCTCCACTACTGGTGGTAGGAGAAGGACTCTCACTCTCTCCCGAATATAGCACCACATCAAAGACAATAGTTTTTACACCCTGGTAAGATGATGCGCCTCCACCTACATTATGTACAATCACAGTCTCACTGCTGTTTACATCAAAGCAGTGTTTAAGCAACTTTTCCATAAAACCTCTACCCATTGCGTTCGCCATGGAACCTACAAAGGCTTGTACAAAATCATTCTCCTTGAATTCGCATGCTGTTGAAAAAAACAAAAAACATTTATACACAATTGAAGGTGTTCAATGATGATCAAAAGGTAAGTAGTCAGCCTCTCAGCCACGCGCAATTGGGAAATGGTGTTCACTTTGTGTTTGAAGTCGATTCTAGATCAAAATTTTCCGAGGAACACGATCCCGGTGGGCCTTTTTTGAAAAAATGTGCCCAAAGTGCCCTTTTCCGGGGGTGCTCCCATTTTAGGGGTCCAAATTTGTTTTTAAGTATTCTCTGGCCAAATATGGTATATTTGGTGTCTACTTATATGTTTTCGAGCATGGAAAATCTATTCTGATAGTTTTTAAAATCAAAAATAGCTGCCTTCTGCTCAAAAATCCAAAATGGCGCCCAAAATGCCTTTTTTTCCGGGAGTGCTCCCATTTTGGGGGTCAAAATTTGTTTTTAAGTATACTCTGGCCAAATATGGTATATTCGGTGTCTATTTATATGTTTTCAAGCATGGAAAATCTATTCTGATAGTTTTTAAAATAGCTGCATTATGCCCAAAAATCCAAAATGGCGCCCAAAATGCCTTTTTTTCCGGCGGTGCTCCCATTTGGGGGTCAAAATTTGTTTTTAAGCATTCTCTGGCCAAATATGGCACATTTGGTGTCTCTTTATATGTTTTCGAGCATGACAAATCTATTCTGATAGTTTTAAAAATCAAAAATAGCTGCCTTATGCTCAAAAATCCATAATGGCGCCTAAAATGCAATATTTTTCCAAATCGAAATATTTCCCCATGTAGGAACATTTCTAAAATGATTTTAGTACTTATTTGCATTGTGTGGGGTACAAAGATCACAATCAATCTATTTTCAAAATTCAAAATGGCTGCTGCATACCCAAAACTCAAATTGTCGGCCAAAACGATGTTAATGTAGTAATGTGGCCAAAAGAAAACAATGTTCCACAACTTAAGTGTCGAAAATTAAGTGTTAGTCCAAATATAATCATGTAGAAATGTGTTGGCAGCCGTTTATGAAAGCTCAAAATGGTTGCTATTGGCTTGAAATCATACTAGTAATGTCCGTCACATAGCTCATAATGACTGTTTGTACTAGTATATTATAATGTTCTTAGGTTCAATTTACATTTTCTCCTCTTCCACCATCTGTCTCACCTCATTTTCATTTGGAAGTGCCGAACCACGGTACCAAACGGGCTTAAGAACATCATCATCATCAAGTTCCCAGCCGTAGTATAGAGGATTCTGTTGTTTGAACATACCAACCAGGCAATTAACCATACAGTTTACTACCGAGTTTGCACGTTGGGTGTGGCATTTCATTGATTTACCGTCAAGGGAAGCCTCTGAGACGGAGTTACCTTCCGCTTCTTTCCATTTCCACAAATTCTCATTGCATAGCGACTATCCCCTGCGGTCTCTTCCCTCCTTGGCCTGTTGTAAACTATGTAAAGTATGAAGTCAGTAACTTCATTAACATTGGCTGCAGTTCCTTCAAGGCTAGATAGAAGTTCTAGGCTTTCTGGATTCTGTTGCATCTTGGTAAAGGCTCTCATTTTAGACCGGCCATAGAAAGGTTGCGTGAAGTCACTGCCTGTTACTACAT